>NC_090440.1:999117480-999816855 GCF_031143425.1 Pleurodeles waltl | reverse complement strand
CCAAACACAGGCAATAACGAAGATGCAGTAATATTTCAATAGTTTTTATTTAATACAATGTGGTAAATCACATGGACTGCAATGATTAAAATAATGAACAGTGCAAGAAATAGAATTGTAAAGACAAGAGTCATAATTATGAAGTCCCCACTATCCTGCGTTAGCATGGAAAGACAAAGTATGTAGTATGTCCTAGTACCCTATTGTGATAGGCCTAACCGTCTACCTAGAAGAGAGCTGGGTATGTTAAACCTAATCTGCCAATGCCATGTCCCTGGAAGGAGCCCCCGACCCTTCTTACCTTGGAATGAGGTCTCGAGCTCAGACTTCGGAAGAACACGAAGTCCGGGTCAGCGTCAAGGCAACATGCAGCATCGATAGCAGTGATGCTATCTGGTTGGAATCCCTCTGATTATCTGTCTAAAGTGTGATGTATTTATACAGATCTACTTGGACCCCTGACATAGATTGTTCCAAAACAATAGATAACACCGCATGCTTGGGACGGCAATTTCTAATGTGAGCACCTACAGTTTGTTTGTCTTTGTCGCATGAGTTGACGCCTTAGCACGGTGATACTGATAACATAACTCTAAACAAATGGGCCTAACTTTAAACAAGGCAGCCATCTTAGAAGAATTAATTAAATAAATGGTCTAAGACAGAGCAAGCTAAGTAGGTAAAGAGTCACTAGGTGACGGGGGCACGAGTCTGCAAGCCAAAGGCTAAGCTAACTCCTGTTATCCCAATAAAACAAACTAGAATTCACTACAAAACAACATGGGTCTTGAGCAGATTGAAGAGGCATTAGAAGCCTGAGGCTGACTATCAGGCTGTCCCTTGCTCGCTATGCCACCAGAATCAAGCTAGCTTGGCTGATTAGGGGTGATACCCCGAGACAAGGTCCCAGGATGCATGCTTCTAGTCCAGGGAGGGCCTGACCTGGCAGTTCAGACTGGACTGTTCTCATGGGGGGCAGGATCAAGACTGATTTGCATATGGCTGGGTCCAAAGTGGAACGGCATGGCGAGCAAAAAAAACTAATGTGTTAAACCCAGATCTGTGACTGGGGTGAATGTTTGATCTGTTCCGCATTCCATCCATCATCTGTTGTTTTTGCCTTTGTTGTCCTAAGTGGGAAGGGTATGCCCAGACATGGGTCCTGTGCTCACTATGCCATTAGATTCAAGCTAGCCTGGCTGACAAGGAGTGATACCCCGAAACCAGGCCCAGGATACTTGTTTCTGGGCCAGGGAGAACATGGCCTGGCTGTTCGAGCTGGACTGTTCCCGTGGGGGCAGGGTAAAGACTGATTTGCATATGGTTGGGTCCAAATTGGAACTGCATGGTGAACAAAAAAACGGATGAATTAAACACAGATGTGTGACTGGGGGTGAATGTTTGATTTGTTCCCCGTTCTGTCCATCATCTGTTGTTTTTGCTTTTCTTCTGCTTTAGTGCTGGAATAAATTAGGGGTAAACAGACAGAATTTTTAAATACAGCAGAACTGAAGGACAACCATTTATATAAGTATGCACAGACTCAGGCCTACGGTGAGGCGGAGAGCCCAAGCAGAACCCTCACTATAATCTCGAGAAACAGACAGGCATATCCAAGCCATCACACACCTAACAAAAGGGGATGGTACTACAATATACGAGGAGACTGATATTTTGCGGGAACTAGTTGACTATTACACTACTCTATATGCTTCTCGTATCACGCCACATTGTGGGAGATACATGTAGTACTTTGACTGAGTAGCCTGGACTGAAGGACCATACAGACGACTCCTGGAGGAAACAGTTGCCGTGGAGGAAGCCCAGGCAGCTATAGCCAGGCTCCCTACGTATAAGGCATCAGGGGTAGACCGGTTCCTGGCTGAGTTTTATATATGCTAGGTGCCCCTATTAGCCCTGTGGTTGTTGCAGCTGTACAACAAGGCACTCCAGCGGGGGGAGCTCCCTCCTTCGATGCAGGAATCTATCCTTATCATGTTACTGAAACTTGGCAAACCGCCTGATAACTCTGACTCTTATAGACCACTATCACTTATAAACCTAGATGCCAAAATATTGGCCCAGATACTGACCAGTAGGTTAACCCTTCTGATACTCATGCTGGTCCTTCCGAAACAGACAGAGTTTAAACCAAGCAGATCCACAGCACACAACCTGCTAACTCTATTTGCTCTTCTGAACCAGCTTAACCCCATGCAGGAGGCAGTGGCGTTCTTTCTAGATGCAACCAAAGCCTTCGATTCTTTAGAGTGGACATACATGTTCATGGTACTAGCATGTCTGGGCATCCCACAACGGTTTAAAACTAGGTGAGGTTGTTGTATACCTCCCTGACAACCCGTATATGCAAGGGCTCTCCTTTTGGAGCCATTCCCATTTGGATGGGCCAATAGGCGGGGCTACCCATTGTCCCCTCTTCTTTATGCCCTTGCCTTGGAACCCTAAGCCTACACAATACGAAGCAACATGGGCGTGGGCAGAAGGGGCAGAAGGGGCTGGGGTTCCCCTTCCCAGACCTAATAGTATCCATTTATATGGATGATATCACGTTATACTTGATGGACCCAGTCCAAAGCCTCAGCCCGGTTACTTGAGAATTAACATTCTTTGCACTGTTTCAGGGGTGTCTATAAACTGGATTAAATCCACAATATTCCCACTCACACAAGCTATGACACACCGAATATTAGACTACTTGGGCAACATAGCCTATCAGGTACTTTGGAGTCTAGATCCATTGGGATAACAACATTGTGGTATGAGAAATCTTTACAGGACTACCATAACCCTCATTGCACACCTTGCATATTTCTGCAATACACCTCCACTTTACATTGCACATGTAGTAATTTAGAATGTTAATGCCTACCCCACCCCTCTTGTGGTATTACGGGGTCAGGCCTCTCGGTTTACCTGTGCTGAAATAGATACGATCTCTAGCACACAACTAGCTTGGACAAGGATTCAGAAGAGACTGCAGTCAACCAATTCTTTACTCTCCCAAGCAGTCTTAACCCAGTTCCCTCTAGCATCACTGACTTCCAATGCCACACTTTTATGGCATCTACACATGTGGGGACTAGCTACATTGGGTGAACTCTTCCCTGCCCGTCAATTCTTTGCCTGCCTGCCTGACTGTAGTTAACAATACCAATCCAACTCTTTGGGTATTTTGATGTATTATCGTATCCATGCTCTATGCAGGACACATTACCCTACCTTTCCTAGGAACTCCAGACATCACTCACGTTTTCAATATTTCTGGCTTCTCCTGCATTTCAGCATAAGGTGACCAATGTATACTTCTCCATTTAGACACAGACCTCCAACACTCCACTTCAAGGCTAAAGAACAACGGGAAAATAGACTTTGGGAAGGCCCTTTTGGATGAGAACTGGACATACAGCTGCAATTTATTGTTAGAACCCTCCCCTAACAGGATATTGCCTCTAATTCACTTTAAGTATCTTCACCGAACATACCGTACCCCCAACAAATGTTTGCACTCCAACTTAAAGCACACTCTTGATGTGTCCGCTGCGGGGTGTCTGAAGCTGGGTTTATGCATCTCCTGTGATAATACCAGGTGGTGGTTGAACACTGGGGGCAGTGCACTAACACAAATGTTAGCAATTACTCTTAACTTGTCACCAAAGATGTGGAGGATGGCTGCGGTGGGCCCAGGACACAGGACTGATTGAAAGATATGACATATTGTAGTGATCAGCTGGAACTCTACAATTCCATTCTGCCTCAGGTGCATCAGCCCAAATATATCCGGGGTCCCTTGCAGTTGCATCAATTAACTGCCCTACCCCACCACTGAGGACATCAACCAAGGGGAATACGGGTTCTTGTGTCCCTCTGGTGGCCACAACCTGCAGAACCCCTTAGACACCTAAGAGATGGGCGGCATGGTGCCGGGACGATGATGTTGGACTGGCCCATTGAGGGCTTTAACTGTGAGACTGTGAGTGGGACCTCCTGCTACCACCAGTTGAATGCCTGCTGCACACCTCTTGATAACACTGGAATTAGCCTTGCTCTGTGTGACTTTTTATGCCACACTTTAATTACTGTTTGCTGTTGTTTTCCCCTTCCTTTTGTTTTCAGTCCTGCTTCAGTGTTGTATGACAAAAAGCCAATAAATAAAATACACAAAAAAACAAAAAATAAGACATTTTGGAAGGTATGAGGAGTTGATATGAAATTCGATTTTAAGTGGGGGCCCAACATGGAACAGAATCTTCTTATAGAAGCTCAGCTACAAAGTGGTACATTTTGTTTTCTAGGTGAGGGATTTGTGATAGTGGGTGTTAAAAATGGGGTTTGTGGTTGGCCAGAGTACCCACCACTCTAGTCAGGGCAAGTAAGTTACACACCATAGATAACCTGTGATCACCCTCTTGGTAGTTTGGCACAGAGCAGTCAGGCTTATCCCCAGAGGCAATGTGTAAAGTGTTTTCGCAACACACTAACACCAATGACACAATAAATACACCTCAAACGTGATTCCACACTGGATTTTATAAATATATATATCTATATAATATATATATATATATATATATATATATATATATATATATATATATATATATATATGCAATATATTGTTCATAAAATTAGACCATAATGAAATGAATCAAGATGATGTGCACAATATGCAAGTACTGAGACATACTGTAGGAAAATGGCCCTTGTTGCAGTTACCCCCCCTTTTCCCTAATATTAATGCTGACTTGACTGAGAGTGTGCCAGGTCCCTGCTTACCAGGCCCCAGCACCAGTGTTCTTTCACTAAAAATGTACCATTGTTTCCACAATTGGCACACCTCTGGCACATAGATAAGTCCCTTGTAAAAGGTACCGGTGGTACCAAGGGCCCTCTGACCAGGGAAGGTCCTTAAGGGCTGCAGCATGTGTTGTGCCACCCTAAGGGACTCCTCACCTAACACATGCACACTGCCATTGCAGATTGTGTGTGCTGGTGGGGAGAAAAAGGCAAAGTCGACATGGCATCCCTCTCAGGGTGCCATGCACACAAAACACTGCCTGTGGCATAGTTTAGTCACGCTTCTAGCAGGCCTTAAAGCCCTAAGGCAGGGTGCACTATACCACAGGTGAGGGCATAGCTGCATGAGCAATTTGCCCCTACAGTGTCTAAGTCCATTCTTAGACATTGTAAGTATAGTGTGGTAATATTAAGTATATGGTCTGGGAGTTTGTCAAAACGAACTCCACAGTTCCATAATGGCTACACTGAATACTGGTGTAGGAAGTTGGCTCTGTATATACTATTTCAAAGTAAGAAATAGTGTGTACAGAGTCCAAGGGTTCCCCTTAGAGGTAAGATAGTGGCAAAAGTAGATAATTCTAATGCTCTATTTTGTGGTAGTGTGGTCGAGCAGTAGGCTTATCAGAGGGTAGTGTTAAGCATTTGTTGTACACACACAGGCAATAAATGAGGAACACACACTCAAAGACTTACTCCAGGCCAACAGGTTTTTATATAGAAAAATATATTTCCTTAGTTTATTTTAAGAACCACAGGTTCAAGATTTACATCAAACACTTTAAATGTAAGGTACTTCACTTAGATACTTTAGGAACTTTGAATGAAAACATCATGTACAGTCTTTGTAAACATGGCAATAAGCTATTTTCAAAGTGGACACAGTGCAAAAATCAACAGTTCCTGGGGGAGGTAAGTAAACGTTGGATTAGGAGGTAAGTAAAACACTTACAAGTCTCAATCCTGGGGCATAGGCAGCCCACCATTGGGGGTTCAAGGCAACCCCAAAGTTACCACACCAGCAGCTCAGGGCCGGTCAGGTGCAGTGGTCAAAGAGGTGCCCAAAACACATAGGCGCCTATGGAGAACAGGGGTGCTCCGGTTCCAGTCTGTTAGCAGGTAAGTACCTGCGTCCTTGGGGGGCAGATCAGGGGGGTTTTGTCCAGCACTGGGGGGGACACAAGTAGGCACACAAAACACCCTCAGCGGCACAGGGGCGGCCGGGTGCAGTGTGCAAAGCAGGCGTCGGGTTTTAGATTGAAAACAATGGAGGGACCCGGGGGTCTCTCTAGCGTTGTAGGCAGGCACAGTGGGGGGCTTCTCGGGACAGCCACAACCTGGACTAGGCAGAGGGTCACCTGGGGGTCACTCCTGCACTGAGGTTCGGTTCCTTCAGGTCCTGGGGGCTGCGGGTGCAGTGTTGGTTCCAGGCGTCGGATCCCTTGTTATAGGCAGTTGCGGTCAGGGGGAGCCTTTGGATTCTCTCTGCAGACGTCGCAGTGGGGGCGCAGGGGAGTTGTCTCTGGTTACTCACAGGCTTGCAGTCGCTGGGTAGTCCTCCCTGAGGTGTTGGTTTTCTGCAGGTCGAGCCGGGGACGTTGGGTGCAGAATGTAGAGTCTCACGCTTCCGGCGGGAAACATGAAGTCCTTGGAAGTTGCTTCTTTGTTGCAAAGAAGTAGCTGGTTTTGAACAGGACCGCTGTTCACTGGAGTTTCTTGGTCCTGTAGTCCAGGGCAGTCCTCTGAGGCTTCAGAGGTTGCTGGTCCCTGTCAGGTGCGTCGCTGGAGCAGGTTTTCAAAGTTGGAGACAGGCCGCTAGGGCTGGGGCCAAATCAGTTGTCGTCTTCCTCCTTCTCTGCAGGCTTGTAGGTCAGCAGTCCTTCTTCTTTCTTCAGGTTGCAGGAATCTGATTTCCTGGGATCTGGGGAGCCCCTAAATACTGATTTTAGGGGTGTGTTTAGGTCAGGGAGGGCAGTAGCCTCCTACCTGTGGGGAGGGGGGCACAACCCTAATCCTATTGGGGGAATCCTCCAAACTCAAGATGGAGGATTTCTCAAGGCAGGGTTCACCTCAGCTCAGGACACCTTAGGGCTGTCCTGGCTGGTGGGTGACTCCTCCTTGTTTTTCTCATTATCTCCTCCAGCCTTGCCGCCAAAAGTGGGGGCAGTGGCCGGAGGGGCGGGCATCTGCACTAGCTGGGATGCCCTGGGGCGCTGTAACAAAAGGGGTGAGCCTTTGAGGCTCACCTTCAGGTGTTACAGTTCCTGCAGGGGGAGGTGAGAAGCACCTCCACCCAGTACAGGCTTTGTTCCTGGCCACAGAGTGACAAAGGCATGTGGCCAGCAACATGTCTGGTGTGTGGCAGGCTGGCAGGGACTGGTCAGCCTCACTAGAAGTTGGGTATGTTTTCAGGGGGCATCTCTAAGATGCCGTCTGGGTGTATTTTACAATAAATTGCACACTGGTATCAGTGTGCATTTATTGTGCTGAGAAGTTTAATACCAAACTTCCCAGTTTTCAGTGTAGCCATTATGGAACTGTGGAGTTCGCGTTTGACAAACTCCCAGACCATATACTCTTATGGCTACCTTGCACTTACAATGTCTAAGGTTTTGCTTAGACACTGTAGGGGCATAGTGCTCATGCACATATGCCCTCAACTGTGGTATAGTGCACCCTGCCTTTGGACTGTAGGGCCTGGTAGAGGGGTGACTTACCTATGCCACAGGCAGTGTGAGGTTGGCATGGCACTCTGAGGGAAGTGCCATGTCGACTTAGTCATTTTCTCCCCACCAGCACACACAAGCTGTGAGGAAGTGTGCATGTGCTGAGTGAGGGGTCCCTAGGGTGGCATAAGACATGCTGCAGCCCTTAGAGACCTTCCCTGGCATCAGGGCCCTTGGTACCAGGGGTAACAGTTACAAGGGACTTACCTGAGTGCCAGGGTTGTGCCAATTGTGGAGACAAAGGTACAGTTTAGTGAAAGAAAACTGGTGCTGGGGCCTGGTTAGCAGGGTCCCAGCACACTTTCAATCATAACGTAGCATCAGCAAAGGCAAAAAGTTAGGGGGTAACCATGCCAAGGAGGCATTTCCTTACAACTGCGAAATTTGGTATCACACTTCTCAGAATAATAAACCCACACTGATGCCAGTGTTGGATTTATTAAAAAATGCACACAGAGGGCATCTTAGAGATGCTCCCTGTATTTTACCCAATCCTTCAGTGCAGGACTGACTGGTCTGTGCCTGCCTGCCATTTAAAGATGAGATTCTGACCCATGGGGTGAGAGCTTTTGTGCTCTCAGAGGCCAGAAACAAAGCCTGCTCTGGGTGGAGGTGCTTCACACCTCCCCCCTGCGGGAACTGTAACACCTAGCAGTGACCTTCAAAGGCTCAGGCTTTGTGTTACAATGCCCAAGGGCACTTCATCTAGTGGAGATGCCCAGCCCCTGGACAAAGCCCCACTTTTGGCGGCAAGTCCAGAGGGATAATTAGGAAAAACAAGGAGGAGTCACCACCTCAGCCAGGACTACCCCTAAGGTGTCCAGAGCTGAAGTGACCCCCTCCTTGCAGAATCCTCCATCTTGGTTTGGAGGATCAGGGCCAATAGGGGTAGGAATGTGCTCCCCTCCCCAAAGGGAGTAAGCACAAGGAGGGTGTAGCCACCCTCAGGGACAGTAGCCATTGGCTACTGCCCTCTTGTATTTAAGGGCTCCCTGAACCAAGCCAGTCAGATTCCTGACAACCTCACAAGAAGAAGAAGGACAGCTTAGCGGAAACCCCAGCAGAGAAGGAAAGGAGACAACAACTGACTTGGCCCCAGCCCTACCGGCCTGTCTCCTGCTTCAAAGAACCTGCAAAAGAAAAGCAACACGTCCTGCAGGTCCAGCGACCTCTGAAAAACCTCCAGAGGACTACCTGCATCACAGAAGATAAAGAACTCCCATGGACAGCGGCCCTGTCCAAAGAGGAAAAGAAGAAGAAACCTCTTCTGAAGGACTCCCACCTCACTCCAGAAGCGTGAGTCCTAACCACTCTGCACCCGACGCCCACGGCCCGAGTCCAAGTGGCCTAACCGACCAGAGAGGACCCACTGCACCCACAGCCCAAGGCCTTAGAGAAATCGACACCCGGGGCAGCAACGATCAACAGGCGGCCCTCTTCCCTGTCGACATGTGATGTGCCCGAGACACACCCCTAGACCTCGCCTGCAGTGCCTGAGTGACCCCCAGGTTCCCCTCATAGAGTTTCATTGGAAACCCAATGCCCTGTTTGCACCCTGTACTCGGCTGCCGCAGTGCCGCTGAGGGTGTGGTATTGGTGCCTACTTGGGACCCCTCCAGTGCTCCTCTAATCCCCCCTGGTCTACCCTCCAAACCGCGGGCACTTACCTGCTGGCAGACCGAATTCCGAGTACCCCCTGTCTCCATAGGAGCGCATGTTAAAATTGCTCAACTTTGACCTCTGCACTTGGCCGGCCCGTGTTGCTGGTTGTGGGTGTTTTGGGTTTGACTTGAACCCCCAATGGTGGACTTCCTATAACCTGCAGACTGGAACTGTAAGTCATGTACTTACCTCTAAAACTGTACTTTATATTCTTCCCCCAGGAACTGTTCTGAAAATTCACTGTGCCCACTTTTAAAATAGATATTCTCTGTTTTCTTAAATTTGTTTTACTTAACTAAAGTGAAACAAAGTTACATTGATGTCTATGCTAAGTACTTACCTGCAACAGTATTTACTTATGAACTGAGTCTTGTGGTTCTAGGAATAAAGTAACAAAAATATATTTTTCTATATAAAATCCTATTGGTCTGGAGTTAAGTCTTTGAGTGTGTGTTTCTTCTTTTGCTTTTGTGTGTACAACAAATGCTTAACACTACACTCTGATAAACCTAACTGCTTGACCACACTACCACAAACAGAATGTGCACACTATGGCCCTCATTGTGTCTTTGGTGGTAAAAACCGCCTACCGCCATGACGACAGCCGCCAAAAGACCATCACCGTGGCTACCATCCGTTCCCAAATTATGACCACAGCTGGATTTCCCCCACAAGAAGGGCAGAATTCCAGCTGTGGCCATACTGGCAGATGGTGGTAAGGTGGCGTTGCTGCCACCAGCAGCGCCAGGCCAGTAGACCGCCACCAGCCGCATTATGAAAAATAATACGGCCTGGCAGTGTTCTGCTGGTGGGCGCTGCTGGCGGTAGCAGTGTCCCGTCCTGTCCACTGTCAGAAGACCCCCTGGATGCAGGTAAGTTGGGCTTCCGACAAGGGAGGGGGGTGGTGGGTGTTGTGTGTGTGTGTGTGTGGAGGTGTGTGCATGTATGTGTGTGTGCGTGAATGCGAGTGTGTGTGTAGTGTTGTTTGCGAGCGTGTATGCATGTACGTGAGTGCATGAATGAATGGAAATGTGAATGCGTGTCTGCGTGTCAGTGTGAATGTGTGTACGGATGTTTGCGAGAATGAATGGATGCATGCATGTATGTATGCGGGTATGTCTGTATGAATGAGTGTGTGTCTGCGTGGTGCGTGTCTGTGAGTGTGCGTGAATGGGAGGGTGGGGGACTGGAAGAGGGGAGCGTGGATGAAGGGGGGTGGGGTTACGAATGCCACAGAAAACATGGTGGTAGGCAGGGTCATGATACCGCCAGCGGTACAATAGCAGCCGCCGGGCTAGAGATTCTTATCTTGAGCCCGGCGGGTGCTACCGCCATGGCAGTCGGAGTGGTACATTGGTAGATTGGCTTAGGCCAACCCACCAATGTCATAATGTGGCGGTAAGTACCGCCAGCCTGTTGGCAGTACTACCGCCACATTATCTCCGACTGCTGGGGTCATTATTACCCGCCATTATCTCATTTTGATATAGTACATACAGAGCCAGCTTCCTAAAATTACTCATTATCTAGACAATGTAGAAATCAAAAACGATAGACATCCAATAAGCATTTCAGTTAGCAAGACAGTACAAACTAAACAGTTACAGGTATTGCAGTACTATCCATAAACAACTCCCTGTATGGTGGTAATCAATACTGGTTTTAAGCAGGAATATAAGGCCCAGGAGCACCTGCATTCCTATTAGTAAAATTATGGTAATTATTTGCCACTTTGGGCGGGACAAGTACATTCCCTTCTGCTAGGGGCTCTACGGGAGTTTCTAAATCCTCACAGAGGTAAGGCTCCCTAGTGCTTGCACTAAAAGGAGAGCTTCCCATCCGGCTCCTAGAGGCAATTTCCCTGGCACATCACTGCGGCTGGCAAGCACTTCTTTCTACATGTGTAGCAGCAACACAAGAGGCCCCCTTTGGGTTCCTTGCGACGTACACTCTCCACCCTCCCAGCCACTAGCAGGAATCCAGTCCAGCCACAGTCACGCCCAGTACCTATGTCGGGGTAAGCAGCAGGGGCAACAATCCAGTGTTCCTCTGGGATTTCCCCCATGGGGAGGATCAGCAGTGATGGCCTCATGAGCTCAGGGGTGACATCAGTGCTTCGAGTAGTGGGTGCACCAGCCTAAAGGACACAATTGTCTCCTTAGCAACGTGCCACTGGTTAATGCAGTGCTGCTCCCAGGGTGAGTCTGCAGCTAGAGAACAGACAGAAGGGAGGGGCGCTGGCTCCTTACTTGACGCTCTTGGTCGACCAGGAGCCCCCTCACAAAGTCATCTGTCACTGCTTGGCACGACAACCCCAGGTGGGGGTGGGAGCAATTAATCCCTGTAGGCTTACACTGTTTCAAGAAAGGGGAAATCGCTCAATATGCGCTAAGGAAAAATAAATTGCTCTGAGCACGTGAAGTGCCCAATATGCGTTATCCGGCACTAGAGTTCTCCTCACATACTATTTATTTAAAAAGAAAGTGGTGCAGATGGCCAGACCTGTGGTCCCACTGCCATTTCTGGGTGTCCACAAGTCCCAGGACAGCACTAGGGACACATGTCAGGAAGCAGCAGATAGGCAGGCCATCACAGGCCAGGAGAGCAAGTAGTTCAGATGGCAGTTCTTCCTAGTAGTACAACAGTCCCCTGATAATGTGCAGCCTGTAAAACCTAAGTGGACCAGAGTCAGGGAGCAGCTGACAGCAGGGCAACAAGCCCAAAAGCAATCCAGTGAGTTCTTTAAGCCACCCAGCAAGAAGCAGGCAGTAGAGCAACAGCAGAAAAGCAGTCCAGATGAGTCTTTTGAGCAGCGCAGCATACCTTCTGACAGAGGTTCAGTTCCAGTTCCAAACATGCTCTGAAAACATGGGGTCAGAGCTCCTGTACTTATACCCAAAAATGTCTTTGATGTAAGGGATGACTTCAAAGGAACCCTTTCAAGTCTAACACAGACCCCTTTCAAACCAGCATGGGCTCCAGACATCAGTAGGGGGTAAATCAGCCCTTTGTGTGAGGGCAGGTCACAACCTATTGACATGTGAGGTGAGAACGACCTTTCCCTCTACCAGTCCAGGGAGGCTATCTGTATGCAGATGGATGCAGATCCCTCTCCTGTCACACCCAGCCCCTCCTGTGTTGTGGTGGTCTGGAAAGTATGCACAATGTGTACTTGTCACTCTGCCCTAGACATGGATTTAAGTCAGGCTGCAAAGCACATAGAGTTATAAGCACAGAGAAATGGCCACTTTCTAAAAGTGGCATTTGTAAAATAGTAATGTAAAATCCAACTACACCAGAAAGCAGGATTTCCCACGACCATACCAAACATACCAAACATGGCAACACTATTCCATTCAGATCAGGAATTTTCACTGATAATTATATAAGGGAATTCTCAATGCTGACCTATGAGAGGAGCATCCCTCACAGTAGTGAAAAGCGAAATATGCTGTAAGTTACTACTAGGATATGTAAAACATAAAAGTACATATCCTACCTTTTACATACACAGCACCCTGCCCATAGGGCTACATAGGACCTACCTTAGGTGTGACCTAGGTTAGTAAAAGGGAAGCTTAGGCCTTGGCAAGTAGTTTGAAATGCCAAGTCAATGTGGCAGTAAACTATGCATGCAGGGCCTGCAATGGCAGGTTTGAAAGTCTACTTTTGTGGGTGGTGCAATCAGCGTTGCAGGCCCACTAGTAGCATTTAATTTACAGGCCCTGGATAAATGGTATACCACTTTACAAGGAACTTACAGGTAAATTAAATAAGCCAAACAGATGTAACCCATTCATACCGTGTTTTAGGGGAGAGAGCACAAGCAGTTTAGCACTGATCATTTGATGAAGTGTTTTACTCAGGACAGAAATCCTAAACAGAAAATTGTAGCAAGGGGCAACTGTCAGCTTGCTAATTTGTTCTCACCCTCACAAGGAGAGTGAGAGTTGTGAACATGTTCAGTCCCCCCAGAGAAGAGGCCCACAGTGATGACAGCATCTCTGCACAACTGGATCAAGATGACCAGCCCGGCCCATCTGGGACCTCGGGACAGTCGGTTCCCCTGACACTGTCACAAGCCAACGCAGAGCCTCCCCCCTCAGGAAATACCAGCACAGCACCCACCCAGCGGGCCCATCCCTCTGTCCCCAGGACACGTCAAGCAGCAGTATGTCCACCACTACAGGGAACCCAGGCAAACCCACCACCCCAAGAAAATCAGGGACCTGGGGGCAGGGGCAGTGGGCACATGGTTCAGGGGACAGAGGAACAGGAAAACAGGGGAACTGGGAGGACTGCTGTGCGACAGGGGGAGGACAGGCCCAGGGAACCCACTCTCCACGAGGCCCTCTCCAACATCATGGGAGCGTACAATTATTCCCAGGAGACGATGGCAACGGTACTGGCCAAGTTTCAGGAGACCCAGCGGCTGCAGGAGGAACACTATCTGGGGATCAGGGAGGAACTCAAGTCCATCAACACCACCCCGGTCACCATTGTAGGGGTGCTGCAGGACCTTGTCAACACCAGGAGGGACACTGTGGCACAAAAAGGGGCCCCTAGCCTGGATGATGAACAGCCCACCACCTCCTCCGGTGCTAGTGGACAGGAGGCACCGCCACAGGACCACGATACCAGCACCCCACCCCCTGCAGACGGAGAGCCACCCCGCAAATGATCCCTGAGATCCAGGAACAAGACAGAGAACATTGCCAAGACCCCCACCAGGAAATGAGACCCCCCTGAATGTCATCCTTCTGTCCCACTTTGTCACCCTGTCAATCCTTCAACTGCTCTTGCTCCACTTCCTATGCCCCTTTGAACAATGCACCTGTGAAACAAATAGACTGGACTCTGCCATGGACATTCCTCCACCATCACCCCTGGCCATTTTACAACCCCCTCCACTTATTTGCTCAAAAATAAACACACATCAGTCACAAAACAATCTGGAGTCAGTCTGTGCTTTCACAAATGTGTAATTGCAATAACTATGGAATATAGCAATGTCGATTGTATTGTCAACATACCGATGTAACACAGCTCTAGTCCATGAGGTAATATAGCAGAGGTCACAAAGGGGGACCCATATCTGTTAAATGGAAAGGCAAAGTGACAAGTCACGGTCCTTACACTGGGTGAAAATGACTGACTTATGATAGGTCAAACAATAGTATGAGATGTGGGAGGCAGTGATATTTTCTTACCTGTGTCTCACTGGAAGTATTGCTGGATAACGTTGTTTCTGTTGTCGATATCCTCTTCTTCAGCCTCCTCTTCTTCACTGTCCACAGGCTGCAGAGCTGCCACAAGACCTCCAGCTGGACCATCCTCCTGCAGAAAAGGCACTTGTCGTCGCAAAGCCAGGTTGTGCAGCATACAGCAGGCCACGATGATCTGGCACACCTTCTTTGGTGAGTAGTAGAGAGAACCACCTGTCATATGGAGGCACCGGAACCTGGCCTTCAGGAGGCCGAAGGTTCTTTCTATAATCCTCCTAGTTCACCCATGTGCCTCATTGTAGCATTCCTCTGCCCTTGTCCTGGAATTTCTCACTGGGGTCAGTAGCCATGGCAGGTTGGGGTAACCAGAGTCACCTGAAAATATTGAGTGACAACTGTTAGACACACACTAACCCGTAGGGACAACCCCAGACCCAGACAACTATTCACAGGGTTTAGGGTCCTTGTCCTCACCTATTAGCCACACACGGTGCCTCTGGAGTTGCCCCATCACATAAGAGATGCTGCTATTCCTCAGAATGTAAGCGTCATGCACTGAGCCAGGAAACTTGGCATTCACATGGGAGATGTACTGGTGGGCCAAACACACCATCCTCACATTCATCGAATGGTAGCTCTTCTGGTTTCTGTACACCTGTTCACTCCTGCGGGGGGTACCAAGGCCACATGTGTCCCATCAATGGCACCTATGATGTTGGGGATATGTCCCAGGGCATAGAAGTCACCTTTCACTGTAGGCAAATCCTCCACCTGAGGGAAAACGATGTAGCTGCGCATGTGTTTCAGCAGAGCAGACAACACTCTGGACAACACGTTAGAGATCATTGGCTGGGACATCCCTGATGCAATGGCCACTGTGGTTTGAAAAGACCCACTTGCCAGGAAATGGAGTACTGACAGGACCTGCACTAGAGGGGGGATTCCTGTGGGATGGTGGATAGCTGACATCAGGACTGGCTCCAACTCGGCACCCAGTTCCATGGACTGTTGCACGATCAAGTCTGTAGGTGACTATTACGTGTCTCTCTTCCATTGTCGACAGGTCCACCAGCGGTCTGTACACCGGAGGATGCCGCTATCTCCTCACCTGCCCCAGCAGACATGCCCTATGGACGATAACAGCGAGCAGAGAGACAGCCAACACTGAGGTATTACAAAATGTTATTACCACACATTTATTAATCCGCAATGTGCTTGTTACTCTCTGCATGCAAGGCTTAGATAAGTGTGACGCAGTTATTATTAATGCCATGTGGCACCCTGAAATGGCAGCTGCCTGACCTGTAAGGTGGGACAAGGGGATTTGAGATAACTGTGCTGGCGTTCAACACCTTCGCAGTAGGCGGTCAAAGACCACGGCGCAAATCTGCATTGGTTAACATTGGACCCTATGGGTCCCAGGAGCCAATGACGATGTACGCCGGTGGTGACGGTATGCACCGCCACGGACGTGACCGCCATTTTCTGTCTGTTCACTCACTTGATACCTGACCTTCGACAGGAGAGGACCTACACTGCAAGTGCTGCTGTGAACTGGGTCTGGAAGCAACAATGGCTCATGTGTCTGGGGAAAGGGCCTCTGCCTTCACTTCGGAGGAGTTGGAGAAGTTAGTGGATGGGGTTCTCCCCCAGTACACGCTACTCTACAGTCCTCCAGACAAACAGGTGAGTACACTGTGAGCATTCAGCATGGGCAATGCCTGTTTGGAGTGGTGTGGCTGGATGATACATGGGTGCGGGGGGACTGAGGCCTGCATGTGCAGACAGTGAGTGTCTGTGCGTCAAGGCAAGGGTGGGAACGGGGGCCAATGAGTATGACGGTCCGGATGGGTAAAGATTATCCTTTTCCTCTGTACTATTCCTCTAGGTCAGCGCCCACCAGAAGAAGGATATTTGGCGTGCCATCACCAAGGGTGTCCGGACCCTGGGGGTCCACCACAGACGGAGCACCCACTGCAGGAAAAGATGGGAGGACATTCGCCGCTGGAGCAAGAAGACGGCGGAGGCCCAGCTGGGGATGGCCTCCCAACGTGGGAGGGGTGCCCGTCGCACCATGACCCCCCTGATGTTCCGGATCCTGGCGGTGGCGTATCCGGAGTTGGATGGGCGCTTGAGGGCATCACAGCAGCCACAAGGGGGTGACTACAGTCACAATCATCTGACTGCGCGCATTACGAGGTGTCTGGGTAGGGGAGGTGGGCAGTGGGTAGCCCTAGGCCAGGGCGAGCTTGGTAGACAAGGTCCCTAGGGAGGCAGGCTCAGTGGCACCCCAACCCCACTAGTGGTTAGTGCCATCTACACCTAGTAAGGCTCCTGTGACTTCCATGTGTGCAGCAATCGGGCATCGGCCTTGTACCCCATGGCCCTGTGAATAATCTAGGAACTATAAGTGCATGGCGTAGTGCAGAGGTCTGCTGTGTCTGTAGTGTCCGCCAAAGGTAGTGGTGTCGAAATTGTCTTTCTTCTGTCTCCCCCCCCCTTTTTGTGGTCTCCCTGTTCTTGTGTGCAATAGCATCATCAGGCGGAGAAGCAGTGGCACCGGAGCAGGAGGGAGCTGCATCCCACTTGGCCCTGGAGGGCAAAACAACGGAGTCTGAAGCCACCAGTCGGACGGAGGGCGAGAGAAGCTCCACGGCGGGGACAGGAGCAGAGACCGGGGACAGGAGCAGAGACCAGCGACAGTAACTCCTCCTCTGATGGGAGCTCCCTTGTGGTGGCGAGCCCCTCTGTGCCCCCGCATCAACAGGTACAGCCGCCACCCCCGCTACCAGCACCGCCCTCCCAGCAGCCCCTCAGCATGTGTCCCGTGTCCAGTCACCCAGGAGGGTGGGCATCTCCTTTGCCCCAGGCACCTCAGGCCCTGCCCCAGTCAGCCCTGCTGCCCTCAGTGAGGAGGCTATTGACCTCCTGAGATCCCTCACTGTTGGGCAGTCTACCATTCTGAATGCCACCAAGGTGTTGAGAGGCATTTGCAACAAACAAATGCATACTTGGAGGGCATTCATTCTGGCCAAGCAGCCTAACAGAGAGCATTTCAGGCTCTGGCCTCAGCACTGATGGCAGCCATTGTCCCTGTGTCTAGCCTCCCCCCTCCAACTTCCTCCACCCAATCCCCTGTACCTCAGCCTATCCCAAGCACACCATCAGACCAGCATGCACACACATCAACACACAAGGGTGGCTCAGGCAAACATAAGCACAACACATCCCACAGGCACTCACACAAGCATCATACCCATGCAGACATACCAACATCCACTTCTTCCACTGTGTTCCCCCTCCTCCACGTCTCCCTCCTCCCTCCCAGTCTCGTCTACACTCACACCTGCATGCACTACATCTTCAGCCACTACCTCCATCACCAGCACGCCCATCACCACACACCGCTCACATGCACTCACCACCCCCACTACCATTCACACATCCCCAGTGTCCTCTCCCAGTGTGTCAGTGAGCCCTCCTCCCAAAGTACACAAACGCAGGCACACACCCACCTAACAGCCATCCACCTCACAACAGCCTCCAGCCCATGCACCTTCACCCAAATTCAGCAGACGTACACCTCCTACAACCACTACCTCTTCCTCCACTCCCAAACCCCCTCTATCTACCCGTCCCAGTGTGTCTAAGAAACTTTTCCTGGCTAATATTGACCTCTTCCCTACACCTCCCCACCCTGTCTGTCCCCTAGGGCCAGGTTTCAAGGTCCCAACCCAGCACCTCAGCCACCACATCCCCAGGCACAGTGGTGTCAGCAACTGCGGGCTATTTGAGTGCGCCAACCATCAGGGCTGCCAGTGTGCCACGGAGGGAGGGCAAGGACATTCCGCCACCTGCAAAACTAAAAAAGTTGCCCACATCCCGGAGGGAGAAGCAGAAAACACCTGCCATCAAGGGGTCAAGGAAAACGAAAGGCGATAGTGGCAAGACAGCTGTGCCACCATCCAGGGTGGGGAAGGGCCAGAAACTCAAGGGCAGGTCAGGAGAGGGCATGGTGAACCCGACTGAGGGACCAGTGTCACACCTTCTGTCCACGTCCACGTCAACCTGCACAGGGGAGAAGACCACCACCTGCCCCACCACCTGCAACGCCACCTGCACCGCCACAGAGCCCGCCGCCAGAACCACTGTCATTGAGCCCGCCACCAGCACCGCCGCCACAAAGTCCGCAGCCAGCACCGCTGCCACAGAGCCCGCAGCCAGCACCGCCGCCACAGAGCCCACAGTCAGCACCGCCAGCACCGCTGCCACAGAGCCCGCAGCCAGCACCGCTACAACAGAGCCCGCAGCCAGCACCGCTACCACAGAGCCCGCAGCCAGCACCGTCGCGACTGACACCACCGCAAGCACCGCCAGCGGCCCCGCGACATCCTGAGCCAGTGGCACCACCACAGACATGGCTGCCATCCCCAGTGGTCATTTGTCCGATAAAGCACTGTGGGCACCAAGCCCCCTCCAGAACCAGTGGAGTATTGCATCCACTACCTCAGTCCTTGGCAGGATGAAGCACTCTGGGCACAAAGCTCCCTCTAGAACCAGTGGAGAAAGGCATCCAGTACCTCAGTCCTTGGCAGGATGAAGCACTCTGGGCACAAAGCCCCCTCCAGAACCAGTGGAGAAAGGCATCCACTTGTGATACTGTGGCTTTGCACTCCCCAGGATGTAGCAGTGGGCAGCCCACCCACTGGAGAGACTTGAGAGACTGTGGCTTTGCACTCCCCAGGATAAAGCAGTGGGCAAACCACCTACTGGAGAGACTTGAGAGACTGTGGCTTTGCACTCCCCAGGATGCAGCAGTGGGCAAACCACCCACTGGAGAGAATTGAGAGACTGTGGCTTTGCACTCCCCAGGATAAAGCAGTGGGCAAACCACCCACTGGAGAGACTTGAGAGACTGTGGCTTTGCACTCCCCAGGATGCATCAATGGGCATGAAGCCCCCTCGTGGAGCAGTGGCGTCGTGCATTCATCAGGCTGAGGTGCCACCCTCCCCCTCCCCCTGGGGTGCCTGTTTATTTTCCATCTGATACCCCTCCAGTGTTCTCTCCGTTTGGAGTCAGGTATCTAGTGTGGGCCTCGCCCATGCATTTTGGGCCCAGTGGTCCATGGACAATGATTTGTGCACTATCCGGACTTGTGTAGTTGGTGTACACAATTGTATATACTGTATTTATAGTTTTGACTACTGGATTTTTATTGATTACAATCGTTCAAATCAATTCCTTTTGTCCTTGCGTTATTGAAGGAGGGGTGGGGGGGTGTATATGTAATGTTGCAGAATGTATTTGTGTGTCTGGTGTTGTGGGTGAGGGTGGGGGTGCTGTGTGTTGCGTGTGTGTGTCTCTTTTCCCTCCCCTGTGTTGTAGTTGCAGTACTCACCGTGGTCGTCGCCGCCGTCTCTGGAGCTCCTGATAGAGGAGCAGGAAGATAATCGCCGGAAGGATCTGCAGTTCTGGCTCCATTGCGTCCTGGTTCCACGTGGGGTGTGGAGAGGAGAGTGATTTCCCCTTCTGTGTACTGTTTCCGCCGTGTTTTTGATCGCGTTGGTTCTGCCCCGGAAAAGGTGGCGAATTGGCATCCTGTGATAGGGTGGGCGGTACATTGCCTTCCGCCTGTCTGTTGGCGTTAAAGTGGCTGTCTATGTTGGCGGTTTCCGCCGTGGTCGTAATTCCATTTTTTTTTTCTCCGGCCTGTTGGCGGTGTTACCGCCGCTTTAACACCGACTGCCAGGGTTGTAATGAGGGCCATAGTGTGCACAGAGTCCAGGGGTTCCCCAACAGGCTTGAAAGAGGCAATAAAAGATTATACTAAAGCTCTATTTGTGGCAGCGTGGTCGAGCAGTTAGGCTTATCAGAGGGTAGTGTTAAGCATTTGTTTTATACACACAAGCAATAAGTGAAAACACACACTCAATAACTTAACTCCAGGCCAATAGATTTTTATATAGAAAAATATTATTTTGTTAATTTATTTTTAGAACCACAAGATTCAGATTGCAGGTAAGTACATTAAATGTAAGGTACTTTGCATAGGAATAGTTAGAGCTTTGAACCAAAACAGTAATGTACACAGTTTTTCATAAAATGGCAATAAGTTATTTTAAAAGTGGACACTGCAATTTTCAACAGTTCCCGGGGGAGGTAAGTATAGTTTAGTTAATACTGTAAGTAAAGCACTTACAAGTTCAGTCTCGGGGGCATAGGTGGCCCACCGTTGGGGGTTCAAGTCAACCCCAAATACCCAGCACCAGCAACACAGGGCCGGTCAGGTGCAGATGTCAAAGAAGAGCCAAAATAACATGGGTGCCTACTGAGAGACGGGGTGCTCTGGTTCCGGTCTGCTGGCAGGTAAGTACCTGCGTCCTCGTGGGACAGACAAGGGATGTTTAGTAGAGCACTGGGGGGCCCAAGTAGGCACACAAAACACACCCTCAGCGGCACAGGGGTGGCCAGGTGCAGTGGGCAAACAGGGCATCAGGTTTGCAATACGATTCAATGGAGGGTCCCAGGGGTCATTCAAACGTTGCAGGCAGGGCACAGGGGGACTTCTCGGGCCAGCCACTGACTGGGCAAGGGTGAGGGCCACATGCTGGTCACTGCAGCACCAGTGGCCAGTTTCCCACGGGCCTGGGGGCTGCAGTTGCAGAGCTTCTCCAGGCATCTGATATCTCCTCCCCGGGCATTCGCTGTCAGGGGGGTTCTCGGGATTCCCTCTGCAGGAGTCATCTTGGGGGTGCAGAGAGGTCATCCCAGGGTGGACACGTCGTCAGAGTGGCCTGGGGATCCACTCTAGGTCGTTGGTTTCTCTGAACATGGGTCAGGGGCGTCGGGTGCAGAGTGGTGGGGACTCACGCTTCTGGAGTGAGGTGAGAGTCCCTTTAAAGATGGTTTCTTCTTTCTTTGGTTGGACAGGTCCACTGTCCATGGGAGTTCTTGATCCTTTCTAGTTGCAGGGCAGTCCTCTGAGTCGGCAGAGGTCTCTGGGCCCGCAGGATGCGTCGCTGTGGTGCAGGTTCTCTGAAGTAGGAGACAGGCCGGTAGGGCTGGGGCCAAAGCAGTTGTCGTCTTCCTTCTTCTCTTCAGGGTTTTTCAGCTAGGCAGTCCTTATTTGTAGGTTACCAGGAATCTGAAATCCTGGGTTCAGGGTCACCCCTAAATACTAAATTTAGGGGAGTGTTAGGGTTAGAGGTCAGTAGTCAATGGCTACTGTCCCTGAGGGTGGCTATACCCTCCTTGTGCCCACTCCCTCTGGGGAGGGGAGCACATCTCTATCCCTATTGGGCCGAATTCTCCAAAGCAGGATGAAGGATTTCTCAAGGAGGGGGGTCACTTCAGTTCTGGACACCGTAGGGGTGGTCCTGGCTAAGGGGGTGCCTCCTCCTTGTTTTTCTCATTATCTCCTCTGGACTTGCCGCCAAAAGTGGGGCTTTGTCCGGTGGCTGGGCATCTACACTAGCTGGAGTGCCCGGGGGCATTGTAACATGAAGCTTGAGCCTTTGAGGCTCACTGCTAGGTGTTACAGTTCCTGCAGGGGAGTGGTGTGAAGCACCTCCACCCAGTGCAGGCTTTGTTTCTGGCCTCGGAGAGCACAAAGGCTCTCACCCCAGAGGGTCAGAAACTCGTCTCTCAGTGGCAGGCTGGCACAGACCAGTCAGTCCTGCACTGAAGGATTTGGTAAAATACAGGGGGTATCTCTAAGAGTCCCTCTTTGTGCATTTTTTAATAAATCCAACACTGGCATCAGCGTGGGTTTATTAGTCTGAGAAGTTTGATACCAAACTTCCCAGTATGCAGTGTAACCATTATGGAACTGTGGAGTTTGTTCTGACAAACTCCCAGACGATATACTTAATATGGCCACACTGTACTTACAATATCTAAGAATGGACTTAGACACTATAGGGGCATATTACTCATGGAGCTATGTCCTCAGCTGTGGTATACTGCATCCTGCCTTAGGGCATAAAGGCCTGCTAGAGGGGTGACTTGTGCCTCAGGTAGCGTTTTGTGTGCATGGCACCCTGAGGGGGATGCCATGTAAACGTTGCCTTTTTCTCCCCACCAACACACACACAATCTGCAATGGCAGTGTGCATGTGTTAGGTGAGGGGTGCCTTAGGGTGGCACAACACATGCTGCAGCCCTTAGGGACCTTCCCTGGTCACAGGGCCCTTGGTACCACTGGTACCTTTACAAGGACTTATCTGTGTGCCAGGAGTATGCCAATTGTGGAAACAATGGTACACTTTTAGTGAAAGAACACTGGTGCTGGGGCCTGGTTAGCAGGGTCCCAGCACACTCTCAGTCAAGACAGCATCAATATCAGGCAAAAAGTGGGAGGGGGTAACTGCAACAAGGAGCTATTTTCTACAAACCCCACGATTAAGTTTGGATCAAATGCAAAGTAAAGTAATCTAAGTTTGACAATATAATGTGTTCAGGGAAAGAACTGTGGACGAAAATCAGTGAAATGGTTGCTAAGAGTTGTAGGCTACACCATAATAGAGGAGCAGTCAGTGGGATTTGTAGGGAAGGGTGTAAGAGTGAGGTAAGAGAAAGAAAAGGGAGTATTGTAGCAAAGATGAGCAGTTGATTATTGGAAACCCTGTGGTTAGGATGGCATGTACCTCTTAATGTTGTGCCTAAATTGGGAGTAGTACAAGTGTCAGTAGACTACTTGGTGTCATTGGGTAGTTGGTTCTTAACGAAAACATGGAAAAGAGATCCTTGGGACACTTGGACCTTCATCTAGCCTAGCCAACCAAAGTGTGAAGGAGCTGTCAGAGATGCATTGTGGTACAAGTTATGTGTAGTGGGTGATCTTACAGCTTGAGTGATACAGTAAACAGGTGTTCGCATTGGGTTGGGGGTGGTGTAGTGGGGCGGGGGAGAGTCCCTAGATAAAATATAGAATGTTGTTGAGCCCTACTCAGTCAGTGTGAATTGGACGTCAGTGGTGGGGCGCCCAGTACAGCTTGTCGATAATGAAGTTCTGAGGCAGTCTCAGTCATGGATTTCAACAGTGATCTTGATTTGTCTCTGTGTCTGGCAGAGATGATATCACTTGATTCAGGTGTTCACGATCTGAGCATCTCTGTTGAGAGTTACAATGTTGTATAACTTCAGGACAGTGGAATCTGGTACACTTGTTGTGGTTTCCAGAAGTATCCATCAGAGATTATGACGTTTCTATGTCTAAGGGGATCATTGTCTTCACAAATCCTCCAGTTCTGTGTAGTAAGTTGTTTTAAAGTCAGTAGTGATAATCATGGTTGCAGGTTCCAGTAGACCATGAAATATATCATACTTTTTGGGGAAAGGTCTAAGCGCCAAGAAGGCTCTACGTTTCCATTTAATTTCCATGGAGCAATCAGCTGAGATGTGGATAGCATTATGAAAAGTTTATGTCTCTTTGTCTACTGCAGTACTTCACTTGATAGTTGATGACATACAAAATGAGCGATAATGGCACTCGCGTGAGGAGTAACAGTGTAGTTACATGGCTATATTCTGAGGGCACTCTGGAATTTGAGATTTGGTTCAGTAGTATGTGCAGAAACTGTGAACCAAATGATTTTATATCATCCCTAACTTTTCCAGGATTCCTTAAAATATTACAAGCTCACTGCTGAAGTGATTTTTCAGTTCTGTGACCTTCCTGTGTATGTGACATATTCCCTGGCCCGGCTCATACATTATTCATATACTCCTCAAGCTCCGACAGTCTTCGGTAGATGTGCCTGGTCGGTGATGTAGTGCAGTAACATCTGAAAATATAGACTTTGCTTCTGAGGTGACTTTTAGTATGTTTCAGGAAGACCCTAGGATAATGTGTGTAGGGAGCATCATAACAGATGTGGTCAGTTATTACCCCCTCCACTGAGCTCCTCTGAGAATAATAATGGTACGTATGCTTGTATGGATGGCATTGTAGGAGGCTGGCTCAGTTTATTGTGAACACCTATGTTATGGCACCCTCTAATGAGACCAGGCGACCCTTAGTGATTGTGAATAGCTGTCCACATAGCAAAAGCTCTCTAGGGGTAGCTAAGGCTAGCAGCTGAAGCTTATCCAGGAGAAATGTAAAGCACTTGCAATACAACAGTAGTCAGACAGTAACTCACTCACAAGCAAAAAACACCCAAGTGTTGCAAAAATAAAGGATACTTTATTACAGCACTACTACTAGATTAGCATTGGTATATCTCTCTTTGGAGATATCTACAAACAATATATACTCAAAATAATGAACAGAATTGGCATAAAATATACAGGGCCCTATGGGAGGGCCAAACCATACACAAACAAAGAATGTGGAATATTGTATGAAAGTGCCCCTTTTGTCTTGGTTACCTCCTCTTCAACCTTTTGCCTGATATTGATGCTGACTTGACTGAGAGTGTGCTGGGATCCTGCTAACCAGGACCCAGCATCAGTGTTCTTTCCCAAAACTGTACCATTGTTCCCACAATTGGCACAAGCTTGGCACACGGTTAACCTCTTAGCTGCTGGGCCGTTCCCCCCCCCCCGTGCTGAGCCCTTTTTTGGCTATTTGGGGTAGTTCGCACGTAGGCCTTCATAACTTTTTGTCCACATAAGTTATCCACGCCAAATTTGCATCCTAAGGATTCTAATGGTATCCAGAGTTTGTGGTTTCCCCTGGAGGAAAATACAGTGAAAATTTTGTTTTTTAAAAATAAAATGGGAACAAAGGGCTGCCGAAGAAGGCTTGTGGTTTTTTCCCTGAAAATGGCATCAACAAAGGGTATCTGGTGCTAAAATCACCATCTTCCCACCTTTCAGGAACGGGCAGACTTGAATCAGAAAACCACTTTTTCAACACAAATTTGGCATTTTACTGGGACATACCCCATTTTTAATATTTTTGGCGCTTTCAGCCTCCTTCCAGTTAGTGACAGGAATGTTGTGAAACCAATGCTGGATCCCAGAAAGCTAAACATTTCTGAAAAGTAGACAACATTCTGAATTCGGCAAGGGGTCATTTGTGTAGATCGTACAAGGTTTTCCTACAGAAAATAACAGCTGAAATAAAACAATATTGAAAGTGAGCTGAAAAAAACAGCCATTTTTCTCCACGTTTTACTCTGTAACTTTTTCCTGCAATGTCAGATTTTTTAAAGCAATATACCATTACGTGTGCTGGACTCTTCTGGTTGCGAGGATATATATGGCTTGTAGGTTCATCAAGATCCCTAGGTACCCAGAGCCAATAAATGAGCTGCACCTTGCAATGGGTTTTCATTCTATACCGGGTATACAGCAATTCATTTGCTGAAATATAAAGAGTGAAAAATAAGTATCAAGCAAACCTTTGTATTTCCAAAATGGGCATAAGATAAGGTGTTGAGAAGCAGTGCTTATTTGCACATCTCTGACTTCCGGGGTGCCCATACTAGCATGTGAATTACAGGCCATTTCTCAAATAGACATCTTTTTTACACACTGTCTTACATTTGGAAGGAAAAAATGTAGAGAAAGACAAGGGGCGATAACACTTGTTTTGCTATTCTGTGTTCCCCCAAGTCTCCCGATAAAAATGGTACCTCACTTGCGTGGGTAGGCCTAATGCTCGTGACAGGAAACGCAACATGGACACATCACATTTTTACATTGAAATCTGACGTGTTTTTTGCAAAGTGCCTAGCTGTAGATTTTGGCCTCTAGCTCAGCCGGCACCTAGGAAAACCTAGCAAACCTTGGCATTTTTTAAAACTAGACACCTAGCGGAATCCAAGATGAGGTGACTTGTGGTGCTCTGACCAGGTTCTGTTACCCAGAATCATTTGCAAACCTCAATATTTGGCTAAAAAAACACATTTTCCTCACATTTCGGTGACAGAAAGTTCTGGAATCTGAGAGGAGCCACAAATTTCCTTCCACCCAGCGTTCCCCCAAGTCTCCCGATAAAATTGATACCTCACTTGTGTGGGTAGGCCTAGAGCCCGCGACAGGAAATGCCCCATAACACAACGTGGACACATCCCATTTTTTGACAGAAAACAGAGGTGTTTTTTGCAGAGTGCCTACCTGTAGATTTTGGCCTCTAGCTCAGCCGGCACCTAGGGAAACCTACCAAACCTGTGCATATTTGAAAACTAGAGACCTAGGGGAATCCAAGATGGGGTGACTTGTGGGGCTCTGACCAGGTTCTGTTACCCAGAATCCTTTGCAAACCTCAAAATTTGGCCAAAAAAACACTTTTCCTCACATTTCGGCGACAGAAAGTTCTGGAATCTGACAGGAGTCACAAATTTCCTTCCACCCAGTGTTCCCCCAAGACTCCCGATAAAAATGGTACTTCACTTGTGTGGGTAGGCCTAGTGCCCACGAATGGAAATGGCCCAAAACACAACGTGGACACATCACATTTTTTCACAGAAAACAGAGGTGTTTTTTACAAAGTGCCTACCTGTGGAGTTTGGCCTCTAGCTCAGCCGGCACCTGGGGAAACCTAGCAAACCAGCACATTTATGAAAACTAGAGACCTAGGGGAATCCAAGATGGGGTGACTTGTGGGGCTCTGACCAGGTTCTGTTACCCAGATTCCTTTGCAAACCTCAAACTGTGGCTAAAAAAACACATTTTCCTCAAATTTCGGTGACAGAAAGTTCTGGAATCTGAGAGGAGACACAAATTTCCTTCCGCCCAGCGTTCCCCCAAGTCTCCCGATAAAAATGGTACCTCACTTGCGTGGGTAGGCCTAGCGCCCACGAATGGAAATGGCCCAAAACACAACGTGGACACATCAAATTTTTTCACAGAAAACAGAGGTGTTTTTTGTAAAGTGCCTACCTGTAGATTTTGGCCTCTAGCTCAGCCGGCGCCTAGGGAAACCTACCAAACCTGTTCATTGTTGAAAACTAGAGACCTAGGGGAATCCAAGATGGGGTGACTTGTGGGGCTCTGACCAGGTTCTGTTACCCAGAATGCTTTGCAAACCTCAAAATTTGGCTAAAAAAACACATTTTCCTCACATTTCAGTGACAGAAAGTTCTGGAATCTGAGAGGAGGCACAAATTTCCTTCCACCCAGCGTTCCCCCAGTCTCCCGATAAAAATGGTACCTCACTTGTGTGGGTAGGCCTGGTGCCCGCGACAGGAATAGATCACACAACGGTCAATGTTGGTCCTTACATTAGGCAGCTGTTGACCCTGGGGTGATCCATTCCTGACGCAGGCACTAGGTGTAGGCACTCAAGTGGAGTAGTGTTTTTATCAGGACAGGTGAGGAATCACTGGGTGGTAAGAATTTTGTGGATCCCAGCATATTCCTGTAGTTTGTGTGACAGAAATGCGAGAAAAATAGAGTTTTTATTCAACATTTCAGCTGTGCAGGGTATTCTGGGTAAGAAAACTTTGGGGAATCCACACAAGTCACACCTCTGTGGACTCCCCTGAATGTCTAGTTTCCAGAAATGTTTGGGTTTAGTGTGTTTCTCTATATGGCCGCCGAACCCAGGACCAAAAACACAGGTGCCTGCCTTACAAAACCAGTTTGTTTTGCAATAGATAATTGTGATGTCTCCACAATACGATTTGGGCGGTGGAATTTGGGGCTGAACTAAATTGGGGAGCTCCCAAGAGAGCACTCTCTCTCTCTGCTTGCCGCCGCATTCACCTGCTCTCTGAGTTGTGCTAACCCACTATTACCCAGTTGCACAAAAGGCTTGCGAAGGGACAGCAGGACTGTCCTTATCACCTCCCTCATAATTTACTGGAAGAGGAGTTATCGAATGGGACTCCTCCAACTGAAAAATCACTCCCAGAATCTGTGCCATTGTCCTATCCCTCAGATGCTGTCTCAGTATCTGATGTCTCAGTCTCTGATTCTATGTCAGAGCTGTCCTCTATAACCCAAGTGACGGCAGCAGTCATCCATCAAGATGCCATCTCTGCTATTAGCTAAACTGTTGCTCTAAAACACTAGCCTACGTAGACAGTCACAAAATCGATGGTGTGTGTGAGATACGTGCAACAGTAGATGCCACATTACCTGCGCTTCTTCCCTCAATCAGCACGTTCTTTCAAGACACTCAAAAAACACCTTGTCACATACCATTCGTCACAGTCTTTAGCACCTCCTGCACCCAGACCAACAATCATTATTGGTGCTCCCACTCCCTCCTCCTCGGATTCCCTCATTACCACCTAGCAAAAGTGCCCTTCATCTCTCCATAGCCGCCCTCCACCCCGCACATACATTTCATTTGTATTATAGCGCAGGTAATGGCTGACTTTACTAATGTACTCAGCTATTTACATAAAATACAGATTTGCTCTTTGCAGTAGGCATATAAACCTTCTGCGCTTCTTTATGGCACTAAAACTGCCACTAGACAAGTCTGACCCTTTTGTAGCAGAAACATAATCATAATTCTTACTTGACTTTTTTATTGCTGCCTAAAAGCTACAGTTGGAATGCGTCAGTTGAAGTATGTGCATTGCTTTGAAGACGCAAGCTGCAACTGCAAGACAACTTGTGGCAAATCTACACATATATATATATCACTTTTATATGCAGGTCTGGTTTTCCTGGGGGCCGATTGCAGCCCCCAGGGAAACCACACACGTATTGACAAAAGTGATATATATATATATATATATAGATCTATCTCTATATATATATCTATCTACATAGATCTATCTATAGATAGATCTATATATATATATATATATATATAGATCTATCTATAGATATATCCATGTAAATAGATATATCTACATCGATATATCTATATATATAGATCTATATATATATATATATATATATATGTATATATATATATATATATATATATATATTTTTTAGTTGGTGTATGGTTTCCTTGGGATCCAAAATGGCCCCCAGGGAAACCCTACAACAACTAAAAAAAATATTGCCCCACAGGGGGTCGCACTGCCCACGGACGACCCCCTGTCCATATCTTTTTCTTTTTCGAATAAATAAAATTTAGCCCCTGGGGGGCACCTACCTTTTTTTAAAAAAAACAAATGCCCGGGGGGGGGGGGGAGCGGCCCGTTTTCCGAGGGGGGCGACCCCCCAAGTGAAATCCCTGGTGTCTACTGGTGTTTCCTGGCCCCCGATTGCAGCTGTGCTGCGATCGGGGGCCAGGAAACACTTTCAGAAGGCCTTGTAAGAAAGGGGAGACTCTCTCTTTTTTACGAGGCCTTCCTGAAACTGTTTCCAGGCCCCCGATCGTGGCGCGCTGACGTCATAAAGGGGCGGGTGGGGGACGGGGGGAGACACGGAAGAGCTTCTGTGTCTCCCAGGGAACAAAAAAATAATAATAAACCCTCGGGTGCGACGCACCCAAGGATTTATTAACCCCCTCCCTGGTGTCGGCCACTGGTCGTGACCCGCACCAGGGAGGGAGTGTGGGCGTCGGCCAGTGGCCGACGCCCGCTCTTAAGAGGTTAAGTTCCCTGTAAAAGGTTCCCATGGTACCAAGGGCCTTGTGGCCAGGGAAGGCCCCAAGGCCTGCAGCATGTATTATGCCACCCTGGAGGACCCCTCACCAAGCACATGGACACTGCCTTTGCAGCTTGTGTGTGCTGGTGGGGAGAAAAATACAAAGTCGACATTGCACCCCTCTCAGGGGGCCAGGCCCACAAACAACTGCCTGTGGCATGGGTAAGTCACCTCTCTAGCAGGCATTATAGCCCTCATTCCAAGCACCGCCAACAGGCTGGCGGTGCTTCCCGGGCTATTCTGACAGCGGCGGTAAAGCTGCGGTCAGAAAAGGGGAACCGGCGGTTTCCCGACGGTTTTCCCCTGGCCCAGGGAATCCTCCATGGCGGCGCTGCTTGCAGCGCCGCCATGGGGATTCCGACCCCTTTCCCGCCACCCTGTTTCTGGCGGTTTTCACCGCCAGAAACAGGATGGCGGGAACGGGTGTCGTGGGGCCCCTGGGGGCCCCTGCACTGCCCATGCCACTGGCATGGGCAGTGCAGGGGCTCCCTAACAGGGCCTCACAAAGATTTTCACTGTCTGCTTTGCAGACAGTGAAAATCACGACAGGTGCCACTGCACCCGTCGCACCCCTGCAACTCCGCCGGCTCCATTCGGAGCCGGCTTCCTTGTTGCAGGGTCTTTCCCGCTGGGCCGGCGGGCGCCCTTTTGGCGGTCGCTCGCCGGCCCAGCGGGAAAGTCGGAATGACCCTCGCTGTCATGCCGCGGCCGCGGGCGCAGACTCAGGTCGCCGCGGCGCGGCGTTTCATTCATACCGCGGCTGGCGCGCGGGCCGCGGGGGACGCCGCGGCGGGCGCGCGGCCCGCGGGTAGTGCTAGGGGCCTGATTAGGGGTCGCGGCATTCGCCGCCCCCCTTTCTTTCAGTTCTGCCATAAAGGCAGACGCGGCAGGACTTGAAACCCCTAGGGGGTTTCAGGCCTGACCGCATATAGCGCATTACGCGCTTTTATATTTAGTTTCCTGCATTTTTCATTACCTCTGCTCACCACTTACCGATATCTCCAAAACAAAACCGAACCCTTGCACATGGTGATACTTTATACCTGCCTTTTCCTTCCCAGCATGCTGACCACTTCCTCTCTGCCCAGCATGCATTGTTTTCTCTTTATTAGACGCACGTACCTGATTCACTATTGCTTTCTTTTCCCCAATCCAAGATGGTGGTATTTCTACTTCCTGTTTCGGGGTATATAAGGGGAATTCAGCTGCTTGTTCATTGCGTTGCAACACTCCTTGGTGGTAGTCACGCTCTGATTGATTTCTTCCTGCGTATCCAGTGTTTCCTGACCTGTCTTTGTTCTCCAGTCTTCCTGATCTTCAGTTCTAACGCCTTGGTGTCCTCCTTTCGTTTCAGGGAGTTCCTGTGGAGGTTTTTTACCCTACTGGGGTTTTTCCTCTGGGACTCCTTCTGGAGGGCACGGACTGTAGTGGTTTGCTCTTACCAAACAGCACCGTGGCTACCGGAAGGGGTCGCCCCTACCTCGGCCAGAGCAGAACCTGCCGGAACCGGGGCCGTTCCCCTACGCCTCTCAGCTTCGACGGTAAGCCCATTGAAAACCGTGACACTCGCGGTCTTCCGACGGGGTTACTTTGGCGGGCGGCCTCCGCCGCCCGCCAAAGTCGGAATGACCCCCTATGTCCCTAAGGCAGGGTGCACTATACCACAAGTGAGGGCATAGTTGCATGAGCAGTATGCCCCTACAGTGTCCAAGTCCATTCTGGGACATTGTAAATGCGGTATGGCCATATAAAGTATATGGGCTGGGAGTTTGTCATTACGAACTCCAAAGCTCCATAATGGCTTCACTGAAGTCTGGGACATTTGGTATCAAACTTCCCAGCACAATAAACCCACACAGATGCCAGTGTTGGATTTATTGAAAAATGAACTCGGAGGGCATCTTAGAGATGTCCCCTGTATTTTAGCCAAGTTTCTAGTACTGGACTGACCAGTCTGTGCCAGCCTGCCACTTCTAGATGGGTTTCTGACCAAGTGGGGTGAGAGCCTTTGTAGTCTTTGTGGCCAGAAACAAAGCCTGCACTGGGAGGAGGTGCTTCACACCTCCCCCTGCAGGACATGCAACACCTGACGGTGAGCCTCAAAGACTCAGGCCTCTTATTACAGTGCCCCAGAACATTCCAGCTGGAGGAGATGCCCATACCCTGGACAAAGCCCCATTTTTGGGGGCAAGTCTGGTGGGAAAATTAGGGAAAATAAGGAGGAGTGGCCACCTCAGCTGAGACCACCCCCAAGGAGTCCAGTGGTGAGTTGACCCCCTCCTTGCAAAATCCTCCATCTTGGTTTGGTGGACAGAGACCAATAGGGTTAGATCTGTGTGTCCCTCCACAAGGGGAGTGGACACCAAAAGGGTGTAGTCACCCTCAGGGACAGCAGCATTGGCTACTGCCCTCTGACACCTATAACACCCCAAAATCCAGGATTTAAGGGCTCCCCTGAACCTAGCTCGTCAGATTCTTGGCGACCTCACAAGAAGAAAGAAGGACTGCTAAGCTGACCCCAGCAGAGAAGGCTGAGGATGCAAACTGACTTGGCCCCAGCCCTAACACCCTGTCTCTAGTTTCTAAAGCCCTGCTAATCCTGCGGGACCAGAGACCTCTGAAAAGACTCAAGAGGACTGCCTGCACCCCAGAGGACCAAGAACTCCCATGGACAGTGGCCCTGTCCAAGAAGAAACTCCATCCAAGGAATCCAGAGGCTCCCTGGATCCACAAGTCCTGGCCACCCTGCACTAGACACCCACGCCTCGTTTCCAGGTGGCCCAACCAACTAGAGCTGGTCCCCAGGCGATTCTGAGCAAGTGCCCACCCTCCTGTCCAACACAACGATGCCTGCAACTTAAACACGGAGGACACCCCTGGGTGCGACAAAACCAGGTGAAGATTCCCTGCGCCAAACGGTACCCCTGTACCTGCAGCCCCCTGGCCTTGGGGAATCCGACCTTCAGTGCAACAAAGTCCAGCAGGCGGCCCTTCTCCTTGTCCAGCCTTTGGTTTCTCAGAACGACTGCCTGGACTTCACCTGCAGCATTTTTGTGACCCAATGGGTTCCTCTATAGGAAAGCACTGGGAGACCGACGCTGTGATTGCACCCTGCACTCGGTCGCCCCCATGCTGCTAAGGGTGTGTGTTTGGTGCTGACTTGTGGACCCCCCTGGTGCTCCTCTAAACACCCCAGGTCTGCCCTCCGAAGATGCGGGTACTTACCTGCAAGCAAGCCTGATTCCGACTGCCCCCAGTCTCCGTAGGAGCCATGTTAAATCAACCTCAACTCGGCCCCGTTTTGCTGGTGGTGGGTGTTTGGGATTAACTTGAACCCCAACCTGTGGACATCCTAACCCTCGTAGACTGGAACTGTAAGTCTTGTACTTGCCTCAAAACTGTGCTATCCTTTCTTCCCCCAGAACTGTTTCTGAAAATTGCACTGTTAACTTTTAAAACAGATTATTGCTATGTATTAAAAAAAGATATAACTTGCCAATTTGAAACAAAGTGGTATTGATACATCTGTTGGATACTTACTTGCAAATGTACTTACCTGCCACTTGGATCTTGTGGTTCTAGAAATAAAGTAACAAAGTATATTTTTGCTATATAAAACAATTGGCCTGGAGTTAGTGATTGAGTGTGTGCTTCATTTATTGCCTGTGTGTGTACAACAAATGCTTTGCACTACCCTCTGATAAGCCTAACTGCTCAACAACACTACTACAAAACAGAGCATTAGTATTATCTACTTTAGCCTCTGTTAAGCCTCTGGGGAACTCCTGGACTCTGTGCACACTATGGGGGTCATTACAACCCTGGCGGACGGTGTTAAAGGTGCGGTAATACCGCAAACAGGCCGGCGGACAAAAAAAGGGAATCATGACCGTGGCGGAAACCACCAACATAGACAGCCACTTTAACACTCCGACTGCCACGGCGGTACAGACAAGCAGCGCGGCGGTCACCGCCAACAGACAGGCGGCAGACAATGTACCGCCCACAGTATCACAACCCGCCAATCCGCCACCGTTTCCGGGGCGGATTCACCGTGGATAAAAACACGGCGGAAACAGCTTTTGCAATGGGAAAACGCTCACCTTCTACACATCCTACGAGGAAGGAGGACACCAGGGAGCCGGAATTACAAATCCTACCTGCCCTTGTCTTCCTGCTCATTTACGAACACCAGCAACGGCGGCGGCGAAGACAGCGGTGAGTACTGCACCTACGACATAGGGGAGGGGGGAGGCAAAAGTCAGGGGGACACACACGCAACACCCCCACCCCCACCCTCACCCTCGCACATTACAATACACACACCAATGCATTTCAAAACAAAACAGTAACAACCCACAACCCCCCCGGAAGAATGCAAAGACCAAAGGAAATCAGTTCAAAAATTGTAATGTATCAAAATACAGTTACCAAATATATACAGATATATATATACACATTCAAAAGTATATACATTACGAGAAGTAGTGCAGATATGCACATATCAATGTCCGTGCACCACTGGTCCAAATTTGCATGGGCGAGGCCCACAATAGATACCTGTCCACAAACGGAGAGAACACTGCTGGGGCATCAGATAGAAATACAACAGGCACCTCAGGGGGAAGGGAAGGGGGGGGCACCTCAGCCGGATTACAGCACCACGCCAGATCCACGACGGGGCTCCATGCCCATTGATGTATCCTGGGGAGTGCGAAGCCACAGTCTCTCAAGTCTCTACAGTGGGTGGTTTGCCCACTGTTCCATCCTGGGGAGTGCAAACCCACAGTCTCTCAAGTGGATAACAGTCTCCACTGGTTCTGGAGGGGGAATGGTGCCCACACTGCATTAGGCTCCCTGTGACGGTTCCTGTTCCGTCACAGTCCCAGCTGTACATGGGATAACGATGCTTGATGTGGCGGTGTTTCCCTGTTCAGCGGTGCTTTGCCATGACGGTCTGTGCCCTGTTCAGCGGTTCTCTGCCCTGTTCAACAGTGCTTTGCCCTGTTCAGTGGTCTTCACCATGGCGGTGATTTCCTTGTTCAGCGGTGCTTTGCCATGGCGGTCTGTGCCCTGTTCAGCGGTTCTCTGCCCTGTTCAGCGGTGCTTTGCCCTGTTCAGCGGTCTTTACCATGGCAGTGATTTCCTTGTTCAGCGGTGCTTTGCCATGGCGGTCTGTGCCCTGTTCAGCGGTTCTCTGCCCTGTTCAGCGGTTCTCTGCCCTGTTCAGCGGTGCTTTACCCTGTTCAGCGGTCTTCACCATGGCGGTGATTTCCTTGTTCAGCGGTGCTTTGCCATGGCGGTCTGTGCCCTGTTCAGCGGTTCTCTGCCCTGTTCAGCAGTGCTTTTCCCTGTTCAGTGGTCTTCACCATGGCAGTGATTTCCTTGTTCAGCGGTGCTTTGCCATGGCGGTCTGTGCCCTGTTCAGCGGTTCTCTGCCCTGTTCAGCGGTGCTTTGCCCTGTTCAGCGGTCTTCACCATGGCGGTGATTTCCTTGTTCAACGGTGCTTTGCCATGGCGGTCTCTGACCTGTGCATTGGTGTGTGGCATGACGGTCCCTCATTGCCCAGCGGGGCTGTGGCAGCTGGGGCCCTCCTGGGCACTGACTCCGGTGTGGTCTCCTGACCAGTGACGATACTCCTGCCCTCCTGGGCAATGACTCCGACGGTGGTCTCCTGACCAGTGACGATACTCCTGCCCTCCTGGGCAATGACTCCAGCGGTGGTCTCCTGACCAGTGACGACGGTGCTGGCGGTGGAGTCCCGGCCGCCGGGGAGGATGGCGCCCTTCTCCGCCGTGCTGCTCTCACCAGACTGTGCAGACTTCTTCTGGCCATTCACCACCTTTAGAGGAGTCACAGCTGACTCTGCAATCCCCCTGGGACCCTTGTGAGCAGTTTTGCCGCCAGGAGTCTTCACCCTGTCCCGTCGGCCACTTTCCAACTTGAGATGCTTTATAGGGGGGGACTGGCAGTGCTTTGGCTCCGTGTCACACTGCCTGCCCTGGTGGCCGGTGCACTCCACACACATGTAACACTCACCACTGGTACTGGAGTCTTTTTGGCTGAGGCGCTACTACAGGACTTATGAATTGGAGGGGTGGGGATGGGGGCAAAGAGGTCAATGTTGCTGAGGGAGAGTTTCTGATGAACACTGGGATGGGTAGCTGGAGGGGGTCTGGGAGTGGAGGAAGAGGAGGTGGTTGTAGGAGGTGTCACTTTAGGTGTTTTGGGTGCAGGTGTAGGTACTGGAGGCTGTCGTGAGGTGGATGGATGTTGGGTGTGTGGGTGCCCACGTTTGTGTACTTTGGGAGGGGGCGTCACAGACACACTGGGAGAGGACACAGGGGACGTGTAAATGGTAGTGGGGGTGGTGAGTGCAGGTGAGCGGGGTGTGGTGCTGGGTGTTCTGGTGCGAGTCCTAGTGCCTGTAGATGTAGTGTAGACGACACTGGGAGGGAGGAGGGAGACGACGACGAGGGGGACACAGTGGAGGCAGTGGATGTTGGTGTGTCTGTATGTGGGTGATGCTTGTGTGAGTGCCTGTGGGATGTGTGGTGCCTATGTTTGCCTGAACTACTTTTGTGTGTCGAGGTGTATGCATGCTTGTCTGATGGTGTGCTTGGGATGGGCTGGGGTACAGGGGATTGGGTCTGGGTGGAGGAAGTTGGAGGGGGGAGGCTAGACACAGTGACAATGGCTGCCATCAGTGCTGAGGCCAGAGATTGCAGGGTTCGATGATGGGCAGCCTGACCAGAATGAATGCCCTCCAGGAATGCATTTGCGTGTTGCAATTCCCTTTCTACACCCTGGATGGCATTCACAATGGTAGACTGCCCAACAGTGAGTGACCTGAGGAGGTCAATGGCCTCCTCACTGAGGGCAGCAGGGGTGACAGGGGCAGGGCCTGAGGTGCCTGGGGCGAAGGTGATGCCCACCCTCCTGGGTGAGCGAGCACGGGCGAATGCTGAGGGGCTGCTGGGAGGGCGGTGCTAGTAGGGGAGGTGGCGGCTGTACCTGTAGAAGTGTGGGGCACAGATGGTGCCGCCACCACAAGGGAGCTTGCATCGGCGGACGAGTCCGTGTCGCTGGTTGGTGATCCGGTGACCGACGTGTAGCTCCCCTTGCCCTCCGTCCCACTGGTGCATTCTGAGTCCGTGGTGTGGCCCTCCATGGTCATGTGGGATGCAGCTCCCTTGTGCTCCGGTGCCACTGTACCTCCGCCTGATGATGCTGATGCACAAAAGAACAGGGAGAGTAGAAAAAGGGGGGGGGACAGAAGAAAGACAGGTTGAGTGCATGGCTTACCGCTACCGTTGGCGGACAATACAGACACAGCAGCCCCCTGCACTACGCCATGCTCTTGGCCTCTACAGATGCAATTCCTGGGATATGGCCTACATCGCTATGGTGGACATCTGCACACATGGATGCCACAGGGGCATGTATACCTGTACTTGGCACTCTCCTGCGGTGGGGTGGAGTGGTACATGGCCTGCATTACGGAGGGGCCTAGCCTATGGAAGTCGCCCTGGCCTAGGGAAACCCACAGCACTCCTCCCACACCCAGACACCTCAACTGCGCGCAAAGTCCACAGAATGAGGGTGTACTCACCCCTTTGTGTCTGCTGTGATGCCCTCAAGCGCCCATCCAACTCAGGGTAGGCCACCGCCAGGATCTGGAACATCAGGGGGGTCATGGGGCGACTGGCATCCCTCCCACATTGGGAGGCCATCCCCAGCTGAGCCTCCGCCGTCTTCTTGCTCCAGCGGCGAATGTCCTCCCATCTTTTCCGGCAGTGGGTGCCCCGTCTCTGGTGGACCCCCAGGGTCCGGACGTCCTTGGCGATGGCACGCCAAATGTCCTTCTTCTGGTGGGCGCTGACCTACATGACATGCATAGGGGAAGAAGAGAAGTCATTAGCAAGAGCACCGTCGAAGTGAGTGGCCCACATCCCTGCCCTTGCCATGTGGCACATGCATTCACAGTCCTTCATGTTCACTGCACTCTGCCCCATTCCCTCTTACAACCAGCCCTCTCCACACAGGCATTGCCCATACAACGTGCTCCCTGTGTACTTACCTGTTGGTCTGGAGGACCGTAGAGTAGCCTGTACTGGGGGAGGACACTGTCCACGAGCTTCTCCAACTCCTGAGCAGTGAAGGCATGGGCCCTTTCCCCAGACGCAGCAGCCATTGTCTCTTCCAGACCGAGGTCACAGCAGCACTTGCAGTGTAGGTCCTCTCCTGTCGAAGATCAGGTATCGAGTGATTGAACAGATAGAAAATGGCGGTCACGTCCGCGCGGTGCGTATCATCACCACCAGCGCACTTCATCATTGGCTCCTGGGACCCATAGGGTCCAATGTTAACCAATGCAGCATTGCGCCGTGGTCTTCGACCGCCTACCGCGACGGTGTACAACGCCAGCGCAGTTACCTCACATCCCATTGTCCCAGTTTAGAGGTCAGGCAGCCGCCATTTCAGGGGCCCACATGGCTTCATTTACAACTGCGTCACACATACCTAGGCCTACACTCGACACACATACAGGAAGATTTTTGTCTTTGGTGTCGTGTTCTGTGTATCTGTGGGTACATAGCTGGGATTTTGTTGACTCTGTAGTCGCTGTTGTCCTTCCTAGGCACCGTCAGCTGGGACATTTGAGAAGATGGCGGAATCCTCCGGTGTACCGACCGCTGGTGGACCTGTTGACAATGGAGGAGCGACATTTACTCATCACCTACAGGTTTGACCGTGCCACTATCCAGGAACTATGTACCCAGTTGGAGCCAGACCTGATGTCACCAATCCGCCATCCCACAGGAATCCCCCCTGACGTGCAGGTGCTGCCAGTGCTCCATTTCCTTGCAAGTGGATCATTTCAGACAACAGTGGCCATGGCATCAGGGATGTCACAGCCTATGTTTTCAAACGTGTTGTCCAGAGTGTTGTCTGCCCTGCTGAAACACGTAAGGAGCTACATCGTTTTCCCTCAGGTGGAGGATTTGGCTAAAATGAAAGGTGACTTCTATGCCCTTGGCCATATCCCCAACATCATAGGTGCTATTGATGGGACCCATGTAGCTCTGGTCCCCCCCCCACAGGAGTGAACAGGTGTACAGGAAGAGTTATCATTCCATGAATGTACAGATGGTATGTTTGGCAGACCAGTACATCTCGCAGGTAAATGCTATGTTCCCTGGCTCAGTGCATAACGCCTACATCCTGCGCAATAGCAGCATCGCTTATATGATGGGTCAACTCCAGAGGCACCGGATGTGGCTATTGGGGGACTCTGGTTACCCCAACCTGTCCTGGCTATTGACCCCAGGGAGGAATCCCAGGACCAGGGCAGAGGAACGCTACAATGAGGCCCATGGGCGGACTAGGAGGGTGATCGAACGCACCTTCGGCCTCGTGAAGGCCAGGTTCAGGTGCCTCCATATGACAGGTGGTTCCCTATTCTACTCACCAAAGAAGGTGTGCCAGACCATCATCGCCTGCTCGATGCTTCACAATCTTGCTTTGTGACGCCAGGTGCCTTTTCTGCAGGAGGATGGTCCAGATGGCGGTGTTGTGGCAGCTGTGGAGCCTGTGGACAGTGATGAGGAGGACGCTGAGGAAGAAGACATAGACAACAGGGAGTCAGTCATACAGCAATATTTCCAGTGACACACAGGTGAGAACAGTTTTCTTTTTACCATTACATTCACTTTCACACTTCTACCTCTATCCTGTCTGTCATTTCATAGCAGTATTTGGTCACTGAGTTGTACCTTTCCATTACGGTTTCACAGGTGTGGTTAGCAACGTGTGTCATCTGCTTGCATCCTTCAAGGACTTGTGATGTGTGACATAGGTATGTTGGCTTTACAATTGGAAACGCATGTTGACACTGTCATTGATTATACATATTTAGCAAATCACAGACTGACTCCAGATTGTTTTGTGGTTTAAGGTTGTTTATTTAAGTGCTCAAAAATGGAGGGGGGTAGTAATATGGTGATGGGGGACGGTGGAGGAATGTCCATGGCAGAGTCGAGTCCATTAGTCACACAGGTGCCCTGCCCATATGGGCATAGGAAGTGGAGCTGGGGCAGTTCCAATCTGGACAGGGTAACAAAGTGGGACAGTGGGAGGACAATCAGGGTGGTCTCATTTCCTGGTGGGGTCTTGCCATCTTGCTCTGTCCTGTTCCTGGATCTCAGGGACCGCTTGCGGGGTGGTTCTCTGTCTGCAGGGGGTGGGGTGCTGGTGTGGTGGTCCTGTGGCGGGGCGTCCTGTCCACTAGCGCCGGCGAGGGGGTGGGCAGTTCATCGTCCATGCTAGTGTCAGGGGCCCCTTGGAGTGCCACGGTGTCCCTCATGGTTTTTTGTATGTCCTTCAGCACCCCTACGATGGTGCCCAGGGCGGAGCTGATGGTTCTGAGCTCTTCCCTGAACCCCAAATACTGCTCCTCCTGCAGGCGCTGGGTCTCCTGAAACTTGGCCAGGACCGTTGCCATCGTCTCCTGGGAGTGGTGGTATGCTCCCATGATGGAGGAGAGGGCCTCGTGGAGAGTGGGTTCCCTTGGCCTGTCCGCCCCCTGTCGCACAGCAGTCCTCCCAGTTCCCCTGTGTTCCTGTGCCTCCGTCCCCTGGACCGTGTGCCCACTACCACTGCCCCCAGGTCCCTGTTGTTGTTGGGGTGGTGGATTATCCTGGGTTCCCTGTAGTGGTGGACACACCGCTGATTGACGTGTCCTGGGTACGGAGGTGTGGGCCCACTGGGTGGGTGCTGTGCTGGTATTACCAGAGGGTGGAAGGTCAGTGTTGGGCTGTGCCTGTGCAAGGGGAACCGACTGTCCCGAGGCCCACGATGATCCAGGCTGGTCATCAGGATCCAGTAGGGCAGAGCTGCTGTCGTCACTGTGGGCCTCTTCTGTGGGTGGAGTGGAGTTGTCTGGACCCTCCGGTGTGGTGACGTTCCGTAGTGGTCCTGCAGGGATATAACAGCATGATTATTGCATGTGTGTGTGTTATGGTGTGCAATGGGTGGGTGTTTGTGTACCCCAGTGCAAGCATTCCTGTGTGTGGGTTTGTGTGATGATGGTTAGGGGGTTGTTATGGGTATGTGCAGTGAGCATGCTTTGGTGAGGGGTGACCATGCTTTGTTTTTGCATGTGGGGCTTGGTGTTGGGATGGGTGGTTTGTGTTATCAGTACATTAGTGAGGAGTTGGAGTGATAGGGGAGGGGGTGAGGGTGGGGGTGTGTGATAGCATGTAGGTAGGGTGGGGGATATGATAGTTGAGATTTAACTTACCAGTGTCCATTCCTCCACCGACTCCTCCGAGGCCCTCTGGATGCATGATGGTCAAGACTTGCTCCTCCCATGTTGATAGTTGTGGGGGTGGAGGTGGGGGTCCGCCGCCAGTCCGCTGTACCACGATTTTGTGCCTGGAGACCACTGAACGCACCTTCCCACGTAGGTCGTTCCACCTCTTCCTGATGTCCTCCCGATTTCTTGGATGCTGTCCCACAGCGTTGACCCTGTCCACGATTCTTTGCCATAGCTCCATCTTCCTGGCTATGGATGTGTGCTGCACCTGTGAGCCAAATAGCTGTGGCTCTACCTGTAGGATTTCCTCCACCATGACCCTGAGCTCCTCCTCGGAAAACCGGGGGTGTCTTTGGCGTGACATGGGGTGGTGTGGGTGATGTGTGGGGTGGTGTAAGTGTTATTGTGTGTGTTGATGTGTAGTGGTGTGTGGTGTTTTGTGCGTGTAATGTTGTATGGGTGATGGTGTTGTGTGCCTCTGTGTGGTGGGGTTCTCAGTTGCTGTGGGTTCTCAGTTGCTGTGCTCTCTGTCTATCTGGCCTTCATCCGTGAATTGTGGTCGTAGGGGTTTGTGGGTGATGTGGGTGTGTGTTTTATATTGTGTTTGGTGTGTGGGAGTGGTGTTTGTATGTGTATCAGGTGTGTGTATTTGGAATTGTCCAATGTGGCTGTGTTTAGTAAAAGTGTGTGTATTTTGAGCGCGGCGGTGTGTACCGCCAATGGAATACCGCGGTTGAAAGACCGCCGCGTGGATTCGTGGGTCGTGATAGTGTGGGCGTGTTTCTGTTGGCGTGACGGTGGAGGTTTTGTTTTCGCCAGTTTATCACTGACCTTTGGTGTGGCGGTCTTGTGTGGTTGTCTGAATTTCGGCAGAATCCGAGATGTGGGTCATAATAGCTGTGGCGGAATTGCGTGGCCGCGGCGGTGTTTTGGCGGTCTTCTGTACGGCGGTAAGCACCTTTTACCGCCAATGTTGTAATGACCCCCTATATCTCAGTTTGATATAGTATATACAGAGCCAGCTTCCTACAAATGTGAAATAGTGAACTCAACTAAGGTAAGTGTGGTAGTTAGCTAGGGGCTGGGGGCAGATAGAAACACCAGAGGTAAGTACAGTAGGTGTCCCCAGCTATCAGGTGCAAGGTAGTGACCCACCCAGTCGTCCCATAGGCTAACACAGGGTGTAGTGGTTGGCGTTTGTGTGATTCAGGACCCTTCCTAGTAGACCCTGAGTAAACCAGCAGACAAGAGAAAGGTTGGAGAGTGCCCCTACCCTAGGATACCCAGAAGACAGGAGTACCTACACCAGGGACCCGAAAGCAGAGGGGAGAAGGGACCCGCTCTGAAGTCAGTGGAATCCTCAGATTGTCTAGCTGCTGTCACAACCCGTGGACAAGGCCGGTGGAACCCAGGGACGGATTCCAGATGTGGAGGACCTGCAAATTAAGGGGATAGACTCCAGCACCCTTGGAGGTGCCTATGTGGTGCGGGGACAATGCCCACCCATCTAGAGGCAAAGTTCCTGCAACTCAGTGGAAGAAGAAGTCCAGCTGTGGGGTCCAGGAGCTGCAGAATATCCCAGAAGTCACCTATGAGCTGTTCCTCAACGGTGGCTGGATTGCAGGAGGGTCAGTGACCGGCCAGGTCACCAACAAGCACTGGCAAATGCAAGCAGGAGCTGAAGTAATATTTGCAAAGTTTTAGGGACCAGCAAGGTCCAGGAGACTCTACCAAGAAGGGGGAGTCAGGGCTGGCGCTCAGCATGCTGGAAGGCCAGCAGACATCATTGGAGCCCCCACAAGTGACCCACAGGTGATGGACACAGTTTCAAAAAGTTTCTTCCTTTCATATTTATTTAATATCTTTCTTCATCATTGAATTGGATCTTTACTAGCTGTTAGAAATAGTTGTTTAATTATTTTTTTGGCTATTCCCTTTCTCAAGATACAGAATTCATATTTTAATCTATACACTGGCTTTCTACATAGAACAGCTAAGCCTGCCACATTAAAAATCGTTTTTGGTGCTTGTCACTTTAAGGACAAATTACCATTAGGGTTCTGTATGTCCTATAGGTAAATACCATACACCTTGCTTAGTGGGATACATGGTCTACATAGGGGTGGACTTATTCATATTTAAAAGGGAGCCTTTTACCTGGAAAAGGACATGTATAAGTGTAGTTTTTACACTGCTACTGTCAGGGTACAATGGTGGGCCTGAAGCAATGTTTGCTCTGCCACTGTAGTGGATGGTACAATAGTTGCTGCAGTCCACTAGTGACATTTAACTTCTAGGCCCTGGGTACATTTTGTAGCATATACTATGGATGTATAGGCAAGTTAACTATATCAATTAGGAGTATGCCAATTCAACCATGTTTAAAAGGGGAACACAACCATTTTACTACTGGTTAGCAGGGATAAAATGCACGGAGTTCTACAGCCAACAACAAAATTAGGGTTTAACAGGGTGAAAAACCGTGGTGACTATGCAGAAAAGGCAGATTTCCTAGAATGGGAATCTATCTCTTCTGCACATAGCAGTGCTCTACTTTTAGCTTCAATGTCCTAGCAGCTTTCCAAGACCAGGACATGTTGGCCAGGGCCCTCAGTGTTACAATATGTGGTGGATGGTGGCTGGTTGCCTGGAGAGCTACTTAAGAGCAGCCTAATTGATCAGTCAGGTCCCATAAACTAATTACAGTGCTTTGATTCTTTGATGGAGACACTGGTCTTCAATGGCACTTGCATGGTATGTATTTCTCTATATAGGTATTATCAAAGTAAAAGCCTTCCACCACAGGCTATTACTTTGACTATCCAAATCCTTAGTACGTAGCTGGAGAATATGGCACGGTAAGGGTCTTTGAAGATATTTTGCACAACTCAACAGTAGAGATTTGATTTGATTAAAGGAGTTAACACTAAGGGCCTGATTTAGACCATGGCAGGCTTCCCATAGACCGTGATAGTCGCAGAGTTCATCCACTCTAGCACCCTCTCTGGACTGCCACCCATCAAATTACAAGATCATAGCCAGCCCTGTGGTGATCCTTGGGCATTCAGAGGTTCTGCCACCATGGCAGTTCCTCTGAAGTCACTGAAAGTTTGGTGAGCAATGCTGTCTTTTTGGCGGCCATACACCAAACGTTTTTGTTTTCCACAAATAAACACTCAAAGTGTTGTATTGTAAGGTCATTAGTTCTATTTTGGGAAGCCCCGTGTTCCACAATAGGTACACAACTCTCCCTCTGTAGTGGAGAACAATTTTTCAGGGACCATGCAAGAACTGTTTTGGATTACATAGAGAAGCTTGGGGAGCGTGATCATCTTAAATATAGCTGCATTTTCTAGGATGGTCAGAGGCAATCTTCTCCACCTCTCTGCATCTCCCTGAAACTGCTCGACAACCCTCCCTAAATTCTGGGCCAGTCCTGTCTCTCTACTAGGTGCAATGTAGAGGCCTAAGTGTTTCACGCCCCTTCTGTCTATCATTAATCTGGGGAGGGGTGAGCAGATAAGAGGCACCTAACAGCTGGCACAGCACTGATTTCCCCCAGTTGATTCTATAGCCCGAGTAGCTACCATATGTCTCAAAGGTCCTAAAGATGGCCGGGAGTGTTGTATATGGCTCAGTGTTGTAGAGCAATACATCATGTACGTATAAGGAGACTTTCTCCTCTTCAACATCAGAGGGCTCTATCTTGAATCCTTGTATTCCTGGGTGTCTACGTACCAAACGCACCAAGGAGGGCAAATAGGAGAGTGGGCAGGGTGCATCCTTGTCGGATCCCTCTCTCAGTTGGGAAAGCAGAGAAGACGGTGCAGTTGACCATGACCACCACCACATGGGCTTGGTATAACAGTGGTATCCATCTCCTAAATTTGGGTCCAAATCCAAAATTCCATACTGTTTCGTGGGAATGCCAATGTATTTCCATGCCTAGGGATAAAACCGATTCGGGGTCAATCCTTTGCCGAATCTCGGCCAACCAAGGTCATGTCAACCTCTCTGCCATGAAACCCAATTGGACCCCATGAATCAATGAGATGACCACCTTCAGGAGCCGGGTGGCCAGCAATGTGGCCAAGATTTTAACCTCAGTGTTCAGCAATGAGATCAGCCGACAGTAGTTACAGCTACCCCTGGGATTGCCTTCCTTATGAATTACCGTTATAACTGCATGTTAGTGGTACAGAAGGAGTACACCCCTGCCCCAAGCCTACTATAACAATGCCAGCAAATAGGGCCCTAGTAACCCAGTGTTTTTTTAATAAAATTCCGTCAGGATAATATTAGCTCCTAAAGTTTTCCCTGGCATCAGCTTGGCGATGGCTGCATGGCCTAGGGGAGTGTTATACCTTCTTCCAATTTCTCCTAATCAGCTGCCTCTACCACTGGAGTGTCAACTGTAGACAGATATTACCAGATGCTATCCGCATCTGCTAATGGGCGCGCTTTATAGAATGCTATGTGCTTGTCTGCAGAATGGACTGACCCAGATGCATCAGTGATGTTCCTCACCCACTAAAACAATTTCTTGAGCAGATGTAGCTGTTTAGTTGTGGATCTATGTTCTCTCTTTTCTCTTTTAGTTTTGAAGTAAGCATTGAGGAAATTATTGGGTTCCATAGATCAGGCATTCTTGAGTATCCTTTAAATAAACAGCCCTGATTACTTGATCAAAAGAAAAATAGAGAAAGTATCGGTCTTGTGCTTCCCCTACAAGCAAAACACACAAATCATGAACATTGAAACATTCCCGTTTGTCACTTAGGACTTCATATACCAGCATCACTGTGACACATAACCGAATGCCCAACTCAATAGATACGTCTCTGCTGTTTTTCACAACTCCTTCCAATTGAGGAGAGTATGTATTAGTTCACAGTGATTGCTTCTGACAGCTGATGATCTAAAGGCTACTAAGTGCATAGTTCTACCTAGCCCTCTGGTGTGCTAACACACTTTTCACATTGTGACCACTATGCTGATAATGCTAGTGCACCAATCATAATGTCTTTGTTTCTTCTACCTTTGCAAGTTGCCAGAAGATTGCAGGCAAGGAATAGAATGAAGAGTGCCCAACTGGTAGAAGACTCCTGAAACCTTTCCCGGGGAACAGAGCTGAATATAATTAAAAACAAAAGTGTTAACATGAAGGAAACTGTTAATGTAAGTCTCCTGCTTCACCAACTGCTCTTAAAGTAAAGCAGCTTGTATAGGAAGCCACTCTCAAGATGGCTGCTCACCAGGCTTCATTACAACACCACAGCACTTAATTCTAACAGCTGAACACAACTCAGTCTTGGTCCACACAGGGAAGCTACCGCAGACCACACCAGCTCCCTTTGTATGCTTGTACAAAGTCATGAGTGTGTACTTGCTGGACATCTCTGTAGCATGCCACCTCCCAATTCACCTGTTTTCATATAGGTTTTCCCTTACAGTGCTTTTTATCTGAGATAAAACACCAATTTCTGAGAATTTTTTAGAGCCCAGGTAATCTTTCTTGGAACATGTTTGAATATCCAGAGACAACAGCTCTTTCATACGTGTTCTAACCAAGCCAGACACATGCTAGACTTGATAGTCACTAGCTTTTCTACCTCCACAAATATTGGGGATAACCCACCAACTTTTGCAGAAGGGCTGTAGTTTGTTTACCCTTGTCCCCACCTCAAACAATAACCTATCTTTCAGGGTTTTTATGGAGGGTGAGAAATACTTTTAAAAAATTCCTAAGGTATGTTTTGGGAAATCATGTTTTGGATGAGTAGGTGTGTCTCCCCCGTCACTTTCCTGGCATTTACACCTAAACAGATTTCAAAGAATGTATGTTCCCCACCTGGTGCTACAAGATGGGCTGGGGTCAGATTGTGCTGCAGCCCTCAGTATCTGACTTGGCAATTGTTTCACCAGGTCCGCATTTGCATCATCTGAAACTAGGTCTGGTGTTTCTGAACCCAAAATTATTGGTTCTGGAGTTTGCAGGCCTAGTAAGACCGGCCAATGACATTGGCTCTGGGAGGACTGCCGCCACTCTTATTTAATGCCTCTGCAGAGGCCATCTCTAAGTGATGTTTGTGATAAAGTCTACTGGTAAATAGTCACATTTGTAAGGATCTGACGAGTTAAGGAAGAAGCCGCCCTAATACTGACAGGCAGTATATACCATATATCAGTAATGGGTACGCTTCAGCCACCAAATGATGTGAGCTGATCTAAAGCTTGAATGCACAAATTATATGCAGATTGGAGCTACTTGGGTATAAACAATTGTTCTTTAAGTTTTTCGGATATAAATTAACTAGCTGATTTAGACTTCTGAAAATGAGACAAAGGCTTCTGAATTTTAACCTAGCTCCTCCAGACAGCCATCTTCCTGCTTAGGAATCATTGAGTCGTTTGTGGCGACTAGCTGCCATATGAGCCCCTACATTCGGAGCTTTTTGCGAGGGGGAAACAGGTTTTTCTCATTCCAAGACATTAGTTGCTGTTTTTTGTTAGGATGACTGTTAACACCAGAATGGAAAGAACCGCATGAATTGATGTGTACATTGGGAAAAATGGAACATGATGTTACCCACAGCCGGCTGTATGCCAGAATAAGGTTGATAAGATTATTGTGGGACAAATTTATTGCAGGCCAAAATAGTGAGGACCTATATATTGAGAAGATAAGTGCAAATACTTAAGCATACATTTACTATTCTTACCTCAACATCTATGTATCTTGGCTATATACAGACATATAACAAAAAATGGATCTTCAGGGGTTTCAATCATAGAAACTCCTTTTGGGAAAAGTTCATAGGAAACTGCGGTTTTAGAATATCTTATAATTCAATTCAGGTAAGAGGTATTAGGTTCAGCTACCACCCATTAGTTCATATTGAAAAGCAGGCAAACACACATGCAAAGTCTCTAACCTTTGTATATGAAATTCAAAAAAACTAGCTTGAATAAACTGTTTTAGCAATCCAACAGGACTACAAGCACAAACTGCAAAACAAATCCAAAAAAATGTCAGTTTAGAAAATTCCAAAAGAACATGCCAAAACAAATGCAAAAACTTCAGATTCCCTACCCTAGGTACACTTGAGATGCTTGTCAAACTGCAAATCCCATTCACGTAGCAGGAGGTGTCATGTTGGATAAGGTTATCCCAACCTTTCATGTCTCAGTATGGCATCCATGTGATATAGCGGATGCATTCATAATAATGTATGAGTAAATGATTAATGCAGACCATGGCGGTCATTACAACATTGGCGGTAAAAGCCGCTTACCGCCGTGCAGAAGACCGCCAACACACCGCCGCGGCCGCGGAATTCCGCCACACCTATTATGACCCACAGTTCAGAATCTGCCAAAATTCAGACACCCACACAAGTCCGCTACACCAAAGGTCAGTGATAAACTGGCGAAAACAAAACCTGTCACGCCAACAGAAATACACCCACACCATCACGACCCACGAATCCACACGGCGGTCTTTCAACCGCAGTATTCCATTGGCGGTACACACCGCTGCGCTCAAGATACACACACTCTTACAAAACGCAGCCACTTTGGACAATTACAAATACACACACCTGATACACATACACACACCACTCCCACACACTCAATACACTATAAAACACACACCCACATCACCCACAAACCCTTACGACCACAAGTCACGAACGAAAGCCAGATAGAGACACCACCATCAACAACACTAGCATCGACAGGCACACAACACCATCACCCACATAACTTCCACGCACCTCACACAACACCCCACTACATATCAGCACACTTATCACCCAACACACCACCCCACACATCACCTACACCACCCCATGGCACAGCAAAGACACCCCAGGTTCTCGGAGGAGGAGCTCAGGGTCATGGTGGAGGAAATCGTCCGGGTACAACCACAGCTATTCGGATCACAGGTGCAGCACACCTCCATTGCAAGGAAGATGGAGCTATGGCGAAGAATAGTGGACAGGGTCAACGCAGTGGGACAACGCCCAAGAAATCGGGAGGACATCAGGAAGAGGTGGAACGACCTACGGGGGAAGGTGAGTCCTGTGGTCTCCAGACACCACCTGGAGGTTCAGCGGACTGGCAGCGGACCCCCACCTCCTCCCCCACAACTAACAACATGGGAGGAGCAGGTCTTGGCGATTCTGCACCCTGAGGGCCTCGCAGGAGTAGGTGGAGGAATGGACTCTGGTAAGTCAAAGCTTTACTATTACATCCCCCACCCTACCTGCATGCCAGCACATACCCCCACCCTCACACTGACCCCCTTCACTCCTACTCCTCACATATGTCCCACTATCACAAACCACACATCCCAACACCAAGCCCTGCATGCAACAACAAAGCATGGACACCCATCACTAAAGCATGCCCACTGCACATACCCATACACCCCCTAAACCATCATCACACAAGGTCCCACACAGGAATGCTAGCATTGGGTACACGGTCACCCACCCATTGCACACCTTGACACACACAGATGCAATAATCATGCCTTTATACCCCTGCAGGACCCCTATCCAACGTCACCGGACAGGAGGGTCCACACATGTCCACACCACCAACAGAAGAGGCCCACAGTGATGACAGCACCTCTGTCCAACTGGATCTAGATGACCAGCCCGGCCCATCAGGGACCTCTGGACAGTCGGTTCCCCACACCCAGTAACAGGCCACTACAGAGCTTCCCCCCTCTGAAAACACCAGCACAGCACCCACCCTGCGGGCCCATACCTCCGTCCCCAGTACACGCCAATCAGCAGTGTGTCCACCACTACAGGGAAACCAGGCTAACCCACCACCCCAACAACAACAGGGACCTGAGGGCAGTGGTAGTGGGCACACGGTCCAGGGGACGGAGGCCCAGGAACACAGGGGAATTGGGAGGGCTGCTGTGCGACAGGGGGGCGGACATGCCCAGGGAACCCACTCTCCACGAGGCCCTCTCCTCCATCATGGGAGCATACCACCACTCCCAGGAGACGATGGCAACGGTACTGGCCAAGTTTCAGGAGACCCATCGCATGCAGGAGGAACAGTATATGGGCTTCAGGGAGGAACTCAGAACCATCAATTCCACCCTGGGAACCATCGTAGGGGTGCTGAAGGAAGTCCTCAACACCAGGAGGGACACTGTGGCACTACAAGGGGCCCCTGACACCAGCCTGGACGATGAACTGCCCACCACCTCCGCCGGCACTAGTGGACAGGAGGCTCCGCCACAGGACCACCACACCAGCCCCCCACCCCCTGCAGAGGGAGAACCACCTCGCAAACGGTCCCTGAGATCCAGGAACAAGACAGAGAACGATGCCAAGACCCCCACCAAGAAATGAGACGACCCTGATTGTCATACTACTGTCACCCTGTCCATCCTTAAACTGCCCCGGCTCCACTTCCTATGCCCATTTGGGCAATGCACCTGTGAGACTAATAGACTGGACTCTGCCATGGACATTCCTCCGCCATCACCCCTCACCATTTTGCTACCCCCACCAATTTTGAGCACTAAAATAAACACCTTTAAAGCACAAAACAATCTGGAGTCTGTCTGTGATTTTGGAATACTGTATTAGCAATAACTGTGGCAAAAAGCTCTTTCATTTGTAATGTCAACATACCTATGTCACACAGCTCTAGTCCATGAGGAATCAAAGCAGATGTCACACTGTGGGACCCAGATCTGTGAAATTGTAAGGTAAAGTGACAACTCAGTGACCATACACTGGGTGAAACAGACAGACAGTAGAGAGGCAGAAGTGTATAAGTACATGTAGTAGGCAGGTTTGTATTCTTACCTGTGTTTCACTGGAAATATTGCTGGATCACTGAGTCCCTGTTGTCCATGTCTTCTTCCTCTGCTTCCTCGTCTTCACTGTCCACAGGCTCAACAGCTGCAACAACACCGCCATCTGGACCATCCTCCTGCAGAAAGGGCACCTGTCGTCGCAAAGCCAAGTTGTGAAGCAAACAGCAGGCCACGATGATCTGGCACACCTTCTTTGGTGAGTAGAATAAGGATCCACCTGTCACCTGAACCTCGCCTTCAGGAGGCCGAAGGTCCGCTCGATTACCTCCTAGTTCGCCCATGGGCCTCATTGCAGCGTTCCAATGCCCTTGTCCTGGGATTCCTCACTGGGGTCAGTAGCCATGACAGGTTGGGGTAACCAGAGTCATCTGCAAATGGCGAGGGACAACTGTTAGACACACACTAACCTAAAGGGATTTCCCCAGACCCAGACAACCATTCCCACTGACTAGCTTCCAGGGGCTCACCTAATAGCCACACACGGTGCCTCTGGAGTTGACCCATCACATAAGGGATGTTGCTATTCCGCAGGATGTAAGCGTCATGCACTGAGCCAGAGAACATGGCATTCACATGGGAGATGTACTGGTCTGCCAAACATACCATCTGTACATTCATTGAATGATAACTCTTCCGGTTTCTGTACACCTGTTCACTCCTGTGGGGGGGGGGGACCAAAGCCACATGTGTCCCATCAATGCACCTATGATGTTGGGGATATGTCCCAGGGCATAGAAATCACCTTTCACTGTGGGCAAATCCTCCACCTGAGGGAAAACGATGTAGCTCCGCATGTGTTTCAGCAGGGCAGACAATACGTTGGAAAACATAGGCTGGGACATCCCTGATGCTATGGCCACTGTTGTTTGAAATGACCTACTTGCAAGGAAATGGAGCACTGACAGCACCTGCACTTGAGGGGGGATTCCTATGCAAGAGTAATAAGTTCTACAGGGGCTTCATAGAAATGAAAATGTCACTGATACAGAACACTACAAAAATATCAATGTAGTCCTGAAGAATGTAATTGATGATATATGTAAAGACTGCTGGTGCACTGCATAAACTAAACAGCACTACCGGACACTCGATTAATCTAAAGTTGGTGCAGAGATCTGTCTTTCATTCATCTCCTTTCCACACCCCCACCAAGTGACACGAAGACCAATTTTGGTAAAGGTCTTGGCTCGCTCTATGTGGTCTAATATTATCCATATTAATGGCAAATGATATCCATTATTAATAGAGATATGAATAAATGCTTGATTAAGTGCTCAATGATCAATATAGGTGTGCAATTTCGCCCCATTTTTAGGGACAACGAGCAAAGAACATGCTGCTGGAGTATCTGAAAGTCGGATAAATCCATTGGCCAGATATTTGACTAAATATTTGCGCAATTGGTCCGTCTAGCACAAACATCCTGCTGCATGGTCCAGGTGCTCCTGATTCCTGGTCAATGCAACAATAATAAGGACAATGTGGTGGCAATGCTTCTACTCTGTTTTATTAAACACATCAAAAAAAAAAAATATTTAACTGTTCTTATGGAAGGTAGATCAGCAGGTATCTTTTGTAGAACTGAGAAGAGTTATAATTAGGCCTAAACACCATCCTATTGCATCCCTTGAGTTATTATTGTTTTGAAGTACAAGCCAACAACTGGATTTGCATCTAGGAGACGATACCTGTACTGTCCGTTGCCCCTCTGTATTCCTTGATTATGATGCACTAACCAGGGAAGTTCTCAAATGTGCTGAAACTGTGGTGCATTGATTACATCAAAATCTATCCTCGCTGTGTGAAATTTGCTACATGCCTTTAATATTAGTTTACAGTTGTGTGTGATAAAGCCTATTGTCAATACGAGATTGGCCACTGTTCTAACCTCTTCCGCTCTATCTTTTTTAAGTATTGGTAACCCTAATGATTTAGCATAAACCCAATCCATGAAATTACCTGCAGCCCCTGAATCTATTACGGCAAAGTTGTGATTTGTACTTTACCTACATTGCAGAAGGATACATCTAAAAATAACTAAACTGCTCTGGATTGAGTTGTGCTAGTATAATCTTTTCTAAAGTCATGGTGGAAGCGGAACTGAGAGGGGCAACCCCTACTTCGTCTGAGTTTCCGCATTACTCTGCCAGGAAATCTTTGGTCCCTTTGGACATAATTTTACACACTGTTTATCAGAACCACACAACATACATAAATTCATGGTACAACCATGTTCTCTCTCTTTCTTCGATAAAGATGGATGTAAAGTTTCAATCTGTATGTGCTCAATCAAGGGTAGTCTAACTGTTTCTAACACGGGTCTGGGACACAATCTTTCTCATGCCCTATAAATAAATTCTTTACACTTCTTTTCATCTTTTTATTTTGGCCATCCAACAATTCATTTATAACACTGAATCATTTAATGCCTCACAGCTGGTAGGTCTATCCGAGCCAATATGCCCTTTAATTCATACTTTAAACTTGGATACTCTCATGAGTGATTAGCGCTATATAAACACCGAAAACATAACATAACATAACAAGCCCTTATAAAGAAGTGCTAGCCTTATTTCTGTAGGTAATTCAGCCTCCATACCAAACACAGAAATGGAGTCAAATAAATAAGTAATCTCTATTACCTTGATTTAAATTAAACAATTGTAAGTCAATAAAGTGTGAAGCCTACCTATGATCAAATATACAACAAAGTTCTTGCTTAAATAATACAATGTCCTAGAGAACAGGATTATCCAGAGCTACTAAAGGCTCATGATGACAGTTTCCTGCAAATATGTTAGCATCCTTACCAGGTAAAAATGATGACTTACATATAAAATTTAGACTGCACTAATTGATTAGTTGTCTTATTTTAGTAGAATAACCAGAAAAATGCTCCAAAGACCCCCATGAATTGGGGGTCGAATTAACATTGGTGTGGTCATGGTTGAGGATAGCAGAACATGAAACAGACCTGTAACCTGCATGGAGGCTTGTTGACCTAATTGTGACGTGGAGAGAATAGCACGACTAGGCTATGCCTCAGTCTCAGGTATTTTAATCACTTGTTACCCTACTAATCTCTGTGTAAATTCTTCAAACTGTTGTTGAACCCATTGATTTTTGGTTCTGTCCTCAGCCGTATCTGTCTGTTGTATACAAATGGGGCATCCTATCTCAACAAAGGATGAAGCATTTGAATCCATGACACTCATGCGTGCAACAAAAGTGGGGTTCCCTTTCTTTCATGCCTCACCAAGTCTGCAGGAATGTCAGGAGTCAGAAGCTTCTCTGTCTTGCCCACCTCGTTCTCTAGGTTTTCAATATTATGATCACATGAGGGCTCTGGGGAAAAAGGAATTGGAGCAAGAAATACAAGCTGAAATATTTATAGCTTTCTGCTTGGATAATTGAGGATGTTGTCTGTGGTCTAGCAATCGCTCTAAAACATAAATCCTGACATTCAAAATCATAGATAGTATTGTAAGTAGTCTTCAAAACAATAGACAGTCACAGTTATACCTCTCCATTAACTGTCTTTCTCTTCAACTAGTGTTCTCTGTTAAGGTGCACCAAATATAACCTGGAAATAAATAAATAACATATAAGATAAAAATTATTACTAAATGTGTGTACATAAATCAAATACTCATACATCCCAAAGAATATCATTTAGAATCTTCAGGCATTCAGAGCATGGAAATGCTGTTAGGGAACACTTTTGCTTCTCAGTATCCTATAAGCCAATTCGGTTACCCTACCACCCATAATTTTGTAATGAAAAGTAGGCAAACAAACATGCAATGTAAAACTTTTCAACATACCGACTAGAATATGCTGCTCCAGTAGTTCGACAAGACTTCGAGCGAACTGCAAAGAGTTGCAATAAAGGCTTCAGTTCAGAAAGAGCAAGCGAAAATGAAACAGGAGGGGTTGTATTTGCTATTGGCATCTTTATCTAGACTTCAAAAGAGCGCCAAAGGCAAAATCCCGTTCACGTCACCATACGAGATTTTGTGAGATTACATGTGCCATGATGGATAAGGATAACGCAACCTTTCGTGTTTCAGTAAAGCATCTGGTTTAAGTTGGTATATACGATGCATCCAGAATGAAGTACAGGTATATGATTAATGCAGAACAGCTATTTAAAGAAGGTATTCAGTAAAGAAAGTGTCACTGAAAAACATAATTAATGTGAATAACTGATCTTCCTATTTCATGTGAAATGATTAGCACCCCACCTCCCCTATCGACCATCTCCGTTTGTATTTCTGATCAAAATCGTGTACATAGCTATCCCCTGGGTTCCTGACAAGACGTGGAATACTGGAACATCAATAAGATATTTGCAATCAACCTCATACAACCTTGAGCATAAACTCGCTCTCTCAATAAAGGCAAGGTCATTCCAATTGTCAGTACACACTCTCTCCTGCTGTGATATATTCAAGATAGGCTTCGGCAAACTGCAATGTAATAAAAGCATATCAATATTATAAGTGACATTGAATACAAAATTGTATCTGGTCTAAACTTTACTTCTACTTTCAATATATATTATATATGTTGTTTCGCCAATACCATACATCCTTAGGATAGCTTTCTGTCTTTAGACACTGTTTTCACACGCTTCCAACGAAAAGGTAAGCAGTCTATGTCAGAAGACCAAACCCTATCCCAAACTCACAGGTCAGATAACCCCGAAAAGGAAAGAGACTAATTGCCCACCCTAGATGCCACCCAGTCCTGTGAAAGTTATCTCCTGCAACTGCTGTAACTAATCATATAGCTTCATAGGGAGGAAAAATAAATCCACGCAGTTTGGAATGGAGGGAATGAACAAGCACCTCTCTTAGCAGGGTCCCTGCCATCCCCACACATAGGATAGCTACGAATGGGTGAGGGATGTCCAGTCACCTTTGAATTGCCTACAGTCCTGATAATTTCAGTCAGCTCCCAAAGGAATTGTAGTCTTCTGAGATACCAGTCTAATTTAACATGGTCTTGCTTCAAATCACAGTGAAATAAATAAAACATCATATGCAGGCAAACCGTTATGGTGTCAAGTAAGACTCCTTTTATTACATTAATATGTTCTTTTTGCCCGACATTAATTAAGCACGGTGAAAGAAACAAAACCGATTTCGGTAGATATATGAGCATTGCCAAGCTTACATTAGATGCCCGTCAGTACAATATCTGTGGTTTTCAGTCGGGTTCAGCAAACCTATGACAAAAAGATTCAGCAACACCTGGGGACGCCCGTTGGCAGTATCAATGGCATGCACTGAATCTAGGATTTTGTTTAATAACGCTGCAGTTTATTGCTTCATGTTGTAAAGATACATGATATCAAAACAAAATGATAAAATCATATTACCAATCTCAAACATAGCACTGACATTCATAAAATCTTTAGTTTTATCTTTTCTCACTGAGAAAATATTTCATGTGAAAGAACAGGCAACTATGTTATCATTTCATCGAATCTGGGATTGACAAATTGACTAGGCAACCAGTGCAGCAAAATCATGTACCTAACTATATGCCCTGAATGAAGTAGGAAACACCCAAGGACGTATTTGCACGTTTCTCGAGGCCCTACGGTATTTATATACCATTCTGAATCACTGCATCTTTTCCATTGCTGTTTGGTTCATGTGTATCAGCCAACCCTGTACTCCAAGTTAGTTTCACCAAAACCTATCGACTGAACTCTAGACTCAAGAGAGATGAAAAGAGGCCCACCTTCCATCAATAGTGTTTTTTTCTATATTTGGTCATGCACTTTGGGACTTTTCAATATCACTGCACTGTTCACATTTTTCTTTATGTATGAAAACATGTTTACATTTTAGTGTAGTTGTTCATGTGACATTTTGACTTTCTTCACAGTGCTGACTGATCTGTGCAGCAACTTAAGCATGTATTAGTCACAGCAATATCATTTATTGGATTCTAAAGGACTAATCGTGGTATTGAAATAGATCTAGAAAAAGTGGTGGCAGTAGCCATCTGGGTCACACAACAGTCAACTGAATATCTCCTCAGCACTGCTAGTTTCTAGAGGTGAGTTATGGAATGATCCAAAACTGTCACCCCCGACTATTTTTCTTTCATGTGCGTGTGCAAGAGAGAGAAAGATCTGAATGGGACAGGTTCATAATTCAGTCTTTCAGCATCTCAAATTGGCCTCCGCAGTAGAATTGTTTCTGCTGCATCCTGGTGAGGAACAGCGTTGGTGGTATACAGATACTAGCAATATAGTCACAGGAAGCAAGTGAAGAGGGTAAATCATGCTGCTGTCATAATGCCTTGACATTCTTCAAACGTTCAAAAACAACAGAAGAGGGCACGCATATAATCAGAACAAATGTTGCAGATGTCTATATCGAAAATCAAATGTGACATCTGTATGATAGTCGTGAGTAAAATAAATTATTCAGAAATAAATGTACAACAGACTGCAGCACACACGCATTCAGAACATCAGGCAAAACGTTGCAGATGTCCACATCAGAAATCAAACGGGACATCTAAGTGATGGTGGTAGGTAAAACCAGTAATTCTGAAATAAATCATTCATACGTTCAAAGACAACAGAATGGGGCACTCTTGCCAGAAAGCCAAGGTTGCAGGTGTCCATATCAGAAACCAAACGAGACATCTACATTTGGCCTTCCTCTTGGTAAAATTGCCCGAGTATTGCCAAAACTGGTATTCATTTATACAATTCACAAAGGGATACACCGATCCGGTGCTATATTAGGACCATGGAAGGCAGCTGTCTTACAGCACCACTACAAATATTCACAAAAGGGCGCCAGAGAGAAAACATATTCCCTCCCTCGCTAGGGGAGGTGGAGTGCCAAACTGCAAAATAACATTTTGTCTTGATCTCCTGAAATCTTTGCACTGGAGCTGATCATACAGGTGAATAGCAATCTGTTAGTTTATATCTATTGCATAATCCACTTAATGTACGAACCACACGGCCTCAGCGAAATTACAACTGCACCTCCAAGTAATTTGCTTACAATTAAAAAGACATAGCATACAATTAATTTAAAATAAAATACCACAAGTATATAATCTTATTAACCATCAAGGAAGTGTCAGCAAGAGCTTTTTAACAGTAACTGTAAAATAAAATAAAAATTACGTCTGGCCTATTCACTAATTGCTTTTTGTGGTACGTCTAGCAGTCCTGCAATATTACAACTAACATACTACAAAATGCTATTCACAAACCTACAAGGATTATAAAGGGATTAAGGGAAAGTTAGGGCCAGCTCACATTTGGAGTCAGCCCAAAAACAAGCATGGCCAACCACTGGTACTGTAACACTCTTACATAGCAAATAATGGAGGCAGGGGCTGATAGACAATAATGGTAAATACAATTACATTATGCAAAATATTTTAAAATATATACACACATTCAAATGAATAGTAAAAACAAGTTATCTAATAATTAAACTTGTTTTATTTTAACATATTTTAATATTTTTTTAGCTTAAAAATTATTGCAGCATTCGTTTTTGTCTTTAAATCTTTTTTAATTGATTTTATACTTCACATTTAATATTTATTAGGGCATAATATGAGCTCTCCGTATGGCACAGTATAGGGAAAAGAAAAAACTTTTCTCAAACTTGAAAAAATAGTACAAATATTTTTATGTTAGTTATTAATGTACACTGATTCATTTATTTTAAATGAACAACAAAATAAAATATGCTACAGAACTATTACCTTCATTTGGAATAAATGTTTAATTAATTGAAATATACTACATTCAATTTATATTTCTGAAGTTTGAATGTAAAAACATTCCTACCTAAAGACAAAAATTTGTTTTATCATGTATTCATAATTATTAAAAGATAGAATAAGCATAGTATTTATATTTTATTAAAAAATAAAGTTAAATATATTTTTACATTTAAAAACGGTTATTAAAATGTGCTAAAATACAATACAAAAACATGGTTATTTCTAGCATTTTTAGATTGTTTTTAACATTTATTTAAATGAATGTATATGTTTAACTATTGTAAATAACTCATGATCAGCATGAATGTTTTTTAGATTTTTTAAAAATCCATAAAACCGCTATAAAACAGTCAATACATTCCCAGCATATGCTTGCACAACAAAGACAAGAAAACAGAAAACAAAAGATAACAGATTAAAATGCAGTAGATAAAATGTCCATCAGATAAAAATAGACCACCATCAAAGCACATGAGTAATACTGGAGATACACTGCTTTGAAAAAAGACAAGGAAAATCCACGGATGAATAGGTTCCACACACCAAGATATACAGCAGCCTAGGTAAACAAGTATCAATTGCAAATCAAAAGGATACTATAGTGCTATTGTTAGTGATCAAAAGTGCCAGTGTTTAGCTACAATCTGAATGAAATCCAGTTTACATAACACCTCCAAAAGTGCTGCGGTGGTCATCAACCCACACTGTATCCCTAACCCAGGCCTCCTGTGATAATACTTGCATGATGGGAAACTTCCATATTCAGCACAAGTAAAAAGAAGTAAGGAATACAATCAGGGGAGCGTGTAAACATCCAGATCATCTCTATCACATTAACTACTTTATCAATGAACATGGGACTAGCTTGGTTTCATCAGGGTTTTCCCACAGCTCTGGTAGCCCTATCTCTTAAAACTTGGACTTAATAAAAACCAGGAAATCTTCTGCCGCCCATTGTGGCTAAGCAGTAATTTAAGCGGCAGTTGGTATGATTGCAAATCCTCAGTGGACCACTGCCTATGCAAATAAAGCAGGGGTCTGAGCATTAAGGTGAAATGTGTTGGCAAAATGACAACATCTAGAAGTTGGGGAGGCGAAGAGCACTCTATGGGTGATTTAATAAGTTCCTTACAAACGTTGTTTCCTGTCTTAACGAGTGTCTCAGTTCTCCCATGTTCCCATAGCTCTAATTCATACATGGCTGCACTTTTTACTTTTCCATTATAGATCTCCATTGCAGGTGCTAGCGGGCTGGCCTGAGTTTTTTTTCCGCATCTTAATCACAGCACCATCCTCCTGTTGAAAATTCAAGGTACGTTTGTTAATCTAAACAGATCAGCTAAGTTTATTTGTTAAGCAGACCCCCAAGTAGACAAATTCCTGGACTTGCTCCAGCGGAGCCCCTCAGACCAGAATGTTCGTCCTCACCTTTTTATATGGGTTAAAAAAAACATACATTTTGTTTTGTTGACATTTAACTCCAGTCCCCTATCACTGCAGAATCCTAAAAACTGATCTACTATGGCTTGCACACCACGCAGGGTTTTGGATATTAACAGGGTATCATCTGTAAATAGCAGGGTAGAGATCTTGAGGGAATCTAATTTAGGAGCATCTTTACCAGGAAAGTCCAGTACTTTCACAAGATCATGAACAGGCGACTGACTCAGCATACACTCGAGACACATCAGCTATACACTGCTAGTGACTTGTCAACTCCACCACACATTCTATCTCTGGCATGACAGAGGGGCGCAACAACTCGCATATGGATAGGTTCATAGTGCGTTGATTGCACCACACGTTACACGCCCCTGCACCTAACTACCCTGAAGAACCAAAGGAATTCCCCCATCCTTAATTATTACTTTCCCTGATAGCGGTCACTTGATAACCCGATTATATCATGCCTCCTTACAGCTGAGGCCTAGCAGGACAGAGAAGTCGAGTGCTGCTTGAGAGAGAGAGATTCGGGACACCCCCTGATAAAACATGGTACTAATGCTGAGCACAAACAAAACTTATTTTGAATAACCACCATCATAAACTGTTACATTATAAATATCTGCACCGTGCCTACACCACCCCAATGCACTAGCTTAACTAGACCCTACTCAATCACATTGTTGCCCCAAATGTACAGGGGAACTTGCAGACTTTGTTGATTTAGCCTGGAATTGTGCACCGATTCTCACATTTTGGAAAGACATGCATTCTGTTTTATCCTGCATGATAGAGTAGGAGCTCACTCTTGACCCACTTCTGGCCCTACTTGGGTTTGTTAAGCCCCTGTCTGCAGGCATACCACGCTTCACCACTCTTGTGCTGCTGCTGGCCAAACAACAGGTTGCCCTTCATTGGGGTAGCAGCACATGCCCTACAGTGGCAGCTTGGCTGCGGGATATGTTCTACTGCTATACCACAAGTGAAATCTATGCTTCATTACAGCCGCTATCTTCAAGGCCTAAAGACATATGGCAGCCACTCATAGACTATCTCCTGTCACTAACTCCTACTGTTGAAGTTAACAGAGACGAGGATCACTCCTCCTCTTGACTGGATGCTTCCTTCTAACTCATTATTTACCTGCTCTTACAGGTGTATAATCCCAACAACTTTCACTCTCTGCCTTTATTCCCTGTCATCTACAATTTAACCTTTTGCTATCCTCTCACCCCTTACCTCTCCCACTTTTTATTACTCGTTCTTTAGACACATCTTCTCTTATATGATTTTGAATTGTGATTATGCTCATGTTTCCAAATTCTGTAGCTTTGGTACTCTTGTTTATATAATGCTTTAAATAAAGGATTTAAAAAAAAGTGGGAACAGGGTCGGTGCAAAAGGCACCCCTGCTGTACAACTGTATCAACCTCAAAGGGAGATGTTAGTTCTCCTTTGTTTCCAAATCTAACTGGTGTGTAATTCAAGGCATGTAATTTTATAAGAATCGCCAAAAGATTGTCAGGGACTGCCATCTGCTTCAGCACCTCCCAGAGTTTTGCTCTAGAAACAGAATCAAATGCTGATCTCAGATCAACAGAGACCACATACAAGTAAATCCACTCCATCATTATAGTTTTCCTATTGGTATTGAAAAAGCGTGAATTCTGATCTATTGTACTGATGTTCTTCCTAAAACCCACCTGGTAATCTGAAAGCATGCCACTTACTTGTGCCCACTCTCCCCAAGTATAAGCCGACAGAAAGCTTTCTGTGACACATCAATTAAATTGATCGGTTTGTAATTGCTGGGATCATCTCTACAGCTCTTTTTGAAAATTGGAAGTATTTTGGCTTCCTGCCATAACCTAGGTACAGAGACACTTTCCAGCATTGATCTAAAAAGAGCATAAAAATAGGGCCCTCAAACAAGGGGTATAGGTCACCTGGCACAGAGTAAGGTCCAGGCACTTTATTGAGCCGAATCGCCTTGATCTCTTATAAAATGTCTTTAAGCAAAAAGGCCGATTTTAGGGCTCCACTTCCATTACTTCACCCCAATGAAAGAGGGTGCAGCCAAATTTACGAGTATAAAGTTATTACTACCAAAAAGAAGTAGTAAGTCTACCACCACACGTGGCCAACCACTGATCTTTCAACATCCTCCCATTGAAAATAACAGAGACAGGGACCTAAGAAAGAACCCCATAGGAAATAATGTTAAATTACAAATTGTCTAAAACCAAAATATTTTTTGTCTCTAGAAGCAAAATCTGGACACCCACACAAGTCCGCCACACCAAAGGTCAGTGATAAACTGGCGATAACAAAACCTCCACCATCACACCAACAGGAATACGCCCACACTATCACGACCCACGAATCCACGCAGCGGTCTTTCAAACGCGGTATTCCATTGGCGGTACACACCGCCGCGCTCAAAATACACACACATTTACAAAACACAACCACATTGGACAATTCCAAATACACACACCTGATACACATACACACACCACTCCCACACACCCAATACAATATAAAACACATACCCACATCACCCACAAACCCTTATGACCAGAATTGCGATAGAAGGCCAGAGAGAGACACCACCATCAACAAACTAGCATCCACAGGCACACAACACCATCACTCACACAACATCCACGCACCTCACACAACACACACAAACACATCCCCTCACACAACACAACACACACCACCTCACACATCACCCACACCACCCCATGGCACCGCAAAGACACCCCAGGTTCTCTGAGGAGGAGCTCAGGGTCATGGTGGAGGAAATCATCTGGGTAGAGCCACAGCTATTTGGATCACAGGTGCAGCACACCTCCATTGCTAGGAAGATGGAGCTATGGCGCAGAATCGTGGACAGAGTCAACGTAGTGGGACAGCATCCAAGAACACGGCATGACATCAGGAAGAGGTAGAATGACCTACAGAGGAAGGTGCGTTCCGTGGTCTCAAGAAACCAGATTGCAGTTCAGAGGACTGGCGGCGGACCCCCACCTCCTCCCCCACAACTAACAACATGGGAGGAGCAGGTTTTGGCTATACTGTATCCTGAGGGCCTCGCAGGAGTAGCAGGAGGAATGGCCTCTGGTAAGTCAAATCTTTACAACCATATCCCCCACCCTACCTGCATGCTATCACATACCCCCACCCTCACCCTCACCCCCATCACTCCAACACCTCACATATGTCCCACTATCACAAATCACCTATCCCAACACCAAGCCCTGCATGCAACAACAAAGCATTGGCACCGATCACCAAAGCATGTCCACTACAGGTACCCACACAGACCCCAAAACAATTATCACACAAGGTCCTACACAAGAATGTAAGCACTGGGGTACAAGGTCACCCACCCATTGCACACAATGGCACACACAGATGCAATAATCATGCCTTTACACGCCTGCAGGACCCCTACCCAACGTCACTGGACAGGAGGTTCCAGACATGTCCACTCTCCCCACAGAAGAGGCCCACAGTGATGACAGCAGCTCTGTCCAACTGGATCTAGATGACCAGCCCGGCCCATCTGGGACCTCGGGACAGTCGGTTCCCCACACACTTCCACATGCCACCACAGAGCCTCCCCCATCAGGAAACACCAGCACAGCACCCACCCAGCGGGCCCATCCCTCTGTCCCCAGGACACGTCAAGCAGCAGTGTGTCCACCACTACAGGGAACCCAGGCAAACCCACAAACCCAAGAACAGCAGGGACCTGGGGGCAGTGGCAGTGGGCACACGGTTCAGGGGACAGAGGATCAGGAAAACCGGGGAACTGGGACGACTGCTGTGCGACAGGGGGAGGACGGGCCCAGGGAACCCACTGTCCACGAGGCCCTCTCCAACATCATGGGAGCGTACCATCATTCCCAGGAGACGATGGCAACGGTACTGGCCAAGTTTCAGGAGACCCAGCGGCTGCAGGAGGAACAGTATTTGGGGATCAGGGAGGAACTCAAGTCCATCAACACCACCCTGGTCACCATTGTAGGGGTGCTGAAGGACCTTGTGAACACCAGGAGGGACACTGTTGCACTACAAGGGGCCCCTGACACTAGCCTGGATGATGAACTGCCCACCACCTCCACCGGCGCTAGTGGACAGGAGGCACCGCCACAGGACCACGACACCAGCACCCCACCTCCTGCAGATGGAGAACCACCCTGCAAACGGTTCCTGAGATCCAGGACAAAGACAGAGAACAATGCCAAGACCCCCGCCAAGAAATGAGACCACCCTGAATGTCATCCTTCTGTACCACTTCGTCACCCTGTCCATCCTTAACCTGCCCTAGCTCCACTTACTATGCCACTTTGGACAATGCACCTGTGAGACTAATAGACTGGACTCTGCCATGGACATTCCTCCACCATCACCCCTGGCCATTTTACAACCCCCTCCACTATTTTGCACTTAAATAAACACCCTTGAATCACAAAACAATCTGGAGTCAGTCTGTGCTTTCACAAATGTGTATTTGCAATAACTGAAGAAAATAGCAATGTCTAGTGTATTGTCAACATACCTATGTCACACAGCTCTAGTCCATGGGGTAACATAGCAGAGGTCACAGAGTGGGACCCACATCTGTGAAATGGAAAGGCAAAGTGGCAGGTCAAGGTCGATACACTGGGTGAAAGTGACAGACATATGATAGGTCCAACAACTGTATGAGATGTAGGAGGCAGTGATGTCTTATTACCTGTGTCTCACTGGAAGTATTGCTGGATCACGTTGTTTCTGTTGTTGATATCCTCTTCTTCTGCCTCCTATTCTTCACGGTCCACAGGCTCCACAGCGGCCATAAGACCTCCTTCTGGACCATCCTCCTGCAGAAAAGGCACCTGTTGCCGCAAAGCCAAATTGTGCAGCATACAGCAGGCCACGATGATCTGGCACACCTTCTTTGGTGAGTAGTACAGAGAACTACCTGTCATATGGAGGCACCGGAACCTGGCCTTCAGGAGGCCAAAGGTTCTTTCTATAATCCTCCTAGTTCGTCCATGTGCCTCATTGTAGCGTTCCTCTGCCCTTGTCCTGGGATTTCTCACTGGGGTCAGTAGCCATGACAGGTTGGGGTACCCAGAGTCACCTGCAAATGTCGAGGGACCACTGTTAGACACACACTAACCCATAGGGACAACCCCAGACCCAGACAACTATTCACAGGGTATAGGGTCCTTGTCCTCGCCTATTAGCCACACACAGTGCCTCTGGAGTTGCCCCATCACATAAGGGATGCTGCTATTCCTCAGAATGTAAGCGTCATGCACTGAGCCAGGAAACATGGCATTCACATGGGAGATATACTGGCTGGACAAACACACCATCTACACATTCATTGAATGATAGCTCTTCCGGTTTCTGTACACCTGTTCACTCCTGCGGGGTGGTACCAAGGCCACATGTGTCCCATCAATGGCACCTATTATGTTGGGGATATGTCCCAGGGCATAGAAGTCACCTTTCACTGTAGGCAAATCCTACACCTGAGGGAAAACGATGTAGCTGCGCATGTGTTTAAGCAGGGCAGACAACACTCTGGACAACACGTTTGAGAACATAGGCTGGGACATCCCTGATGCTATGGCCACTGTAGTTTGAAAAGACCCACTTGCCAGGAAATGGAGTACTGACAGGACCTGCATGAGAGAGGGGATTCCTGTGGGATTGCGGATAGCTGAAATCAGGTCTGGCTCCAACTGGGCACACAGTTCATGGATTGTTGCACAATCAAATCTGTAGGTGACTATTACATGTCTTTCTTCCATTGTCGACAGGTCCACCAGCGGTCTGTACACCGAAGGATGCCGCCATCTCCTCACCTGCCCCAGCGGACGTGCCCTATGGACGAGAACAGCGAGCACAGAGTCAGCCAACGCTGAGGTAGTAAAAAAATAATTAATTGCACACATTTGTCAATCCACTATGTGACTGTCTCTGTGTGTATGCAAGGCCTAGATATGGGTGACGCATTAAAAAATAATGCATGTGGCCCCCTGAAATGGCGGCCGACTGACCTGTAATGTAGGACAAGGGGATATTAGGTAACTGCGCTGGCGTTGTACATTGTCTCGGTAGGCGGTCGAAGACCGCGGCGCAATCCTGCATTGGTTAACATAGCGCCCTATGGGTCCCAGGAGCCAATGACAATGTACACCAGCGGTGACGGTACGCACCGTCGCGGACCTGACCACCATTTTCACTCTGTTCACTCACTTGATACCTGACCTTTGACAGGAGAGGACCTACACTGCAAGTGCTGCTGTGACCTCAGCCTGGAAGCGACGATGGCTCATGTTTCTGGGGAAAGGGCCCCTGCCTTCACTTCGGAGGAGTTGGACAAGTTAGGGGATGGGGTCCTCCCCCAGTACACGCTACTCTACGGTTCTCCAGACAAACAGGTGAGTAAACTGTGGCATGCTGTATGGGCAATGCCTGTTTGGAGTGGTGTGGATGGAAGATACAGGGGGGGACTGAGGCCTGCATGAGCGGACGTTGAGTGTATGTGCGTCAGGGCAAGGGTGGGAACGTGGGCCAATGACTGTGACGGTCCGGCCGGTTAAAGTTTTTCCTTTTCCACTGTAATATTCCTCTAGGTCAGCGACAACCAGAAGAAGGATATTTGGCGTGCCATCGCCAAGGACGTTCGGACCCTGGGGGTCCACCACAGACAGAGCACCCACTGCCGGAAAAGATGGGAGGACATTCGCTGCTGGAGCAAGAAGACGGCTGAGGCCCAGCTGGGGATGGCCTCCCAACGTGGGATGGGTGCCCGTTGGTGTTCCGGATCCTGGCGGTGGCGTATCCGGAGTTCGACGGGCACTTGAGGGCATCACAGCAGCCACAAGGCGGTGAGTACACTCTCATTCAGCTGACTCTGCGCGTATTAGGAAGTGTCTGGTTGGGGGAGGTGGGCAGTGGGTTCCCCTAGGCCAGGGCGAGCTTTGTAGGCAAGGACCCTTTGTGAGGCAGGCTATGTGGCACCCCAACCCCACCAGTGGTAAGAGCCATCTACACCTAGTCAGGCTCCTGTGACCTCCATGTGTGCAGCAATCGGGCATAGGCCTTGTACCCCATGTCCCTGTGATTAATTAGGGAACTCTAAGTGCATGGCGTAGTACAGAGGGCTGCAGTGTCTGTAGTGTCAGCCAACGGTAGCGGTAATGCATGCACTGAACATGTCTTTCTTCTTTCTGCCCCCCCCCTTTTTTGTGGTCTCCCTGTTCTTGTGTGCATTAGCATCATCAGGCGGAGGAGCAGTGCCACCGGAGCAGGAGGGAGCTGCATCGAACATGGCCATAACCCGATTATATCATGCCTCCTTACAGCTGAGGCCTAGCAGGACAGAGAAGTCGAGTGCTGCTTGAGAGAGAGAGATTCGGGACACCCCCTGATAAAACATGGTACTAATGCTGAGCACAAACAAAACTTATTTTGAATAACCACCATCATAAACTGTTACATTATAAATATCTGCACCGTGCCTACACCACCCCAATGCACTAGCTTAACTAGACCCTACTCAATCACATTGTTGCCCCAAATGTACAGGGGAACTTGCAGACTTTGTTGATTTAGCCTGGAATTGTGCACCGATTCTCACATTTTGGAAAGACATGCATTCTGTTTTATCCTGCATGATAGAGTAGGAGCTCACTCTTGACCCACTTCTGGCCCTACTTGGGTTTGTTAAGCCCCTGTCTGCAGGCATACCACGCTTCACCACTCTTGTGCTGCTGCTGGCCAAACAACAGGTTGCCCTTCATTGGGGTAGCAGCACATGCCCTACAGTGGCAGCTTGGCTGCGGGATATGTTCTACTGCTATACCACAAGTGAAATCTATGCTTCATTACAGCCGCTATCTTCAAGGCCTAAAGACATATGGCAGCCACTCATAGACTATCTCCTGTCACTAACTCCTACTGTTGAAGTTAACAGAGACGAGGATCACTCCTCCTCTTGACTGGATGCTTCCTTCTAACTCATTATTTACCTGCTCTTACAGGTGTATAATCCCAACAACTTTCACTCTCTGCCTTTATTCCCTGTCATCTACAATTTAACCTTTTGCTATCCTCTCACCCCTTACCTCTCCCACTTTTTATTACTCGTTCTTTAGACACATCTTCTCTTATATGATTTTGAATTGTGATTATGCTCATGTTTCCAAATTCTGTAGCTTTGGTACTCTTGTTTATATAATGCTTTAAATAAAGGATTTAAAAAAAAGTGGGAACAGGGTCGGTGCAAAAGGCACCCCTGCTGTACAACTGTATCAACCTCAAAGGGAGATGTTAGTTCTCCTTTGTTTCCAAATCTAACTGGTGTGTAATTCAAGGCATGTAATTTTATAAGAATCGCCAAAAGATTGTCAGGGACTGCCATCTGCTTCAGCACCTCCCAGAGTTTTGCTCTAGAAACAGAATCAAATGCTGATCTCAGATCAACAGAGACCACATACAAGTAAATCCACTCCATCATTATAGTTTTCCTATTGGTATTGAAAAAGCGTGAATTCTGATCTATTGTACTGATGTTCTTCCTAAAACCCACCTGGTAATCTGAAAGCATGCCACTTACTTGTGCCCACTCTCCCCAAGTATAAGCCGACAGAAAGCTTTCTGTGACACATCAATTAAATTGATCGGTTTGTAATTGCTGGGATCATCTCTACAGCTCTTTTTGAAAATTGGAAGTATTTTGGCTTCCTGCCATAACCTAGGTACAGAGACACTTTCCAGCATTGATCTAAAAAGAGCATAAAAATAGGGCCCTCAAACAAGGGGTATAGGTCACCTGGCACAGAGTAAGGTCCAGGCACTTTATTGAGCCGAATCGCCTTGATCTCTTATAAAATGTCTTTAAGCAAAAAGGCCGATTTTAGGGCTCCACTTCCATTACTTCACCCCAATGAAAGAGGGTGCAGCCAAATTTACGAGTATAAAGTTATTACTACCAAAAAGAAGTAGTAAGTCTACCACCACACGTGGCCAACCACTGATCTTTCAACATCCTCCCATTGAAAATAACAGAGACAGGGACCTAAGAAAGAACCCCATAGGAAATAATGTTAAATTACAAATTGTCTAAAACCAAAATATTTTTTGTCTCTAGAAGCAAAATCTGGACACCCACACAAGTCCGCCACACCAAAGGTCAGTGATAAACTGGCGATAACAAAACCTCCACCATCACACCAACAGGAATACGCCCACACTATCACGACCCACGAATCCACGCAGCGGTCTTTCAAACGCGGTATTCCATTGGCGGTACACACCGCCGCGCTCAAAATACACACACATTTACAAAACACAACCACATTGGACAATTCCAAATACACACACCTGATACACATACACACACCACTCCCACACACCCAATACAATATAAAACACATACCCACATCACCCACAAACCCTTATGACCAGAATTGCGATAGAAGGCCAGAGAGAGACACCACCATCAACAAACTAGCATCCACAGGCACACAACACCATCACTCACACAACATCCACGCACCTCACACAACACACACAAACACATCCCCTCACACAACACAACACACACCACCTCACACATCACCCACACCACCCCATGGCACCGCAAAGACACCCCAGGTTCTCTGAGGAGGAGCTCAGGGTCATGGTGGAGGAAATCATCTGGGTAGAGCCACAGCTATTTGGATCACAGGTGCAGCACACCTCCATTGCTAGGAAGATGGAGCTATGGCGCAGAATCGTGGACAGAGTCAACGTAGTGGGACAGCATCCAAGAACACGGCATGACATCAGGAAGAGGTAGAATGACCTACAGAGGAAGGTGCGTTCCGTGGTCTCAAGAAACCAGATTGCAGTTCAGAGGACTGGCGGCGGACCCCCACCTCCTCCCCCACAACTAACAACATGGGAGGAGCAGGTTTTGGCTATACTGTATCCTGAGGGCCTCGCAGGAGTAGCAGGAGGAATGGCCTCTGGTAAGTCAAATCTTTACAACCATATCCCCCACCCTACCTGCATGCTATCACATACCCCCACCCTCACCCTCACCCCCATCACTCCAACACCTCACATATGTCCCACTATCACAAATCACCTATCCCAACACCAAGCCCTGCATGCAACAACAAAGCATTGGCACCGATCACCAAAGCATGTCCACTACAGGTACCCACACAGACCCCAAAACAATTATCACACAAGGTCCTACACAAGAATGTAAGCACTGGGGTACAAGGTCACCCACCCATTGCACACAATGGCACACACAGATGCAATAATCATGCCTTTACACGCCTGCAGGACCCCTACCCAACGTCACTGGACAGGAGGTTCCAGACATGTCCACTCTCCCCACAGAAGAGGCCCACAGTGATGACAGCAGCTCTGTCCAACTGGATCTAGATGACCAGCCCGGCCCATCTGGGACCTCGGGACAGTCGGTTCCCCACACACTTCCACATGCCACCACAGAGCCTCCCCCATCAGGAAACACCAGCACAGCACCCACCCAGCGGGCCCATCCCTCTGTCCCCAGGACACGTCAAGCAGCAGTGTGTCCACCACTACAGGGAACCCAGGCAAACCCACAAACCCAAGAACAGCAGGGACCTGGGGGCAGTGGCAGTGGGCACACGGTTCAGGGGACAGAGGATCAGGAAAACCGGGGAACTGGGACGACTGCTGTGCGACAGGGGGAGGACGGGCCCAGGGAACCCACTGTCCACGAGGCCCTCTCCAACATCATGGGAGCGTACCATCATTCCCAGGAGACGATGGCAACGGTACTGGCCAAGTTTCAGGAGACCCAGCGGCTGCAGGAGGAACAGTATTTGGGGATCAGGGAGGAACTCAAGTCCATCAACACCACCCTGGTCACCATTGTAGGGGTGCTGAAGGACCTTGTGAACACCAGGAGGGACACTGTTGCACTACAAGGGGCCCCTGACACTAGCCTGGATGATGAACTGCCCACCACCTCCACCGGCGCTAGTGGACAGGAGGCACCGCCACAGGACCACGACACCAGCACCCCACCTCCTGCAGATGGAGAACCACCCTGCAAACGGTTCCTGAGATCCAGGACAAAGACAGAGAACAATGCCAAGACCCCCGCCAAGAAATGAGACCACCCTGAATGTCATCCTTCTGTACCACTTCGTCACCCTGTCCATCCTTAACCTGCCCTAGCTCCACTTACTATGCCACTTTGGACAATGCACCTGTGAGACTAATAGACTGGACTCTGCCATGGACATTCCTCCACCATCACCCCTGGCCATTTTACAACCCCCTCCACTATTTTGCACTTAAATAAACACCCTTGAATCACAAAACAATCTGGAGTCAGTCTGTGCTTTCACAAATGTGTATTTGCAATAACTGAAGAAAATAGCAATGTCTAGTGTATTGTCAACATACCTATGTCACACAGCTCTAGTCCATGGGGTAACATAGCAGAGGTCACAGAGTGGGACCCACATCTGTGAAATGGAAAGGCAAAGTGGCAGGTCAAGGTCGATACACTGGGTGAAAGTGACAGACATATGATAGGTCCAACAACTGTATGAGATGTAGGAGGCAGTGATGTCTTATTACCTGTGTCTCACTGGAAGTATTGCTGGATCACGTTGTTTCTGTTGTTGATATCCTCTTCTTCTGCCTCCTATTCTTCACGGTCCACAGGCTCCACAGCGGCCATAAGACCTCCTTCTGGACCATCCTCCTGCAGAAAAGGCACCTGTTGCCGCAAAGCCAAATTGTGCAGCATACAGCAGGCCACGATGATCTGGCACACCTTCTTTGGTGAGTAGTACAGAGAACTACCTGTCATATGGAGGCACCGGAACCTGGCCTTCAGGAGGCCAAAGGTTCTTTCTATAATCCTCCTAGTTCGTCCATGTGCCTCATTGTAGCGTTCCTCTGCCCTTGTCCTGGGATTTCTCACTGGGGTCAGTAGCCATGACAGGTTGGGGTACCCAGAGTCACCTGCAAATGTCGAGGGACCACTGTTAGACACACACTAACCCATAGGGACAACCCCAGACCCAGACAACTATTCACAGGGTATAGGGTCCTTGTCCTCGCCTATTAGCCACACACAGTGCCTCTGGAGTTGCCCCATCACATAAGGGATGCTGCTATTCCTCAGAATGTAAGCGTCATGCACTGAGCCAGGAAACATGGCATTCACATGGGAGATATACTGGCTGGACAAACACACCATCTACACATTCATTGAATGATAGCTCTTCCGGTTTCTGTACACCTGTTCACTCCTGCGGGGTGGTACCAAGGCCACATGTGTCCCATCAATGGCACCTATTATGTTGGGGATATGTCCCAGGGCATAGAAGTCACCTTTCACTGTAGGCAAATCCTACACCTGAGGGAAAACGATGTAGCTGCGCATGTGTTTAAGCAGGGCAGACAACACTCTGGACAACACGTTTGAGAACATAGGCTGGGACATCCCTGATGCTATGGCCACTGTAGTTTGAAAAGACCCACTTGCCAGGAAATGGAGTACTGACAGGACCTGCATGAGAGAGGGGATTCCTGTGGGATTGCGGATAGCTGAAATCAGGTCTGGCTCCAACTGGGCACACAGTTCATGGATTGTTGCACAATCAAATCTGTAGGTGACTATTACATGTCTTTCTTCCATTGTCGACAGGTCCACCAGCGGTCTGTACACCGAAGGATGCCGCCATCTCCTCACCTGCCCCAGCGGACGTGCCCTATGGACGAGAACAGCGAGCACAGAGTCAGCCAACGCTGAGGTAGTAAAAAAATAATTAATTGCACACATTTGTCAATCCACTATGTGACTGTCTCTGTGTGTATGCAAGGCCTAGATATGGGTGACGCATTAAAAAATAATGCATGTGGCCCCCTGAAATGGCGGCCGACTGACCTGTAATGTAGGACAAGGGGATATTAGGTAACTGCGCTGGCGTTGTACATTGTCTCGGTAGGCGGTCGAAGACCGCGGCGCAATCCTGCATTGGTTAACATAGCGCCCTATGGGTCCCAGGAGCCAATGACAATGTACACCAGCGGTGACGGTACGCACCGTCGCGGACCTGACCACCATTTTCACTCTGTTCACTCACTTGATACCTGACCTTTGACAGGAGAGGACCTACACTGCAAGTGCTGCTGTGACCTCAGCCTGGAAGCGACGATGGCTCATGTTTCTGGGGAAAGGGCCCCTGCCTTCACTTCGGAGGAGTTGGACAAGTTAGGGGATGGGGTCCTCCCCCAGTACACGCTACTCTACGGTTCTCCAGACAAACAGGTGAGTAAACTGTGGCATGCTGTATGGGCAATGCCTGTTTGGAGTGGTGTGGATGGAAGATACAGGGGGGGACTGAGGCCTGCATGAGCGGACGTTGAGTGTATGTGCGTCAGGGCAAGGGTGGGAACGTGGGCCAATGACTGTGACGGTCCGGCCGGTTAAAGTTTTTCCTTTTCCACTGTAATATTCCTCTAGGTCAGCGACAACCAGAAGAAGGATATTTGGCGTGCCATCGCCAAGGACGTTCGGACCCTGGGGGTCCACCACAGACAGAGCACCCACTGCCGGAAAAGATGGGAGGACATTCGCTGCTGGAGCAAGAAGACGGCTGAGGCCCAGCTGGGGATGGCCTCCCAACGTGGGATGGGTGCCCGTTGGTGTTCCGGATCCTGGCGGTGGCGTATCCGGAGTTCGACGGGCACTTGAGGGCATCACAGCAGCCACAAGGTGGTGAGTACACTCTCATTCAGCTGACTCTGCGCGTATTAGGAAGTGTCTGGTTGGGGGAGGTGGGCAGTGGGTTCCCCTAGGCCAGGGCGAGCTTTGTAGGCAAGGACCCTTTGTGAGGCAGGCTATGTGGCACCCCAACCCCACCAGTGGTAAGAGCCATCTACACCTAGTCAGGCTCCTGTGACCTCCATGTGTGCAGCAATCGGGCATAGGCCTTGTACCCCATGTCCCTGTGATTAATTAGGGAACTCTAAGTGCATGGCGTAGTACAGAGGGCTGCAGTGTCTGTAGTGTCAGCCAACGGTAGCGGTAATGCATGCACTGAACATGTCTTTCTTCTTTCTGCCCCCCCCCTTTTTTGTGGTCTCCCTGTTCTTGTGTGCATTAGCATCATCAGGCGGAGGAGCAGTGCCACCGGAGCAGGAGGGAGCTGCATCGAACATGGCCCTGGAGGGCGAGACAACAGAGTCTGAAGTCACCAGTGGGACGGAGGGCGAGGGGGGCTCCACGGCGGGGACAGGAGAAGAGACCAGCGACACCGACTCCTCCTCTGGTGGGAGCTCCCTTGCGGTGGCGGGCCCCACTGTGCCCACTGCATCAACAGGTATAGCCGCCACCCCCCCACCAGCACCGCCCTCCCAGCAGCCCCTCAGCATGTGACCCGTGGCCGCTCACCCAGGAGGGTGGACATCTCCTTCACCCCAGGCACCTCAGGCCCTGCCCCAGTCAGCCCTGCTGCCCTCAATGAGGAGGCCATTGACCTCCTGAGATCCCTCACTGTTGGGCAGTCTACCATTCTGAATGCCATCCAGGGTGTAGAGAGGTAGTTGCAGCAAACAAATGCATACCTGGAGGGCATTCATTCTGGCCAGGCAGCCCAACAGAGAGCATTTCAGGCTCTGGCCTCAGCACTAACGGCAGCCATTGTCCCTGTGTCCAGCCTCCCCCCTCCAACTTCCTCCACCCAGACCCAATCCCCTGTACCTCAGCCTATCCCAAGCACACCATCAGACCAGCATGCACACACATCAACACACAAGGGTGGCTCAGGCAAACATAAGCGCCACACATCCCACAGGCACTCACACAAGCATCATACCCATGCACACATACCAACATCCACTGTCTCCACTATGTCCCCCTCCTCCACGTCTCCCTCCTCCCTCCCAGTCTCGTCTCCACTCACATCTGCATGCACTACATCCTCAGCCACTACCTCCATCACCAGCACGCCCATCACCACACACCGCTCACGTGCAATCACCACCCCCACTACCATTCACACATCCCCTGTGTCCTCTCCCAGTGTGTCTGTGAGCCCTCCTCCCAAAGTACACAAACACAGTCACACACTCACCCAACAGCCATCCACCTCACAACAGCCTACAGCCCATGCACCTTCACACAAACTCACCAAACGAACACCTCCTACAACCACTACCTCTTCCTCCACTCCCATACCCCCTCCATTTACCCGTCCCAGTGTGTCTAAAAAACTTTTCCTAATTAATGTTGACCTCTTCCTTACACCTCCCCCCCGTCCGTCCCCTAGGGCCCGCCTTTCCAGGTCCCAACCCAGCACCTCAGCCACCACATCATCGGGCACAGTGGTGTCAGCAATAACAGGATTTTAGAGTGCGCCAAGCAACAGGGCTGCCAGTGTCTCAACGAGCGAGGGCAAGGACATTCCACCACCTCCAAAACAGAAAAAGTTGCCCACATCCCAGAGGGAGAAGGCCAAAACACCTGCTACCAAGGGCTCAGTCAAGACAAAAATTGAAAGTGTCAAGACAGCTGCGCCACCATCCAAGGTGGGGAAGGGCCTGAAAATCAAAGGCAGGTACACGTCGATGCCAACCTGCACGGCGGACAAGACCGCCACCGGCACCGCCACCTGCACTGCCGCCAGCACCCCAGAAACTGAGCCCTTCGCCAGCACCGCCGTCGGTGAGCCCACCACCAGCACCGCCGCTACTGACACCGCCACCAGCACCACAGACACTGAGCCCTTCACCAGCACCGCCGTCAGTGAGTCCGCCACCAGCACCGCCGCTACTGACACCGCCGCCAGCACCGCAGTCAGTGAGCCCACCACCAGCACCGCCGCTACTGACAACGCCGCCAGCACCGCCAGCGGCCCCGCAACATCCTGAGCCAGTGGCACCACCGCAAACATGGCTGCCATCCCCAGTGGTCAGTCGTACGAGGCTGGTGGTCAGTTCCAGGAGCATGGGCAGCTTGCATGTTGCACCACCGTCAGTGGAGTGTCACATCCACTACCTGAGTCCTTGGCAGGATGAAGCACTCTGGGCACAAAGCCCCCTCCAGAACCAGTGGAGAAAGGCATCCACTACCTCAGTCCTTGGCAGGATGAAGCACTCTGGGCACAAAGCCCCCTTCAGAACCAGTGGAGAATCACATCCACTACCTCAGTCCTTGGCAGGATGAAGCACTCTGGGCACAAAGCCCCCTCCAAAACCAGTGGAGAAAGACATCCACTACCTCAGTCCTTGGCAGGATGAAGCAATCTAGGCACAAAGCCCCCTCCAGAACCAGTGGAGAATCACATCCACTACCTCAGTCCTTGGCAGGATGAAGCACTCTGGGCACAAAGCCCCCTCCAGAACCAGTGGAGAAAGGCATCCACTACCTCAGTCCTTGGCAGGATGAAGCACTCTGGCACAAAGCCCCCTCCAGAACCAGTGGAGAATCACATCCACTACCTCAGTCCTTGGCAGGATGAAGCACTCTGGGCACAAAGCCCCCTCCAGAACCAGTGGAGAAAGGCATCCACTACCTCAGTCCTTGGCAGGATGAAGCACTCCGGGCACAAAGCCCCCTCCAGAACCAGTGGAGAAAGGCATCCACTTGTGATACTGTGGCTTTGCACTCCCCAGGATAAAGCAGTGGGCAACCCACCCAGTGGAGAGACTTGAGAGACTGTGGCTTTGCACTCCCCAGGATAAAGCAGTGGGCAACCCACCCACTGGAGAGACTTGAGAGACTGTGGCTTTGCACTCCCCAGGATACATCAATCAGCATGGAGCCCCCTTGTGGAGCTGGCATTGTGCACTCATCTGGCTGATGTGCCCCCTTTCCCTTTCCCCTGAGGTGCCTGTTTCATTTCGATCTGATGCCCCAGCAGTGTTCTCTCCATTTCGAGTCTGGTATCTAGTGTAGGCCTCGCCCATGCATTTTGGGCCCAGTGGTCCACGGACTATGAATGGTGCACTGCCCGGACTTGATTGGTTGGTGTACATAATTGTTTATACTGTATATAAAGTTTTGACTAATGGATTTTTCATGATTACAATCGTTCAACTCATTTCCTTTGGTCCTTGCGTTCTTCCAGGGGGGTGGAAATGTAATGTTGCAGCATGTATTGGTGTGTATGTTGTTGTGGGTGAGGGTGGGGGTGTTGCGTATGTGTGTCACTCTCTTTTCCCTCCCCTTTTCCCTGTGTTGAAGGTGCAGTACTCACTGTGGTCGTCGCCGCCGTCTTTCGTGCTCCTGGTAGAGGAGCAGGAATACTACCGCAGGGAGTATTTGGAGTTCAGGCTCCATGGCGTCCTGGTTCCTCGTGGTTTGTGTAGAGATGAGTGTTTTCCCTTCCAAGTCCTGTTTCCGCCGTGTTTTTATTCGCGATGAATCCGCCCCGGAAAAGGTGGAGGATTGGCCTCTCATATTAGTGTGGGCGGTATATTGTCTTCCGCCTGTCTGTTGGCGGTGACTGCCGCTGTGTTTGTTTGTACCGCCGTGGCGGTCGGAGTGTTAAAGTGGCTGTCGATGTTGGCGGTTTCCACCATGGTCGTGATTCAATTTTTTTTAACACCGGCCTGTTGGCGGTCTTACCGCCGATTTAACACCGACCGCCAGGGTTGTAATGAGGGCCATAGTGTGCACAGAGTCCAGGTGTTTCCCAAGAGGCTTGACAGAGGCAATAATAGATAATACTAAGGCTCTATTTGTGGTAGTGTGGTCGAGCAGTTAGGCGTATCAGAGGGTAGTGTTAGCATTTGTTGTACACACATAAGCAATAAGTGAAAACACACACTCAATGACAACTCCAGGCCAATAGGTATTTATATAGAAAAATATTCTTTTGTTAATTTATTTTTAGTACCACAAGATTAATTTAGCAGGTAAGTACATTAAATGAAAGGTACTTTGCATAGTAATAGTTGAGATTTTGAATAGATTCAATACTGTACACAGTTTTCATTAAAATGGCAAAAAGCTATTTTAAAAGTGGACACTGCAATTTTCAACAGTTCCTGGGGAAGGTAAGTACAGTGCAGTTTCAGAGGTAAGTACCACACTTACGGGTCAGTCTCCAGGGTATTGGCAGTCAACCGTTGGGGGTTCAAGCAACCCAAACCACCCAGCACCAGCAACACAGGGCCGGTCAGGTGCAGAGGTCAAACAGGAGCCAAAATAACGTGGGCGCCTATGGAGACAGGGGGTTCTCCGGTTCCAGTCTGCTTGCAGGTAAGGACCCGCGTTCTCGGAGGGCAGACCGGGGCGGGGGGTTTGGAGGAGTACTGGAGGGGTCCCAAGTAGGCACAAAAACCACACCCTCAGCGGCACGGGGCGGCCGGGTGCAGTGTGCAAACAGGGCATAGGGTTCTCAATAGAACTCTATGGAGGGACCCGGGGGTCACTTAGGTGCTGCAGGCAGGGCACATGAGGGCCTCTCGGGCAAGCCACTGACTGGGCAAGGGTGAGGGCCGCCTGCTGGTCGTTGCTGCAACAGTGGTCAGTTTCTCATGGGCCTGGGGCTGCGGGGGGAAAAGCATCTTCCAGGCGTCAGATATCTTTATCCCGGGCAGTCGCGGTCAGGGGGGTCCTAAGGATTCCCTCTGCAGGCGTCGTCGTGGGGGTGCAGGGAGGTCACCACAGGGTGGACACATTGTGAGAGTCATCTGGGGGTCCTCTCTGGATAGTTGGTTTCGCTGGACACGTGCTGGGGACATCAGTTGTAGAGTGTTGGGGACTCACACTTCTGGAGTGAGGTGGGAGTCCCTTTAAAGATGAATGCCTTTTCTTCTTGTTGGGCAGAGCCACTCCCCACGGGAGTTCTTGGCCCTCGGTGATGCAGGCATTCCCCTGGAGGCTTTTCAGGGGTCGCTGGTTCTGCGGAATGCGTCGCTTTTCGGTTGCAGGGTCTTTGAAGTAGGAGACAGGCCAGTAGGACTGTGGCCAAGTCAGTTGTCGACTCCTTTTCTTTTCTGCGGGGTTTTCAGCTCAGCGGTCTTTCTTCTTCTTGTGAGGTCGTCAGGAATCTGAAGAACTGGGTTCAGGGTCACCCCTAAATACTAAATTTAGATGTGTGTTAGGGTCAGGGGGGAGTAGCCAATGGCTACAGTCCCTGAGGGTGGCTACACCTTCCTTGTGTCCACTCCCTGTGGTCCTACTCTTATTGGTCCTACTCCTCCAAAGCAAGATGGAGGATTTTTCAAGGAGGGGGTCACTTCAGTTCTGGTCACCTTAGGGGTGGACCTCGCTGAAGGGGTGACTCCTACTTGTTTTTCTCATTATCCCTCTGGACTTGCTGCCAAAAGTCGGGGCTCGTCCACGGGGTGGGCATTTCCACTGGCTGGAGTGCCCCTGGGTCATTGTAACACCAGGCCTGAGCCTTTGAGGCTCACTGCCCGGTGTTACAGTTCCTGCAGGGGGGAGGTGTGAAGCACCTCCACCCAGTGCAGGCTTTGTTTCTGGCCCCAGAGAGCACAAAGGCTCTCACCCGAGGGGTCAGAAACACTTCTCTCAGTGGCAGGCTGGCACAAACCAGTCAGTCCTGCACTGAAGGATTGGGTAAAATACAGGGAGTATCTCTAAGATGCCCTCTGTGTGCATTGTTTAATAGATCCAACACTTGTATCAGTGTGGGTTTATTATTCTGAGAAGTTTGATACCAAACTTCCCAGTATCAGTGTAGCCATTATGAAACTGTGGAGTTCGTTTTGACAAACTCCAAGACCATATACTTAATATGGACACACTGTACTTACAATGTCTAAGAATGAACTTAAACACTGTAGGGGCATATTGCTCATGCATCTATGCCCTCACCTGTGGTATAGTGCACCCTGCCCTAGGGCTTTAATGCCTGCTAGAGGGGTGACTTGCCTATGCCAGAGGCAGTGTTTTGTGTGCATGGCACCCTGAGGGGGATGACGTGTCGACTTTGCCTTTTTCTCCCCACCAACACACACAATCTGCAATGGCAGTGTGCACGTGTTAGGTGAGGGGGCCCTTAGGGTGGCACAACACATGCTGCAGCCCTTAGGGCCCTTCCCTGGTCACAGAGCCCTTGGTACCACTTGTACCTTTTACAAAGGACTTATCTCGGGGCCAGGGGTGTGCCAATTGTGGAAACAATGGTACCTTTTTAGTGAAAGAACACTGGTGCTGGGGCCCGGTTAGCAGAGTCCCAGCACACTTCTCAGTCAAGTCAGCATCAATATCGGGCAAAAAGTGTGGGGGGGTAACTGCAACAAGGAGCCATTTTCCTGCACAAGCCCCCCCCCAGCCCACAAACCAGGAGACTCAGCCAAAGCTGGGAGAGTCTTCCTAGTCTGTCAGGCGAGGAAGAGTAGAGAAAACAGGCTGATTGACTGCAGGGTCTACTCTGCCTTACATCCTCCTGTTCAGGTCATACAAATGTGCTGGCGTCTTAGAATTGCTTTAGAAACTTTGCAGATGGCATAACCGCCCCAAGGAGCCATTTTCCTACATGTATACATTATTATATATATATATATATATATATATATATATATATATAAAGAAATTTCAACTGCCACCATCACCGGTACCTGAAGAAAAACACACTCACAGGCTTGTTCTATGAGATAAGGAAATTTAATGGCAATGCGGTTCGATCTCCCAGAGAACTTCCTCACAGCCAATGAAAGTAGTAAGTGCACCACCTCCCTTAAAAACAAATAACATACTTTAAAAATGGGAACAAGACTATAGACCATTTACAAAGTAAGAGAAGAAAGACAATACAATGTATATATAAATACAAATAAACAATCTCTAATCACATTCAGGACCATGATATAGCTGCCATATTACACATCCAAATCACCAGCTTTTATAGCATATCATCCAAATGGAAAAACAGGATCACGTTTTTGTCAAATTCTAAAACCATTTTACAAATATACAAATTATGTATTATGGACAATTGGCCATGTTGCACATCCAAACAGCTAGTTTTATATCGCATCACCAAGACTGAAAAAATAGGATCACATTTTTATCATTTTATAAATTCATTGTACATGTATCTATAGCTTATCTTCTAGCCAAGTGGCCATAATACATATCATAAATCCCTGGCTTTTATACCATATCATCTACATAAAGAACTAAGATAATAATTTTGAATTCCATTTCTCAAATACCAATATCCTGTATTTTCATCCAATTGTTAACTAGAATTTAATTATACATGAAAAAATATATGAATGCACATATCATTGATACATTCAACTCCTTATTCAAGAGGACCATAAAGTAATCCCATAAGAAATGTGGTTTGATTGCATAAATTATCCAACCGTACCCTCGTAGCCCTTACTTTATCTTGTTGTAAAGGTTCGATCCTCATCTTTCATTTTAACCAAATACATTTCATCCTGCCTTTTTCCTGCCAAAACAAACCCTGTGCACCCATATAAATAAATATATAAACTAGAAACAGTACTGAAAAAACTCAGACTCATTATACTACAAAAACAAACTAAAAGAAAAAATGTACATTGCATGCAGAAAAAAAACCTTACTCTTGTCCTCCATATACACAATCATAAACACAAGACAAACAATGAAAAATTATTACTGATTGCCACATGTTATGAATATCTTCAGCCTATACGGACCGAAAGTTCCTCGTCAAGGTTCAGATCCATCGGGCCTTACTGTTAAGACACACAATATATTCAGAATCCAAGATCCAGAGTTTCCTCTCTCTGTTGCCTCCTTTTGTTGTTACCGCCACCCTGTCCATACCAAAAAAGGAAAGAGTATCAAAATTCTTGGCATGTACCTGTTCCCAATATCTCGCCACTGGATAACTCTGATCACAATTTCTAAATCGCTCTCAAATGCTCCAGAACACGCTTCTTGACAGAAAAAATGGTACTCCCGATGTATCATAAGCCACATGGGCATTCTAGAACATATACACAGAAATCACTATTACATGTGATTACCTTGTTGGTCTGTTTCTCCTGTCCATTTGGCATCATATATGTCTTCACATTAACACTATTCCTGCAGGCTTTACAGTTTCCACACATATAGATGCCTTTCTGTTCTGTCAGCCAACCTCCCGGTTTTGGAGCCTTCTTCATGTTACTATGAACCAAAATGTCTCTCACTGATCTTGCTTTGCGATATGTGATCAAAGGGGAAGGCGAGACCTTGCCACAGATTACACTATCCGATTTCACTACATGCCAATGTTTTGAAATCATCCTTCTGATCTCTTGTGATTCAGCATTGTAAGAGGTAATGAGTCTCACCCTACCCTCATCGGTAGGAGTTACAGATTTCTTAGTAAAGGGATCCTTTCTAGGGACACTTCTTGCTCTATCTCTAGCCGCCATTAGGACTCGATGGGGATATTCTCTCACTTGGAATCTATGTAACATGATGGCCCCTTCTTTCTCATATGCCTTCCCATCACTACAGTTATGTCTGGCCCTCAAGAATTCCCCGTAGGGGATGCTCTACTTCAAATTAGTCGGATGATGACGCAGTGCATGCAAAAGACTGTTACCTGCTGTCTCTTTATGATGAAGGCTAGTACACATATCAAGTAATGAGATAAATCTAGCTTTCACCCACCAGTTCCACAGTAGTGCAATTGACTTTCTAGATGTTCATGTGGAGATTCTGCAAGGCAAGGTGTACAGCAGGTAACAGTATTTTGCATGAAAAAGAAAATTTAAAATGCTTGAGCTTTAAAGCATGTGGATTGATCTGGAGGATTTTATGAAAGAAGTAGTTACTTACAAAATGGACCTTTTGCAGGTGCAACTCGCGGGGCTTTGTTGGGGTGGAGAGTGCAGGGGGGCGCGGAGAGGCATGGGATAAAATGTATTAAAAATAACATTTTAAATCACTTACCTGCTTTGCTTCTGCGCTGCTCCTCTCCCATCAGTGCTGCAGGAACAGGCTCCCGATCTGCCCTGCGCCCAATCCTGACGCTGCTCAGAGCAGCGTCAGGATTGACTGGGAGCGCACAGCCAAGACGCTCCCAAGCAGACTAGGAGCCTGTGCAGGCTGCCTCAGCCCTGTACGCATATGTGTTCGGCCAGCCTGCGACGGCCGGCCAAACACACATGCACTCTGAGGGGAGTGCACAGTGCACTCTCCTCAACTCGTCATCCCAATGTCCTGCCCCTTTCACATGGAAAGGATAATAAACAGAGTTTATTATCCTTTCCATGTAAAAAAAATTGCAGCTGTTGCTGCTGGCGGTGGGGGGTGATCTTTTGTCAACAGACTGCCTTTTCAGGATGGGGAGAACAGAGTCATTTGAGTATGCTGAGAACAGCGTAATGTGCTCAACATGACTGCTGTCAAATACAAGATTGGCTACAGACTGAAAACAATCTAGAAGTACTTTGAGTACCCAGTGAGGAAAGAATTCCCACAATCTAATCTGAACACCACAAACGTCTGTAGTGTTGTATTCAACTCCTGCTCAGGTACATAGGTTTTAATACCCTCAAAACTCTGAGCTGGAGTTGTTCTACCTTCTTTATATGTGCAAGGAGTTTAAGGGCCTCATTACAAGTTTAGCGGTCCCTGAATCGCCATGGCAGCAGTCCGACCTCTGTCAGGTTGGTGGTTGGACCACCATATTATGAGTCAAGCGGGCCTATGGAGCAAAGATCGCTGTGGTTTTGCCGGCATCTGCAGGCAGCACAGACCGGCACGGTCACGAGGCTGCACCAGCAGGCCATCGGAGCCTATGTTTCCGCCAGACATATTACAAGGCTGCACACCACCAATGTGAGCATGGCAGTCTAACCATCACGTCTCAGAAGGCAGAAATGAACAGCATAAAGGGAGACACTCACCTACAGGCAGCCTCACTCGTCTTCTGCCACCAAGGAGCCCAGTGCACATGTCCTGTCACTCCTGATGATCCTCGAAGGTGCATGAAACCATCGCCGCCATGGACACCACGGACCGTAGGAACACACATACACCTACCTGTATCAGAAAGCTTAAAAACAGGATCTGACCCTACATGTGTCTCAGGGACACACCGTACTAGACACATGTCATGCCCATTACACAACATGGAAGTGCAAGTCAACAAAGCACATACAACTCCAACTGCATGGAACATACCTCTACAGGAACTATCTGCAAGAGACACACATCTAAATGGACACATACACAGTCAAATGCAAACAAAGCTAGCACAACTGAACTAACTCCATATCTGCACTAACAAAACTTAAGCTGACACACATCAGATTGATACACAAGCCATATCAGGGTACACATCTAACACCATACATGTTCACACTGAACAACACAAGATGAAATACCGACCATAACAAAAACCAGACAGTGCCAAAACACCGCCATTGCATTTACACACACATATACATAGACTCAACCTATACGCTCCTCTTGGGGGACACCAGCACTACCCACAAAGTCACATACTGCAAACAACAGCAAATGGAGCAACAAGCAGGCTCAAACACACACAAATATAGGCACAAAACACAAGTTAATCAGGAACATTAAGGTAGAAAAAGAATTTCAGGAAAAATGTATACCCCAAAAAATGGTTTGAGTTTATTAATTATGAAATATTAAAGTGCAAAGGCCATTGGCCAATCCATATAGATTTGCCCCAAAGTAGCACTGTGCTATGCCAAACTTGACTCCCAACTGCCATGGAACTGCCACAGGAAGGGGCATCAAGGGGGCAGGCAAGCACCTCAGGAATTATCGGGGGGTCAGATTTGGGAAGAGGGGGTTTGGGTTTGGGCTTAGGAGGGATGGTCTTCTTCTTGGGAGGGGTGGCTTCTTCTTGGGGGAAGAGGTATAGGTACTTGCAGGGGGGCTGGGGAGGCCTAGGAGGTAAAAGGGACGTGCTGGGAGCTGGGTGGGGGCCTCTTGGGTTTGGGACGGGGATAGGGGAGAAACAGGAGTAAGGTTAAGGTCTAACAAAAAAAGTTTGTTAGAGACATGGGGACAGTCATCAGAAGGGGGTGGGATTTGGAGGTTGAGGGAGTAGTTGCCTGCTGTGTAGGTGTGGATGTCATGGGTGCATGCTTGTGGGAGGTATGCTTATGTGTGGTATCTTTCTGTTGGTGGGTGAGTGTGGGCATTGTGTGTCTTGGGGGTGCAGGGTGGAGATGCTGGAGATGCAGTGGTGGGTGAGTGTGTGGCTGTTGTGGTGATGACTGCAGGTAGGGTGGATGTGGTTAATGTCTGTGTCTGCTGGATTGGCGTTTGTGAGAGTGGTGGGTGTATCAGTGACTGTTTTTGTGGTGTCTGTGGGTATGCTGGGTGTGGTGTGTCTGATGCTGGGGTGGTAGGGGTGTCAAGGAAAGTTGTGACTGTTGCTGTGTCTGTGGGTGGATGTTGTTTGTGTGTGTGCCAGTGTGTTTTGGGTTGCTTGTGTTTGTGTGCGCTCCTCTTGGATGTTGAGGTGGATGTCTGCAAATCGGCCTGTGTGCTTTGATAAGGTAGGTAGGCTAAGAGGGTATTTGGAGTGGGAAGAGGGAAGTGGAGGGGGAACGGAAGATGGGGGGGGGTGACTGGGTGCCATCAGTGAGGAGGCCAGAGCCTGAAAAGTTCTATGTAGGCCAGACATTGCACCATGAATGCCTTCCAGTGATGTGTTGGTTTGCTGGAGTTGAGTCGCCAATCCCTGGATGGTATGACCCACATAGATACTTCTCAGGAGGTCAACAGCCTCCTCATTGAGGGCAGCAGGGGTAACAGGGGCTGAGGCGGAGGAGCCTGCAACAAAGGAGATGCCCACCCTCTTAGAGGGAGCGAGCACGGCCAACTAGGTGGGGAGTAATAGGGAAGGCAGTGATACCACAGAGGTTGGCGGACAAGGATGGTACTGGGGGATTCCCCAAGGTCTGCCACCACTAGGGAATGTCTGCTGAAGGAGGAATCCGATGATGATGAGGAGGATGTTCAGGTGTCACCCACGGCACTCCCCTCGCCCTCCCAGCCACTGGGTCCCTCTGTGTCAGTTGTCTCTTGACCCGGGGTATCATGGCCAGATGCTTCCCCACTCGGCTGTGCCCAGTCTCCTTCGCTTGCCATTGCTGATGCTGCAAAGACAAAAAGGAATAGGGTCATCACATGTCCATAAACTCACTTGAACAACAGCTCTGATTAGCAAATATTATTATGATATCAAGTATGCCCCAGCAACAAACTCCACCTAAGTGCCCCACACATGTACGGTATCATATGCACAATAAACACACACACTACAATGTGAATGAACACAACATGTGGCCATGGTCATCAATACATGCACATTGACTCTCCTGTTGATTCCACACAGACTGCACCCACAGGCAAATGAGTATTCGATCAGCCACACATGGGCACATTCTAACCTGTGAGGAGGGAATGGATGATGAAGTACAGAGAAAACTGTGCACATAAGGCACTTACCTGCAAGATAGAGCTGTCCATACAGGGGTAGGACTTCAGTAAACCGCCTCTCCACCTCCTCAGGTAAGAAGGCCCTATCACCTGATGGACGTGGCATAATTGCTCCCAGAGGCAGTAGGCGGTACACAGCAGCTTGGTAGTGGAGGTGTTGCTGGAAGCAGTGTCAGGAGTCAAATGAGGTATTTTGCAGAACATGTCAGTCACGTCCGCCACGTACGCGGCAGTCACCGCTGGCAGACACAGCCATAGGCCCGCGTCCGCCGCTGGCAACAATGTTAACCTTTAGCTATCTGTCTACCGCCAAGACGACTTACAGCCGGCGGTTCCAAATATACAGTGAGTAGGTCAGGAAGGCGCCATTTTAGTGGCATGAAATTCAGGATTGGGTTGTTAGCACTGTGTCACACCTCAAATGTTTTTTTTTTCACATTGTCTTGTCATATAGGTTCTACTACTCAAACACCATTGTTGTATGTTGCAGGACACAGATGGCAATTTACAGTGGGGCACAGTCTACCCCCGTCAAAGGTCATTTTTATGCTTATGACATCCAGTTATGTTCCGAGTGACATTTTGATGCACATTTTGGATTTAGGTCCAGATACATGATGTGTACATGTGTAGCAAACCAAGGGGTAAAATGTGACCCTTGTGTCATTAGCAGCTGTGATGTGTACTGTTTGCCATGTCCATCCCTTCTAAATTGGCCTGTCACATGTTAATCTTGTCATGCATCATGTATGTTGCTGTGGTGACAATGACTATTGTCAGAACTCATTTCCTGTCATATATAAGTACCAAGGGAGAAGGAGGATGCAACAACCACCAGTCTACCAACCACTTCCAGGCCTTCAGGCCATGGAAGAAAGGCATATCATCCTCCTGTATAATCTGAATTGGCAAACAATAGTGAATCTATGTCGTCAGTTGGAGCTGGATCTGATACCAGCTATTAGTAATCCAAACAGCATACCACCCATTGTGCAAGTCGTGTCATGTCAAGTCATATCAGTGTTGCACTTCCTAGCCACAGGGTCCTTCCAACATACAGTGGTCCCAAACTGGTGGAATGTCCCAACCTATGTTCAGTCTGGTGTTGAAGGATGTCCTCTCAGCAATGGTGAAACACTTGGACAGGTCCCTCCTGCGGCCCAACTGACTGACCCCTCCCACCTTCCTCCCCTTCTTAATGGCAGCCACTGCGCACAATAGACGCTGGTCCCTGCACCATTCATCGGTACGATGTCTGCACCCTATGCGCCCTCAACACCGGAGGCTCCGCCACATGCCACCAAGCCTCTCCGAAGGATACGCAAGCCCCTTTCCTGCTGCAACTGCACCTTCACCTGCCCTCGCACGACACAGCCCCCTGCTCCGAGCCCAGCCGGACACCTCAGATGCATACTTTTGAACACCTGCTCCTTCGTCAAGGATGCAGTAGAAGTATCGGACCTCCTCGACTCAATCACCCCTGATGTTGTCTTCCTCACAGAGACCAGTATAACCCCCCCTCAGCCCCAGACATTTCCACCGCCATCCCAGATGGCTACAAAATCATCCACAAAGACCACGTCATCATCTACAGGAACACACTCCGACTTACCACCATCACCGATGCCCAGACCCAGACAACCACCACCGAACACCTGCACTTACAAATCCAGACTGACCCAAACATCTCTCTCCGTGGCACTGTCCTACAGACCTCCCGGCCCCTGCTCCAAGTTCAGCAAAGCCATTGCCGACCTCATCACCCCAAACGCCCTCGCTTCCACCTAATACATCTCCTCGGCGACCTCAACTTTCACCACGAAAACTGCAAAGAACCTAAACACCACATCCCTCCTGGACAACCTCGCCACTCTCGGACTCAAGTATCTGGTCAACCTCCCTACTCACTCAGGACTCACCCTTTACCCCACCTTCTCATTAGGAAACACTATCACCCTTTCTCACACTTCCAAATGCTTATGGACTGACCACCACTGCATCCACTTCACATTCACCAATTCCACCGTACGCCACCAAGCCCCCCACCCCACCTGCAGAAACTGGAGAAAGGTCACCGAAGCCCACCTCACCGATGCGCTCAGCCTCTCCCCTCCACCGGAGACCACGGACGCAAACGACCCAGCTCACAACCTCTACCACTGGATCACCGACTACGCAAACACCGTAGACCCCTATGAAAACCCACTGAAAACCAGCACTGCAAGAAACCCAGCTGGTTCACTACCAACTCCAAGATTCTAAACGCACCTGCAGACAACTCAAATAAAAGTGGAGGAAGAGCAAAAACATGGCAGACCGCACAGCATACAAAGAAGCAGTCACTGAGCACCACAAATGCATCAGAGCCTCCAGAAAGGCTGCCATCCAAGAACGCATCAGTACCAACACACACAACAGCAAAGAGCTTTTTAGCATAGGCAAGGAATTCAAGAACCCCAGCAGGTACACCACAGACATCCCCCACTCAAGACAACTGCAACAACCTTGCCACCTTTTTCCACCACACAATCCAGGATACATACAAAGGGTTCGAGAGCCAAATCCCACCTCCACCGCAGACCAGCAACACCATAGACCCCACCGCCCAGCCGACTGAGCCAATGATGCCCCATCACCACAGATGACACCGAAAGCTCATGAACTCAATCTACTCAGGGGCACCCTTGAACCGGTGCCAACACCACATCTTCAACCGAGCTAGCGCCACCATTGCCCCCGAGCTGTGCCTGACAATCAACCACTCCATCAAAACCACCACCTTCCCAAATGACTGGAAGCACACCGAGATCAACCCGCTAGTAAAGAAACCCACTGCCTATCCTAGAAATATTAAAAACTACAGACCTCTCTTCTCCCCTTCCTAGCCAAGGTAACCAAAAAGGCCATCAATACGCAGCTCATGGAACTCCTTCAGGCAGACCACATCCTGGACCCCTCCAACCCGGGTTTCAGGAGCAGCACCGAAACTGCCCTCCTCACAGCCATGGATGACATCCACACCATACTGGACCACGGAGACATGGCTGCTCTCATCCTCCTCAACCTCTCTGCCGCCTACAATACCGTATTCCACACCATCCTATGCACCGACTTCACGACGTTGGCATCTCTGGTAAGGCTCTGGAATGGATCCGCTCCTTCCTCACCAGTAGGACTCAGAGAGTCAGAACGCCGCTGTTCATCTCAGGACCAACAGAAACCAGCTGTGAACTACCCCAAGGCTCCTCCCTGACCCCAACCCTGTCTATATGTGTAGGCTGGCGTTTATGCTTTTGCGTACATCCCACATGTGGTGGGGGTTATTGATTGCACACATGTTGGCTTGGTCCCACCGCATGCCAATGAACAAGTATACTGCAACCAAAAGAGCTTCCATTCCATCAAAGTCCAAGTTTTATGTTTGGTTGACCTATACATTTCACATGACTGTGCCCATTTTCCAGGTTCAGTCCATGATGTCTTCATTATGTGGAACAGCACGATCCACCTGCTGATGTCACAACTGTACCCAGAGAAGGCCTGGCTGGTTGGTAAGTCACATCTGTCCTGGTCCTGTTTGTGTGTGTTCAATGATTGGTGAGGATATTCTGCTAAGAGGGACTCATTGTTCCACAGTGGTGCCATTCTTTAACAGGAGACTCAACATATCCAAACCATCCTTGGTAGTTGACGCCACTGAGGAATCTAACTATGCCAGGTGAAGTCTGATTCAAAGCAGCCCATGTAAGAACAAGGCAGGTAGTGTAGCGGGCTTTTGGGCTCCTCAAAGCCAGATTTATGTGTGTGGACCGGACTAGTCAAGCCCTCCTCTACTCATCGTGGAATGTGTGTAAGATCAATGTGGCCTGCTGCATGCTCCACAAGATTGCTCTGAAGAGGAACATCCCATACATCCCATAAGAGGGGCAGCCTGCAGTGCCACTGGGTGAGTCTCTTGAAATGCCAAGTGAGGATGACAGTGGTGAAGAGGAAGGAGCTGACTTGGGGGAAAATCTCATCAATAACTACTTTTCTTGAGTGTAAGTATGTCATGTGATGTAATGACGGTGACTGTACAGGACTGTAGTTCTCAGAATGTGTGGAGTAGAGTGTTTTGGCATAACACTGGGGAGTTAATGCTCAGCAATATTCAGCTAAAGGGTGCTTAAAGAGTTATCCTCTGACATACTCCCACCTTGATGTAGTTGCTTTGTTTGTGTCAGTCTCATTGCAGTGTAACTTAATTTCCAGATGTTTGCTATGTGATTTGTGTAATATGTAGCTTTTCAAATCTATGCTCCTTGTTTTTGTCTTTGTACAGGTATCTTCATCCTAACATCCGCATGTGGTCATTTCAGAATTGTGACACTGGCAAGTACCTGATGCTGTTTTGACATAGGAGGTGGACATGGATTGCTCAAGGCAAAGATTTAGGATGTATGAGACCTGTACCAAGCCAGCTTGGACAGTGTGTGGGTGGAAGGACTGAAGTGCACATTGTACTTGTTTAGTGTGCTGTGGTGGGCCCATTGTTTAATGTGTGTGATCAAGTGGCCATGAAATATGCTGTCAGCAGGTGCAAGCCAGCCATTTGTCCTTCACATAGGCTAAACACTCTTCTTATATGACCTGTATATAGCTGTAGGTATGTTTAATCATTGCAGGTCACGGTGCCTGTGCCACAATACTGACATATGTTTATTTCATACCACCAGATGCATGGTCATTGGATTATGATGGACCTGTGATCTGGGATTATTGTACTGTCCTCTGCCTGTATATTGGTGTATGTGATGTTGGATTACTTGGTTTTTGGTATGTGATAAGGCTCAGGCTGGTGACACCATTCACTTTTTGTTTTCTTATTCTACAGGATAATATCTGACAAGATCCTTCCTCCTGTGGTCTGGGGGACTGTTATCTATATATATCTACCTTGACACAATATGAGTCAGCCAGTCTTTGCTATGAGAGTTCAGACCTATGGGCAGCCTATGTGCTGTATAATGAAATAAAATGTTTAGTGTGACTAGACACTTATACCAATGTGTTTGTTGGTTATAATCCTTAGAAAGACACTGTGGGGGTGATTCTGAGCGCCAAGCGGGAACCGCCAGAAGACCGTACCACGGTCAAAAGACCGCGGCGGTCATTCTGGGTTTCCCACTGGGCTGGCGGGCGACCGCCAAAAGGCCGCCCGCCAGCCCAGCGGGAAACACCCTTCCACGAGGAAGCCGGCTCCGGATGGAGCCGGCGGAGTGGAAGGGGTGCGACGGGTGCAGTAGCACCCGTTGCGAATTTCAGTGTCTCTTACGGGGGCCCCTGCAGTGCCCATGCCATTGGCATGGGCACTGCAGGGGCCCCCAGGGGCCCCACGACACCCCATACCGCCATCCTGTTCCTGGCGGGCGAAACCGCCAGGAACAGGATGGCGGGATGGGGGTCGGAATCCCCATGGCGGCGCAGCAAGCTGCGCCGCCATGGAGGATTCCTCTGGGCAGCGGAAAGCCAGCGGGAGACCGCCGACTTTCCGTTTCTGGCCGCGGCTGTACCGCCGCGGTCAGAATGCCCAAAGGAGCACCGCCAGCCTTTTGGCGGTACTCCCGCGGACCACGGCCCTGGCGATTTTTACCGCCAGGGTCAGAATGACCGCCTGTATCTGTAACACATCCCTTCACATGGTCTTACATCTCTACAGAGCAACAATTGAAACAGACCAGGCAGACACAAACTTTGTGATAGGTGGTATCCATTGTGGAGTTGGGCATAGAATAAAAATAAGGGACATGACGGAACAGTATATTGAAAGGTTCAGTCATGGTAGATGAAATCATCGAAGTAGATGCCACAGCATTGTAAGTCCAAAGTCCAGTGTACTCCTCCCATAGGAAATGGAAGGTGGTTGAAGGACAGTCAACAGAGTAAATATGTGGCACACAAAGGAGTTCCTTCAGGAAGAGGTCAGTTGCTGGCAGTGGTTGGTGTCTGGCGAGCTGTACCTCCTGAATTCTTAGCTTCACATCCCTGCTTGCATGGTGGGCGGGCTGCTGCTACAGAGGCAGGGGTGTCTGTGGCGGGTTCTTCCCCTGACAGGGCTTCCTTTCCAGAGACTGGCATGGATGAAGAAGGGCCTGGTATTGCTGCCCCAAAGAAATGGGTTAGAGTGTTGTTGACGATCCCTGTTAGGGAGGCCAAGTGTGGATTGGTGGCCTCCCACTGTTGAAGCATATCTCTATGGAAGTTTCTCTGTAGCTGCTTGATCTCCCAGAGTTCGGTTACTTCCTGGCCCATCACGCATTGGGACTCCGGATGGACTGCCAAGATTTGGCTGATGGAGTCCTGGCCAGGAGCATCCCCAGTGGCCTCACCCTGGTGGTCTACAACATCTCTCCCACGCACCCTATCCCCACGGGCCTGTGCCCGTGCCACATGGTGCCCCCTACTACAGGTCCAGGACCATCATTGTCCAAGGTGTTGTGCTGTGACTCAAGATCCTGTACTGGGGGCACAAAATGGTTGCCACTGTCCTAGGGACAGAGGATAGGGGGCAAATGGCTGCCTGTGAGGTTGAGGCAACCGGGCTGGGAGGTCTTGATGTGGGCACAGTGAGATTCACTGTAGGGGTCTGACAAGGTTATCCAGGTGGGCCAGAACCGTTCTCCATGTCCAGGAGTGTCGTCATTACTGAGGGCTTCATCCAGGGGTATATTGGCAGTCTCATAGATACAATGGTACTGGTGGTATTGTGACATCTACCTCGAAATGTTTACAGTGACATTTTGCAAAACCGGTGTACATAGTTGATTTGCAGGTGATCCAGTTGTGATAGGTAGTCATGATATTGGTTGTATTGAGCTGACATTTGTGAAGCATACTAAATCCATTAAAGTCCAGAAGTTGCTGAATTCTGACGTTCAATTGCACTTGGGAGGATGGGCAGAGATTTACATCTTGCCAGAAGTGCAGGCAAAGGAGTGGCTGGGCAGAATGAGGCTTTGACCATTTTGAGGCCTAGTTGAATGTTATGCAGGGCGACCAAGGAGTTTCTTGTATATGCGATTGGAGTCATCATGTGGTCAGCGCATTGTAAATGTGTCTGCAGCCAATAGCATTATGGTGATGCATCTTGAGGCCTTCTTGATCATTTATGTTGCACACTGTGTGAGCTGTCCTTCCTGTCCTCAATAGTTTCATCTTGGCTTACACTTCAAGGTAGAGCTAGGTGGCCAGCCACATCCATGAGTTTAGTGTGATCTATATCTTGGTCCCTCCCAGGTGAATAAACAGGATTTGAGAGTGATCAGGCCAGGATTTTTGGACAAGTGACTACTGTTCTGCTATTTGGATTCACTTGAACAGTGCCTCCTGGGAGTTGCATTCAGGTCACTCCCCTAGCTCCTGACATTAGACAAATGTGATCCTTCCAGATGAGTAAACTTCCTTTGCGAGTTCACTAACAGATGTATTGGGGCAGGTGCACACTGGGCTGGTGATTGGAGGTAGCAAAACAGGGCACATTGGGATTACATTCAGGTCACTCCAGCTAGTTGCCAACATTAGATAAATGTGATCCTCCCAGGAGAGTACACTTCCCTTGTGGGTTTACAAACAGGGGTATATGGACAGGTGTACACTGGGCTTGTGTTTGGAGTGGGAGAGACAGAGCCTCCTGCCCTTAGCAATCATATCACTCCCTCTACTTCATATACTTGAGAAATATCTCCCCCCCCTCCCAGGTCAGTACACTTATTTTGGGATATCCCAAACAAGAGTCTTTGGAGAAGAGGAGACTGGAATGGTGTTTGGAGTGACAGTAAGGGAGCCTCCAGTGAGTTGCAGGATTCTAACTCCCTGTACTAGACACACTGTACAAATGGTATCCTCCCAGGTGAGTACACTTCAATTGAGAGTTAAGACACAGGGGGTCCTTGGACAAGCGAACACCATATTAGTGTTCTGTTTTCTAGAAACAGGACCTCCTGACATTGGCAGTCATGTAACACACTATACTACACAAACTGTACAAATGGTTTCCTCCCTGGTGAGTACACTTCAATAGAGAGTTAAGACACATTGGTCTTTTGAGAGGAAAACAGTGGTCTACTGTTTGGATTGAAGGGACAGTGCCTTCTGTGAGCTACAGTCCTGTCACTCTCACTACTCCCCAATACTTCACAAATGTTATTCCCCCAGGTGAGTAAGCTTCATTTAGGAATTGACTAACAGTGGTCTTTGGAGACAAGACCACTGTGCTGGTATATGAAGTTACAGATACAGGGTCTGCTGTGAGTTGCAATCATGTCACTCACACACTCCTGCTCAATGATGTCCCCTCAGTGAGCACACTCCACTTGAAAATTCAATACCCGATGTATTTGAGCAAGTAAGATTGTTCTGGTGTTACAGTAACAGTACTTGCTGGGAGGTGTAGTCATGTCAGTCCCTTTACTACACAGACTATAGAAATGTTATCTTTCCATGTGAGTGCACTTTAATTGGGAGTTGACAAAGATCTTTGGAGCAGAAAACATTGGGCTGGGTGAGTGGAGTAACAGTAACAAAGCCTCCTGGCCTTAGCAGTCATGTCAGTCCCTATACTACATACAGTATACAAATGTTATCCTCCGAGGTGAGTACACTTCAATTGGTAGTTGACTAACAAGGGTCTCTGGTGCAGAGGACACTTGCTGAGTGGAGTAACAGAAAACTGTGCCTGCTGGGAGTTGTAGTCACGTCAGTCCCTGTACTACACACAGTATACAAATGTTATCCTCCCAGGTGAGTACACTTTAATTGGAAGTTGACAAATAAGGGTCTTGTGAACAAAGGGCACTGTGCTGGCTGAGTGAAGTAGCGGTAACAGAGCCTCCTGACCTTAGAAGTCATATCAGTCCCTGTGCTACATACAGTATACAAACGTTATCCTCCGAGGTGAGTATACTTCAAATTGGTAGTTGACTAACAAGGGTCTTTGGTGCAGAGGACACTTGCTGAGTGGATTAACAGAAAACAGTGCCTGCTGGGGGTTGTAGTCATGTCAGTCCCTGTGCTACACACAGTATACAAATGTTATCCTCCCATGTGAGTACACTTCAATTGGGAGTTGACTACAATTGGGAGTGCCCGCCACCGCAACTATGCACTTCTAATACAGTCAGTGGTTGGCTGAGGTGCTGGAGTCCGACCCGCCTTTTTCCGGGTCTCTGCACCGCTGCTGGTCGGACTTTTTTGTTTGGTGGTCGGCGGTCATGCCTGTGTAACTCATAATAGGGCGGTCTGGGAGACCGCCAACATGGCGGTCTTTTCAGGACTGCCAACATGGCGGTCTGGTGGTCCGACCGCCAAACTCATAATTAGGCCCTAAGCCTTCCCTTCAAGAATAGACAAGCAAGTAAAATCCCTATTTTTTCAAAATGAGGACATTGATTGTGTTCTGCAGAGTAAGTATAATTTCTGTAGATTTATCACAGTGGGGTTTAGTGAATTAACTGATTACTTCTTCACCCACTAAAAAGCCTAACCTTTCTCTTGATTGGTCCAGCATGGGTCTCACCTCATCGCTGCACTTATTTTCCTTTATTAGTAGCACATGATTGTTCTAATGAGCTGAATGAAGATGAGGAGCCGTGAAGTTTTTGAACTGTCTGTAAGTCCTCCTAAATTCCTTTCTCATGTTATAGTGCACTTGAGGCGGACTCCTTCAACAGGTGCCGCACATTGTGATTTCCCTTCGTATCTACATACTGTAATGAGTTTGCTGTTACGAGAGTGCTGATCCTGAAATATCTGCTATTTTCCCTTCCACTTCTGGGCCCAATGTAATTAGGAGGCTGAGATTTCATGCTACTGTGTGAGATATTCCTCTCTTGACTCACCACCGTTGACAACCTATTTCAAATGACATAATACATGACTTATGAGTTCCCTAACCTATTGCTAGGAACAATCCTGTCAAGCCCTGCTCTACCTCCTCCAACATAGCCTCCCATAAAGAAAAGAGTACTAAATATTGTCCTGTGTTTCTTGCCAGACATCTCATTGTGTGACTCTGACATGATACCCCTTACACACAGACTCCCTTGTACCTACTTTCTAGTGACAGCATGCTCAAAACTCAGTAGTTAAATGCTGTTACTCTGTTCAGATGAATGCAGCCTTGTAATGATTTGTATGTAAGAAAGGCCAGTTAACAGATTTGCTCACATTCATTTTATTAAATATAAAGTCAGCAGCACCCCAAATTCTGTTATTATTCTTACTACGATAAAAAAAGAGATGGTGTTATTGAAAATATGGAAAAAAGGAGAAGGCCCACCTTTGCTAATGCATGAATTAGGAGGAAAATGTGCAGAATCTTACATGGTTAGAGAAGAGTACTGGCCTAAAATGTTCATGATGTCCAAATAGAGAGCCAAGGATGGATAGAATGCTGGGGTGCAAGGACAGGGGCGAGCAGAAACATTTATTCATAATGCAGCTGGAAGTAGAATGCTACAACATGAAAGCTTGAGCCATAACCTGATAACACGCTCACAGGGAGGGCGTACATTCTGATCCACATTCACAAAGGAAGTGTACATCATGTTGGCTTTTGAAAGGGAACACAATAAACTTTGATGCCTGAAGGCCAGCAGCTGTGCGAGGGAAGATAGACAGAAGTGTTTCCAAGCGTGGACCTAGCTGAGGAAAGACATACTGATAGGCTTCAGAACGTGAGATCAAAAGCACAGTGATTATTAGCAAATGTATCCATAACAGATGTGTAACCTTTGCTTCCCTGTAAAAGCGTAATGAGTTGCTTTCCTAAGGAGAAATATTGCTATGTGCTAAAATAAGTAGAGATAACAATGTACCAAGTAAGCGCCTAAATTAATATGCATGACAAGTGATAAGACTCATTCTAGGTATTTTGAGACTATAAAGATGTTGTTCGTGATGACGAAGTTGAGTGTGGTATCAGTCGCTGAGCTGAGCTGCCCTCCCGGCCGTGATTCACAAATGCCCATATTATTTGCCAAACAGAGTTGTGTCGTTTTTTCATTTCCTGACTCCACAACAAAGGATGTCAGGATACATCCGCCTCACTCAATGAATATTCCTGAACTGACTCTTTAGCTCTCTTTTAACCCCAACCTTGCTCCAGGATCCTCCTTTTCACCACATCTGATACAGTGGAAACCTGTCTAATGCGCTCTGGACAATCCTCAGTAAAAATTGGTGATGGAAAGGTCATGGTTATCTCTTCTAACAAGACCTAGGAAGTCAGTTCTGCCCTTTCTGTTTTGATCACTGTTCCCCCACTCCTGCCTAACCCCGTTATTCCTCACAAACACCCTTACATTCCAATAAGTATAATGGACTCATAAGACAATGGGTGTCAGCTCCCTGGCCATATTAAGAATGGTGCAGGCCAGGTATCTGCACAGTAGTAATACCTATTTGGCATTTTTTCTGGTATTTAGCTTTCCCAGCTTGGTGCAGGGCAGTGCCTGAATCTATATGAACATTAATAAGAAAAGTCTGATTCTTGGTGTGGCCCAGGAAGATGGAAAGTTGGGTGGTGGACCATATTCTGTGAACTGGAAAGATCAATTGTGATTTAGGCCTTCCATATTACCTTGACCTCAGAGGACTCATCAATTCTAAGTCTGGGGCCTGAAGAGCAGTTTCCTTTAACTCATACCTAAAATAATGTGTGTCGCAGCCCACATTTAAAATGAGAGGGGGATATGCACTACAAATCCCAGACCTACAAGAGCTGGAATGTCTCCCCAAAAACAAAACAAATTGTCTTCTTGGTTGATGTTTTTGCTGATGCCAGCAAAAGAAACAAGCATTTGCAATGCAATAGGTCTCGCATTTGCTCAAGTCAGAGCTATTAGCGTTGTAAATTCCTAACTGGACTTTTCTTGCCACATAAATTGAAAATGAAAAGTAAAACAGTTGACATAAGCGAACCGATTCAAAGTGCCATGGCCGCCATGAGGATGAGCACGAAGGAGAGCCACAAAAAGAAAAAGAAGTTTGCTCACAGTCAAACATATCGGCAAGCGTGCAATTATCCATGTAACAGGGGCAGTCTTTAAGGCAGTAACAAAACCACCCCAAGGAGGGACAATCGTAAAGTATTTACTAATGAAGATAAAGGATTTTTGAAAGGCAAGTGTAGGAGGTTGGTCTGGTTTGTATTGGGTACCAAAGGTACTTACAACTTATACCAGGTCCAGTTATCCCTTATTAGTGAAATGTAGTCAGTGTCTAGCAGCTAGGCTGTCTAGAGGTAGCTTGTAGCAAAGCAGGCAAGGCTGAACTAGGAGACATGCAAAGCTCCTGCAATACCACTGTAGTCACATAGTACTTACACACATGAAAGACAATACTCAGTGTTACAAAAATAAAGGTACATTATTTTAGTGACACAATGCCAAAAATACCTCAGAGACTATTCTCCCTTAGGAGGTAAGTAATATACATAATATATACACTAGTAACCAAAAACTGGTAAGTAAATAGTCAGAAAACAGTGCAAACAGTGAAAATGACAAAAATACAAAAACACAGCACTCTCAAAACAACATAATTTATGCATTGTGCTGATATGTTGTGGTTTAACCTTTTGCATTGCAGAGTTCAATCTTGAAAACTTATTTTTAATATGCTTACAAATACTTTTCCTTTGCAATGTATTGCTGCAGGTTTTCAGAGTGTGTTAGGGTGTGGTCCCTTTCCAGGGCCTTCCAGAGACTTTCCCTGCAACATGCCTGGGCGTGGTTCTGGGCTGGGCCAAGACTCTATAAAAGAGAGCCAGCCCAACTCCCAGTGCTCACTATTCAGAGGTCCCGGTGCAGAGCAGCAGCTTCTTCCTGAGCTCCTGTCCCGGCGGCCTATTTGGATCTTCCAGTCTTCTGCCCTTCATCCTTCAGTGGTGATCATTGTTCCAGGCGGTAAGACGGTAGTTGGACTATCCCGACACCGTTATTTAGAATTTTCATATTCTTGGTTTAATTCTTAAATGAGTAACAGATTACTTGAGCGCTACCATTTCTTGACATTTATATCGTAGTTTACAAATAGGCAAGACGCGCAATTTGTTTCATAAAGGTCTGACTTTGTTATTCATTGCGTGCTACCATTTCTTGACATTGGCATGGTGGCTTAAGAATCGGCAAGACGCTTGATTCCTTTTATGGTGTTTAAACATTGTTGTCCATTGCGCGCTACTATTTCTTGACATTTACATGATGTTTTACGAATTGGCAAGACGCGCAACTCGTTTCATGAGCATTTAGCTTTGTTGTTTATTGCGCGCTACCATTTCTTGACATTTACATGGTGGCTTAAGAATCGGCAAAAGAAGCGCGATTCGTTTCATTGTACTTTGATCTTGTTATTTATTGTGAGCTGTTAATTCTTGACATTTACATCGTGTTTTACGACTCGGCAAGACGCGCGATTCGATTAATGGTGATTTGACTTTGATATTCATTGAGTGCTACCATTTCTTGGTATTTTACATGGTGACACTCGAATCGGCAAGACGCACGATTCTCTCCTCGAGTTTAATTCATGTTGTTTATTGTATACCACTATTCTAAGATATTTATATATAATATTCGAGTTGACAAGTTATGTGATTTGTTTCCTTAATCCATATTGTGTTATTCATGGTGCACAATCCTTTTATGGTGTTTACTATATATATATATCTGCGATATGCGCAATTTGCGTTGAAACATTTTAAGAGTACACAGAAGGCCAGAGTTTCTAGATGCAATATTGTATGGTCCTAGTATACATTCTCAAAACAGGATTTATATGACTGGTTTAAAATTTAGTTAGAATGTTTTTCTGATTCTCATGTAAAGGAAAGTACTTGAATAAGAAAGTTTTCATTTAATTCATCTTGATTCCCCTACAGGTATCCGGCCATCTTGAAACTTAGTCATTTTAAACTTAACTCTTAGATTGCTCATGTTTTCAGAGTGACTAGGCTTAGAATCATAGTCTAGTACTGATTTCAGGAGATATAATTTTCTTATTGTGTGTTCTAACTACAGGTCTCCTTCCCAGCTGTTCCCTTCCTAATCCCCTCTTCCCCTTTTGAACTCTCTCAGTCTCTGTGATTTATCTATCAGAGTCTTGGAGCAGTTCAGTGGTGGACGGGTTGGGAACGTGCACAGACCCCGAGGATCTGGTGACTCTGACAGAATAGTGAGCCCACAAATTATTATCCTCCTGGCTTGTGTATGTTCTCAGCATGGCCACGCTAGACGAGTTAGTCAAGGCTATCACCCAGCTCCAAGCAGAGGTGGTATCATCCAAAGAATTGACAACTAGCTTAGCAGAGAGAGTGAGTCAGTTGCAAGATAAGGTAGAGAAGAAGGAACAAAGTCCCACAGGTGTGTCTTAGCCAGGTACTTCTTCTCAGGCTTCTGGAAGTAATCCGATTTCCCTAAATGTTCCTTCTGCAATTCCTTTAGCTCCCCCAGAACGTTTCTCAGGTGACCCTTTGAAAGCGCAATCTTTCCTGGTTCAAGTGGAACTACACTTCACCTGCAGACCAAATACTTTCCCCGATGCCAAGTCCAAAGTAGCTTTCTTGTTATCATATCTGTCTGGTGATGCAGCTACTTGTGCAATTCCCCTTGTGCGTAAAAATAGTCCCTTGTTGTACAACTGGAGAAATTTTGTTCGTGAATTTGAGAGAGTTTTGATCGTAGAACTGTAACACAGTCAGCAGATCGTGAATTATTAGATTTACGCCAAGGGAATCAAGACCTAGTGTCGTATTTAGCCAACTTTAACCGGTTGGTTGCCGAGACATCCTGGCCTGAAGAAAAACAAGCGGTCTTGTTTTACAAGGGACTCAAAAAGGAACTAAAAGATATCTTAGCGCTAATCGACCCACAACCTACAGACTGTCAAGAATTAATAAATCTTGTCTTGAGACTTGATCATCGTTTAGCAGAACGTAAAGGAACGCGCAAAAAGATTGAAAAATATTCATGGCGCGTTCATGATAACAGAGACTCAAGAACTCCGAAAGAAAGAACGCCGGAACCGATGGAAATTGGAACCATCAGAAGACCTTTGACCAAAGATGAAAAGGACCTACGCAGAAAAAATGGACAATGTCTTTATTGTGGGCGAAAAGGTCATTTTGCCAAAGATTGTCCAATCAAACTAAAGAACAAGCAAGGTCCAGTTCAGAAGGTCGCAGCTAGTAAACCTAGTCACAGTTTTTCTTCTGATGGTTGGAGCACTGATGAAGAGCGATCACAACCTTATTATAACTTCCCTCAATACCATCCTGGTCAATCGTTAGCATGGCAACAACCCTTCCCCTTCTACCAACCCCGTCCCATGTTACCATACTTTCCTTTTTTAGGCCACAGCAGGGGCAGAGGCAGAAGGCGAGGAAGAGGCAGGAGAGTCCACTGGTCTCAGGAAGAACCACAGATGGTAACTCGGAGTCAGGGCAAAGTCCAACAGACAAAGACTTAGGGGGTCATTCCGACCCCGGCGGGCAGCGGAAACCGCCCAATCACTGCCCCGCGGTCAAATGACCGCGGGGAGCATTCCAACTTTCCCGCCGGCCCAGCTGGAAAGCCCCAGCAAAGATGAAGCCGGCTCCGAATGGAGCCGGCGGATTTGCTGGGGTGCGACGGGTGCAGTTGCACCCGTCGCGATTTTCAGTGTCTGCCAAGCAGACACTGAAAATCTTAATGGGGCCCTGTTAGGGGGACCCTGCACTGCCCATGCGATTTGGACAAGCTTGTGGAAGAGGTCCTACCCCTGCATGAACAGCTCCATGGTGCACCAGAAGGGAAGGGAAGTACAAAGCAATACCAATGTTTGAAATGTTGAGTGCATGATGATATTCAGGAAATGTGGTTGAATTAAGGTTTTGGATAATATGTGTGGGTAGATAGACATGTGCTTAGATAGATTGTGAATCCTGATACATAATATGGAGAGTGTGAAGAATGTGCCCTGACAAACCTACAAACTGTATAACTAGAAACTTGAAGGTGATGTGGTAAATACTTCAACACTTATACCATGTTTTAAGACATGCTTGTGGTCGTCATATGTTTCTAGTCGACACGTGGTGCTGGATATGCATGTTGTATGCCTGACTCAACTTCACACATGGCCTGACTACAGATTGCCATTCCACATAGACGGGGATGTTGGAGGAAGTGTGGGTATGACTACTTACACTAGCTTTTGTTACACCCTCCTTGTTTTGGTATGGTGCATATGGATGTGACTTTCTCCTCTTGTCTGCGTCATCCAAGCAGGTCAATGCCCATCAGGAAAAATCGGAATTTGGCATGCCGTTGCCAAGAAAGTGCGGACCTTGAGAGTCTATATCCTGCGGAGCACCCACTGTCGGAAGCAGTGGGAGGACCTGAGATGTTGGGCCCCGAAGATCGCAGAGGCCCAGCTGGGGAATGTCCTCCCAAGGAGGAAAGGGTGCCGCTCATACCTTGACCCCCCCCCAATGGCTGGCATATTGGCAGTGGCGTACCCTGGGTTGGATGGGAGTTTGAGGGCAGCACAGCAGCCACAAAGGGGAAAGTACTGACTTAACACATTTTCATCCCCAAGACAGGTCAGTGTATGAAGTGATAGAATCTAAGCTGTGACAATGTGGTAAGTGCAAAGGGTCAAAGGTCTCCAAGGAACACATAGATGTACAGTCCTCAACATTGGTACACAGGTGTGCACATTCTATTGTGTATAGGGACATATTACTTTTCTATGTTATCCCATCCGTACAGAACCATATGATGATATATATGTGACTGTGTCATATGTGTACCACTATACAGCTTTCCATACCCTGCTGGTTGTTCCTTCCCACCTACAGATCCATCCCTCCAATATTATGATGGTAGGGTGTCCAGGTCTTTGCCTTCTGTCCATTCTAATATCCCTTGATCCATGTCTATGTGCAACATAGAGTCTGACAATTTAAAGTCTTTCCTACTTTTCTAAAGGTTTCTGATGAGTGACAACTTCACGTGAGGCTGTGATGTGTGTCTGACATTTCATATGCCATTCTTGCTAAACTTACTCAGAGCTGTTAGGAGTTGACCCCTCTGGTAAGTAAGGGCTGTACATTGGCCACTGTTAAGTGACATATGAGTGGACATCCTACATGTAGGTAACCATGAAGGTATTGTCTGACTTCTATTGGATCACACACATTGATACCAGAGATATGAATGTTAGTACCATGTTCTGTAGGTGGTAAGTGGCTACACAGCTATTTCCTTACCCATGGTGTGGTATTCATGATAAGTAAGCCAAGACATCTTCTTAACAGTTACAATCTTTACTGGTTTTTGGCAACATCATGTGTACATTGTAAAGTGTTGTCATAAATCTACATTGTAATGTGTCTTAAACATACTTTTGATTGCTATCTTGGATATGTTTTGATTGCTTTTTGTATGGACACCTATTGTTTGCACGGACTACACTGTGGTGCAGGTGTAGAAGTTCATATATGTACATGTGGGTGGAACAGTATGTGTAGTCAGTCAATTCGCTTGCATCAAGGTGTATGTCTCTATCATGGTAGCCTCAGGTGTGCTTTGTGTCATTGAAATATTTTCTAACCAAATAAAAGACTACTCATATCTGATTTCTGGATAATAATGTTGCCATTCGTCATGATATGATGAACTGTATGTGGCCTTCATGCACATGATAGGCATCCATTATATTTAAAGAGCAGTTATGTTACCTGTGGTTGTTTGTGGATAATGCTCTGGCTAAATAGGTCCTTATAAGTGTGCAAGGCTTTGTTTACAGGTGGACAATGACTAAGATGAGTAGGTTCACATAGTATGTATCATCCTTTTCTACATCACTATTGGTACATGTGTTGGTGACATGTGTTTGTGTTTAGACTATCATACTCCTAATTTGGATATGCTAAACAGAGTTGTTGCATGTTTGTAAATTTAAATTGAGAAGGTTGTGAACTCTGTGATATGAAATGGTTTTGGCTTGTATGCAGCATGCGGTCTTGTGTTTAGCATATGATAAGGTTCCTTTCCTAGTACATGACATCAGGTCACATTGTAAGTCTGTGTAGATTTTGTGTATGTAATATGTGAAAATCAATGTAAACACTATTTCCCATAGCTTGGCTGTTGGTTGACTATGTTGCTGTGGATCGGGACCCAGAATAATGTGCCAAATAAGCTTGACATGGAATGGTTAGTGTCATTGCTCTACTGATATGATGGTATTGTAGGTGTGAGATAGGTGACTTAGCTGATGTGTAAAAAGAACAGAACAAAAAGAACAGTTGATTGACGGAATGTAGACCAAATCAAGCATTTCCCCCCCGAGTCACTGATCTGGGTTTAATCCATCAGTTTTTTTGCTCACCATGCCATTCCAGTTTGGACCTAGGCATATGCAAATCAGTCTTGACCCTGTTCCCAATGGGAACAGTCCAGACCGAACTGCCAGGCCGGGTCCTCCCTGGACCAGGAACAAGCATCCTGGGACCGGTTTCTGGGTATCACCCCTCTTCAGCCAGGCTAACTTGAATCTGGTGGCTTAGTGAGCACGGGATTCATGTCTGGGCACACTCTTCCCACTTGGGGCGACAAATGTAAAAAGAACAGTTGATGGACTAAATGTAGGCCAAATCAGACATTCACCCCAATCATAGATCTGGGTTTAATCCATCATTTTTTTGCTCACCATGCGATTCCAGTTTGGACCTAGCCATATGCAAATCAGTCTTGACTCTGTTTCCCAGTCCAGCCCAGAGAACTGATGGATTAAACCCAGATCTGTGACTGGGAGTGAATGTTTAATTGGTTCCGCATTCTGTCCATCATTTGTGTTTGCTTTTGTCTCCATAAGTGCGCCAGATACACCCAGATGTGGGTCCCGGGCTCACTCTGCCACTGGATTCAAGCTAGCCTGGCTGATGAAGTGTGATACCCTGAAACCAGTTAAGGTTAGACTGTTCCCATGAGGAACAGGGTCAAGACTGATTTGCATATGGCTGGGTCCAAACTGGGGTGGCATGGTGAGCAAATAAACTGATGGATTAAACCCAGATCCGTGACCGGGGTGAATGTTTGACTGGTTCCGCATTCCGTCCATCATTTGTGTTTGTTAGCTGATGTGTGACGTTATTGTCATATAGAGGTGTAGATTTTATCTTGTTGTGATGTGATGTTGACACTAACCTGGTTCTACCTGGGAGTGTAGTACTACTAGATATAATGTTACATATGTGAACGGTGTGATGTTAGTATAACAAAAGAATGTGATGACACTACCTCTCTTTCTGTTTTCCAGCATCAGCATTGGCAGGCGAAGGAGACGGGGCACAGCTGAGTGGGGAAGCTGCTGGCCACAGGACCTTAAGTCATTATACCACCAACAATGAGGGACCCAGTGACCCGGAGGGAGAGGGGAATGCCACTTGGGAGACAGGATCCACCTCATCCTCCTCGGAATCCTCCTCCAGTGGACACTCCCTGGCAATGGCGGACCCATCTGGTGCCACCCCAGCACCATCTCTGTCTGCCATCCCCCTATCACCACCCTCCCTGTAGCTTCCTACCTAGTTGGCTGTGCCAGCTCACCCAAGAGGGTGGGCATCTCCTTTGCCACAGGACCCTCTGCTCAGGCCCCTGTTAGCCTTGCTGCCCTCAGTGAGGAGACTACTGACCTCCTGAGGTTGATCTCCGTGGGTCAGTCGACCATTGTGAATGCCATCCAGGGACTGGCAACTCAGATACAACAGAGTAATGCGTTCCTGGAGGGCATTCACAGTGCACTAGCTGGCCTACAGAGATCCTTTCAGGCTTTGGCCTCCACCCTGGGGGCAGCCAGTCACCCTTTGTCTCCCGTCCTCCCTCCACCTTCCTGTTCCCAATCCCAATCCTCCCTTCTCCAACGCAGCCAAAGCACACAAACAGACAAGCATGTATCCACCTCAACATCCAAGGGTAGCTCAGACAAAGCAAAGGACCACAGGATACACCACTGGCATACACAGAAGCAATATTCAGATGCACACACAGCAACAGTCACAACCTGCCCTGACACCCCCAGCATCACAGACAGCACACCAGACACACCTGCAGACACCACACCAACATTCACAGATTCAGCCACTATACCTATCATACCCACAGAGAGCACCCCAGCAGATCCTCAGACATCCATCCCGGTCACCACACCTGCAGACATCTGAACCACTAACACTCCTACATGCATTACTTCCATCATACCTGCAATCACCACCTCAACAGACAGCCACACACCCACCACACCACCCCCCAACACCTCCACCCCCCTCACCCCAAAACACAAATGGCCTCACTCACTCACGACACCCACCACACCTCCCACAGACATGCACCAAAGACATCCACACTAGAATCTCATACAACCACTCCCTCTCCCTCCACGCCCAAACCCTTTAGCTATGACCATCCCTCTGTGTGTAAAAAAAAAAGCTTTCCTTTCTGAGTTTGCCCTTTTCCTTACTCCTCTCCCCTGTGAAACCCTTAAATGTGTTGTTTCCCTCCCACCTACAAAGCCTCCCTACCCCCTGCAAGTACCCATGCCCATCGCCCATCAAGAAGTGTACCCCTCCCAAAGCCTAAACCTAAACCGCCCCTTCCAAGCCTAAGCCCAAACACCCCCAGAGCAGCACCCACCTAATCATCCATGAGGTGCCTGCCCACCCCCTTGATGCCCCAACCTGTGGTGGTTACATGGCAGTCAGTGGTACCAATATGTGTCGCTGGTCCACAATCCATGGACTATGGACTGGCCTATGACTTTAATCTCATGTTGTGAGAAATATGTTAAGACCAACTAGTTGTTTGTTTCTTGGTTAGATCCTTGTCATGCATTTCCTTTACTTCATTTGAGGTGTTCCTGTCTGACATTGGTTGTGGGTGAGTTTTTGTGTGTAGGGAGTGCTTGTGCTTCCTGTACTGTGTGGGCTATATGTGAGGGTGTGTGCAGTGCTTTTGTCCCCTAGGGATATGGTGTGTGTTGTGTGATGGGTATGCTTCTGTAGTAGACATGTGGTTGTCACTGTATTGTGAGGCATTTGTGTTGATATGTTAATTGTTGTGGTGTGTGGCTTTGTGTGCTTTGACTGTGTGGGTGTGCATGTTATGATAGGTATGATGTGCTGTGTGATGTGTGTGTCGATTGGTAAGTTGTATGTTTGTGTAATTGTGTGTTTGTTCGCTGTTGATTGCACGTTGTGTTGTATGTGTGATGTGTCCTTGGGTAGTGTTTATTGTGAGTGCTTGCCAATGTGTTAATGATTGTGCGGTTGTGGTGTTGTTGTGACATGTTGTATAAGACTGGGCCTGTGCTGTGTTTCTGTGCGTGTTTTTGACGTGTGGTATGTATTGTATTGTAATAATATTTATATAGCGCTTACTACCCCTGGCATCAAAGCGCTTTTTGGTGAGTAGCACTCTTCTCCGGAACCCAAGAGGAATTAGTGGTGGATTAGTATAGCGAATTATGAGTACAGTTTTAGTATTATTATGAGTTAATTTGAGCCGAGGATATGTGAGTTTTTTAGTTGGATTGACTAAAGTAGTGGAGAGAGAGAGGAGGGAAGAATCCAGATGTGTTAATTGGGAGTTTATAGTAATAGGATGAAGCTTGGGATGAGTAAAGGAGAGATGGAGGAGGGAAGAGTCTGTGGAAAGGGTTAGGGAGATCATAGTAGCAGGAGGGGTTTTGGATGAGTCAACGGTGAGATAAATGAGGGAGAATTTAGAAGGGTTGTTTGGGAGATCATGGTAGTAAACTGAGGTTTGGGTGAGCTAGATGTGGAAGAGATGGGAAGAGCTTAGGTAGCGTTATTTTGGAGATGAAGGTAGTCGAATGGGTTTGGGATGAGTCAGAGTGGGGATGGAGGATAGATTGATAGAGACATGACATATAGTGATGGGTAGACAAAGTGAAGCTAATATATCTATTTTTAGTTGTCATTTTATTTACATATACTTTTTTAATCATTATTTTTAATTTATTTATTCATTATAATTATTATTATTTTTACTTTAATTTACTTATTTATAATTTGCATTTTATTTATATATTTTATTTAATTTATTTTTTCTCTGGTATGGTAGGCCTAGAGTACTAAATAAATAGATATGTAAATACATAGTAAGGGAATATATGTTCAAGGAACATAATAATAGGTATAATAATATGAGAAGAAAAGTAGTATTGCATAAAAAGACTTTCAAGATTTGTAATATTTGAAGTTAATTAATAAGGGTACTTTTCTAAAATGTATTTCTTACCTCAATTTTTGCATAGTGAAATTCTTCTGATAAAACATTTGACCAGTGTGATATAAAAATGAGAGCAGGGATCCATAAGTATCTAATATAACAATGTATCTAGGAGCTATGCAATGACCTATGAACATGTGAAGCACAGAATAACATACACATATATATGTATATACACACACACACACATATATATATATGTATATACACACACACACATTAATATACGTATTTATTTGTGAGTAAATATACATTTGTTAAACAGGTTTAAAGAGTGGGTGTGTAATTTATTGTTATGACATAGTAGCGATACATAGTTCCTAAAGAACTATACATATCTAGAATATACACATAATCAGATTAAAAATATTTAGCAACACAGGCATATGCAGTCCATTTCTCTTTCAATACGGCTCTCCATCTGAACCCTACCCTCACCACATCTGCAACAAAGCAAGCTCCGTCATCACACCCTAATTACGGAAGATCAACAGCTCCCTTGAGTCCTCCACCTTCCCGGAGAGCTGGAAACACACAGAGATCAACACCCTCCTCAAGGCGGACCCAAAGGACAACAAGAACTACCGGCCTATCTCCCTGCTCCCCTTCCCAGCAAAAGTAATTGAGAAGGCTGTCAACAGACAACTAACCCGCTTCCTCAAGGAGAATTGGACCCTGGACCCTTCCCAATCCGATTTCCGTAGCAACCACAGTACCGAAACCACCCCCATCGCCGCCACCGACGACATCAGAACCATACTGGACAACGGCGAAACTGCAGCACTCATCCTCCTGGACCTCTTGACCGTGTTCAACACTGCCTGCCACCACACCCTACGCTACACCTCAACAATGCAGGAATCCGCGACAGAGCCCTCGACTGGGTCACCTCCTATCTCACCCGCAGAACCCAGAGAGTCCGCCTCCCCCATTCTGCTTGGAGGCCACCAAAATCATCTGCGGCGTACCCTAGGGTTCGCCCCTCAGCCCGAGCCTCTTCAACGTCTACATGGCCCCGCTTGCTAACATCGCCCGATCCCACAACCTCAACATCATCTCATACGCTGACACCCAGCTGATCCTCTCCCTCACCAAGGACTCTGCCAAGACCTACATCCACGAAGGAATGAAGGCCATCGCCGAATTGATGAAGAGCAGCTGCCTCAAACTCAATTCCAACAAGACGGAAGTCCCCATCTTCAGCTCCACCCCCTCTGCATGGGATGACTCCTGGTGGCCTGCCACTCTTGGAGCAGCTCCGACTCCCACCGACCACACACACAACCTAGGATTCATCTTGGACTCCTCATTATCTATGACCCAGCAAGTCAACGCCATCTCCTCCTCCTGTTTCAACACCCTTCGCATGCTCCGAAAGATCTACAAATGGATACCCACCGAAACCAGAAGAACAGTCACCCAAGCCCTCGTAAGCAGCAAACTGGACTACGGCAATGCCCTCTACGCAGGAACCACGGCCAAACTCCAGAAGAGGCTGCAACGCATCCAGAACGCCTCTGCATGCCTCATCCTGGATATCCCCTGCCACTGCCACATAACAGACCACCTGAGAAACCTGCACTGGCTCCCAGACAACAAGTGAATCACCTTCAAACTCCTCACCCACGCTCACAAAGCACTGCACAACACCGGACCAGAATACCTCAACAGACGGCTCTCCTTCTACATCCCGACCCGGTATCTCCACTCCGCCGACCTCACCCTCGCAGCCATCCCACACGTCCGCAGAACTACAACCGGCAGTAGATCATTCTTGCACCTCGCTGCCAAAAAGTGGAACACTCTTCCCACCCACCTGCCCCAGACCAAAGACCTCCTTACCTTCCAGAAACTTCTCAAGACCTGGCTGTGAGAGCAGTAGCAGCACCTCCCCCCTCTCCCCAGCGCCTTGAGACCCTCACGGGTGAGTAGTGCGCTTTACAAATTCCTCATTGATTGATTGATTTTTATGAAGGAAAGAGCCAACTCTTGAGTAGTCTCCTGAAGACAAGATAGTTATCCATGGATCTTATATTTGGGGGTAATGAATTCCATAGTTTGGCTGCTTGAACGGAGAAGGATGTACCACCTATAGTCTTTTTCTTGTATGGTGGTGTTCTACGGCGAGGTGCCAATCTTGAGCTGAGATTTCTTTGTTGAATGTATTTGGTTATTTTGTTTCTGATACAAAGCGGTACTGTTCCATGTATAGCTTTGTAGGTGATACAAAGCAGCTTGAAGGTGGATCTTCTGGCAACGGGTAACCAGTGTACTGCTCTCAAGGCAGGGGAAATGTGGGTTTGTGGCTTTATAAGTAATAGTAGCCTGGCAGCGGAGTTCTGAATACGTTGTAGTTTTTTCATAATAGAGATGATCCATGGTAGAGGCCACTGGCATAATCCAGTTTGGATAGTCCAAGAGAGATAGTAGCCTGCGCCTTGTGTGGAAATCCGAGATGGGGGAAGATGTGTCACAGAGTTTTCAAGGTGATGAAGCTTGTTCGTGCTAATTTGTCAACTTGGGCCTTCATTGTTAACTTGGAGTCCATGGTAACTCCAAGGTTTTTAACTTCCTCTGATAATTGAGGAGGTTGTCCAAGATCATCAGGGCAGGCGCACAGTGGGTCATAATTTTTCCAGTCACCACATATGAGTATTTCCGTTTTGGAGGCATTTAGTTTGAGACACCTTCAAGTAATCCAATGAGCAACGGCTCTGAGGCAACTGAAGATTTCTGAGTTTTCAATGTCTTTGGGGCTTTCCAATGTAAATAGTATTTGTGTGTCATCTGCATAGTTGTAGCTTGTGAGTTAAAAAGCATTGATCAGTTCTGGTAATTATATCATGTAGATGTTGAAATGCAAAGGTGAGATGATTGATCCTTGGGGGACCCCTGCTTTTGTGAGGTATGGTTTGGACGAGAAGGGGGAAGAATAGATCATATTAGTTCTGTTTTGAAGGTAGGATGTAATCCAGTTGAAAGCAGTCCCTTCTATGTTGGCTTTGTGTGTGTGATGGCTACAGTGTGTGCTGTGTACATGCGGGTGTCTGTGTGGCAGCATTTGAGTGTGCGTGTCAGTGTAGAGTTACGTGTGAGTTTACCCCTCGCACCCCCGTCCCTTTGGTATGTTATGTAAGTGTAAATAAATTAACAATATACAACAGTAATGGGTGAGTGTGTGTACTTACGTTTGTTGTTGTTGAAGATTCCATAATCTTTCGTTGAGCAGGAGCAGCGGAATGACGTCTACTTCTGGTTCCATGGCGGCTCTGGACGAGTTTGGCTTCCTGAAGGTGGCTGTCTCCTTTTATACAGTTTGTTTCTGCCAGGGTTTTCACGGTGGTGCGACTGCGGTGGCTATCTTGGCGGTGTGCAGCCTCTTAATATGTCCAGCGGAAACATGGTCTCCGCCGGACTGCTAGTGCCTTCAGCATCCGTGGCGGTTTGACCACAGTGGCACTGCTGGCGATGCTTTGGCTGTAACCCTTAGGGAATACCAAGGTCATAATTTGGCGGTCTTCTCTGCCAGCCTGTTGGCGGTATCACTGCCACCCCAAACTTGGCAGCCCCAAACTCATATTAACCCTCTATATTTCCACTCATTTTGAAGTTGGCAATCAATGGCTTAAATGAAAAATTATGTTGCATGAGAATATGCACGTACAAGTCATACTGTGCTATCAGAAGAGTATCTGTTTCACTAGTTAGATATTTGTATTATTTTTCGGATCATCGTTTACAGTATTATTTTTTGTAACTGGGAACAAGAAGAGACAGCAAAGTGATTTTTTTCAAAAGCATTAATTTCAAAAGCCCTGTCACAGTTTTAAGGTTCACTGGAGACTTGTTTAGATGTGCATCTTTTATCTGGAATTGGCAGTTTTAGAATGATGACCGTTTCAGAGTCACCAGTCTTTGTGATGCACTTTTAGTCATGTGGAACATAAGAATTTACTCATGTCTAGCAAACAAAAAATGCTTGACCCTCTCCATCCCTCCATGAAAGCTAGGAACTCATATTTGTTTTTTCAATGTTATTTATGCGAAAGAAAATAAAAAACATATACATAATCGTGCCATACACCATAAGCGTATCATGGACAATATAACTCGCTTTGCTCTTCCAAGAGTAACATCTACTTCGTGCTAGCACTTCGCACCATTCTTTCTTACAACTGTGATATAGGTCAGTGCATAGGTTCTGACTGGACAGAAGTAATTGCATGGTAGTCTATCACTAACTGTGAAGTGTTTGAATGTAGCAGAGGTAAGTAGGCAGGTCAATACCAATCGCATTGTAAGGAACATTACACATTAACAACTAGATAGTGATACTGCCTGCATTGCATGCTACCTGGTTCAAGCATGGAGAGAGAACCACCTTCGCGCTCTAGCGGGCTAAGCAGCAATATTCTGGTGATGCTTGCCCCTAGAGGGGACAGCAGACACCCATCAGGTGGTTATACAACTAAATCCACCAGGGGGAGAGGGGAGCTCTGGGGGGGTGGGGGGGAGCTGGAGAATGAGGAGAGGGCATGTCACCAGACAGCCACATTCAGCCTTATGTCCGCAGCTGCCGATTTACCACCCCATGGGTCTAGGCATCCTCAGCACTCAGCTATTGGGGTTTCTCCGCGAAGTGCCCCCATCGTCCAACTGGGCCTCTCCGTGCAGCCACTGATAGGAACTCATATATTAAATAGAAAAGTGTGTTGCATGAGGTCAACCCTTAAGTTTTCAGAAAGCAGATGATGCATTTCACAATCAGACATTTGCTAGTGGATCAAAGCGTCGTCCTTAGTCCAAGCACTGTTTTGAATTGCTAATGAAGCCAAAATCAATACTACGTTTTCCTAGACGTTTGGAACTCCTTTTGTTACATTCCTAATATCTATTTTACTTTTCTTAATTTACCTTTATTAAAACATGTTTATTGGGGCTCACAATTCACAATGCTACATAAGCAATATAAATACCATATACGTCAAATATTTTGTAAAATATACTTTGAACGAATATTTGGTCTAGTTCTGCTTGTTTTATTGTATGCGGAAGGGATTAGGTACAGAAACATATGAGCACATTAACCTGAGATTTTGCTGATTTGTTAAAATAGTAACATTACTTAAAATATAACTTTAAGGGGTGATGTTTAATGTCTATACATAAGTAGATCTTTTCACTCCTTGTTGTTGTTTATTCTATTTTGTTTTCGTTTTTATCAAACATCTCAAATAATAATAATAATACCTTGGATTGTGTGTTGTCACCATCACACCATTATTGGTTTTGTTTTACAACATTGTTAGAAAATACTGAATTCTCATAAACGTAGTTATTCATTGTGTAGATAAGCCTGTGGGATAATTAAATGTAAGCTAATAATGTAATGTTAGGGAATCATTACCCTTATTACAGTTATTAGGTAGTTAGTCAAATTATACATTCAGATGAATGTGGGGCAATAAGAATTCGGGATTAAATTATGTATTTGATCCTTAGGCCAGATTTTACTAGTGAAACAGTTTTGCTGCTAACAGAGAAATCCTGTGTCATTTAAATTAAATGCTTTTCTCGAGCTGGAAGGTTCCATTTTTAATGAAATTACTGCGCGTGGCGTGGTGAAATGATTAAAATCTGTATTCCGGGAATGATGCAGAGAGAGAGAGAAAGAAAAAAAAAATCAATAAATGCAAGCACAGCTTTGCTGGTGAACGTGAATCCAAGGAAAGAAATAAACCAATATACAAAACAGCCATAAACATAGCTTGGCATTAACTTATTTATAGTATCAGTCCCTCGAGACAGCAAATTCGCAAATATGTACCATATATTTTGGTCTGTAATGAGGCCTCTTTTTCCAAGAGAACCTATTAGACAGGCATCATTTCTACCCTTCCCCCAGTGCTCCCGCGTTGCAATCATTGTGCTTGTGCTTATTATGTTACAAATGACCGAGGTAAGGCTGACATTCTCCTTGCATGCAAAAGATCTCGTCTGCCAGCCTTTTTTTCCCCTAATGAAGGAGCTTTGTGAAATCTCCCCATGGGTTAATACTAATGAAGATCCTCCGGCACAATTAAAATCACAACCAGTAGCTGTGAAGGGAAACACAAAACAAAGGCATTACTAAACATATTTGCACATTTACGTTGGCGCAGAATATTTTTAAAACATTCGCTTGTAAGCAAAAAACAGTTCGATTTACACCAAGGACATTTTACAGTCAAACACGAGAGGCAGAAGATTTCCTTTTGTTACCCCGGCTGCCATCTGGACGGCGAAATGCCCAGATTTCTTAAATGGAGAGAAAAGCCAAGTTTACACGCTTGCTCAAAATACTGAAACAACCATTTGTTTCTTAAAATGATGAGGCATTATTTCCAGTTTCAGAAGTGGCCATGCCACACAGAAGTAAGTCTTTGTTGTAGTGTTCTTTAACCTCGGTTTAGCTTGAATGTTATCCAAATAAAGAAACCACGTGTAGAGTTTAAAAGGGTTGGGACGGGGAGGTGCCTCGTTTCTCCTGTTACTCTGCAAAAGAACATGAATTGGGCTGCTGCTGGCACCAGCAGCAAAAGGTAGGATTGCCTGTTCTGTTGCCGTAATGGAGCATTCATACTTTGCTTGTTGGAGAACCTGTTTTTATTATCACGTTTCTACTTCCGTAGTTTAATTTTATCTATATTTCACGCCCCATTCCTTTCTAGTGTGCTCTTGTTACTTACCAAATAAAAAAATGAATATAGCGAGTGCATCCCTGAAAAATCAAGTTAATTCCCTTCGTGTTTTCTGAAAGGAGAGCATATGAGAATATTATTACTTGTCCATGAACTGGCCATGAAAGACTGTTCGTGGAGGACTCGATTTAGTGTGTAACTGCCACTTCAAACAAAACAGGCCGGAAAACGTATAGATTTTTTTTTTATGTATCCTTTTTCTTGTGTACATCTTGCCCCCCCCCCCAATTCTTTAAATCCCCATGTAGGCAAATGTACTCCTCAAACATAACCCCCGCCCCTCTCCAAAAAAAAAAAAAACTACTCAAGTCAAGTGCCTCGATAATCTAAACTAAATGCGGTCTTGGCTATGTAGCACTTTTTAAAGTTTTTGGGATTGTAAACATACCCTTCAGGGACTTTCTCTTGGCTAGTAAAAACACAGACATGAGTAGGCTCTGGAGAAACAGTCTCCCTGTTGAATAGAGTTGATGCGAGGCCGACTGGGCATTCCCTGTTTCGGTTGAGAAATTAAACACACAATTCGATTCCCTCCCTTTCTTCTGCCGAACAGCAAGTTTCATTGTTTAGGGACCTGAGAAGAGAAGCCTTGTTTGGCTGACGTCACTTTTTTTGGTTCATGAAGCCTTCGCCTTGAAGTGAAGCTGAATTAAAAAAAAAAACCTTGAGCGAGAGAGAGGGGGGAAAATCTCCTTCAATCTGCTTGGAAGGAAACTAACGAGAGACAGAGAGAGAGGAGAGGCAGAGGAGGAGGGAAGAAGACACTCGCACACTCACACGCACGCAGAGCAGCGATTCCTTTCAGTGTAAACCCCGCCGCTTTTTTTTTCCCTTTATGTTCGTGCGGCCAGAGACAGCCTGACACATTTACAGCCGCGTTCACTTCGGTGTCCGTAGGAGAGGAAGGGGAAGCCTCCTCCAGCAGCTGAGGTGAGCCGCAAAAATGATAAGCAACGTTTCAAGAGGCCCTGTTTTGGTGAAATCTCTTAAATCGCCCTTATACGGATATTTGTAGACTTTAAGGGATGGGGGTCCGGGGACAGGAGGGGGGGTGGGGTCATAATTAAAATGCGTGCATCTTCCTGCATCCGTGTTTCCTTTCTACACCCCTCCCGCCATCCAGAGCTCTGTCCGTTTGTTTCCGTCGGTTTTCCGGCCCTTGTCGGCCGCCGTTCGCAGCACGTCTGATGCGGTTTTGTCGGTTGTGCGTCTGTGTGTGGGGAGCGGTTTGAAAGTTTTTTCGCCCACCCATGGGGAGGGTGGTTGGGTTGGCGGTGGTTTCGCTGCCGTCGTCGGTTGGCTCTTTCCCCACCTCCCTTCTCCCCGTGACTCCCTCCCCCTCCCGGGGGCGCTTTATTTTTCCTGCTTCCTCTCCCGGCAGATCTGTGTTCGCCACCCTCTGTGTGTATTACACTCAGAGTGGGCTCGGAGAGCTAACTGCTGCTTCCCGTACTCGCCTTTTTTAAAAAACAAAAAAACAAAGCAAACACATTTCTAACGTTTCCCCTTTGGAATGTCCGCGATTTGCAGATAACACACCGTCGCTTGGCACAGATCCTTCTGCCCGCACACGGCCTATACTGTTCAGTTGTAGCCTTCTAGTTAGTTTCCTCTTTCAACCACCAACTATAAAATATTTGTTAAGAACATGTTGGTGCCCAGGGGTTTCGTCTCCTGGCTGGAGCTATCTGGGGGTGTGAGTAGTTTTAATGTGCAAGGTAAGCAAGCCTGAAAGACCTCTGAAAACTCCCTGCCTTCCAACCAGCTACAAGGACACCCCTCCCCCTCTTACGCGCCTCTCTCTCTCTCACACACACAGTTCTCCCGATTAATTTTAAAACCGAATTATTATTTGCTTACATGGTAGCCTCGCCTCTGAAGTCTTTTCTGTTATGAGCGATGTTTTTTTTTTATTTTATTTTTTACGTGAAGCCTCGCCTCCTCCTCGGGTTTCTTCTGCCGGTTTCCTTCTGGGGTGTGTTTTTTTTTTTTCTTGTTCCACCTTTTGTGCTGCTTGCTTTAGAAAGAAGAGAAGCAGCTGAGCCCGCTCTGGTTCTTGAAACCTATCCCATTGTGGATAATGCAATATCCTCCATTTTTCCTGCCCTCTAAACAACAAGGCTCTCGCCATCTTGGGATGGATTTATTCCTATGTTTTTTTTTTTTATGGTCACCCCTGTCCCCTCCCCTAGTGTCAGTTCGTCCAACAGAAAGTTTTAAGGCATTTTACAGTAAGGCAGTGATAGTAGGCAAACTTTAGGCAAAAACAGGTTCCGAAAAACTGCTGCCTCCCTCTTCTTATTAAAAGTCTAATGTTATCTCTGAGCTTTATCCTTTTTACCTGAACTCAGTTACAGACTGTATACTGTTTGCATGACCAGTGGTACGTTTACAACAGATGGGCATCTATTTAGACGCCAGATGTCTCAAGGCCGCCCAGCAGCATTTGACAACAGGTCAGATTCCTTAACAACACTCGTTTTATTGGGCAAACAATTGATAAATAATAAAGATATATTTTACGTCTATGTAGCTCTACCGTTGTGATCGATGAAATGCACCTTTACAAGAGATAAGCTGCTTTTTCTGTGCTTTCAGATTGTGAGAGGTGACCCCTCCAAAGCAGCAATTCGGCCTACCTTGTAGAGAGTTTCAGTCCTAACACTTACATGTGTATTTTATGGTTGAGTAGAATATTTGAGACCAATTACGCTTACTTGATTGACTTAATGATGTGCACATCTTTGGAGGTTGTGTGAACCTAATCACATTTGGTACTGTTTTCTTTAGTACTTAACCAGGACGTCTACATCAAGTGCTGCCTTTAGATAAGTGTTGTTGTGATTTGTAATATTCAAACTTGATAGTTATTGTTCCACACAACTGACAGCTAGCGCAAAGCTGATATATTATTTTATAAAAGTTATGTAGGCCCTTGAGCACCTTTTAATGCTGTGCTTGAGATGTATCTCTTGTCCAAGTTTAACATTTCTTCAATTTTTTTCGTTACTGTTAGCAAAATATGAATGGTGGAGGTGCAGTCTGATTAATTTATTTAATAGTATTATGAAGCGCCGATTGAGCATCCATTTACTCACACTCACGTGCTAGGTGGTGCCTGAGTTTGAAGCATTCTAATATTTAAGTTGACTTTTTAGTTATTACGAAACTTCATGGTTGGACGTTCATTGATTTGTATTTAATATTTTTTTTTCTGTGGCAGTAATATAACATTTATACTATAGTACAATGTATTTTCTGTACGTTGTCGATGTAGGTATTCATTATTGAATGCCAATGTTTGTTTGTAAAGCACGCATGTCCAAGAGGGTATCTTGGCGCTGAAATAACAGATATTCATTGTTGCTCGATTTAGTGGTACTCATTTTCTAGACCTTGGAAAGATTGAGTGGACCCGTTGGGGTTCGAACCTGGGGTCAAATACAGACCGCTGCAGATGATGCATTGAGCACCCCACCCCCGGACTTACAACACTGGTGATGGTCTGATTCTACAAAGCAATTGTCAAAAAGACTGACACAATGAACACCATAATTGCACATGATTTCTTGCGTAAAGCCTATGATTGCTTTGATATTAAATGCATTTGTTGAATTCCGAGTGGAACATTTCTTCACAATAATAAAAAAAAAAAGTTAGTTAGTCTACCTTTGTAGTAATAATGCAAGCAAGTCACAACGAAAGAGAGATTTCTTAGAACAGTGAGGTAGAATTACTTATAAATAAGCATGTTATTTTAGTAGATATGTTTAAAGTATATTCTACCTGAAATACTCGGATGAACAGTTTTTGTACTTTGTATTGTAGCATTGGTGTAGTTTTCTAGTCTTTCTGTGACGCACCCAAAAATGTTTTTTGGCAGGTCTATTGAAGAAATGTGCAAGACTTGGATTAATTCAGCTTGCGTGCTGGTGAGTGATGCAGATGGGAAAAACGCATTGTGAAAGCCTTTGGTGAACAAACAGTAGGCTGTGATCTCATCCTAAGATTTTTGGTGTTTAGGAAGCACAAATGAACACAAGCATGTCAGTGTTCATTTTGTTACAATGGTCTAATGTAGTTTAATTGTGCATGGTTGGTAGAGTGTGGAATTACTAGAATGGCCTGTGTGGGAAGCATGGGCTGTCGTGTGAGGTTTGGAAGGGTGCTTCAGTCAGGTTGTGTTGAACATGTAGCTGCTCTTAAGCGTGAAGTGATACAGAAAAGGTGTAACACTTGGTCACTCTTGCATATTCATAGCGTCTTCTTGTCTGGTCTTTGCCATAGAGGTGAAGGTGTCAGAACTGCCTGTTTTTTACCAAATTTCACAACATTCACAGAGGTTGTGGAGGATCCTCCTTCTTGCCGGGAAGCAAGTTTTAAGAGCTTAGTAGTGGTTTACACACCATCAGCACCTGAAACTGAATACAGTTTTTTTTTAATTTTTTTTTTACTTTACATACACAGTAATTCAGATCTATATTGCAGTCTTGGTTAGTTCTGGTATGTGAACAAATATGCGAGACTTGGATGAATTCAGCTTGCATGCTGGTGAGTGATGCAGGTGGGAAAACGCATTGTGAAAAACAATAGGTTGTGATCTACTCCTAAGATTTTGGGTGTTTAGGAAGCACAAATGTACACAAGCATGTCAGTGTTCATTCGATCATGGTGGTCTAATGTAGTTTCAACAAATTATGCCACACAACACTTTGGTTGTTGTTGTTTTTCTTCAGCAGAGAGTGCTGACTTTGGTGTTTATTGAGCTTGTGGCAAAGCTTTTTTGGGTTTGTAGATGCTCATAGAGAAGAAACCATTCCCTCAGTGCCAAGTCATTGTATAGGTTCTTGCAAGTGCATGCTGGTTGTTGCAGTTCAAAGTAAGTAGGGAGTGTTATCCTTCTGTTTTAGCATAGCCAGTTCTTGACCTCTACTGACATGTTTGTTGATAATTGCCAGTGCTCATGTTAGATGTAAAGGTTTGAGTGGGTTGAGAGACATAATAGAGCTGCAAGTGGTCAGATGAGGTTGGAACATGAAGAGTTACGTCAAGGATATCCTGTTTACGTTCTAGTGAAATTTCAGTGAAGTGTTGTATAAGGGATAAGCTTGGCAGAGAAAGGTGGGACTGAGGCGTACATGAGAATAACTCATATTCTCAGACTTGCGACACAGAGGTTTACACATTTGTGCCCAGTTTGTAAAAAACCTAAGAGATTTAAGCTGCTAAAGTAATTTACGTTTCAAAACCAGAGGTCTCAACTTCCCATGAGAACAGTACCACAATCTATAGTGGTAGAGTATCACACTCCAAGTGTCAATTCATTCATTGTTTTTTTTTTTTCTTCTGATTCTCAATTTTGAGCAATGTTGTAAATTAAAACTTCAGATGTTTAGAGTGGAGCCAGATAGCTGCTCTCCTCCGTTGCTTCTAATGCTGTGCCTGCATTTTAGACCCTGAATTGAGTTGGCAAAGTTTAACCACACAGAGAAGTGGGAGAAGTGGTTGTTAGGGAGTTGGGTTTACCAAAATGAAGGAAAACACTATGGCAACTTTAGTGGAAGGAACAGGAGCAGCATCCCGAACACTTGAGCAGCAGCAAGATGGTTGAGGGCTAGGCTGTGTTGTGCTTTAGGTGAGGGGAGAGGCCCTACTGGTCACACTGAGCCCTGCATTCTTCTGCATGGAGGTCCGGCTGCATTAAGGTGGCCTCCTGAAGACAACGTGAGACACCAGTTTATGAAGGCTATTTTGGAACTCGGAAGTTTGAACAAACTGGGAGCTGGAAGAGGACTTGGTAGGGGAGAGAGATCTGGGAGATGTGGTCTATTTTGGTGAGCTTTCGGGAGAGCCAGGCCATTGTGTAGCATAGCATAGCATAATAGAGTCTAATACATAATGAGAAAAAACAGAGGAAGGCTAATCAGGAATACTTTATACCACAGCAGAAGGGTGGGGGAATGCATTGCAGTGCTGAGGCAACAGGGAAATGCTACTTTCATTGTACTCTATAATAAAGTTTGATACTGTTGAGGAATTAATCTTTTAGGCAGGGGGTGGTGTGGCTGCTTGGAGAAAATTGAGTAATGGGTAGCAGTGTATGAGAAGACGTTGTGGTCAATGGATAAGAGTGATGCAACTTGAGAGTTTGATTGTTGAAGTGGAGAGAAATATACAAAATAACAAAGATTTTAGAGACCCATTGCAAAGCAATGCTAGTGTTGGGTAATAAATTGAAGATATTTTAGAGTGGGAGTAAGCTAGCTGACAGCATTGTCCTGGGATTCCGCTCATGGACCGTGGTGTGTCAGTCACTGATGCAATGCAGTCCATTTTCTCTTTGATCAAGTTATTAAAGTGGACATGGTGTGGAAAGGGTACAGCCTCCCTTTTGGGATCACAGTGGCCTGTATTTGTATTTTTGTACTTCGCGAAATGGGCATGTGGGACCCAGTCATGCACATTGGGGCCTCGTTTCAGGGATACCTAATAGTGGCATCAAGAGTGTGCTGCTTTTTCTGAAAAAAGGTGAATAAACAGAAAGTAGTCAGCATCAAGTATAGACATTGCAATGAGTGTTCCAGGACTTAGGCATCACATAATTGTTGTGGAATCATATAAGACTTTGCATCACATGCTAATAGGACATTTGTTGTCAAAGGTGTGAAAGTGGTACCTTGCTCCCTAGATGGATATAACACAGTGGACTAACTCAAAACGTTTAGCTTATTCTTGACACTGACTACAAGGTCTGGGTATCGAACAGCATTGATTGGTCCTCCATCGCTCAGTACTTGGATGTGATGATGATATCAAATATATTTGTTCAATAGTGGAAGTACCTTTTTTGATGTGGTGTTCCTTTCAATATCTTCTTGCGTTTCCCCAACTCTACTTCACTTTCAGTTTGTGTCTTTACACTTCCCAATTCTTGTTGCATCTTTTCTCCTTCTCTCCCCTTTAGGGTTTTGACTTGTAGGAAGAGTGACACGATGACCTTTATAATCATTAAAAAATTGATGATGAAGGTAGTAGTGTGCAGGAGGGTGAGTCCTTTGCAGGATGGATGAGAGTTTCATACCTCCTAAGCTATCTTGTGGCGAGATCATGCATACCTGTCCAGATCTTCTCCTTTGCTAAGCTAATGAAAAAAAATACAAACATAAATCCTTAAGACCTCTGCAACTCATATCCTCCATTATTTTATCTGCAGTACTAATTGTTAGTTTCTTTTTCACAAATGTTTTCTAAACACTATATTGTTTCCACATGAACTGTTTGGTATGTTGTCACAAACATATATGGTTTATATATAATTTTATTACAACTTTAAGCATTTAAGACTGCAATTTCATAAATTTGTTTTACTCATTGACTTTCTATTATGATTAGACTTCTTAGGTGAGCAATTGAGCCGCATTTTGGGAAGAAATTCTAATTTTGGGCTGTCTTGTGTGTATCAAGACCGTACAAACTTTCTTTAGAAGAGGTACAGTCTGGTGTAAGCAAATGAATCAAGACCTTGTCAGTAGCATATCAGAGCATGCTTTTTACTGGAAAATGAGTGATGTTTACTAACTACGGAATTAGACCCTAAGATCCAGCGGCCTTACCAATAGCTTTTCTTAATTGCAAAAACATTTTGCCTTTCAGGCGTAGGTTATTTACTGAGATGAATTTCCTGAAAAAAAAAAATGGTGTAATTGTAGTGAAATGTTCCATCTATCTATGTTACAGCTGAATTGGAAATCAGACTGTTCTGTGACTTTGCTGACTTGAAGCCATTGATGTAGGGTGCCCATTCATCCTGGTTTTGTGAGGTCAACCCCGGTGCTTCACCATCTGGCCTGGCAAAATTCAGTAATTTAGCTTTCTTTGTTTTCAGAAATGGTCGAATGAACACAGAGGAATGACAGATTTTCAAGTGTTCTAATGCAGAATTAGTTAGAAACCCCCTAGCAGAAAGCAATTTAGTGAACACATATGATACAGTGTATAAAAGATGATGATTTTAATTTCCCTTAGTACCTTGATTTCTGTAAATTGTATGTTTGTGACTGTGGTCAATTTAGTCAATGTCTCTTTCTCCATGCAAGATTGTAGTCCCAGTTCTTTGAGAAAATCTGATCGCCCTTCTACATTGATGATACTAGGGGCCTGTTTTAACCCTGACAGCGAGAGCTATAGAGCTACTTTGAGGGGTAGATTGTCTTTGGAAAGATCATGCAAAATAGCATAGTTAGGAGATTTGTAAGAGGTGTTCATGCTTAAGTGCCTTTGGTGCTCAGAAATATTGCTGTAGCTGGCAAGTAGATTTTAAAAGGATACCAACTTGGCTTTGGCATCCCTAAGGCAAATTGCAAAGCCTCTTACAGTGTGATGACTCGGTTATCTGCAAATTAAAGCAACTATTGGTTGTGAACTTTGCGTGCACCTTATAATTGATCTGTATGTTTGAACCAGTACCTAAAATTAAGGTTCAGTATTTTACATGTGGCTAATCTCGCAGCAAAATGTAGACAGAATGACAGTAATTTTAAATACCTTCCCAACTTGTCACCGTCTGGAAACTGTTGCCTTTAATATTTTTATTTTCTGAGTACTGTCATGCTAGGAAACAGTGGTTGTTGCCAATTGAGGACCTAGAAAGTAAAGGATTTTAATGTTCTGGTATTTGCATGTTTCATCACTGAACAAGTGAAAGGGATATACTGTGTTTCCAACTACATTTTTAAGAAATGGCTTCTCTGATCCAAATACGTAACAGTATTACTCATTTGATAAATACAGGACTTTATCTGCAGTAGGACTCTTGTTGGGGACAGTGCAACATTAATTGATATTATCTATTATTTTACATTGATAGTCAAAGCCTTTTCTTTTGAGTACGATTTTATGAAATTTGTTTTGTAAATTTCAAAATAAACTGATTTAAATGACTTGCAGATCAATCTAGACTCTTGTTAAAAGATTTGGTCTAGCAACTTTAGCATGATCGGGTTTAGATGATGACCAATTTCATCCTGTTTCATGTGAACTTTGGATGAGTAGACCACTAACACAATTGCAAAAGTCCCAAATTAGTCTATTTAGCTGAAGTGACTAATGCCATCACTAAGCATGATTACATTAGTAAAAAGTGAGCATCTCTTCCTACAACCCCTGTTAATACTTACACTTTTTTGTAATACTTCCCACAATTTGTTTGTCCGGTCATTTCATATTAAAAGCCAAGTTGGCTGGATATCCAGTATGTTCATGGTCAATTTCCGAGCCTTTTAAGTCATTTTCTAGGATGCCCTCTAATTTTCTGTAATAGACAGAATCCCTGCATCCTGATAGACAGATGTTCTTCTAATATATACATTGAATTGTACATTAATACATAAGTCACAAAGCTTGTTTCTTTTCAGAAGTCCAACGTCCCAGTGCAAAGATTACTTTGAATGCAGAGTCTAAAATTAGTCACTTCTCAGCCTTCAAATTCAACAAGAACTAAATATCTGGAGCAACTTAAAAATAAATAAATAAACACAAACTTTTATCTTGATATCGTTAATCAACAGATGACAACATAAAACAGACTTTCAGACAAAACAAGCATCTGCAATGCAGTGGGTCTCGCATTTGCTCGAGTTAGAGCTATTAGCTGTATACATTCTTAACTGGACTTTTCTTACCATGTAAGGGGAGGGAGAAGGGGCAGGAAAGAAAAGATGACTGGGTGAGAGGCTGTAAAGGAAAGGCGAGCAAATTTTGTACAGCGGGCAGTCCCGCTGTATAAAACTCGAAAGCGACATGAGCTCAACTGAAAAACAAAACAATGACAAGAAGCTACCAGTTAATTGTCATTGTTTTTGTTTTTCAGTTGCGCTTTCAAGTTTTATACAGTGGTTACACCGATCAGCAGTCTTGCTGTATGAAACTTGACAGCACCATAGAGGCAGGAAACCAAAAAATCGTCTGTCCAACCAGGAGAACAATCCAGGTATAATAAATGTTTTTCTAGCTATCGCGTCAAGAATTTTCAATTGTATTAAGGACACGGAGGCGAGGATTATGCTTTCTCTCTCTTTACTGCAAAAACTCAGCAGCCAATGAAATTCAACAACAACAAAAACAAAGAACTACATTTCCCATAACCTCAGTAGTTCATGTCCACCAATCACAAGTGACCTGTCCATATAACTGGCTCTCACATCATAGTCCTTCCTCTTTCTTTGCAATGGAGCCAAACATATTAGGAATAAAAAAACTGGACACTCTTGAACCTGCATCTAAACGTCTCTCATGGAACAGAACAGCCTTTTGACGATAGAACACCGCCATCTCAGAATTCGAAGAATTCAACTGAACCGAAACTGGAAGATCCAAACTTGATCAGACACCCTTGGTTTCCGAACCTAGGAAAAAATGAATAAGCCATAATAATATTCATGGAATTGAATACATCGTCTATATCCTAAGGGTGGGAATGTCAAAATTGATAAAATCAGAGTATTACAATAAACTTTTTATTCACCAGACAAGAAATATAACAGATATTTTATCCATGGGAGGGATAATCCTCGCCTCCGTGTCCTTAATAGAATTGAAAATTCTTGACGCGATAGCTAGAATTTTTTTTATTCTATGTCAGGACCGGAGGCTTCGGATTATGCTAGTTCAAAGCTGATTTACAACATTTGACACCACATCAACAATCTGTTTATGATAAAAGATTTTAAATGTAGAATCCGATGACCAATCTGCTGCTCTCATAATGTCCTCTAAACGAGAACCATTTCAGAATGACTTAGATGCCATCGCTCCCCTGACAGAATGTGCTCCAAATTGAGAAACATCAGTGCCAGCTTCTTGTAGGATCCAATGGACCCAACGTGCTAACGTCGCTGCTGAAACAGGACCAAAAGGTTTTTGTAAAGAAATCAAGAACTGACCCTGAAAATTTTGACGTACTTCTCTAGTACATTCCTCATAAGCTTTTAAACATTTTACAATGCATAACTTTTGGTGATGAGGAAAAGCTGGGTATGAAACACTTCTAGAACAAGTCTTAGTACGATTAGAAATGGTAAATGAAACTCCAGAAGGAGTAAATACTCTACCTGCCAAATCCAGAGCTTGAACATCAGACACTCTGCGACACGATAATAAACATAGTAAAATGGTCAGCTTCGCTGAAAGCTGCTTGCGGGAAAGATCCTCGTTGCATGGCCATGATTTCAAAAACTTTAAAACAATATCTACGTCCCATAGGGAAGAATATTTAGGCTGAGGAGGGGTCACCATGCGAATTCCTTGCAGTAGCTTACACAGTAACGGGTGTTCCCCAGTCGGTTTACCTTCTATATGGGGGTGACCCGCCGAAATCGCCGATCTGAAGTTGTTAATGGTCCTATTAGCTAGGCCCTGCAAAGCCAATTCTGACAAAAAATTGTCGATCACAACAATGGAGGACCCCACGGGATCAATATCTCGTTGATTGCACCAACCCACCCACCTTTTCCAGGCGGATTGGCATCGTTTGTGAGTGGAAGGAGCCCAAGATTGTGACAAGAAGAACATTGCGTTGTCCGAAACTCATGGCACTTGCCAGCGTCTCCGGAAATTCTCCACGCCATGAGAACTAGGTGTTCCCTCCATATCAGTGGATGGGGAGATCCCATCGGATCTAACAATAGTCGAGGGTCCCGCGGAATCGCTACAGGGAGAGCGCAAGACATCAACATTGCCAAAGGGAACCAAGTTTGAGCTTTCCAGATGGGCGTCACTAAAATCAATTCTGCCCTCTGACTCCTCGCCTGAGAGAGTACTCTCTGAATCATGATGAATGGAGGAAACGCATAAAGCATCCCCGACTCCCAAGACTGAAGGAACGCATCTGTCCCGGCCGCCAAAGGGTCCGGTCTCCAACTGAAGAAACATGTCAGTTGAGTGTTGAGTCTGGAGGCAAACAGATCTATCCCACAGGGACCCCAAAGCAAGTTCAACTTGTTGAAAATCAGAGGATTCAGCTTCCAGTCGCTGCCATCCCTGAGGAATCGGGAATTCCAGTCCGCAATGAGATTCTCGACCCGGAATATACTCTGCTGTCACTGATATGTGATGGATAAGGCAAAATTGCCAAAACTCCTTTGCAATTTCTACTAGTATTCAGGACCTGGTCCCGCCTAGACGGTTGATGTATTGAACTGCTGAGATGTTGTCGATCCGAAGAAGAATACAACATCTTCCCTGTTTTGGAGACAGGGAACGAATAGCAAAAGCTCCCGCTAACAGTTCTAGGCAATTGATGTGAAGAGATAGTTCGTCCCGGGACCAACGATTCCCCCCCCCCCATCTGAACAGCACTGCAACGGGCTCCCCAGCCCCATCGGCTGGAATCCGATTCTATAATCATCTCTGGACTCGAAGCAAAGATGTCTCTTCCGTTCCAGGCATCCATGTGTTCTACCCTCCAATTGATCTCTGACCTAGCTTTGTCCGACAGAACAGTCTGTTCCGCGTACGAAAGGCCCTTGCAGAGGTGAAGAATCTTTAAGCGACGTAAGGCTCGATAATGGAGAGGGCCTGGGAAGATTGCCTGTATTGAAGAGGCCAATAGACCCACCAGACGAGCTAGGGTCTTCAATGATATAGTCTGAGAGGCAAGGGCTCTCTTCAATTCTTTCTTGATGGACTTCCTTTTTGCTAGAGGTAAAAACAATTGTGCTTTGATGGAGTCCACCTGAAACCCAAAGAATTCTACAACCTTGGACGGGGTTAACACTGATTGTCTACGTTGATCAGAAATCCTAGATCGTGCAGGAGTTGGACCGTCCATGCAAGGTGCAGGAGGACTGACTCTTCTGACTGAGCCTTGATCAGAATATCGTCTAAATAAATAATGAGACGAACGCCCCTTTCTCTGAGTAGTTGAACTACTGGTCTTAACAGTTTGGTAAAACACCAGGGGGCGGATGAAAGATTGAAGGGAAGAATGGAGAATTCGTACAGCGTCTCCCGCCAAGAAAATTGGAGGAACCGTTGATGCGGTTCGAAGATGGGAACTGAAAGATAAGCATCCTTTAGGTCTAACCTTACCAGAAAGTCCCCCTCTAGCAGAAGGTCTCTTAACAGATGGATGCCTTCCATTTTGAAATGTCGGCAAACCACCCAGGAGTTGAAGTCCCTCAGATTTAGAACTAACCGGGCACCACCTCCTTTATTCTGCACCAGAAAAATCGAACTTACAAACCATTTCGGATGTGGATCGGAATGGCAAATGGCGTGCTTTTGGATTAATCGGGCAATCTCGACGTCTATGAAATGACAAAAAAAACAAGAGGACGAGGAAAGTTCGTCTGAGGAGGGGCATAAAATTCTATCTTGTAGCCGTGGACAGTCTGAAGGATCCATGGATCCTGAGATATCCGTTCCCATGCGCTTAAATGATCTTTCAATCTCCCTCCCAAGAAAACCTCTGAAAAGGGAATAATTCTCACCTGTGGAGGGACCTTCGGCGGAGTTGGCGCCGCCTCGATTATGGTAACCGCGGCCTCTACCTCTGCGGGCCTGGGAGGGATAGAATCCAGATCTGGAATAGTATCCTTGTTGATTATAACTGCCTGAGGCCTGATTGAAGCCACGGCCCGGCTCTCGGCCTCTAAATTGTCCGGCCCTGGCAAAAAGGCCTCTGTTAAACATTTTCCTCATGGAGGATTGAGCCTTATCCAAGGCAGAAAAGGGGGCGAAATACTTCCCCAAATATTTCACAAATTTGTCACTGAAGAGTAAGCCATTCGCTGCTGGGCCTGCGTCGTTGGGGGCTAAGTCTGCTAATTTCGGATCGATTCTCATGAGGAATGAGCATCTGCGCTCTGTAGTCCTGGCGCAGTTCACATCTCCCAGTAAACAGATTGCTCGTTGAGCCCACTCAAAAATTGTCTGAGGGTCCAAAGAAGATTCAGACTCCTTGGCCTGGACGGCTAATTCAAGGATTTTCGTGATGGGGCCAGATATATCAAGAAGCCTGTCTTGACAGTTTTTTTCCAGGCACAGTCCAGACCTTTCTTAGGATCTTTTGAAAATGTTCGCATAAAAGTTCCCATATTTGGATCAAGATCTGGAGTCTCTGTAACCCAGGGCTTCCACTAGTCTGTCCTCCATATGGTCATCTGCAAATCCAGGTTGATCCTGGTAAAATTCATCCTCTCCAGCGTAGTATGCCATGGAAATAGAGGAAATGGAGGAGATCACGGGGGGGGAAGTGTATTTCCCAGCAGGAGAAATTTATCCAAATAATGGATAAATGTTAGAATTATTATTCTAATTATTGGCACAGCAAAACTGGAATGTGGAGGGAGCTCCTGCTGTTGTCCCCTTGGCAGAGCCAGTAACGTAAAATTCGCCCCATCGGGCATTCTGGGGCTCGAGAAAGTTTGTCCGAGGATACGAGCGCTAAAAATAGCTTTCTCGATCCTCTCTGCGCGCACCTCGTTCACCTGAATGAGAACTGGACGAGGAGGGCGCATGCGCGAGCAAGAAACTAAAAAGAGGACTAGTCCTCTTTGCGCACGCTGCGGTCTAGGAGTCGGAGCGACTCCTAAGCCCAAGCGCGACCACGCCCCTCGGCAAAAGCCGAGCTCTATCCTGCCGAAACGGGCAACAAAAGGGAATAAAAATAGGCGCGTCGCGCAGGGACGGCACCGCAGCGTGTATAGAGCCCGCTCCCGCTCCACGCTGTGCAAATCAGAACACCGAAGTCCTTAAACATAAAATTACAATATAGTGAACAGAGAATGAACTTATCTCTTGGCTGCAGAAGCAAAGAAAGAGGAAGGACTATGGTGTGAGAGCCAGTTATATGTACAGGTCACTTGTGATTGGTGGACATGAACTACTGAGGTTATGGGAAATGTCGTTCTTTGTTTCTGTTGAATTTCATTGGCTGCTGAGTTTTTTTGCATTAAAGAGAGAGGAAGCATAATCAGAAGCCTCTAGTCCTGACATAGAATTTAACTGTACTTGGCCGGTACTCCTCAGCCAAGAACAGAGTGATGTATCGGCTGCCAAACCAGTTACGAGGCAGCAAAACTAGAGTGACGCTGCGTTCAACCTATGATAAACGGCAGGCGGTAGAAAAGTCCTTTTCTCATTCAAAAAGATCATGCAGACAGTCTAGGCTCGACCTCAAAAGTATTGTAGTGGATGCACCAGGTGTTATTTTTCTAGACCTAATGTGCTGTCACAATATGTGCTAAAGGTGTGAGCATCTCTTGCAGTGAAGTATACTTGATCAATCTCTTGCGTACTCTGCCCTTTCCCCATCTGACTCCTTAAACACACCTGGGTACTTCAACTAATTTATCAAAGAAATCCAGTTGTCAACTTTTGGTCCTGAGGCCTTATGTCAGTCACTCTGCATTTGACATCATCTCCACCAAACCAATCAACCACACTTTAAGCAAGTCATTAAGCCAGCACGGCCTCTGACATATCTGTAATTTGCAATCAAATGCCCATGTAACAAAAATAGCAGAGGTCTGCAGCCTAATAATAAAAAAATACTTTGGATAGATTTGTTTTTTTGTGCTGTGATGTCAAATGTAAAATTTTATTGGAGGCCTAACCTTGCAAAAAGAAGCATATGAAGTAGTTATTTCTCCTAAAATCTCAGGAGTTCACATCATCTGACTGTACCAGATACAGAGCCTCTTTTACTTGAATGCACAACATTTTCTCATATTCGATCTCTGATTTATTTCAGAGTTTAACATGCAGCCTGGAGGTAATTCTGGGTGTGAGTACTTGATGATTTCACATGCCAGACTTCCAAGCTCAACAATGTCAAGTTTGGTGGTATACATACCCCCTAATATTGGCAAGCAGGTCCTGCTTGCATGTCACCAACCTTATGGTTGGTCAGATAACAGAAGAAACTTGCTACCACGACTTGTGAATCTAAATGGGGCAGCCTAAACCATTCGAGTTCTGAAGTTCTTAGGGCACTCTTGGGGTAATGGGAAATGGAGGGAAAGGCCTACGGATGTTTCAAAACCTAGATAATTTCTAGAGAATTTCGATAGACAGCTGTTTTAGAATTTGGACACAAGGTGTGCACCTTTTACATTTTCTGCTGTAGCAAAGTACTTACATTGCTATGTCTTTAGATGTGTATTTTGAGTTCACTGGATTTCAGTTTTCCTCCGTGTATTATGTGAGATAAAATCTGAAGAAAATGGCATGCTCTACTGAAGAGTAGTGGATGGTTCTTAATCTTTTCACGTATGTGAACCCACAATTAAGCCTGGGGATCCCCACTGAATCATTACTGGAACCTGGGGAACCACGCTGAGTAAATAATGGAAAACGGGGACACCCATCTAAGTATTTTTGGTGAATTTAACCCAAAAATACACCAACATAAAGATACAATAATTCATCAAACAAATACACAAATGATGAGATATTTTATTTAATTCACAAAGAATTATAAAAAACAATCTTTGAATAGGAAGATTGAAGCTTTTCTAAATTCATTTGAGGCCACTTGTTGTCCATACTATATTCTGTTAATACACTTGCACTCCTACCACAAATCAATCTGAGGATACTAACTAAATTTTTATCCTCCTATTTCAGTTTTTTCCTATTTAAAAAAAGTCTTAATTTTCAGTTGTATATTTGGCTTCTTTATTTATATACACTTTATTAATCGGTTAACCTTATTTAATTTTCTAAGCAGTTGCGAAGCCCCCGAGTAGCCTTTGTGGACCCACTGGTGTCCCCTGGATCACAGGTTAATAGCTACTGACTTAAATTGTTAATAGAATTGTGATTTTCTAGCTCTTCAGTGCCTTTTTACTGTCTGGAGGTTTTAGTGGTGTGAGTATCACTACTTAGCAATGCATCCTCGAATTTCTACAAGTAATTTGTTTTTATACTTTATACTGTTTTTGGACACTTCTCTCATATATCCGAAACATGTTTTAGGATTTTCGTTCTATTATTGGCAAATGTCATGTAGTGCTTCATTCATACAGTTTCCTAAAGAATGATTTATTTTTTCCTATTTAGTTTCATTTCTAAGAATTTGTTACATTGTTGAATATGTTCTTTCTGTTCTATAGCAAGAGATATTACAGCAGCACACCAGTTTTCTTGTCAAGATTCTTATTCTCTCTCTCTCTCTCTCTCTCTATATATATATATATATATATATATATATATATATATCAGAACTGCCTTCGGCAACTGTGATCTTTGGTGGTTAACGGTTGATTGTAGCCACACGTTGTATAACTCCCTATGATGGAACACATATAGATAAGAGTTGTCCCAGACCCTTGGTCAAGAATTTCTAGTATTTTAGCACTCAGATTTAGGTAATGATCAGGAGTGGAAGAGCAAAGGTCTACTGTGAAATTCTGCCTAGGTACAGTGTTTCAACAAAATAAGCTGTCCTTATTAAGATTCTGTGGTTTTACATGTTAATCTGTCTCTCTGATGTTCTGTTCCTGACTATACTAACAGTATATATACCTAACATCTTGTAACAACAAGCACATTTAATTTTCTCATCTTGTATTAAAAAAAAAAATCAGCCAATTATCGGAAGCCTCTTTTAGCAAAGTAAGTGCACCCATAATGCTTCCATATTGGTTAAGAAGACAATTTAAAGTCAGGTGCTGCTGAACATTTGCATATGTTGGCATGCCTAGGTCAAAAGACAGCTGTTATGCTATCAGAGAAAAACAATGTTACTGCTTGGCCATCTGGGAAGGAAGCAGAAGTTATACAGCAATTTCCAATGCAAAGTCCATCATTGCACAGTGAGAATGGTTTAGAAATGGAGAAGGTTAAAGGTGATTGCCAGAAAGGGCAGATTGATCTTGGTGTAAATTTGCTACAACCTATGAGTGAGTGGTGAAGAAACGTCACTCCAAGATCAAACTGTATGATGATCATAGAGATATCAAAAGTACTGCAACACTATATTCAAGGTTCTGCAATCTCTACCAATCAGTAAATGTTCAATTTCTTAATTCTGCCACTAATAAAAGCGTAAACAAGGCCTGCTTTCATTTAAGGGTGGCCAGGAGAAAACCGCTGTAAAAAGAAGATTGCTGCTGGCCTTAGGTTTGTAAAACAGGACCTGAATGACTGAAACACAGGGTGACATATTTGGTTAAAAAAAAAAAAAAAACACGGAGCAGAGACACAGCCCAATATCAGCTCTCTCATGTTGGTGGAGGGGGTAATTATTTAAGCCTGCTTGGCAGCTTCAAGAACTGGACGCTCAATATTGTTGAGCTCATCATGAGTTACTGTATACCAGAGTGGTCTAGAAGAAATGAGAGACCATTAGTCTAACAGCTAAAGCTTAACTGAAAGCTGCATATAACCTTCAACCGAACGGCTGAAAATGAAACTATTTTTAGAGGCCGCATACAGCACTGTCGAGGAATATAATGGATCTAATGCTGCTCACGAATAATTGTTACAAATAGAGGTAAAACATGGAGTCTGACAGTCCTGGACTAGTGGGTGCAATTCAAAACAACAATCAATGCAATCACAGATTAACCCAGCAAGTACAAACAGGGCCCACAAATGATTATCATTGAAATATGCACCGTAATAAAATACTTATGAAATATGCATCAACAGTTTGAATTTCTCTGGATAACTACACTTGTGAACATTATTTGATACATCCCTTTAAATATACTGCTACGCATACTAAACTCTTTCGTAGAAACAACATTTTTATTGCTCTTTTATTTATATTTTTGCCTGTGTAATAGTTTAAATTAACTATGCACTTTGATAATAACATTTGAACTACTTTTATTTTGGAATGCCCAAATCAAAGTCTAGACTTCAACCGCATTGAGATGCTGCGGCAAAACCTAGAGAAGTGCACATAAAGAAAGTGCTTTCAAACATCATTGAGCTTAGGTACTTTTGTAAGGGAAGGGGGCTGGAATTCCTTACAGGTGATTAGAGATACTGATAATAGCTTTTTCTGCACAGTACTGACTAACAAGGTGCACTTAACATTTTTACACAAAACTACTGAATATTGGTTGTCTTTGCTAATAAATGAAGTGATAATCATGTGTATTGTCCCATAATGTTTCTACTGTTAAGCCTTGGTAAGTACTAGGCAATCAGTTTGTCTTAATACATAAAGACATAATTTTAATTGTGTACTTTTTTCATGTTTCATGATACATAACTTTTTGTTAATGAAATAAATTACATCATGCCCAAACTTTCTTATGAGATGAAGAATGTGTTGAGAAGCATGGAAGTGTGCGGCTCAAACGTTGCAGAAAGTAATTTAATGGATAGACTTACCAGTGGTGGCTCAGCTGTCTTGCCACCTGAACAGGGAAATACAGGTCATAACTCTCCCCTTTGTATGTGGGATAGGGAATTGCACAAGGGCAGTTGAGTTGGGTAATCCTTTCTTTCTCCCCTGACCTCGGGTTCTAAATGAGATATGGTGTCTGAATGGCTCCTCTAGGCCTATTCAGAGGTTATCCTTTTTGCCAGCAGCTTTTCTTCTCTCTAGGATCTGTGAGAAAACATCCATGAATACATAAACATGATTTATTCACCACGTTTGTTAAGGACATTCTGCGTGACCATATTATCACCTTTTCATTTCATGGGATAACCAAACAGTGAGTTGTCTTCTCACTTCTACAGAGTTGCCTTTTGTTTAAAACCTTCATTCTTCACAGAATCTCAGTTTGAGGAGTGAAGATGGTGTGCAGTAAAAGTATTTTCGATATACATTTGTCCAGAAACTGCCAGAATTTCACCTGCATTCTGTTATACTGCAGGGGCAGCAGAATCCAGTAGGTGTTCGCAGATATTATTTATTTTTATATTATGAACAGGCCCAGAGGGGGTGAGATCAACCGCCTAAGATGGTGGATGGAATCTAGGGGAGCTCCTGAGAGGCATCAGGGATATATCATTATTCATCCGTGCCCCTACTTCCCACCTCACACCGAGGGGGAAGATGCTTCATACAACCTGTATTGTGGCTCTTGACCCTGAAGCCTCGGAGCCCGGATATGCGAGGATTGTGGCGCAGCTGAGTGTGGTGTGCTAAAGTGGGCCTGGCTATGCAGAGTCTGAATCGCCTCTTCATGTGTCGGTGCCTGCCACAATACGGGGTCCCCTGGTTGACTGTAAACGCTCACCTTGAATCCTGGAGTGCTCCTACCCGTGGGCGGGACAGCTACCTGAGATCGATGTGATGCTCTGCTCTGGGCACCAGCCAGAGCGCGAGGCAGCTGGAAGTGCATTTTTACGTCCCGACCATGAGGAATCCTGAAACCCCCCTCACTCACAGGGACTGAACTGCACCACTGGAGCTCTTCTCATGCCGTTGGCCGCTCCTCTTCACCAGGGAGCTTCTGGTACACGCAACGGATTAATGAGTGAGACTGCATCGACGTGTCCACCCATGTTACCGGCCCTGGGACAATTGGGACTGTGACTGCTACTCAGGGTGGGTGTGTTCCTTCCCCGATGCCTCAAGACGGCAGGCCCTGACCCTATCACGCAGGCGTTTCCCTGAGGCGTTCGGGACAAGGTACTTTTGGTGGGCCGCTCAATCCTGCAGGATTGGTGGTTGCGAGGTGTTGGCTCACTGTGGGAGCACACCAGCTCACCAGTTAACTTTGTATTTAAATTTATTACCGATCGTATCTTGCCGAAGCTCAAGCACCACCCTTCCCGACCTGCAGCTGTGAGCTGATTCTGGGGCCTACCACTCATGTCAGAGCTTCCTTATTTGCACAGATTGCTCTGGCAAAGGGCAGAGACTCGGTAGTTGAAACCCAGCCACAAATGGGGTGTGAATAAGCTGGCCTGCACACTGCTGTTCTGAAAACCACGAGCTTTTTCACAATTAACATAAATTCCCCATAGCGCCTACATGCCAACTGTCGGGCAACTATACAGAACCTTTTTGACCCCCAGCCCTCCCTGGTGTCTTCTCCTAATTTTATCTTTTGTGGAGAATTTCTTAGAATAGCGCTGTGCAGCAGCCATTTTTCTGCTCTGTGGAGGCCCTGAGAACCTGATAGCCAGACTTCGTGGGGGAATCCAACTGTCCCGCCTTCAGGTGGTTCCAGCGCAAAAACTGGGCTCGAAACTAGGACCAGAGTGTGGTGACTTTGCAACAACGCAAGTGGAGGACACAACTCCAAAATAGGCTGCACTAAAAGAACAAATCCAGGAGCCAAGGAGCTCGAGAGAGGCTGCAGACTGAGACAGTCCACCCTGATGGATGTCCAGACCATATGAGGAGAGACTGTTCCACCAATGATACTTAACTCTGCCCGTGACAAATTAGACTTAATCCTAAAGGAAATCTGGGAATCAAGGTCAGCCATAGAACATCACATCGGCACACTGGCTTTGGAGTTGGGCATACTCTATTATGAACATCACATTAGACAGAGTGAAAACTGCTGAATCAGACCTTGCAACTGTGGCCCCGAAACAGAAAGCTCATACACACGAGCTGGAGAACTTACGCTCACACCTCAGGCTCCTACATGATAGGGTGGAAGATGAGGATGGCAGAGCGCAGCACAATAATGTGCAAGCCATAGGAATGCCGGATAACACTGAGGGCTCTAATGCTACACTATTCATAGAAAATTGGCTGAAAACTAAAGTGGCTCCTGAGGGACTTGTAGATTTGTTCACAGTAGAAAGGTCTCACAGTGTGCCTACTCGTAGGCCTCCTCCTGGGGCACCTCCAGGGCCTATCATGGCCCATGTCTTAAACTTTAGAGACCGCGATGTTCTGCTTCTACAAGCCAGAGAAAATGCTCCATTACAGGTGGATAATGTAGTTTTGGCCTTATTCCCCGACTATATGCTAGAAGTACAACATAAATGATTGAGAATTCTTGCAGCAAAAAACACCTTTAAACGAAGTTCTGTCTTACCCCCTTATGTTTCCTGCTCGACTGAGAGTTGAACATGACCAACACACCTGTTTTTTTGGTACTCTTGAATCTGTGTGGAACTAGCTCGAAACACAGTATCCACATGCTCATCGTCCGCCACCTAGCAAAACAAGGATCCCATAGACCTTCTCAATGTCCTCATTGAAGGGGATACAGAGACTGCCCTTTTCCAAGGCTGCACCCTCTCCTCAACAAGTACTACAGGAACGCCGAGTGGTACTGGAGACTGTGTCCACAACCAGACAAGAGCGGCAGTGGAGCTCCTCATCTAGTTCCTCTGGTGCATCCATACCCAACACACCACCTACAAAGGTGTGAGAGTTAAAAACGTTCTTGTCCAACCTCCCAATATAACAATCACTTTCACTAGAGGACAAGAAACAACCAGTGCATCAATACCTCCAACAATGGGTGACCACCAGTATGGAAAAAACTGCCCTCACCCACAAATTGTGGCATGCTTCATCATCGGGCTGCTGTTAACACACTCCTACATAATCCCAAGTTGGAGTGGAGCAGAAAGGGTGGGGAAGCATAAATTGTCACGCAACAAACATAAAACACAAAAATGGGGACCAAAAACAAACAACAGAACAATAAAACTGTCTCAGGGCACAGTCACTCTCTTAATTTTATTACAGGTCTGCCTGGACAGGATTAAAACTAGACCCCTGGTGGTGGTCTCAGGATATCATTAACTGTTCACCCCAGTCTCTGTATATAAGTCAACATGTTTCGGCTGTTTTCTTGTTGCCCCTTTGGGTCAATTGGCCTTCATCAGGACCCCTACAGCTCCCCGTTAAAATTCTCCCCTACCTGTCATTGATCAGGATTTATATCATTCTGTGTATCTGGGAATATTTTTCCCTATTCGTATACACAATGTGGATTATCAAGTGTGTTGCACAGAGCCGGGTGGCGATGCATGAGGCAGCACTGGTGTCTTGATGAATGTGTGACTACAGGGTGGTGCTCCCACCCGGCGCTGGTTTGAAAAAAGAGCCAATGAAAACTCGATAATCCACAGTGTGTAGTTTTTCAAGGTTTTTGTTTGTTTTATTGGTCAAACAAATATTCCTGGCTGGACCTACAATTGAGAATGGTTATTATGTTTTTTCTTGTTACTTGTGTTGTGTGAGGATGGGTGGTGGGGTGAGGGTTGGGGAGGGGTGAGGAGGGACATTTCTGATATGTGTTTTAAATAATGCTTATAAATGTCACCAGTAGCCAACACTTTTAAAAAACTGACTTGGAATGTTCGAGGGATGGGCACTGTTTACAAACAATACCAAATCCACTCCCAGATTAATCGCCGCAGAGCCCACATAGTTTGCCTGCAGGAGACCTATCTCTTTCCCACTGAATCATAAAAACTGCAATGCAAATGGCAGGGCCAGCTATTTGCCACTACATATACAGCATATGCCAAAGAAGCTGCAGTCTGGCTGCAAGCAGGGATACCTTTTGAGGTGGGGGATAAGAGGATAGACGCAAATGTACGCTATGTATTTGTTTTTGGGTGATTGGACAGTGGGTCCGTAGCGATCGGTAGTGTGTATCCTCCATATGTGGACCAAGATGTATTCCTCGTCACCTCTCTACAGTACTAGCCAATCGGTCCTGCCTCCCGTGGATAATGGAGGGAGACTTTAATGCATTATTAGACTCTCACTTGGATTGTTCACACCCTCCCTTACCCAGTGCCCCTCCTTTAAACTGGCATGGGCATTACGAAACTGGGCAACCGATTGGTCTCTGTCAGACGTGTGGAGGGAATGAATGTGGATATGTGAGAATAATCTTTCTACTCCCCTCCCCCTCACATAAATTGCACTGTCGCCTGGTGCGATTATTTTACCCCAAACACTGCTTCCCTACATTTCCGATCCCACTTTTTTGGCCAAAACATTATCAGACCACACTCCTTTTGGAGGTCATGTTAACTTGGGGACGCATTCTTACTCCAGTACCGACCTGGCGTTTGCAGTCCCTTAATTTAGAAGATGCAGTATTTAAGGATACACTGGCCACCACCACTTACTTGAGCAAGGGCACTGACAGCTACTTCATTCTTGACAGAATCGGAAGCTTTTAAGTGTTTATACAAAGGGTGTTGTTGTCCACACTGGCTGGGGTGCGCCACTTGGTCCTGCACCCGCACCTCCACTGAAGTGCAGTTGTGAGTGCTCGAACAAGAGAATGCAGGCGATGAGTCCAAAAAGACAGAAGTGCAGGAATGATGTATCTGTTATGCAAAACTGCTAGAACGCCTAAGAGTCCTCGATTACAGCACACAAACTCACAAACTACAGAGGGAGATAAGGCCTACACACTTTTAGCAAACATGATCCGTCCCCCACCCCTATATCATTTATAGATACTCCTGTGGGCATTCGACACACAGCACAACTGGATATTAATGAAGCATTTAGAGAATAATATGCTCACCTTTATCGTCCGCCCCCTTCTATGGAAGGCCTCACAAAGTTTCTGTCAGAGTTGAGCTTACCGCAGGTATCACTTTTCTGACAAGCAGAATTATCTGGCCCTTAAGACAATTGTAAATTCTGAATGCTATTTTAGAGCACCCACCCAATAAGACCCCTGGATTGGATGGTTTGCCCTCCAAATTTTATGTTACCTTTAGTACCCGTCTGGTGTCCCAACTTGAGAAACTTATGTCTGATTGAAGCTAGGTACTCTTCACCTACTACCCATCAGGCTCAAGTGACATTATTGCTTAAACTGTGCCGTGACCTGGAGGACATATCCTCCTATGGACTGTTATCCTTATTAACAACTGAATACAAAATCCTAATTAAAGTCTTGGCAACAAGACTACTGCAGTTGCTGCCAGACTTAGTCCACTCAGACAAAAACGGTTTCATCCCCGTCATAGTGCATCCTTAAACATTAGTCAACCCTACCAGGTAATTGAAGCAGCTAGAACTGACTATCCTAACGCTGGTTGTCTATCGCTTGACTTACAATAGGTGTTTCATTCCCATGGCTGGGACTATAAGCTTGCAACCTTACATAAATTTGGCATACCCTCCACATATATAATATGGGTCAAGCTACTGTATTGAGACCCTACTTTGCGAGCACGCACGGGCACATATCTTTCTTTCCTACCTGATCCATAGAGGTACCAGACAGGGCTGCCCATTGCCTCTGTTATTATGTGTCCTTGCAGTGGAGCCACTAGCACAGAGTTATAGACAGTCATCTGATGTTTGGGGAATAGTGCAGGGACCACAATGCCATGCAGTATTTTCATATGCTGATGACATCATTATGTAAGTCTATGACTTGACTGTAGACCTCACACCACTTGATGCCCTCTTCTCCCAGTTCAGTGGTGTTTCTGGACTCCGAGTCAACTATCTCAAGTCATATGCATTCTTCTTTCGAGAATGGACACTAGATGAGGGCATAACACAGGGTAAGACTCTCCACACTTTCTGTTACCTGGAGTGCGGAAATACCGGACTATGACTGATTTACTACAGGTCAACCTGTTGAAACCAATTAATTCTCTCCATACACAGGTCTGGTTTTGAATCACTCTGCCTTTATTCGCGCTCTCTAAAATGATGATGCTCCTCTGGTTATTATATTTTTTCATACATCTCCTTGTAGTGATCCCATTGTTTTCTGTCACCTTAATACCTTACTTACGGACCTGATTTGTGGCACTGGGAGACAAAGAGTGAGCCTTACCAAACTGCAGTTGCTCTCTAAGGGAGGCGGTATGGGAGCACCTGATTTCTGCGCCTTTTGCTGTGCCACCCAGTTGCAATGGTTAGCATACTGGGTAGCGTGATTCAATTTATCAGAAGTAAATTACACTCTACGAATCCTCAGGCTGCCTGTGTAGCCTACACTTTTACCACTGCTCCTTAGTAATGCTCTTAAGTATTGGAGTCAAGCCCCCGAATGCACATCTTCTACACCACACCTAACACGAATGGGCCCACTTACTTCCCTAATAATAATCGCACCATGAGAATTGGCCGGGATCTGCACCTTGGGTGACCTTTTTTCTGCTGGGAAATTAATGTCCCACCGAGACTCTGGCCCAAACGTATAATTTGCCTACAGCGCTGTTCATAACACATGCTACTATTACTCGACTGCTCAAGAAATATTTGACCCCGCCCTCTGGCACAGAACCTGCAACGCACTCACTGGCACAGGCAATATATGAAATGGGTTAAGTGGTTATACAAAGGATTGTGTAACACCTTTAGACCCCAATAATGCCGCGCCAAAAACACTGGGAAGGGGACCTGAATAGAGTGCTAAATGATAAGGAATAGCAGTTTCTCACTGCCTACCGCACTACGATTCCCTGAAATTCTAGATTTAAATTTATACAGTTTTCCATATTACACAGGACATATTTTACACCTAAAAAATTACACAGAATCTTCCCAGCTGCATCCCTTGCCTGTCCCAGATGCCGTACAGAGCAGGCGGATTTGCTACACATGATGTGGACTTGTCCCACTCTCCAATCCTATTGGTCTGACCTACAACACTGTAGAACACTATCTTCTGGATTTATTTCCTTGCCCTAAACAGACTAATACCCTAACATGTTTTATTGATTTGGCTCTGCTATTGGTTAAGCTTCAAACTACTAGGAGATGGAAATCACTGTGTGCCCCACGATGGTCTGACCGGCAAGAGGAGGTCATACGTTGAGGTCTGGAACAAGTAATGTGGGGAGCTTTGCGCTGACCCTTCGGCCGCCCTCTGCCTCCTCACTCCCCCACCTCTTTAGCTGTTAATATGTTGTCTACCATTAATAAACCAGCTGTACATGACAGTTCCTTCGCTGTGATTGGGGAAGGGGTTGTTCTTCTAGCACAATATACTGTCTTGATTCTAAGGGATATTATGATGCAACATCTTTGACACCTATTTGACTGACGACAAATTCACTGTGAGAAAGGCCAACTGTCTTTTTCAGTGTACGAAGAGAATCTTGTTGAACTTTGATATTATATAGGATGCAGTTCTAAATGTTATCATGTCTGCCATACTGTGTATGTTACCTACAAAAAAATAAAAAAACCTTCGCTGCCAGGCCCTTTTCCCCTCAGGTGCCAGGCCTTTTTGGGGCTATTTGGAGCAGTTCGCGCTTAGGCCCTCATAACTTTTTGTCCACATAAGCTACCCATGCCAAATTTGTGTCCTTCTTTTCCCCAACATCCTAGGGATTCTAGAGGTACGCAGAGTTTGTGGGTTCCCCTGAAGGAGACCAAGAAATTAGCCAAAACACAGCAACAAATTTATTTATTTATTTTTTCTTTTAAAAAAATGGCTGCAGAAGGCTTGTGTCCCCCCCCCCCCCCCCCCCCCCCCCCCCGAAAATGGCATCAACAAAGGGTTTGCAGTGCTAAAATCGCCAGCTTCCCAGCTTTCAGGAACAGGCAGACTTGAATCAGAAAACCACAATTTTGGCATTTTACTGAGACATACCCCATTTTTGCTATTTTTTGTGCTTTTAGCCTCCTTCCAGTTTGTGACATAAATGGGTGTGAAACCAATGCTGGATCCCAGAAAGCAAAACATTTCTGAAAAGTAGACAAAATTCTGAATTCAGCAAAGGGTCATTTGTGTAGATCCTACAAGGTTTTCCTACAGAAAATAACCGCTGAATGAAAAAAAATATTGAAAATGAGGTAAATAAAACAGCCATTTTTCGCCACGTTTTACTCTGTAACTTTTTCCTGCGATAACAGATTTTTGAAAGCAGTATACCGTTACCTCTCCTGGACTCTTCTGGTTGCGGGGCTATATAGCGCTTGTAGGTTCATCAAGAACCCTAGGTACCCAGAGCCAATAAATGAGCTGCACCTTGCAAAGGGGTTTTCATTCTAACCGGGTATACAGCAATTAATTTGCTGAAATATAAAGAGTGAAAAATAGGTATCAAGAAAAACTTTGTATTTCCAAAATGGCACAAGATAAGGTGTTGGGAAGAAGTGGTTATTTGCACATCTCTGAATTCCGGGGTGTCTATACTAACATGTGAATTACAGGGCATTTCTCGAATAGACCTTTTTTTTTTTTTTTTTTACACACTATCTCAAACTTGAAAGGAAAACATGTAGAAAAAGTCACTGGGCAATAACACTTGTTCTGTAATTCTGTATTCCCCCAAGTCTCCCGATTTAAAGAAAAAAAAAAAAAATAGTACCTCACTTGCGTGGGTAGGCCTAATGCTCGTGACAGGAAAGGCAACATGGACACATCAAATTTTTACATTGCAATCTGATGTGTGTTTTGTAAAATGCCTAGCTGTAGATTTTGGCTTCTAGATCAGCTGGCACCTCGGGAAACCTACCAAGCCTGTGTATTTTTGAAAACTAGACACCTAGGGGAATCTAGGATGGGGTACTTGTGGGGCTCTCACCAGGTTCCGTTACCCAGAATCCTTTCCAAACCTCAAACTTTGGCCAAAAAACACTTTCCTCACATTTTGGTGACCGAAAGTTCTGGAATGTGAGAGGAGCCACAAATTTCCTTCCACCCAGCGTTCCCCCAAGTCTGCTGATAAAAATGGTACCTCGCTTGTGTCGGTAGGCCTAGCGCCCGCAACAGGAAATGCCCCAAAACACAACGTGGAAACACCACATTTTCCCAAAGAAAACAGCTGTTTTTTGGAAAGTATCTAGCTGTGGATTTTGGCCTCTAGCTCAGCCGGCACCTAGGGAAACTTACCAAACCTGTGCATTTTTTAAAACTAGACACCTAGGAGAATCTAGGATGGGGTGACTTGTGGGCCTCTCACCAGGTTCTGTTACCCAGAATCCTTTGCAAACCTCAACATTTGCCCAAAAAATCACTTTTTCCTCACGTTTTGGTGACAGAAAGTTCTGGAATGTGAGAGGAGCCATAAATTTCCTTCCACCCAGCGTTCCCCCCAAGTCTCCCAATAAAAATGGTACCTCACTTGTGTGGGTAGGCCTAGTGCCCGTGAAGGGAAACACTATCTGGACACATCAAAATGATCAAATACAAAACTACCTGTTTTTTGCAAGGGGGGGAGGGGGGAACACCTGCAGGGTAGGGGGGTACCTGCGTTTTTGGTCCTGGGCTCAGCAGCCATCTAGGGAAACCTACCAATCCCAGACACTTCTGAAAACTAGACACCTGATGGGAGTCCAGGGTGGTGTGACTTGCGTGGATCCCCTAGTGTTTTCTTACCCAGAATCCTCAGCAAACCTCAAATTTAGCTAACAAAAATCAAATTTTTCTCACGTTTCTGCGTGGGATCACCGCACAGAGACAAATTTCCTACCACCCAACGTTCCCCTCAGTCTCCCGGTAAAAATGATACCTCACTTGTATAGGTGGGCCAAGTGCCTGTGACAGGGAAGAGCCAAAAACATATTGAAATTGAGGGGGAACCAAAGCGGGTCCAAAAGGGCAGTTTGAAAAAACACTTTTAGGCTGACAAGTGCAGCAGAATTTTTATCGTTATAAATGAGACAATGCTGGGTGGTAGGAACTTTGTGGATTGCTGCAGATTCCGGAAGGTTCCATCACAAAAATGTGGGAAGAATGTGTGATTTCCAGCAAAGTTGGAGGTTTGCAGAGCATTTTGGGTAAAAACAAAATGGTGCGGGTGCGTGTGCATGTGAAGCACACCGCCCTGGACTCGCCCGAATGTTTAGTTTTCAGATGTGTCTAGGTGCAAAGGAAAAAAGCACAACCAGGGCACTCCAAAGTCAATAAAAAGTCCATAGAAGTCCAGTTGTCTGAGAAAATTTATTCTTTTGCGAGCAGAGGCCTGATATAATGGTTCAAGAAGTAAATAAGTCCATACATGAAAAAACAGAAAGCAGCCGAAGTAAGTTTCACATATGAAGTGCTGTCTGAGAGTTGACGGTCCAGTTCTGATATGTAGTCTATTCTATCCATGACAACAATATTTCCACCTTTATCTGCTTCCTTTATGACTATGTCTTTGCACCTACCAAGGGCGAGTAAGGCTTTTTTCTCAGCTAACGTGATGTTATGTGTAGGGATGGACTTGTGTCTCAACAGAAACTGTTCTTCCATATGATATAGTTCACTCGTAACTCTATTACAGAAGGAATCAATTGCATAATCCCTGGGGATTATGGGTGTAAATTTGGAAGGTGTTTGTAGACCACTGACAATCCTCGTGTTAGAGTCTATGTTAAGATCCGTAAGAATGTCCGCAAGTGAAGGCACATGACCCTCCGTGTGTTCAATTGATAACAACGTTTGGATGTCCCTAATGTCCTTAATGGATGTTTGTTGCTAAGAGCAAATGGATGTTTGTTGCTAAGAGTTGTAGAAGATAGATTAACAATGGAGATAGTATCAGGAATGTCATCCCTACGTCTAAACTCAAATGTACGGCCAGAGGGTGTTGCAACACGCTCCACAACCCGCAATTCTCAACAGTAATGTATGAAGGTAGACATAGGGATGACATTCCTGATACTATCTCCATTGTTAATCTATCTTCTACAACTCTTAGCACCGACCAAACAAACATCCTTAAAAAAGGTCTAGGCTTTGTACCTACAGCACTTCCGGACTTTACACAACTGCACATTAGCCTGTTTAAATTTATCCGTAAATGTAAACTTTACAAATATTTCCAAGATATCCACACCCCTACCCGTGCTGTCACCGCTCTTTACAATACTCCTAACACAATGACCATTAAGGACATTAGGGACATCCAAACGTTGTTATCAATTGAACACACGGAGGGTCATGTGCCTTCACTTGCGGACATTCTTACGGATCTTAACATAGACTCTAACACGAGGATTGTCAGTGGTCTACAAACACCTTCCAAATTTACACCCATAATCCCCAGGGATTATGCAATTGAGTCCTTCTGTAATAGAGTTACGAGTGAACTATATCATATGGAAGAACAGTTTCTGTTGAGACACAAGTCCATCCCTACACATAACATCACGTTAGCTGAGAAAAAAGCCTTACTCGCCCTTGGTAGGTGCAAAGACATAGTCATAAAGGAAGCAGATAAAGGTGGAAATATTGTTGTCATGGATAGAATAGACTACATATCAGAACTGGACCGTCAACTATCAGACAGCACTTCATATGTGAAACTTACTTCGGCTGCTTTCTGTTTTTTCATGTATGGACTTATTTACTTCTTGAACCATTATATCAGGCCTCTGCTCGCAAAAGAATACATTTTCTCCGACAACTGGACTTCTATGGACTTTTTATTGACTTTGGAGTGCCCTGGTTGTGCTTTTTTCCTTTGCATCTTGTATCTACAGCACATACCATAGATGGTTCCATGTTTTGGTCCACTTTTGGTCTTGTGTACCTATAAAACCCGTGGTGGTTGGGTTTTTCAACCAGGATTGCACCATTCGCTACTTGCTTTCTGCTACTATAAGACTGTCGACTGTGTTGTTTCAGATGTGCGACGCCAGCATCAACCACCTTCCTTTTTTTTAAGATGTGTCTAGGTGCTGTGGATTTTTCTACATGGCAGCGTCCCAATGTCCAAAAAAGTGCAACCCTCACCATTCCAAGAGGGATGATTTAGAGAGTTATACAAGCTCTCTTGGCCCAAATGTAAAACCAAAACCCAAAATAATTAAAGGTCTCTTGCTTGCTGTGAGATAAGATGTTTTAGTGTGCAGGGGGAGAGCTGAAATACTGTTACCCCCTTCAGTTGGGTTGGGGGCATAAACAGGCCCATACTGGTTGGTAGCCACCACCCCACTATTTAAACATTTTTTGTTTCATTCCCTGGCATCTACTAGGCTTTCTGTCCCCCTCCCCTGGGGTGTGGATCGGGGGTAATTGCCCCATCTGCCCAATGGTGGGCAGAACAACTTTGGCCCCATTTAGTTGGGGGTGGAAGTATGGCCATACCCCATCCTCTTATTTTGAAAACAAATCGTCCTAGGTCTCTGGTGGGCTTTCTGCCCACCTTGGGGGAAGATGGGCCTTCCAAAATTAGGGCAGATATTGCCAACAGTAATGTGCCCCCATGGGGAGTGACCCTTGCCAAGGGGCTGCTCCCCCAAACAAAATACACACACACCAATTCCTGGTGCCTAAGTGGTTTCTGCCCTCCCCTCCCCCCCGGGGGCAGATTGACCTAATAGAAATAGGCCAATCTGCCCCCAAGGGGGGCAGATGTGGCCTAAAGACAATTTGCCCCCCCAGGGGAACGACCCTTGCCTAAGGGGTCGCTCCTCATATATATAAAAAATAAAAAAAAATCCCTAGTGTCTAGGGTTTTCAGCCTAATTACAATAGAATACAGTAATGCCCAAGGGGCTGCTCCCCTTATTCAATAATATATTAAAAATAAAAATTTTAAAAAGGCCTATCTGCCCCCCTTGCCTAAGAGTAATTTTGTCCCCCGGGGAGCGACCCTTGCCTAAGGGGTCGCTCCCCACATTTAAAAAAAATAATAAAATAAACAAAAAAATAAATAATATATATATATATATATATATATATATATATATCCCTGGTGTCGAGCGGTTTCTGCCCCCCCTGGGGGCAGATAACCTAATTATAATAGGTCGATAGGCCCCGGGGGGTGGGGGGCCTGGAGGAGGGTGCATAAATGGTCTAATGGTCTAAAATAATTAAGCCCCCTGGGGACGGCCCTTGCCCAAGGGTCCCCTCCCCTCATGTCCATTACCTAAAAAAAAAAAAAAATCTCTGGTGTCTAGAGGGCATTTTTGCTGCCTGATCGCCCCGAGGGCCGATAGCAGGACGAGGTGGTTATGTCCCTGGCGCCTGAGCACCATTGCAGCGGGCGTAACCACCTCGCCCTGGGCACTCCAGAGGTTAAAAAAAAAATGAACAGACCCACAAGACAGATGCAGGTAAATGCAATTAAGGTGTCTTTTCCAGAATCATATTTAAAATGCCATGAATTTTCCACAACACTCTGTAAACACCCTCAACAACATCGCAAACCCTTATGTGGCATTATTCGGTTCTAAAGGTTTACTCACAAATGGAACACATTCCTTCTCTGGTAGACCACGAATACTCATGTTGGTCTATCCTTATTCAATCTATGTGCTGAACAAAGTACAATTGTTAGTTCATCGTTTCACTGTGATTGTGTGTAGCATTTCTGCGTTTGTTGCAGTCAGCTTCAGAATATAATTTTTGTTAGTGTCTAACTTTTATGTTTGTTATCCCCTCCTTCTAGTTATGTGATTGTTCAGGTAAAGTTTGTCTACTGTTTTGCTCGTTTCTTCTATATTCTCTAGCTTTTTGAAGAACGATCATCATGTCCGAAGTGCCTGGAGACTTGTTCTTACAAAGTGTGAGCTGTGAGTAACACGAGCATAGCCATTTGTTATGGCCATTTTATGGCTGGAGTTTCGCACGAACACACCTCCTCCCCCTCCTGTTTTTTGTTTTTGTTTTTCCTCGCTCTCTCTCTCTAGCTCTCTCTCTTTTCTGCAATACAAATATTGGACCAGGAGGCCTTGTTTCTCGTATCCATTCTTGTTGCCAGAAGCATATGCAAAACTGGCTACACGTTTTGATACCTAGCTCACTGGAGGCTCTTTGGAAACTATGCCCTTTTCGCGTCAGTTGTGCCCATTTTGCACGCTGCTAATCCTCCCCACCCCCTCCTTTGAGTTTTACATTCACCTTTCTAGGTCTCACAAATGTAATGTAGGTAGGATGACGTCATTCGTTTCTCAACTTCTGTCTGGTCAGAGTGAGTAGGTGGTACTTGAGATAGAAATGATTACGTTATACATCTATCTCTTAGGATTCTTTTAGCTTTCCATCATAAATCTCTTGGTATAAGAGCCTGGAGCAGTTGTGCTTGTGATTGGGTTAGTGCTAATGAGGAATAACAATGAGGTGCAAAATTGAGCTGGAAACATTATCACTCCCCTTGTACCAGGAAAAAGTTTTTAAAACAGGTGTGGCAATTGTTGTGAACCGTTCTTACACTTTGCGTCAACCCTCCGGTTTTTATATTTTTACTTTTGTTTTAGTATAGCACTTGTGCCACTAAACATTTGCTTTAAAGTTCTCAAGGTAATAGGGGAGGGGTAATACAGACGGCAAAGGGCATCTGAAAGGCTAGGCCGAGTCTAGTCTGTAAACTTGCTAGAAAATGTGAGTCTTCAGTTGGCAGAATTTTCTTTCTTCACGCGGACCCAGGGCAAGCTGTTAAAAAGGAGCGCAGGGGTGAGACAGGGCTCTTGGTGGAGCAGGAGTAAATCATTATGAAATGTTGATTTTAAGCATCTTTCTGGATGGCAGCACGGTGCATTGTTGAGATGTGCTTAGGCGTTGCAATGTGAATTCTAAGTCACTTTTCTAATTACCTGGCAGCCAGTGGAGAGCAGCCTTTCCTAAGCCATAGCAGAACTAAACAGCAAAGATTTCGAGTCTTTGGAGTTTGTATTCTCTTTTGGTGGGACGTCTTGCATAAACTCTGTCAAATGAATGTATGTACTGAAGGCACAAAGTAGACATGGCTGCTTCAGTAATGTAAAGACTACTTGGGATGTGTACAAGGTGATGAATAGTTCATTGTTACTTTATTTGCTTGCACAATAAAGGACAAATCAGAATCAAAGAAAACTCTGCCTTTTCTTTCTTGTTTGAGGGAATCAAATGTGCTCCAATTACTTACAAACTATATTCCCCCACATTTGAATTCTATTGGTTTTCTTGCAGTCAGTTAGATTAAATGAAGTTCTAATTTTGCGACCATGCCCCTGAAGCCTTTATTCATCTGAAATATTGGCAAGTGAGACCCAAGTATCAGTTACAGCAGAACATCACAGATCACACCACTTTACTGGGTGTATTTTCATATATTGTTTTGCATACAGAGAATGACTGCACCATTTTGGGTTGGGATACGTGTTACGATTCTGCTTGCTACATTATTCAGTAAGTAGAACATTACCTAGGTCACAGGTTGCTTAGGTAACTAGTATATTGTCTAGGCCATTGACGATAGCATAAAGCACCACTTACCAACATTATGCAGGTGCTTTGAATATTGTCAGTTGGTCAAGCTGCCAGTACGGGTTGGTGGTCTGTAAGCTGTACGAAGAATAAATGCTTGGAAATTTAACAGAAGCGAGTGGTATTGTTGAAATTAAGGTTGCAGATGAGAGCATGTTCAGGACAGGGGTGTGACCACCAACTTCCCCATTAAAGCACAAGAAATTTAGAGTTGCTGTGGAATGTGGTTCCAGCATCTGAGTATCAGGACAATCGAACGAAGAACAAAAACTTTCTCTTGGAGTTCATTTACTGACGTAGTTTCCAACAGTCAGGAAGGCTTCCTGCTTAATTTACACTTCAGGAGCAGCTGGCATGTATGCCTGGTAAACCATCGCTGTGCAGCGACAGCTGGAGGTGTGATCATGGCAACACTCTGGAGTTGGATGGCGTCAGCTGTAAAGCTTTGTGTCCTTTTGTGAAGAGGAATGTTCAGCAGTGTTAGTGGTGCGCACTGGAGATGCTTCAGGTTGTATGTGTGACATCATACATATTATGTATTTTTAATCGGCCATTTTGGATTGGTAATACAAAAAAGTCATGCACCATACGCTTTTGCGGCCATTTTGTATCGGAAATATAAATTACAATGTTTAGTGTTTATGCTGGAAAGACTTGCAGTGCATGTGTAAAGTAGGCATGTTATCAATTTGATGGAGCACGTGTGCTCAATGTAATTTCACTTAGGCCCCTTTATTATCATCAGAATCCTCCTTCTATGCAAGGAGCAATCTCATTGGATCGTAACTTGTATGAAAGGACCTAGTTGTTGTGCACTTCTTTGAGCTGTGTCACGCAAGTGGAAGAGGAGGAATCTTGTTGCGCAATTTATGTGACAATATTGGTGATATTTCAAAACGTACTTAATGAGGAAGTGGTGGCATATTATCCGTTTATGGACCTGCAGTTTGCAGGAGTGTGGTGGGTCACAGCAACTAAAGTGACCCTGCAAAGATGTGCAGCTGTGTGCATGTTGTAGACTTTAATGGTCACAGTGCGAAGACAGCATAGCACTGTCATACACAAGTATAGTATATTAGAATTGCTTACAATTTCAGACACTTTGTTGAGGGGCTGCAAGTTATGTTGTTGGGTGGACAATATTTAGTGATTTTCTGTTTTCACTTGTTTTCCATTATTTCATTACTGCTGTGCTTCCAACTTTTACATAATTAATCACTGATGGGAGAAGCAAACATGTTGCAGCCACCACAGTTTTAGACTGATAAGAGTGACCCAGTTCTGTCTTGGAAGAGGTGGAAAAAACAATTTGATTATTATTACAGTTGGTGAGGAGAAATTCTCTGCTGGGAGGAAACAAGGTATATTATTGCATAGTTTGGGGATTGAGCGGAGGAATGTGTATGAAAGTTTGGATAAAATTAGAGTTGGGTTTGGAGAAGGTGAACCTTACAATTTATGCGACATGCTGGTAATGATGCTTGAAAATCATTTTGGATCCCAAATTAATGTTGTACTTGAGAGGGATACATTTTTCACAAGGTTACAACAGAAACAGGAAAAGATTAGGAGTATCATAACATTGCTGAAAAACTTTAAAATGTAACTGAGTTTAGAAGAATCACTGATTCTTTGTTCAGGGGTCAGATTGTTAGGTGTACCAACAATATTAAGGTCCAAGAAGAACGCCTAGCAAAGGAACCTAACTTGAAAAGGGTTGTGGTCATTGTGGAAGGTATGGAGAGTCCCAGCTTATGGGTGTGTGAGATGAGGGAGGACAAGGGTAAGGGCACTCACGAAGGGGAGAGTGCTGTTCATGAAATAAAAAAAATAAGAGTGGGGATTCATGGAAATATTCTAGCAGTGAGAATCCCGAGAAATTTCCCAACAGTGAAAATGCTAACCTTTACAAGAACATTGGTTTAAAATGTTTTAGGTGTGGCAGTGAAGGACATCTCTACATAGTCCTGGGTGTTTTGCGAAGTTTGCTACATGCAAAAAATGTGGATAAAAGGGGCATTATACTTGTGTGTGTCGGGGAACTAAAACACAAGGAGTACACTGTGTGGAAGAGGAATAGAAGTGTGTTTTGAGTGCGAGAGATGACAAAGTGCTAGATGGAGGTCCTCTGGAGGTGCCTGAAGAGAGATTGCAGCTGATGGAAAAAAAAATGTGCCAAATGATTCGTGATCACCTTTATACTATGGTGGGTGACAAGAACTGGTACACGGTATTTGGTGTGCACAGAATTGAGTTGTTTCCATCTGATATCAACCCAGTTGGGTATGGGGAAGTGAAGATAGATGTCCTTGGATATGCCGTTATGAAAATTAATTTCTCAGACTAGGAGACAGTGGGTAAAGTGTACGTGACCAGAAGAGTCAACAACTTGTTGGGATGGAGACATCGGAGGGATATGAGGATAACTCTGAATCTCAAAACTCCTGAGAAAGTGTTGTCTCTCTCAACAGAGTGGTTGCCAGGTGACTTGTGTACCAAGTTTCCCTAAGTTTTTGGTAGTGACTTAGTGTTGCTGAAGAAGTTTGAATTTGAAATAGTTTAGAAGAGTGGGGTTGTGGCATTTGTGAGAAAGGTATAGAAATTTCCTCATTTGATTTAATTCTCTTGAGCGCGAATTAAACAAGTTTCTGGAATCTGGAGTGATTGAAGGGACTGAGTGCTCAACGTGGCTGGCTCCAGTGGTCTTGGCCCCGAAACACAGTGAAAAAGAGATTAAAATGTGTTAGGATTTACATGAATTAAACAAACACATGGCTGGACAGGCAAGCTTTGCCAAACATTTGTGAAACTTTGATATTGTTAAACAATGCCAAATTATTTAGTGTCATGCATGGATTTGTCCTCTTCTTACCACTAGCTCTAGCTTCACCTTGATTATAGAAATGTAGCATCATTCTTAACTCCGATGGGTGCTATTGATTTGCCCGTATGCCTTTTGCCCTGCCATCCGTTGTGCATGCTTTCAGAGGGCAATGAAGAAAGTGCTGGAGGGTTTTCATAGAGTATTGTTAGTTCAAGATGATACTTTAGCCTATCGCAAGGATCAACGGGAACATGATGAACAATTGTGGCAGGTACTAAATCGGTTGCAAGAAGCTGGTTTAAATATAAAGAAAGAGCAATGCAAATTTTGTGGGACTTCTGTAACCTATTTAGGACATACAATCTCTGGCAAACTGGACTTAGCCAATAGTATTGTAGAGGGGCTTACATGAGAGAACAAAGATCAGGGGTGTAAACAAATCCAAATTTGAATGGACGAATGAGTGTGCAAAGGCCTTTGGTGATATTATGAACAGCATTGGGAATCTACCTACATTGGGACATTTTGATGCTTGTAAGAGAAAAGTGTTGTCAACTGATGCCAGAATTTGTTGATTGGGTGCATTGTTATCCCAGATGGTGCAAGGTAAATCAGAGGTAGTGGCATTCACTTCTTGCTCAATAAAGGGTGCTGAAAAGATACTCAATAATTGAACAAGAGGCATTGGCTGTATATTGGGCCATTCATCATTTTAAATTTTATTCGGGGGGCATACCACTTGTGATAAAGTCAGATCATGGACCATTTTGCCAGATGTTCTCATGTAGAGACCGTGGGGATGTTATTCCCTAGGATTAGATGATGGATGGAAATACTAACCAAGTTCAGTTGTGTTGTTGAGTATGTACCAGAAACAAATAATATGTTTGCAGACAGTGTCAAAGTTACCAATTAATTGAGATGAGGGTTACAGTGACATCGCCTTGGTTCAGTATGTGAGTCTGCGGTTGATGAAAAAAGAGTGGTCTGAAGCTAATTCTAAGGATGCCGATTTTGTGACTTTAAGGGAGTACATTGCAAATGGCTGGCCGGACAATTACAATGTGCATACTTCTTTGAAAGCATTTTTAAATTTGAAGGATGAGTTTTACATGGTTAAAAGGAAATTCCTGAGGGGAGATCGGGTAATTCTGCTGTGTAATTTAAAAAGCAAACTTATGAATCTGGCACGTGTAGGACGCGTGGGAAGAAATGTGACTAAGGCCAGGCTGTATTAATGGTATTGGTGGCCAGGAATGGTTTGTCAAGTTGAAGGGGTAGTGAAGGACTGTTGGCAATGTGCAAACAATGATAAATGTAGGAAGACTCGAACACTCCTATTATCTCTAGTTGAAATTCCAATAATACCTGGGCCCAAATTGGGGCTAGACATTGCTGGACCTTTTGAACTTTTAGGTAACGATGAACAGTATGTTTTGTTATTAGTTGATTACACCTCTAAGTGGGTGGTTGCTAAGTGTATAGCTTCTGTTCACACAAAAATGGTGATTGAATTTCTCACTGAGGATTTTTTTTTTGTGAAGGTGATCCTAGGTGTCTGATTACGGCGCAGAGTTTGAACAAGTTAGTAAAAAGTTGTGTACAAAGAGCAGTAGTAACAAAACTTTCTCTAAAAAGAGAAACATGAAGGGCTCACTGAAACACTCCCAGTTTTATTGCATCAGTGTCTCCTTTTGCTGCACTGAGATACAGGAGGCCTCACAATAAGATCAATCCAGCATGGTTGAATTAGGTGACTAGAACATTATCTAAGTCCTTGATGACAGCACGAAGCACCACACACTAACACTATGCACGTGTTTTGAATATTGTGAGTTGGTCAAGCTGCCAGTACAGGTTGGTGGTCCGTAAGGTGTATGAAGACTTAAATACTTGGAAACTAAGCAGAAGCAAGTGGTATTTGTGAACTAAACTTAGTAAGTCGCTGCACCGATCATCATCTTTTAAACCCTCATTTGTGTACTTTACAAGAAGAGTTAATTAAGACACTGAAACTGATGAGTTACAGGCTATACTTTTGTAAAGAGACTAATAAAACAGTTGGTTGTTTAAATATATTTTAACATTCTCTATATGCAAAACAAGAACAATACTGGAAAATGTAGGCGGTACAGTGGGGTGACCTGTGAAGTTTGGGGGACTTAAATTCTCCCACTTCTGAATTAGCAGAGCTCCACAAGTGTACTGACCATCATTTGATTGTATTGCAGTCTGTAGATGTTGTTTTGCAGTGAAATGGCAACTATTTTAGCTTTAACCTTTCATGTACATTTGTGAGGTAGCTTATTACAACGTTATTAAGCAGCTCCTTAAGAATTTTGATGTTCTTATGGGTGTCATAGGTACACAATCGTTTTGCTGATTACTGATGAAGCCAGCTAAAGAAACCATGCAGGTCATACAAAAGGCCTGAGATAGGGATATACTTTATCTTGCCACCGAATATAACAATGTCTCCTGAGAAGAAATGCCAGTTTCACTAATGCATGCAGTAAGAATGAGCTAAAGCACTGCATAAATATCTATCTATTGCACCTCAGGGCTTGAGTGGACAAGTGAGCCCAGTGTCAAAGGCAGAGGAGGATGCAGGCAAAGTTTTGACTTGTTCTCAACTGCTTTTATGCCATTTGTAAAGACTGCAAATGCTGTTGTCCATTTTTGTAGAATACATCTGTCTATACTTTATTTGTTTTTTCCCATTTGATTGAGATAGTGGCAAATATTCGGGGCATATATCCTTTCTTGTAAATAATGAAAATAAATCTAAAAGAGAACACCAATTAAAGTAAATAAGCTAATGGGCAGAGACACTGTAGAAATGTCTAAGAAGTAGAAGATCAGTTCCAATTATGTTGCATTTTACACTAAATGACAAATTATTTTAATTAATTGAAAAAGGAAATTCCATTTTCAATTTCACAAATCTTGCGAATCGTTTAAACAGAGTCACTTTCATCAGTTATTAGAAATCAGACATTTACCAGTGATGGTTTTGCTTATGGCTACCCTTGTTTTTACAGTCTTCAGGTTCGAGTCAGTTCGACATCTAGCAACTGAGATCTCCTTTGTAATAAAACGGTTGCCTTTTTCCAAATAACACTGCTCTACGTTTTTATATAAGTATTTTAAATTGTCATGATTGGCAGACTACTGGAGGCTTTTGCTGTTTATATTTAGACCTGGAAAGATAATTAGATATTCTCTTCAAGTTTAGTTAGAAACAGACTAGAGTTTTTTTTAAATTTTATTTTTTTAATTTTTAGTTGATGTATAGTAACACAATTTATAGTAACAGGGCTGAGGAATTCCTATTGTCCGATGCCCAGGACATATTGTTTGGTGTCAACGACAACAAGTTTTCATGTTTATTTTGTCCCTGGGGCAAGTAGACCCAACCCCCTAGGGCACAAACACTTTGGCTGCTGTTTTACATTATGGATCAGCGAAGGGGATTGTCTACAGTTGAGGTAATATTTGTGTCCATCTGTTAATGTTGCTGGAACTTGTTTTTTTGGTTCATTAATGCAAAAGCCTATGTTATTAGGGTGAGTGCTATAAATAAATGTTGTAAGCTCGGACTGCACTACTGATGGTGGTTCCAATAAACAAATGTGTACACACACACAAACGTGTAGGAAACGTTTAGCAATATGAAGCTACATGACATGTAATACTCCCAGAATGCTCTTTGATTAGATGCAAATATTTTCAGAAGCTTGAAAGCAAGCATGCTTTCAAAATAAAATGTTCACAAAAAATTGCAACTAGGAAAAAATGTTTTGCAACGTTACTGTGAAATTTTCTGTACCATTTCTTTGCAGCATCATTTAGTAGAATGTGTTGATGCATTACAGTAATTCCCGAAAAAATTCATAATGGAAAATCAGTGTAGCCAGTTTCAACAAGATTATGGGAAATCTTATGACCAGGACCACTGGAATTATGCGATTTGGGTGGGTGCAGGGATGTTCACATAATTATAGATATGCCACCTTGCCACACAATCTGTCATCTGCTGAATAATCTGCAGATATTAACAAAAACATTTTTTCTAGCTCAAATGGTTCAAAAGTTACTAACAATGCAAAGACACTTGTTGCCACTCAGTGGAAGACCCTTTGCAATGTTGACGTTGTTTGACTTTTTAATTGCTTACTGCTATGTTTGGGTGTTATACTGGTACTAATGTGGCGCAACCAATGACCAGAGAGTGTTACCAAGTTTAACAAGCATTTGCAATGCAATAGATCACGCATTCGCTTGAGTTGGAGCTATTAGCATTGTAAATTCATAACTGGACTTTTCTTGGCACATAAATTGGTCAAACCTGCCTAATAATTTCTGCTTTTCCTGCTATATAATTCCAGTGGCCCTGCTTATAACTAAAGCATTTCCATTTACCTTCTTCCTCTATCTGCGGCAAAAAAATGAAAATGATGCCATTTAGCATCCTAATTTAAATCTACCCTGCTAATTCTAGTAGAATTCCACTTTCACCACCTCACCATCAGAGTTACAAGCTGGCTATCACAATTCCCCCCCAAAAAAGACACAAGCTAGCCACAGAGGAAAAATAAACCAGAAAGGTTACCCAAACATATCAAGAGTGTTCAAACAGTCATTGTATAATAAGGATGTTAATTTGGCCTGAATCATGGTCATATTTGTCATGAGGAGATATCCTTAAAACATACACAATTATCATATAAACCTTTATCAGAAATAAACCTTTGGCATTAGACTGTAATGCTCAAATCAGCCCCTAGAGGGCACAGTAAAAAAAATATCAATTGTAAGAAACAGGCAGACTTATGAGCAATGTTTTGTAAAAGTAATGCAATGCAAAGCGTTATGGGACAATTTTCCGTGCCACTAATATTTTAATATGTTGATAGGGCTGCAATGCTTGGAACAGCTTCTTTGAGGACACCACAATTAAAGTAGCATTTGTAAGAAACATGGTCATGTAACTATATAGTTAGCCCCTAGAGGGCGTAACCTCACAAAAGGAAAATGACAATAAATATTGCAGTGTAACCATATGTTTAGCCCCTAGTGGGCATAGTGCATTACATATATGCAGGGGTAGCAGTCCTATAACAATGTTACTACAAACAAAGGCCCTTAAAACACAAACAATTCCCAGCTGTAAAACAAACGTTCCAGTCATGAGAGAGCTTAATCAGACCCTGAATGGTAGAAGGGGTTATTATTTTGGGTTCCCCACAAACCTAGTGTGGGGACTCAAAGATAATCTAGACAGAAAGACCACATTGTCATGAACGTTTTGGTGGTGGTCCTATTGTCCCAGGACTACCCAGGCAGAGTTATGAGTAAAATGTTTTGTAAGTGTAATGCCCTGCAAAGCATTATGGGTCAAGTTTCCAAAGTGTAGTGAATATTATAGTATCGGCTCTCGGGAGGTCCGCTTTCTCTTTGAGGGTTTCTGTTTTACGTAAAGCTGCTTTTAAGGGGAAAGCCACAAGAAATTACTCTGATTAGGTAACTGTGAACAATGTGACCAGTGCTCCAATGCTACCAATTGAGTTAGCTTTTGTGCCTGTTCGCGCTCTGAGCACAATGGCCGCCATGCAGCACAAAGGGGAAAGGCAAAATAAATATATTGCCTTAGTAATTCCTGGCATTGAAAAAAAACTACTTTGTGTGCCGATATGCTCCTTCTGAAAGAGCAGGTTGCTGTCACTCACAGTGGGAGAGAGTGATAGAATTTTAATAAAAAAAAGACTTGTTTAATGTTAAACCTAATTAGGGGCCCAATTATTAAAGAAAGTCACAAAAGTGCACTTGTGGTATATGTCGTTGTATTCGTGCAGATTTCTGTATTTCATGAATTCACAAGAATTTACAGAAGCATTAGCCCTGGCATAATCAGAGAGACTAATATCAGAGCTCTTGTATAATGAGATTGCTGCCCTAATTTGTTGCTGCACTACATGGCACCAAAGGGACAAGTTGTTTTTTTTTTTTTTTTTTTTTTTTTTTTACAGGGCATGTAGATTTATGATGCTGCCTGTCCCACGGACAAGTAGTATTTTATTAAATTCCACACCTCTGTAGCATAAGTCTTTTTTTTTTTTTTTTTTTTTTTTTTTAGTGCACCCTGGGGATCTTGGATCACTCTCTAATTGTCACTCTATTTCCCATCATTCATTTCTCAATTTTCATCCAACCATACTTGATCATGGTCAATAGACACTGGTATGTTTTTTAAAGTGTATCTGAGGTGACTTCATCCTCTGTTTGTGGTTCTTATCCTTTCCTCTCTTGTTGTTGTGTTTCTCCTCTTGAATGGGTGTCTCCCATCATGTCTTTCAAGTCTTCTCCCTCTAGCACACCAACAGTGGTGTTGAAGAGGGGGGATGGAGGGTCCTGATCTCCTTTGTTGGTCCCTCAAATATGTCTGGCACTGATTTGGTAGTCTTTCTTCCTCAGGCCTTGCTACCAGCGATAAAGAAAATCTCTGATCTGTTTCATGGCCCAGTGTCCCTTGGTACTCTTTGATCCTGATCCAAGAGATGAGGAGGGCCAGTGTACCCTTTATGGAAGGAAAGAGTTGGGGATATAAATAACTGCATGCCAGATTAGTCTGACCTGTCTTCAACCATTTCAGATATGCTTCCTCCATGTCCTAAACTGGTTGATCCCCACCAGTGAACTATCAAACAGCCAATGATCTTATTTAGCTAAGAGGCTCTCCTCCCTTGCAGTTTATATCTTTCTCTGATGCCCTCTTGTGCTTAGCTGGGGCCATCTTCTACCTCTGTTCATACATCTTTTCAAAGGCCTTGCCTTTGGATGTATGGGGACATCTACCCTCTCATCCTGCCACTCGTATAGGATGGATTGGTTATTTAGTTTGGATAGCAGAAAGTTGCCAGGCTGCCCGCAGCATTCTTGTTTTTTTTGTTGAGCTTGCACTGCCATCCTGCGGTCAAGGACCCTCGTTGCACTACCATAGTTCTTTTCCCCACCCATTCTTTAGCTCCTCTTGGGGCGTGTAGGGAACAGTCCACATTTAGGGCCCATGACACCTCTGATGTACAGTGTCCTATCCTAGAATATCCTTGTTATGCATACCCTGGCTAAACGTTACCCGGTCCATTCCTTCCTGCAATAAAAGGGCATACACATTGCACTATTGCAGAAGTCCCATATTTCACAGGCCGAAGAGGTTAAGCTTCACAGAAAAATGGAGAAGGCATATCTTCACCACTCATTTTACCGTATATGCAAGGGGAACTGTCATTTAGGTGCGAGTGGGGACCCTTTTTTGAGGTCCTGAGTCAGGAAATAAACACTGGTGGCAGGTATGATCTCCTGGAAATGCACCTGAATGACAGTCGTATCCTGATAAGCTGCATCTGTGCCCCCAGCACTGACTAGCTCACATTCCTACTCCAATTTTTACTCAGCCGAGCTAAATGGGCATATATTCTATGGTTATTAGGGGGTGACTTCCATGCAGTTCTGGATTGCTGTCATCCACACTCCCTGGCACCCGCACAGTGACTAACGACAATAACCTACAAACATGGCTACAGCAATGGGCAGTGGAAAATGTTTGGAGGCTCAACAACCCAGGTGTTGGCCTGTACTCCTTTTACTCTCCGGCACTCTTGGACCGAATAGTTTGCTCCCATTCTCTCTGCCCCTTTATCACCTCACTGATCATAACTGGTTATTGTTGGGCCGGTAATGGGAAGACTACCTTTTTCAATACCCACATGGCGGCTTTCACCCTCTGCATCATATTGCCCATTGCGATATTGAATCTAGACTATAAAATACTGAGCATGATATTGCCCAAAGAGTCCTTCAGAATTTTACCACGATTGATTCTTAAGGGCCAAAATGGATTCATACTGAAGAGAAATACTTACGTTTGCATCCAACAGGAGGCAGTGCAAGAGAGATGGACCGGAGCGAAGACATTGGGGCTTGAGATCCATAAGGCTTTTGGTTCCCTTATCTGGGACTACCTATTTGCAGTACTAGCGTAGTTTGTCCTTGGCCCTTACATAATCAAACTGATCTGGCTCCCTTATACTTCTCCTACGTGGCACCCGGCAAGGCTGCTCTCTCTTGCCCCTCCTGTTTACCATGGCAATGGAGCCTCTGGCATCTGTGGGTGGGGCGGATGGAGCAGATTGGGGTATCTCCCTGCCTTCTGGCCCCCATGAAATCTCCCTGTATGTGGGCAATGTCCTGTTTTACGTATGGAACATCACTTCTGGTCTCCTTTCTGTGGCCTCGCTCCTGGCAGACTTTGGCTGGATTTCTGGATTGATAGTGAACTGTGACTCGTTTTCAATAGTGGCTGTGTCCTTGCTGAGGACTTTGGGGGAAAGTGGGGGTGAGGAATTCAGTGGAAACCCACTTAGGTCTGATACGTGGGGGTACAAATGTATACATTTTTCACTCAATCCCATACCTGCTGAAGGACAATTTATCTGCAGCGGTCACCTTTATTCAGTCACAGATCCCATTTTGAGTGTCCCTTCCGCTGTTGGTGACAGGATGAGAAGCAATTGATTCTTCCTCACCTCTTAAATTATTTCACGGACCTTCCCATCTTCCTCCCCAGATCATTCTGGTGGGACATTTGTGACCTATGCTGGCATTGCAAATTCAGCTTCCCTCAGGGCTGGTGGAACTGGGGGCACCTAACTTTGAATATTACTTCCAAGCAGCCCAGCTGCAGTGGTTCTCCTTTCACGTTACGAGGATGTTTTTGAATGACGCGGGGGCAACTAGCCCTCCTCTACTTTGCTGCGTACATTTTAGTGTTTGTCCTCCCACCTGTCTCCATCCCCCCCCCCCCAGATTGCCCCTCCTCCTAAGGGTGGCTCTTTCAAGCCTAAAGAGGGCCCTTCATCTTACCTGACATGTTTCACCTTATGCTCCAGTGATAAAGTTAATTAGATTCAGAACTCAGAGGGGCGTTCTTACTGATGGACAGCTGCAATTGTGGGAAGAGGTCGGCCTTACTTGCACTCCCTAAGTGTCTGATCCTTCTCTGTACCTCCTTGAGGGGAGCAGTGGTGGATGCCTGGTCAGGCAGGGCTCAGAACCTGTCCCACATCTACTCCTCCAGAAATTGCACATGACAGTCTCTGGTCGTAGGCTAATCACATGGCTCATTAAAGCTCTAGTAACACATACACAGTTCTCTTTACAACCACTGTAAGATGTTTGGGAGGCCACGTTTGGTAGATCATTTCATGATAAGGAGTGGCAGAGTGCCTTGGCGTATCTGTGAAGTTTCCTGTTAGGCCGGCCTAAACTCATTAAATTCAACATACTCCACAGGGCATATCTGTCTCTGAAGCTGTTGGTCCTCATCTTCCCATGTGCCTCCGATGTAGTGCCCCTGGGACTGACCTAAGGCACGTCCTGTGGGATTGTCCCTAGTTAGGTCTTTATTGGACGGCTCTTCATTTCCTGTGGGAACGACTCCCAGGGATAACTAACATCTCAGGTTGGTAGGTAGAAGCTCTGGCCTAATATACCAGACTGCACGGCAATGTGCTTCCTGGACTTAGCCCTTATAGTGGCCAATAAAACAGTTACTATCCACTGGCAATTACCCGCTCTTCCGAACCCCGACCAGTGGAGGACCTTGTTTACCCACTGGGCAAAAGCTGAGGCGATAGCGTTACACTGCAAGGGCACCAGGCGATTGCACCAGCAACCAGTGGCTCCAGGCTTGGAGTCATTACTCTCTAAATGAACTGATCCGCCTCTGGAATTATCCACAGAATCTCCTTATACAAGTTCTTGAATTCTACCATGCACCATGAGAGCCCACTCCCCCTTTTGTTTAGCCCCACAACCCACCCATATTGCGTCCATTCCTCCTGGCAATAATTACCACTTTCTTATTTCTACCTCTGCTCTGTCCCCACCCCCCTAACCCCCTGTTCTTCCCACCCCTCTACACAGGAGGATCACAGATTTACACACTTGAAGCCCATTTTAGCCAACTGAGCTTGGTGATTTGTTTACAAAGTATGCAAACGATCTAATAGTACATACCTGTACTTGTTATGTGTTTTATGTTTTTGCTGAAAAACTCAATAAATAAACCTGTTAAAAAAAGAATAAAAAGACATTCTAGATATGGCTCTCAGCGGCCTCCTTCACTCCTGCTGATGAAACAGGTGCTACTTCCTCAATCACTGCTTCCTCTCTAGGCTGCCCTGCCTCATCTCTGTCTCGAGAGTCAAGGACTCCCAATGAGCAAGCTCCAACAGGCATCACCTGCACTGTCCTGAGTCTTTGTTTGCCATGTTTGGGGGAGGTGGTTGTTTGCCAGACCACCCCCCTCTAGTTGGCCTCTCAATCACGAGTCAGCCAAAGTCTCCGGCACCAACTCCCTGCTGCAGTCAGATCTTGGCACCAGACAATGCCTAGGTGTGTTGTCCCTCTACAGCAAGCCCGCCCAAGGCCACTCCATCCAACGATCCACTCTGGGCTCTAGTTCTATGACCATTCGTTGCAGTTGCAGTGTTTCAGTGTGTTGGAGAGTCTCCCCAGAGGAATCCTCATGTCAGTTCATTGCCTGGCCCAGGATGAGTGAAGTGGTAGTGTGCAGACTGGATGGTGTGTGCGATGATCGCATCCAATCGTCCATCTTGTTGGTGAAGCCTCTTCAACGCTTAGAGGTTTGTCCACATAGAAAAGAGTCAGAATAAGGAGTCAGTAAGCCTATTTCAGGACAGCAGATGTAAGCCCCTAAACAGTTACACTCCCTTGCCTCCTTGAAGGGCTCAATTCTTAAGCATTTGTCGTGTAGGAGGGTTTGCCACTGGTTTAGGGAAGTGCAAGAGAAGTTCAGGTGAACCCAGTTCAAGTGAGGAGGCTAAAGCAGCCGAAGTCACTGAAACTTTGGATGAGGCATAGGCATGTGTAGAATGTTGCTGTACTACTGCTGTTCTCTTTCCCTAACAACCTTATTGGCCTTTTAACATCAATGATAAAAGAGATCTTTGTAGTTTAAAATAAGAGTTATGTGTAGGTAAGTTTTCACAAATACTTTGTAATCCATCTCCCATAGGCAAAGAAAGTAAAATTAACTAAATTGAAATTAACTAATAAGTACCTTTTTGACCCCCTGTCTTAAATCTCAAGGGATCTGGTAGTCCAGATACTTATTTTTTGAAGAGTGTTCATACCTAATCTTCTGGGCCTTTTAGCCTTTTGCACTGTTTCGGTTGTTGGTCTGCCTACGAACAGTCTTGTGTCCAGAGCAACATAGAATTTGATAGAGGTGTTATACTCCCAAATGTTTCATACCATTAATAAGCTGAAGAAAGGAGTGCAGTTTGACAAAACCATGCTGAAGGAGATAGTGAGTGATAGTTTTTATAGTGCCCACTGCACAAAAGGGTTATCTTTGAGCCGATAAATACTGCCTGTCTAAGCAAATGTATTTCTAGCATTCGGAATGTCAGTGTTGGAAGTGAGCTTAATCTGTAGTAGAGCATGAAAAATTACAGTCCTGAGTGTCACCAGATTGCATTTCAGTATACATAATCTAAGGCTGCATGAGCTGCACAGCATGTGGTTGGTGGCTTGTCAGAAGATCGTAGCTGTCAGATAGCTTGGGGCATGCCAGTAAAGGCCCTTAAGCACAAGATTGAGTATCGGTACGTAAGGAAACCCTAGGGGGTGGCCTTGAGCTGACAAACTGTAGGGACCCCCCCATTTAAGTATGGAAGGCTGGGGGCTCCCCATCACTGTGGGGACTGCAAGGGTGTCCATTATGCCCCTGTTGTGAATCTTGAGAGCAATTTCTGCCTCCTGTGGAAGCCAGTGAAGAAAATACGTAATTCAGAGATCTGAATCTTGAAAGCAATCTCTGCCTCCTGTGGAAGCCAGTGAAGAAAAGACGTAATTCAGAGATCTGAATCTTGAAAGCAATCTCTGCCTCCTGTGGAAGCCAGTGAAGAAAAGACGTAATTCAGAGATGTGATCGCTTCCTCTGTAGGCAGCAGAAGGTTCAGTATCTGGGTAGTCCTATATAAAGGCATTGTACTATTTAAGCCTGACTTTATTTGAGGCTCTCACCATTAACGCTTTGATTTTCTGGGCAAGATAAACTTAAGTCTGTACAAGTTACATAAACAGTTTTTAGATACCTTCTGAAAAGTCCAGGTTTTACATTTTATCTGCTTGTTTGATTTATTGGTCTATTCAGGCCAAAATCTCTGTATTTCTAGGTTGATCAATGACATCCTGTCCTTTTTACGGTAAATAATCAGTTCAGTTTTAGCTTAGTTTAATTAGAGATAGTTGTTAGCCATCCATTGTTTATCATCTCTCATTTGGGTAGATATGAGTGTCTACTCTGGAGATCTGGAGATGATTACTACGGCTCAGAATGGCCTCAGATAAATGTTGAAAAGGCAGACCCCTGAGGCATACCATAACTTAGAGTGGCGTAATGAGATTAGAAAGGCCTGAGTTTTACCTGGTTTAAGTGATCCTTCAGTAAGTAACTGAGACATTGACCGGTGTGAGGTTCAGCCTGCAACTCCGTTGCTAAACATTCCAAAAATAATGTTACTGTGTCTAAATCTGCCTATATGACTAACTCTTGCATGACTGCAAGGGGTTCCAACCCCTCTATCCATGAAATGGAGACTGTTTTCTTAAAAAGTTAGTTCAGATAATGGGCAAAATACTTATTTAATAGTGAAAGGACATTGTTGTCCATAAAAGATTATAACTGGGCAACAACAGCCTTTTCCAATATGTATGCCCGAACCAGGTGGGAAGTTATTGGGTGAAAATTCACAGATGGGTGAACCAGAATTACTAATGTTATTGCCCATACCAATGGTGATAACCCAAGGTGTTTAGCAATTGCTATCTATGAGGGCCATAGTTGACTTACTTTGTTAGAAAAGTACTAACAAAGCATAATTCTTGAGAAAAAGTAACAGAGTTGACATTGAATAAAGCATGGTTAAGTTGCAAAATCTAAGGATCACTGCATCCCGATTAGCAGCCTTTGTGATTTCTTTATTTCTGTACTCCCATAGTAGTGTGTTTTTTTAAAAAAATGTTTTTATTTTTTCCAAAGATCCTTTCATGAAATATTGCAAGACAGAACAATCCTAAAGGATGATTTTTCAGTTTTCTGCAATTAGCTCAAATAATAGTAGCAAGCCGGTGAAAAGACAGTGACTTTCAAAGAAATAAGTTTAAGCGCCCAATCCAATCACCTCCCCAACCCATCTTACAACACCCCACCCTGGATCTCCCCCCCCCCCCCCCCCCCACCTCCCACTTAAAGGCTACACAAACAAACATGACTGTCGTAAATGTCCAGTGTACTGACATCAGCATAATAATACGTCACATTTTGCTGGTTCGAAATAAGCATAAAAAGTACAGTTGCCATCCCCCTCCCAATTAAGATCTCAGTGAGCGCAGTGACCTAGGACAACCCACACAGTTAATCCACCAGGTCATCTCCCAGGGCTTGCCACAGGACATCCTACTTATAAGTTCATATTATGTAGCCTCCAAGTTAGTTTATCCTTGGCTATCAGTGCCCATATTTTACCCCCAGCAGTAGAATAGTTGAGGCCTTCAATTTCATGCTAATATCTGCTTAGTGGCTGAGAGCATATTGAAAGTAATCCTCCAGTATTCATGCAACATTAGTACACAGCCAGCAGGGCTGAGCCCCAGAATGAAGGTAGCAGGATCAGGCCGCAGTGGGCATCCAGTTACCCCCCCCAATGGGTAGTCAGGCTTAAATGTTAGGACTCTCCAGGCACTGAACCTTCTGTCGCCCCTAAAGGATTGCCTTTGAGAAAGATTGTAAACTGGAGTATGTCCACAACATATGCAAAATGCCACCATTTTGACCCCAACCTCTCCAACACGGATGTGCGCTATACCACAACATCATTATCTGATACCCTATTTTGTACACTTTTACAGAGGGAGGGAATGCCATTCATGAGTTTTTGCCACTGAGCCAGGAAAGTAGAATGATTCAGCGCCTGAGATCAGTGTTTCATATAGAGCCGCTCTGTAACCTGTGTCACCTGTTCTAATAGCGTGTATATGTTGGAAGTAAGGCTTTTAGGGCCTGCATAGTAATAAATACGCTTTCATAACAAGTAAAGGGTATATTGGCCCCCATTTTCTTCTTGGGTGATAAGGCCCAATAATGCAACTGGAAGTCTTGCAGAGGATCGCTCTCAATGACCCCCAAATCTTGTTTACGTTGGTTGAATTCTTTAATTGTTTCTCCCCCCCCCATCGGCCTATGACTGGGAATCTTCAGTTTCTGTGCTTGGAGAGAAGTCTATATTCCCCTGCAAAGAGGTTAAAAAAAAGGTATAATGGGGGAGGGGAAGACGTGAGCTAATGATTTCTGGTGATGCAGCCCAGATCTTAAAAGTAGTTTTGAAGACATCAAACTGAGGGCCTCACAGATTTTGGAAGCCAGGGAATCGCCCAATGAGCCTAGCTCATCTCTAGGATACCCGCCGTACATTTCTGAAGATTTGCTTCCTTCCCCAGATGAAGTGTTCTATAGACTTCTGTGGGTTCTTTATTTCAGTCTCAAGGAATTTGACAGGAAGTGCCTCGTGGAGGTAGAATAGCAGGGGAAATGTATTTTGTTTAATTACCCCGAGCATCCTAAGCCATGAGCTATATAAGGGTTTCCACCGCAGAAGGTAGTTTTTGATAGCATTAGGAAGATGGGGGTGCTTTGCTGCGTAAAACAGACAATGTTGCGTAGTAGTATACACTCCTAGGTATTTTGTTTTTTTTTATTTATGTCCCAGTGGATTGGGGGCATAATTGTCAGCTTGGTTCTACTCTCTGGTGACAAGCCCTCACTAAGCATGGCTGATTTGTCTCGCTTTACCTTAAATCTCAACAACTTGTTTTTGATGGATACACCTACATGTGGATTCCTCACCAAAAGAATTCTCCCCTCGCGCCAGCCTCGGCAGAAATTTCTTCTAGCTCTGCACGTCGACGATGACGTCCCAATCGCCCGACTCCACGCGACGCCACATGACGTCATCCAGGCAATAAGAAGCCCTCGTCTCACAGGGAGGCTCACCGGGAGCTACTGTTACCAACTGACGGTTACGATGTCGCAGCCTAGAAAATCCGGCTTTAAACCTTGTAACCAATGCGGGGGTCGGATGTCGGTTACCGACCCCCACGATAACTGCCTCTGGTGCCTTAGTTCAGATCATGAGGTCGAGGCGTGTGGTTCGTGCCACCGCATGAACCCTAAGGCGCTCAAAGAAAGAGAGGCGAAGTTATTCTTGGCTCGGTCCAAGAAGAAGAAAGAGAGGCGTCATAGGAGGGACTCTTCGTCGAGATCCTCGAGGTCTCGCCACCATCATAGTGGCTCTCGGCGCCGTCATGGATCTCGGCGCCGATCGAGCAAGGGTTGGTCCAGGTCTAGATCGGCTTCTCCATCGGCTCGCCGTCGTCCGACGTGGGAGATAAGCCCGACCGTCACCCCTCCTCCTCCGACGACCCCGACGTCACCCGGGTCGGTCTTTGAGGTCGTGCCTCTCCAGAGGCCTGAAGGTTCTCCTGGCCAGGAGTTACCCGGACCCTCTTCGGCAGCTTTGCCGGTGCAGCAACAACAGTACCCGGCTTTCCCGACTCCGGGATCGGATCCTGCAGCGTTTTTGAACGCTATGTTTAATATCTTTGCTTCCATGGCGCCGGGTGGAAGTCACGCAGGTCCGTCTGGTCCTTTGGCCTACGATTTGGGTGTTCCGGCGTCTTTCAAGTCGGCGCCGTTCACCCCGTTTATGTCTACTGCGTCTGAAGCGGCACCGATGCCTACGACGTCGGCCAGGATGGCTACACCTGTTACGGCGCCGGTGGATTCGCCTCGGATCCCATCGACGTCTAGGATCGATGTGGAGCCGGAGCCTCCGGCTTCAGACTGATCCGAGGCTCGGCGCCGACGGAGGTCTTCGGCGTCGGCTGACACCTTGTTGATTCCAGGCTTGGAGTCCAGACTTAGATCAAGGCGTCTGGCCCTCCGTCTCTTGGAAGAAGAAGAGTATGCAAGGCAACACCTGGAGGGAGGAGAAGTTGTTGAGCCCTCAGGTGACTTCCAGGGTCTAGACTCAGCTAGCAGCCTGGACACTACCCCGGAGTGGCATCTAGCTTCTCCTGGAGAGATCACAGAGGAGGCAGCTAAGTTCCATAAGGTCATTCGTAAAGCTGCTGACTTTTTGGATATTACTCTTCCCACTGCGGAGGTTAAGAGGAATTTGTTGACTGAGGTCCTCCATCCAACATCTACTTATGCTGAGCCTCTTCTTCCATTCAATGAGGCTCTGCTGGACCCTATAAAGGATATTTGGATGAAGCCTGTATCCACCGCTGCAGTCAACAGGGCGGTGGCTCGGCGTTACAGGACGGCGCCTTGGGATCCGGTGTTTCTCTCCAGGCAACCAACTCCGGAGAGCCTTGTGGTCCAACCATCATGTTCCTCCAGATCCTCTCCTGGCTCGTTCCCTGGGGTTCCTGCTGATAGAGAGTCGAAAAAGATGGACCATACTGCTAAAAATACTTTTTCATCGTGCAGTATGGCCCTGAAATCTTCTAACGCCACATGTATACTGGGACGTTACATACATGCCCTTATGGAAGAGGCAAAGGGCCATCCTAATGTATCACAGGAGATGCTGCAACTCTTTTCGGATGCTCAAGCGGCTGCGACGCAAGTCATCCAGTCTGGTTTGGACACTTCAGACTCGGTTGCTAGGGCTATGGGCACGACCATAGTCTCTAGAAGGCAGTCTTGGCTCAGATCATCTGGCTTCTCCACGGACGTGCAGGCTACGCTCCTTGATCTCCCGTTTGATGGGGAAAGGCTCTTCGGTTCTAAGGCTGACTCAGCCTTAGAACGCTTTAAAGAGAGTAGAGCAACAGCTAGATCCTTGGGACTCCAGACTTCGGCCTCATCCACCTTTAGAGGCTTTCGCAGATTTAAAGGTTTTGGTCGTGGTTCCTTTCGAGGAAGACTGCAAGGACCACAACAAACTGCTTCAACCCTGCCTTACAGATCTTTCAGGAGCAGGGGCAGAGTCCGTACGAGAGGAGCCACCTTGCAGCACTCGGCCTCTTCCTCGGGAGGGGTGCAGCAAGGAAAGCAGCCGTAGTCCTCTGCCATTCCCTGTCCATTCGTCTCCAGTAGGGGGGAGACTTTCCCTTTTTCTTCCAATGTGGGAGGTCATAACATCAGACTCCTGGGTCAACGACATTGTGAAGAAGGGGGTACGCTCTTCCCTTTCGAGAATTTCCTCCCACCCTCCCTCCCCGCCCATCCTTCTGTTTGGAAGATCATCTTCTCCTGTTGCAGAAGGAGGTGTTATTCCTATTACAAAAAGGTGCAATAGAGTTGGTTCCCGAGCAAGAGAGGGGTCAGGGGTGCTATTCAAGATACTTTCTGATTCCCAAAAAGGATGGTCGGCTAAGACCGATTTTAGAATTGAGGATTTTGAATTGGTTCCTCAAACAGGAAAAGTTCAAAATGCTGACCCTCTCACAGGTTCTTTTGGTGTTGAACGAAGGGGACTGGATGGTGTCGGTCGATTTGCAGGACGCGTATTTTCATATTCCGATCCTCAGATCGCACAGGAAGTATCTCAGGTTTGTGGTGGGATCACAACATTATCAGTTTGCGGTCCTCCCGTTTGGTCTTACTTCAGCATCTCGAGTCTTCACGAAGGTGATGGCGGTGGTAGCGGCAGAGCTCAGAAGAAAGGGGATCGCTGTGTTTCCCTATCTGGACGATTGGTTGATCAAAGCCAGTACTCCAGAGCTCGTGCGGTGCCATCTCCAGTCGACGACTCAATTGTTGTACGACCTGGGGTTTTCAGTCAATGTACCCAAGTCTCACCTGGAGCCCTCTCAACGCCTCCTGTTCATAGGGGCAGTATTGGACACGACATTGACTCGGGCCTTTCCTCCGCCACAGCGGGTTCAGGACATACAGGCTTTGATTCCAATGTTTCGAAATGGAGCGGTAGTTCCAATCCTCAAAGTCCTTCGTCTGCTCGGTCTGTTTGCTTCTTGCATACTTTTGGTCACTCATGCACGCTGGCACATGAGGGCTCTCCAGTGGTGCGTCCGCAGGCAGTGGTTTCAGCACAAAGGGGATCTCGAGGACTCGATAAAGATCTCCAGAGACACTGCAGTGGATCTTCAATGGTGGGCAGCGGTCGGCAACCTGTCTCAAGGAAGGCCGTTTTCGCTACCCCCACCAGTGGCCTCAGTGGTAACGGATGCTTCCACTCTAGGGTGGGGAGCTCATCTGGGGGACCTGGAGATCAAAGGCCTTTGGTCTCCAGTAGAACAGAAATTACACATCAATCTGTTAGAATTGCGGGCAGTACGGCTGGCACTCAAGGCCTTCCTCCCTTCCATTCGCGGTCAGTCAGTCCAGGTTCTAACGGACAACACGACCGCGATGTGGTATATAAACAAGCAGGGAGGCGTGGGGTCGTATCTTCTCTGCAGAGAAGCTCTTCGACTCTGGTCCTGGCTTCAGGACCACATGATCTGCTTGATTGCATATCATTTGGCCGGAGTCCTGCGTGCAGACATTCTCAGTCAACGCAGTTCGGTCGACCACGAGTGGCGTCTTCATCCAGATCTGGTTCTGTATATCTTCCAGATGTGGGGATATCCACAAATAGATCTGTTTGCCACTCAAGAGAATGTGCAGTGCCCGCTATTTTGCAGCCTCCAGTATCCGGTGCAAGGAGCTTTGGGGGATGCGTTTCAGATGACCTGGAAGGGTCAGTTGCTTTACGCGTTTCCCCCCCATACCCTTGATTCCTTGAGTTCTCAGGACGATCCGCCAAGACCGAGCACAAGTCATCCTAATAGCTCCGGATTGGCCGAGAAGGGTGTGGTATTCGGACCTACTCAAACTCTCTGAGTGCCCTCCGCTCCGTCTCCCTTGCAGGGTGGACCTCCTCTCGCAGTTGCAGGGGCAGATTCTACACCCCCACCTCCAGAGCCTGCATCTTCATGCCTGGAGATTGAACGGGGCAATCTGAGTTCCTTTTCTCTCCATCCAGATGTGGTGGAAGTTATTCTATCGGCCAGGCGACACTCCACCAAGTCAATCTATGCGAATCGTTGGGCTAAGTTTACAAGCTGGTGTGGAGAGAATAGTTTAGATCCTTTAAAAGCTGGTTAATCTGACATTTTCTCATTTGCACTCTATTTGGCACAGAAAGGTTTTTCAGTTGCCACTGTTAAGGGTTATCTGTCTTCACTATCTGCTTTTCTGTGCCTTCCTGATCAACCATCCTTCTTTAAGTCACCAATTATTTTAAAGTTTCTAAAGGGACTTATTAATAATTATCCGCCCACGCCATTCGTTATGCCTCAGTGGGACCTTAATTTGGTTTGAACTTTTCTTATGGGGGCCCGTTTGAACCCATGCACTCTTGTTCTTTACGGTTCCTGGTATTTAAAACTGTTTTCCTGGTGGCAATAACATCTGCCAGAAGGGTTAGTGAGCTTCAGGCTCTAACTGTAGAAACCCCATTCCTTTCCTTCTTCAAGGACAAAGTGGTGTTGAGGACCAAGGCGGCTTTCCTACCGAAGGTTGGTACACCCTTTCACCTGGGGCAGTCAATTACTCTCTCTTCTTTTTACCCTCCACCTCACCCATCCAAGGAGGAGGAGAGGCTCCATCGGCTGGATCCGCGAAGAGCACTGAGCTTCTACGTCGCCAGGACCAAAGAGTTCAGACAGGATGAACAGCTCTTTGTTGGATACGTGGGGAAGAGGAAAGGTAGAGCGGTCCACAAGAGAACGCTATCCAGGTGGGTCATTCTATGTATTAAGATCTGCTATTCTTTGGCGAAGAGAGACCCACCTGTGGGGCTACGTGCCCATTCCACCAGGGCCAAGGCAGCTTCATCAGCTTTGGCTAGAGGTGTTCCTGTGGCTGACATCTGCAGGGCAGCGACCTGGGCATCCCTCCATACTTTTGCCAAGCATTACTGTTTGGACTCTGAGGTCAGGAGGGATGGCCATTTTGTTCGCTCAGTGCTGCAAGATTTCTTGGTTTGACCATTCGGGCACCCACCACTGGAGGTTATACTGCTTGGGGACTCAATTCTTTTGGTGAGGAATCCACAGGTAGGTGTATCCATCAGAAGAATAAGTTACTTACCTTCGGTAACGCTTTTTCTGGTGGATACAGTTACTACCTGTGGATTCCTCACGGTCCCACCCACCTCCCCGTTGCCTGACTGGTCAAGCCAAGATCTCTTTGAGTGCGCATCCTTGGACTTGTATATATATATATATATATATATATATATATATGTATATAGCTTTCACATGCTTATGGTTGTTTTCATTGTATATACTTTTCCTTTGCAAGTTAAAATAGTGAAAAGGACATTTTGGACTGGAATTGTACATATAGATATATATTTATTTCTGTCTCGGATTGAGCATTCGTAACTGTGGTTTTTATTGAATTTTATATTAAATGTTTTTATTTTCATCTATTCTGGATGAATGTGTACTCTTTAGGTTTAACCTGTTCGCCTCTATGGCACGTAAAAAAATGGTGATAACTGACGTCTGCACGTCGACAAGGGCTTCTTATTGCCTGGATGACGTCATGTGGCGTCGCGTGGAGTCGGGCGATTGTGACGTCATCGTCGACGTGCAGAGCTAGAAGAAATTTCCGTTGAGGCTGGCGCGAGGGGAGAATTCTTTTGGTGAGGAATCCACAGGTAGTAACTGTATCCACCAGAAAAAGCGTTACCGAAGGTAAGTAACTTTGGTCTCAAAGAGTTACATTACCCTGGGAATGAAGTGAAAGGTGGTCAGTCAATGTGAGAAGGATATCATCAGGGAATATGTGAGTATGTTGTTCTCCTCCAAAAAGAATACCAACTATCTCAGCTCGCTGTCTAATAGTTGATCCTGGTGGTTCAGCTGTGAGCGCAAGTAGCAATCAGGCCAGCGGACAGCGCTGTCTTGTTCCCCTTGACCAGGGAATCGCTCCCAACCTATCCCTGTTGACAGTAGTCTGTGCTGTCGGGAACTTATAGCTTGCCGCTATCCAGACTCATGCAGGTTAGGTATGGAAGCCAAGACATGTTGTCTCCAAGCTCTTGATAAGGAAAATCAAGTTGACTCTGTCGAATGCCTTTTCTACTTCCAAAAATGGGACTGCCATGGCAATAGATCTGTAGTTGGCCTTGTATAGGAGATGTAGCACCTTTCTGATGTCCTCCAGCTGTCTTTGTGGGACAAAGCCTGATTGATCTAGATCAGTGTGTTAAGGCCTTTGAGGTTGGTGTCTATTTGCCAGGATCATTGTAAAGAATTTCACCTCTGAGTTTAGCAGGGTGATGGGGCGATATGAGCCACATTCATCAGCTGGCTTACGTGGCCTGGGTTTCAGGGTTATAATGGCCCCTTCCATTGAAAGGGTCACCGTATGAGAGGCGAGGATCGGGTTAAAAATGGAGGTCAGATGAAGCACCAATAATCTCTTAAAGTGCTTGCTAAATAGATTAAGTCCATCTGGACCAGGGCACTTATCTGGGTGGAGGACTGAAATTGCAGGTTAGACCTTATCCTCCGTTATCGATTCGTCTTGTTTGTCCCTGTTATTGTTAGATTTTGGGATGTGTACACTTGCCAGCCTGTGACTGGATTTTGACAGGTAGATCGTTATTTTTTTTTTCATGAAGGTTTGAAACACTGAGGCACTAATAAAATATGAAGTGTAGTTGTTTTGATTGTGCTCTGGAGAGGTGTGTGGCTTAGGCCTTGAGGGTAAAAGTCCTTGCAATAATGTTTGAGTTATTAAGTGACAATAAATTCACTTTTCTTTTTTTCTGGCCTTTTGAGCTATTGCTGTCGAAATTCCCAGTGGCCCTATTGTTCCTTGGTGCACAAACATGCAGAATGATTTCATGAAGGGTTTTGATTTTAATCTCCATGTAAGTATGGGGGCGTTCGGTTAGAGGTAATACAGCACTAATAGGGGTATGTGTCATTTTCTGAGTGAGCCCTACAGTAGCCTCCGAGGTATTGACAATCTATTTTATAACCAGTGCCACAAATTGGCACTCTTATATCAGTTTCAGTATGTAGACACAAGTAGCCCACAATGAAAAGATGTGCTTTTACACATCTTTTTTCCTGTCTTCAGAGCAGTGGGAGTTTTTACTCCCCGATCATGCTTTAGATACAACCATGTTGTGTTTATAGGGAGGCAAATTTCAATCGGAAAACAAGGAGTGTTCTTTTGTCAGGGCGTGTTCTCACATACTGTCTTCACATTCTCTGCTTCTAGGTTTTAAGTCCTGAGGCCACTAAGACTTAGAAACGCGTTCTTAAATTAGAATACACTTACGATTACCTTTTTCTGACAAAGGAGTTAAGGAAATATTACATGTGCACCGCAGGGGTTCCGTGAAGCTTCCTCAGGGGGTAGCTACTGTTTTGAAAAGTAAATAAAATTAACAGTTTAATAAAGAATATATTTAGAAAGTGGCTAAATGTACAATTGAACATTTTAAAATGTACTGTAAATGTCAAGGAATTTGAAATTGGAGGCTAAAAATTAAATCAGTATTCTTGGATTGATTTGTGGGAGCAGTGCGGGTGCATCAAATGGAATACAGTATGGATGATGTGTGGCTTCAATTGAATTTAGAAAAGATCCAAACTTCATATTAATTTGATTTTTGTTTTTTATATTTGTTTGTAATTTAAATAAAATGTGTTATCATTTGTGTATGTGTTTAATTAATGCTTGTTTGTGCATTTTTTTGTGTATTGTTTTGCGCTTCAAATCAATAACGATGTTTAGCCTGAGGTCCTTGCTTCCAGTAATTACTCAGTGGGGGTCTCCAGATTCCAATGATGATTCATTGGGGGTCCCGAGGTTCCAGTAATGATAAAATGGGGGTCCACAGAAGTCAAAAGGTTGGGAACCACTGGAGTAGTCCATAAATAGGATGTTGCACCCAAGTTCATCAACATAATGTATATTTCAACCTTGTGAGTTGTACAACTGTCCTTGAGTGCAGAAGTGGGATTACTTTATTCTTTGTGGGATTACCTATGTTACAGCATGGACGGGGTACATGGATGTGTAATGTGCATTCTTGTGTTGCATCCCTACCACACCATATATATGGGGAGCACTGATGAGAAGTGCAGATTTGATATTGATGGAAAATAAAACACAAATTCTCATTCCTAATTTTGTCAAGGTGATAACAAGATTGTTAATATGGTCCTAAGGAATTGTGTTCAGTATGAAACCACTTCTGCCTACAGTGTTTGTAGAATTAAAGTAGAGTCCTGAAATGCCATATCCGTGCTTTACAGTAGGTGTGAATAACGGTCTCTGGGAAGTGTCAATTTTGGGTGTTCATATGAACAGATAATCTCAGGAGAAATAACTGTTAAGCAGTAAGCAGCTACCGCCCTGACTCAATTTAAAGGCATCACCTCTTGTGCATTTTAAGAAAACGGTAGAAAGGCATGAACACACAAAAGACGAAATCAGCTGAACCAGGTTGAAGGAGTTGTGGTTAGAATCAGACCTTTGAAAAGAGATGTCCATTGTGAATATAGGACCTGGGTAGAGGTCACAATGTTCCCCTCTTATTGTAAGGTCTTACTGCTCCTCTCCGTATAGCAACCCTGTCTGCAAAACATTATGCTACTGACCTGTGAAGGAAACTGAGATATGGTAAAAAGATTGGGCCTCCAAACTAAATTGGGGAACCCTGTGTCAACTGTGCTCCAGTAACATACACCGAAACCTCCCCCCGAAAAACATACCCCACCTGGCACAATTGTTTGTAATCCAATGGTCATAGAGTGAGAGTCATGAAAAACAAAACAAGCAGAAATAAATTAGCTAAATACATTGAGGACAGTAGTACAAGTCTGTGTATTATATAGTCAAAATGTGCTGTTTAATTCGAGATCACTCCTTGCACACAACGTTTTGTACTGTTTCCGCTCTGTACTTTTGAGAGGTCTTGACTCTGCTCCTGTTAATATCTGAACAGCAAAGCCAGTTTTCTTACTCTTGATGTCTGCCAGAAGCGTTTGGTCTTGAGGATATGCTGGTCCACTGTTGCAGTGTTCACCAAGTCCTCCTGTGACCAGCGCTGGATTTAACAATTGCACACCCTGAGCCACTGATCTGAGCATTGCTGAGTTTCAGAGAGGTGTATTAGGTTCTGTAGAGAGCTCTGGACTGCTGTCATAATCTGGATGCAAGATTTCACCCAAATACAGGGAGTCAGGAGAGACGACGCATACAGACATGGAGAAAGCACAGGCATTTTGAAATCTCCATGAACGCCTCTATACTTCAGAGCCCACAAACGCTGAAGAACAACTAGTTACTTGAAAGAGAATATCTTACCCCAGGTTCACCCAACCCTCAATGAGTCCTTACAATGCCCCAAAATTACTGAGGAGGTCCTGCCTGCTATAGACTCCCTTCCCCGTTGGCTTTACAGCCAATTTTTATAAGGCTTTTAGTGCTGACTTAACTCCACACCTGACAGCTCTCTTTAACCATGCCGCGGAGGCCCAAGCAGTAACCCCATCAATAGGAGAAGCCTTAATTTCTGTCATCCCAAAGCCTTGGAAAGACCCTCTTCTCTGTGCGTTCTATCGACCAATTGCTCTACTTAATCTAGACGCCAATTTATATACTAAAATACCTGCCAACCGATTAGAGGACAACCTGCCAGAGCCGATTTATCCAGACCAGTCTGGTTTCATTAGGGGAGACAGAACCACAATAATTTAAGGCGGGTGAGCAAAAGCAACCAAAAAGAACATCCCGGTGATCTTGTTGGCACTAGATACAGAGAAAAAATTTACCGAGTGGATTTGTTCTTCCTCTTTCATGCAGTCCGCAGATATGTTTTTGGGGGATGTTTTTATCTCAGATTCAAGCAAATTACGCATGCCCGAGCTCCAGGGTGCTGGTAAGCGGGATGGCTTCTGACTACTTCAATATGGCATGTGGTATGAGACGGATGTTTTTTCCCCCATTATGTTTTCCCTCAGTATTGAGCTCCTGGCATGTAAAATACCCTCTTGATTGGAGGACTGTCTTCTAGCTCAGTAGAACAAAATCTCTCCCTGTTTGCAGATGAAATTCTCTTGTCCCTCACCTCAAACCTCACTCCCAATCCTACAAAGCAAACTCTGGCACTTTGAAACAATTGCTTGCTTCTGGGTCAACCTCCATAAATCATTCCTGTTTAACCTGACAGTCCTGACAAAAGAAATTTAAGCAGTTACATCCGCTTCCCTTTTCTGCTGGGGAAAAAAAGAAATTGCCTAGTTGGGGATCAAAATTACACCTAAAGCGACCAACCTTTTTATAAAGCAAACTAGTCTCCCCACTTCGACAGCTGAAAGATGGTCTTAAACGATGAGCCCTAGTATACTTATAATGGCTGAGCTGTATCATTGTGGTAAACACATCAGTACTTCTGCTAACCTTATACCTCTTTCAGGGACTTCCCACTGGTGTTGACAAAGAATTCTTCTCTGTTCGTTCGCTCAGTAGTTACAAAATTCATTTGGCAAAATCACAGAGTCTGACGATCAAATAAGTTACTGTCACTTCCCAAGCTAGCAGGGGGACCGGCCCTCCCAGACTTCACCCTCTACTACAAGGCCCCCCAACTATGAGTCCTGTCCGAATGATCACTTAGGGAGTATGATAAACCCTGGCTCCATATGCACAGAGCAGTGGTAGGTATAAAATCTGGGATGTTTTATGGAAACCTAAACATGACCGGCCTCACAACGCTTGCTTGAGCACACTGACAAATACTACCTTAATGGTGTGGGACAGTGTCACTCTAACACACGGCCTGACAACATTCCCCTCTCCATATACCCCTATCCACTAAAACGCTGCATTTAAACCAGCCTCTATTCCAGGTCCTTTCGACTTCTGGCAAGAAGGGGGTTGCAACACTATTTCACGGACAGGTCATCCTCACCTTAATTTTCACTACCCCACTCTGCCCCCCGAGATATATCATTATACTCAGCTAAAACACTGAATACTTCAACCAGCTCTGCGCTTAGCTGCTGGCCGAACCCTCCTCCCTGTCAAGGTGTTTTTTGTGGAAGCCGTGTTCTAAGCAGGGCTGTATCTCCTTTCTATACTAACTCCTGATGTCTACCTACGCACGCATACCACACAGTATATATTACTCTGGGAACAAATATTGGAGACCATGTTCACTGATAAACAATGGCACATACTGTGGAGAGACATCCCCAGGTTTAGTTCCTCACTTGGCTTGTGGGAAGCCTACTATAATGTAATCTGTGACTGGTATCTCAGCCAAGCGAAACTTCAGAAATTATTTCCAAACACATCTGTTCACTGCTGGAGGGTATGTGGGCTCCTGTGCGACTTCAAATGCATAAGGTGGGATTGTCCAAAGATACAACCCTACTGAGCTGAGATCCTTGCACAGATAAAAGATATTCTGGGCTACCTTGTTCCACACATACCGGAATTTGTCCTCCTAGGCCTCCAAGATCAATCCCTTAAACACCAAACATTGGGGGATAGATCTGTCCTTTGGCTATGTCTGGGAACAGTCAAAATGGCCCTACTGTGAAACCTACAGCGCCCTCCATGTCTTCACCTATTCCAAATTGGAGGTCCTCTACCCTCACAGTCCCACTCTGTACCCTCCTGTGACACAGCATATTTTATCCCTCCAACCCCCCTCCCTCCCCCCCTCACCAGCAGCCCCACCCCCTCCCATCTGCCTGGATGTCCTCCCTACAATATGGACTATTGATACTTCACCCACGCAAGTTAGTCATTCTTTGTTTCTCCATATTTTAGGATGTTTTAGGATATAATCTCAGTGGATAAATTGAAATGATTGAATGTACTTTACTTAAACAACTTTGTTGCATTTATTTCATTGCTATACAACTGCTTTCTGATGGATACAACTACCTGTGGATTCCTCACCTAATGAATACTCCCATGGCGCCAGCATTCGACTGAAATCTTCTTCCTAGTCTCTGCACGTCGACGAGGACGTCACTCTAGCCCACGCAACGCCGTCTGACGTCATACAGGCAATAAGAGGTCCTCGCCGACGCCAGTTCCCTTTTTTTCCGTGCATTCGAAACGGTTATCTTCGAGGGAGCTACTGTTACTTTAGTGGTTACAGTGTGTTTTCTGCTGCGTAGTTCTTCTCTGCGGTAACAATGTCTCAGAGAAAGTCGGGTTTCAAGCCCTGTCGAGAGTGTGGGGGCAAGATGTCCGTTACAGATCCTCACTCCGACTGTCTCTGGTGTTTGAGCTCCGACCACGACGTTGTGACTTGCGATTCATGTCAGCACATGAATCCGAAGGCCCTCAAGGAACGTGAGGCTAAACTATTCCTGGCGAAGTCGAAGAGAAAGGAAAAACATCACAAAAAGTCTTCCTCGCCAAGGTCTCATCGGCGTCATCGAGACTCCCGGCGCCGTAGAGATTCACGGCGTCATTCCAGCAAGGAGACTCGTTCGAGGTCGCCTTCGGCTCGGCGTCGGAGGACTTGGGAGGTCAGTCCCACGGTCACGCGGCATCCATCGACGCCGTTGCCCTCTCCGGCGTCACCGACTTTGCCTGGACAAGCGTCTGTGGTTGAGGTGATGCAGCCTCTTGTGATGTCTCCGGCGTCGGGGTCGCCTTCGATCCAGGCACCTCAGTATCTGGCTTTTCCAGCCCCTGGAGCCGATAGTACCGCATTTCTGAATGCGATGTATACCATCTTTCAGCAGATGGCTCCAGGAGGTGCTCCGGCTGGTCCTTTGGGGCCTTTGGCCTTTTCATTGGGTGATCCTGCACCTCTTCGGCCGGCACCCTTTATGCCCTTTCTCCCTTTTGGGAATGTGGGCTCGGCGCCGGTGTCGGCGCCGGTGGCCACTCCGGTGGCTTCAGAGGGATTGGCTCCGGAGGTTTCCATCCCGTCGACGTCGGGATTTCGTCCTGTGACTCCGGTGGGTCCATCGGCTCCAAGATCTCTTTGTCCTGCTCCTTCATCGGCGCCGAAGCTGCCTGTGGCACCGGATGCGGCGTCTGATGCTTCTGGAGATCGGCGCCGATCTTCGACTTCGGCAGAGGCCATGTCGACTCCGCGTATTGAGCAGAGACTACATTCAAGGAGGCGTGCTCTCCGTCTTTTGGAAGAGCAGGAGTACCAGCGAGTCCTGGAGGAAGGAGAGGTTGAGGACTCTGGTGATGGACTGCATGGTCTGGATACGGCCAGTGGGCTGGATACTTCCCCTGAGTCGGACCTTTCATCTCCAGGGGAGTATACGGAGGAGGCTGCTACCTTTCACGCGGTGGTGAGGAAGGCGGCTAACTTTCTGGACCTGCCTTTGCCGGTGGCAGAGGCGAAGCAGAATTTATTGACGGAGGTGCTGCATCCGGCCTCTGCTGCAGCGGAGCCTCTCTTGCCGTTTAATGAGGCTTTGCTTGATCCGGTGTTGGAGGTGTGGAAGAAGCCTGTATCTTCCTCGGCAGTTCATAGGGCTGTGGCCAGGAGATATCGGGCGGCACCATCTGACCCTGGTTTTCTTTCAAGACACCCTACGCCGGAGAGCTTGGTGGTGCAAGCCTCCTGTTCATCAAAATCAGCGCCTGGATCTTTCCCGACGGTACCAGGAGACAGGGACTCCAAAAAACTGGATGTGCAATCCAAGAAAATATTTTCTTCTTGCAGTTTGGCGTTGAAGGCCACCAACGCAACTTGCATTCTGGGGAGATATATCCATGCTTTTATGGATGATATTTCATCTTCTTTTACGGAGCTTCCCCAGGGACTCTTGGATGTTGTCTCAGACGCCCAGGCTGCCGCAACCCAGATTATCCAGTCTGGTCTGGACACGACCGACTCGGTGGCTAGGACGATGGGCACGGCTGTGGTGGCAAGGAGACAGGCCTGGCTCCGTAATTCAGGGTTTTCTGCAGATGTACAGTCGACCCTATTAGACCTCCCGTTTGATGGGGACAAACTGTTTGGAGCAAAGGCAGATTCGGCCTTGGAGCGATTTAAAGAGAGCAGGGCCACAGCCAAATCGTTAGGGCTGCAAGCTCCTTCTTCCTCTGCCTCTTCCAGGTTTTTCAGGAGGTTTCGTGGATTTGGGCGTGGCTCTTCCTCCTCTTCCTTTCGGGGGAGGTTCCAGCAACCCGCCTCTTCTCACCCCTATAGATCATTTAGAGGGAGCGGTAGGGCCCGCACCAGAGGAGCCTCTCAACAGCACTCTGCCTCTTCCTCATCCTCTGGAGGGGTGCAGCAGGGAAAGCAGCCTTAGGCTTCCACCATTTCCCACTCACTCCTCTCCTGTAGGGAAAAGATTATGGCATTTTCTCCACAAGTGGGAGACTATTACAATGGACACTTGGGTTATCAGTATTGTGGAGAAAGGCTACACCCTTCCCTTTTGGGAGTTTCCGCCCCCCCCTCCCGCCCGCCCATCTTATTGTTCAGAAGAACCCCTCCTGTTGCTAGAACAGGAGGTTCAAGTCCTCCTTTCAAAGGGCGCGGTGGAGTTGGTTCCAGAGCAGGAAAGGGGTCGAGGTTGTTACTCAAGGTACTTCCTGATTCCCAAGAAAGATGGTCGGTTGAGACCGATCCTGGATCTGATGATCTTGAATTGGTTCCTCAATCAGGAAAAGTTCAAGATGCTGACCCTAGCACAGGTGCTTTTGGCGTTGAACAAAGAAGATTGGATGGTGTCTGTCGACTTGCAGGATGCTTATTTTCATATCCCGATACTCAAGTCGCACAGGAAGTATCTCCGGTTTGTGGTAGGGTCGCAGCACTATCAGTTTGCGGTCCTCCCGTTTGGTCTTACTTCAGCACCTCGAGTCTTCACGAAGGTGATGTCAGTGGTTGCGGCAGAGCTCAGAAGGAAGGGGATAGCAGTATTCCCTTACTTGGACGACTGGTTGATCAAAGCCAAGTCCCCGGAGCTTGTGTCGTATCATCTGCAGTCAACAACCCAGTTGTTGTTCGACCTGGGCTTTTCGGTGAACGTGCCCAAATCTCACCTGGAGCCCTCTCAGCGCCTCCTGTTCATAGGGGCAGTACTGGATACAACATTGAATCGAGCCTTTCCTCCGCCTCAGCGGGTTCAAGATATTCAGGAATTGGTTCCAATGTTTCGAAATGGAGCGGTAGTTCCAGTCCTCAAGGTCCTTCGTCTGCTCGGTCTGTTTTCCTCCTGCATACTGTTGGTCACGCATGCTCGCTGGCACATGAGGGCTCTTCAGTGGTGCCTCCGAAGGCAGTGGTCTCAACACAAGGGAGATCTAGAAGGTGCGGTCAAGATCTCCAGAGATGCTGCGTGGACTTGAAGTGGTGGATTGCGAGCAACAATCTTTCACAAGGAAAGCCGTTCGCGCAGTCGCCACCAGTGGCCACGGTCATAACGGATGCTTCCACTATAGGGTGGGGAGCTCATCTGGGGGATCTGGAGATCAAAGGACTTTGGTCTCCAGAGGAACAGATGTTTCATATCAATCTGTTAGAGTTACGGGCTGTACGTCTGGCTCTCAAGGCCTTCCTCCCATCCCTTCGTGGTCAGTCGGTACAGGTCCTGACGGACCACACTACCACGATGTGGTACTTAAACAAACAGGGAGGAGTAGGGTCGTACCTTCTCTGCAGAGAAGCTCTTAGACTATGGTCCTGGGCAAAGGACCATCAGATTTGCTTGGTAGCAAATCATTTGGCCGGGGTCTTGAATGTACATGCGGACAGTCTCAGTCGCCAATTCTCGGCCGACCACGAGTGGCGTCTCCATCCAGATCAAGTCTGTTTAATCTTCCAGATGTGGGGGTTTCCTCGGATAGATCTGTTTGCCACTCGGGAGAACGCGCATTGTCCGTTATTCTGCAGCCTCCAGTATCCGGTGCAGGGAGCATTGGGGGACGCGTTTCTGATAACCTGGTGCGACCAGGTGCTTTACGCGTTTCCCCCAATACCCTTGATTCCTCGAGTGTTGAGGAAGATTCGCCAAGACCGGGCCCAAGTCATCTTAATAGCTCCGGATTGGCCAAGGAGGGTGTGGTACTCTGACCTTCTCCAACTCTCACTGTGCCCTCCGCTCCGTCTCCCTCTCGGGGCAGACCTCCTCTCGCAGTCGCAGGGGCAGGTTTTACACCCCAACCTCCAGAGTCTACACCTACATGCCTGGAGATTGAACGGGGCAACCTGAGTTCCTTCTCTCTCCCGCCTGATGTAGTGGATGTTATATTAGCGGCCAGGTGACACTCCACTAAATCTATCTACGCTAATAGGTGGTCTAAATTTGTTATGTGGTGTGGGGAGAGACAGATTGATCCCTTACATGCTCATCTGTCGGACGTCTTGTCTTTTGCTCTGTCTCTAGCGCAGAAGGGTTGTGCAGTGGCTACCATTAAGGGTTATTTGTCGGCTTTGTCAGCCTTCATTTGTCTTCCAGATCAACCATCGTTATTTAAATCCCCTATTGTTCTCAGATTCTTGAAAGGTCTTCTAAATAAATATCCTCCAAAACCATTCGTTATGCCTCAATGGGATTTGGCCTTGGTCCTCACTTTCCTTATGGGGTCCCCTTTTGAGCCTATGCATTCTTGCCCCTTAAGGTATTTGGTTATTAAAACAGTCTTCCTGGTGGCTATAACATCTGCAAGGAGAGTGAGTGAGTTGCAGGCCTTATCGGTAAAACCCCCTTATACAACTTTTTATGGGGATAAGGTGGTGTTGAGGACCAAGGCTGCTTTCCTCCCGAAGGTTGTTTCACCCTTCCATTTGGCCCAGACAATTACTTTGTCCACGTTCTATCCTCCGCCTCATCCTTCAAAGGAGGAAGAGAGACTACATCGCTTGGACCCAAAGAGGGCGTTAAGCTTCTTCATTGATAGAACGAAGGATTTCAGGCTGGAGGATCAGCTGTTCATCGGATACGTGGGCAAGAGGAGAGGAAAGGCAGTCCACAAGAGAACACTCTCCAGGTGGGTTGTTCTTTGTATTAAAATCTGTTACTCTTTGGCAAAGAAGGATCCTCCTGATGGCATTAGAGCTCATTCCACCAGAGCTAAGTCGGCCACTTCGGCCTTGGCCAGAGGTGTTCCTGTGGTCGACATCTGCAAGGCCGCAACTTGGTCGTCCCTTCACTCTTTTGCGAAACATTACTGTTTAGACTCTGAGGTCAGAAGGGACGGCCATTTTGCACGGTCAGTGCTGCAGGATTTCTTGGTTTGACCATTTCGGCACCCACCACCGGGAGTGGTACTGCTTTGGGACTCTATTCATTAGGTGAGGAATCCACAGGTAATTGTATCCATCAGAAGAACGAGTTACTTACCTTCGGTAACGACTTTTCTGGTGGATACATTAGCTACCTGTGGATTCCTCACGGTCCCACCCGCCTCCCCGTTGCCTTTCTGGTCTTACCAAGTAATCCTTGAGTGCGCTCCTCTTGGTCTTCAAGATTGCAATAGATGATGTATATATGGATACTTGTATATATTTATATGTATATATATATATATATGTATATATCTTTGTGTATATACATGATTTGCATATATTTGTTGGTTTAAAAAAAAAAAAAGAGAGTTATATTAAATCTACAGACATTTTATTGCAATGTTGTGTATTTTACAATGTTATGGGATGTTGCCTTGCTCTTTCATTGCATTGGGTTGTTGTTCTCATGCACGTAAAAAAATGTTGGTACTGACGTCTGCACGTCGGCGAGGACCTCTTATTGCCTGTATGACGTCAGACGGCGTCGCATGGGCTAGAGTGACGTCCTCGTCGACGTGCAGAGACTAGGAAGAAGATTTCCGTCGAATGCTGGCGCCATGGAAGTATTCATTAGGTGAGGAATCCACAGGTAGCTAATGTATCCACCAGAAAAGTCGTTACCGAAGGTAAGTAACTCGTTCTTTTGTCTTATTCAGTACTGTGACTTAATGAATACAAATCTGTACCTGTCATTAGCTCCATGTCTATATAAATGGTTCTTAATAACTGTAACAACGCATTAAATGTCTTCTACAACTCAAAGGTTTGAGGGAAAAAAATGTCAAAAGCAATAATTAAGACTTTGGTATAACTTGGTTAGAAATTATGAGACTACAAGGCACATTTTTGAGAAATCGGGTTGTTAGTTGAGGTGGTGAAACCCTATTCAAATAACAGCCACAATCCTTGTCAGGGTGATCCAAAAAAAGTCACTAATTCAACCTGTTGTTAACCCTAAGGTATCTGCGCACAGAAGTAGCCCAGCTTAACTCAGAGACAATATGTAAAGTATTCATGCAGCACAGCCTTAAAAGAGCCATGCAAACTAAGATAATTTTCAACAATCCCCACCACAAATGTCTACACTAAGTATCTGTATCGTGCCTATACCGCAAATAAGGTGATAGATACGTTTGACCCCGCTATGCCGCACTACTGCCCTAAATGTAAAACAGACTTGCCCTGGAACGGAGCAGCAATCCAATCATACTGAGAAGAAATTCACCCCACTTTATCCCGTATGACAGAACAAACACTCAACCCAGATCCGCTTATGTCCCTTCTGGGTTACGGTAAGCCCCTTTCTCTGGGCATACAATGCTTTACTGCTGTTGCACTGCTACGGGCTAAACACCAAGTGGCTGTCCATTGGGGCAGTAGCACACTCGCTACCATGGCTGCTTGGCTGCGAGATATGTCATACTGGGATAGCGCCAGTGAAACTTATGCCTCCTCACAGCCTCAAACTTATAGGCCAGAAGACATATGGCAACCACTTAGAGATCTCTTAGCAGTGGTCCCTGCTGTGGAAGATGACAGCGAATATGCCGTTTCTTTTTAGGGAGGATGCTTTCCATTATATTTGACATGCCTTATGTCCAGGTCATATGGTTTTTTAATACTGTATACTCCTTTTTTTTAATTTTTTTTATTTTATTTTTTTAACAACATTTGTTCCTCAAAGTATGTTAACTATATTTGCCACTTTCCCTCCTCTTCCTCCTTCTGATCCCTCCCTTTTTCTTTCTCAATGGGTTGCTCTTTTTTTTGTGTGTGAATGTTGTATATATTGCTCGGTTGCATGCAGTTTTGTAGCTTCTGTGTTCTTTTTCCATTAGTCATAATGTACTAAATAAAGTAAAAAAATAAATAAATCAAAGAGCCAACGTATAGTCAAACAAGACGAGGGAAAAATCGAAAATCTGATAGACTTCTAGCTACAGTTTCCTTACCTTTGAATTTTTCCCAGGCATCAGACTGGATCCAGGAACTTTTGCTTGTGCAATACCCATGCATGCGCTGTCGGGTGGCTCCGTTCGATTCTGTGTGGCATTGTTGGCACCGGATGTGCCAACACAGTCAGCTATATAGGTGCCACCCAGGTGCACTGATGTCAGTTCTTTTCTTTCTGTGTCAGTTAGCATGGATCCGGAGAGAGCTACCTCTCTGTCATTTTTTGACAGGCTGTTTTTCTACATTTTGTCGCATATTTTTGGAAGTGTTTCGAGGATGTCATCCAGAAAAGTAGGATTCAAACTGTGTAGTGTCTGTCACTGCGCCATGTCGGTTATGGACCATCACCTTCTCTGCCCATGGTGTTTTGAGCGCCCATGATTCGGAATTGTGCTCTGAGTGCCTGGCCATGGTGCTTAAGGCTATTAGGATGCGGTCCCTAAAGCTGTTTGATGCCCAGCGGTCCATACCATCTGGCGAGACCCCTCGGAGGTCCCGGTCGAGGAGAAGGTTGCAGGACTGTTCCAGGACCCTCAAGACCTCTTCCTCCCACTCAAGGTCTAAACGGACTTCAACTTCGACCTCAACTATCGACTGATACGATGAGTTCAGAACATCAGCTTTATGGGAATGGTTCTGCAGAATTGATGCTAGGTCCGACTGCACGCCTCCTTCCATTTCTGGAACCTGCAGCAACCCTTGCTCAAGTAGAAGACTTCTACGAGTCCATGAACTGCATATTTGAGCAGGCCGACCCTCTGAAGCGCCTTTGGGCCCTGTGGGGTCAGAGGAGGCCCAATTCGGTTCTGCACCAAAGGCTTCAGCCTCGGATATGGTGGGGCCTCATGGATCCGAATCTGGATCAGCCCCACCCCATTCTGATTTCCGACGATTCTGGTGCCAATGGCGCCCATGGGTATTACGATTGTTGCCTGAGCATTATTTTCAACAGCCAGACGTGGGAGAAGATTGTGAAGGGTCACTGGACCCTACTTTAGAACATCAGTTAAAATGATCTATGGACTGGCATGAGGAATTGGGAGATACCAGTGGACTGGACACTTTCCCAGATTCTGACTTGATCTCTTCCCCTGCTGTGGCTACTGAGGAGGGAGCTTTCTATGCAGTGGTGGTGCATAGAGCAGTGGAGGTCCTCAACCTCGAACTGCCTTCTGAGGCTGTCAAAACTAACCTTGATAGAAGTACTTCAGCCTCGGGCTTCCACTTCTGTACCCCTTTTGCCCTTCTAAGAAGCTCTTACTGACGTCCTGCTGGGGACCTAGTCCAAACCCAGCATAGGGGCTCCTGTAAAACAGGCAATTGCCACCCGCCATCGCCTTGCACCAGGCATCCCTAGTTTCCTGTGCCACACCCCACCCATGAGAGCTTGGTAGTCCAACCCTCAGCTTCCCACAGCGTGTTCCCTTCTGCTCCTCTGGACAGGGAATCCAAGAGGCTGGACCAACTTGGGAAGATGTTTTCTTTCAACAGCCTGGCATTGAGGTCGGTGAACACCTCATGCTTGTTGCACTGTTTCTCGCACACCTTGTGAGATACTGTTTCATAAGTGCTGTCACAGGTCACAGAAGAGGCCAGCGACATCCTTTCCCAAGCAGTTAAAGACTGGAGGGATGCAGCAGGGTGGCTGGGTGCTGGGTGCAAACACATCATCGGGGCCCAATGCCTTTCAATGGAAAACTCTGGGTTCACAAAGAGGCTGCAGGCTTGGTCTCAGGGGGCGGTTAACTGAAGAAGATCAATGGCTGGACGGATAAGCTGAGGCTCCTGGACGTTGATAGACCGTCGGCTGGGTTCCCCAAGGCCAGAGGGGTTGAGGATGCAGGGGTACCTTTTTATGCGTTTGGTATCTTCACCAGATCCGGTCACAGTCAGGGGGTTCCTCTGGATTCAAGCTGCAGGTGTCATCATGGTGGCCAGGAGAGGTCAACCCGAGGTGGACAAGATCGGAATTGCTTGGTGACTCTCTCTGGTCAGGTGGGCAACCTGGACCCGGACTGTGGACGTCGGGTGCAGAGTGGGCAGGGCTCGCAGATTCGGAGGGTTCTGGAGTCCTGGCTGGAGGTTTCTTTGTGGACAGGGCCAGTGCCCTTGGAAAATCTTGGTCTTTATGGAAGGCAGACAGTCTCTGGGGGTTTGTATAGGTCACTGGTCCTGCAGGAGTAGTCGTCTTCTTGTAGCAGGAGTCTTGAAGCTCAGTCAGGCCAGTAGGGCTGGGACCAAGTCATTTGTCATCTGGAGTCTTCACTGCTGGTGAGCAAGATGGAGGATTCTTCCAGGATGGGTTCACTACAGCTGTGGGCACCCTAAGGATTGCCCCAGCTGTGGTGGACACTCCTGGTGTTTACTAATTGTCCATCAGGACCTGCTGCCAAACGTTGGGCTTGGTCCAGGGGGTGGGCATCTCCCATAGTTGGAATGCCCTGATGCATTCGAACAAAAGGCAAGTGCCTTTGAAACACTCACTGCCAAGTGTTGCTGTTCCTGCAGGGGGAGGTGTGAAGCCCCTCTACCCAGAGCAGGCTTTGTCCCTGACTCCTGAGAGCACAAAGGCTTTTACCCCATGAGGTCAGAAACTCCTCTGGTAGTGGTAGACTGGCTTAGACCGGTCAGCCACACACCAGAGAGTTGGGTGAATATCAGGGGACATCTCAAAGTTGCCATCTGTGTGCATTTTACAATAAATCCCACCACTAGCATCATTGTGGGTTTATTGAAGTGAGAAGTTCGATACCAAACTTCCCAGTCTTCAGTGAAGCCATCATGGAGCTGTGGAGTACTTAATGACAGACTGCCAGCCCATGCACTCAATGTGATTGCACTGCATATACAGGGTCTTAAGAATGGACTTAGACATTTTAGGGGCATATTGCTCATGCAGCTGTGCCCTCCCCTATGGTGAAGTGCACCCTGCCTTAGAGCTGTAAGGCGTGATGGATGGATGATGTACCTATGCCACTGGCAGTGGTTTGTGTGAATGGCACCCAGGGAAGGATACAATTTCAACTTTACTTTTTTCTTCCCACCAACACACCCAGTCTGCAATGGCAGTGTGCATGTGCTTGGTGAGGGGTAGCTTAGGGTGGCATAATACATACTGCAGCCCTTAGGGACCCTCTCTGTCCACAGGGCCCTTGGTACTACTGTACCCTTTCACAGGGGGCATAGCTGTGTGCCAGAGGTGTGCCAATTGTGGAAGCAGTGGTTCAGTTCAGGGAAAGAACACAGATGCTAGGGCCTGGTTAGCAGGATCCCAGCACACATTCAGTCAAGTTAGCATCAGATATCAGGCAGAAAGTGTGTGTGTGTGTGTGTGAGGGGTGTGGGGGCACTTTCCTACACAGTTGGAGGGAGAATTCAACATCTCCTCCACTGGCAGTCCATTACACCGGACACTTGGGTTCTGTAGATCATTCAGAAGGGCTACGCTCTGCCTCTCCACTCCTTTCTTTCCCCAATATCACCGACTCATGAACTGTTGGTGGAAGATCACATGACTATGCTCCCAGAGGAAGTCATGGCTCTCTTGGCCAAAGGAGCCATAGAAAGGGTCCTGATATCAGAAGTAGGCAGTGGTTGTTATTCCTGCTACTTTCTGATTCCAAAAAAGAACAGGGGTCTTAGCCCTAACTTGGATTTAAGGGACGTCAATCTCTTCTTCAAAAAGGAGAAATTCAGGATGCTCACTCTTGCTCAGGTCAGGTCTGCCCTAGACCAAGGAGACTGAATGGTAGCGAAGGACATGCAGGCGGTACCTGTAGTTCAAGTTAGGTCACGGGCATTTACATTTCACCGTACCCTGCCTTGGCCTTACCAGTGCCCCTCGGATGTTCACCAAGGTGATGGGGTGGTCACAGCTCATGTGCGCAGGTCAGAGGTTTCAGGCTTCCCCTACTACGACTGGCTGTTGAAGGTGGGCTCACCCCAGATGGTCGTTTCCCACCCCCAGACTACGGTGGACCTCCTGCATTTGCTGGGTTTCACTATAAACATGCCTAAATCACTTTTAAACTCTTCCTTTTATCAAAGCTGTTATAGACATGGTGTAGTTTCAGGCTTACCCTCCCAAGCAGCAAGTCCAGGATATTCAGGTTATAATACCAATTTTTCGGCCTCTGATGGGTTTCGGTGAGACTCCTTTTTGAGGCACCTGGCCCTCATGGACTCCTGCATCCTGCTGGTAAATCATGCCTGATAGCATATGCCGCTCCTGCAGAGGGACCTGAAGTTCCAGTGGGCACAGCATTGGGGAAGTCTCTCAGACATGGTCCAGATCTTGGAGAGCACTGCAAGGACCTGCAGTGGAGGATTACAAACCGTAATTTGGTCAGAGGCAGACTCCTCTCCCTTCCCTGACCAGACCTTACAGCCGTGACAGATCTGTCACTTCTGGGATGGAGTGGCCATGTGGGAGAGGTGGAGATCAGAGGACTCTGGTCTCCGGCTGAATCTGGACCACACATCAACCTGCTGGAGCTTCAGGCAATCCAGCTAGCACTGAAAGCATTTCTTTCCTCTGTCAAGGGGAACTTAGTGCAGGTGTTCACGGACAACACCGCCATGTGGTACTGCAACAAGCAAGGTGGGGTGTGGTCGTAGACCCTTTGTCAAGAGGCCCTTCGTCTCTGGACATGGCTGGAATAGCAGGGCATTACCCTGTTGGTTCAACACATGCCAGGTTCTGTGAATGCCAAGGCAGACAAACTAGCGGATCACGAGTGGTGTCTCCATTCAAAGGTGGCGCAAGAACTCTTTCAGCAGTGTGGAGTGCCTTGGTTAGATCTGTTGGCCACCGAAGGGAATAGGACAAGTGAGCAATATTGTGCGTTGGAGTTTCCAAGGCTGCAATCGCTCAGTGATGCTTTTCAACTCGAGTGGAGCTCAGGCCTCCTGGACACTTTTTTGCCCATACCACTTTTATCCAGAGTTCTCAAGGAGATCAACGACCGGGCCCAAGTTATCTTTGTAGTTCCTGGCTGGTAAAGGAGAATCTGGTATTTTGAGTTTCTGAAAATGAGGATCGATCCTGCAGTCAGAGTACTCCTTTGGGTGGATCTTCTGTCACAGCAACAGGGGTGGCTTCTCCACCCAGACCTGTCAACTCCAAGTCTTCATGTGTGGAGATTGAGCGGAAACAGTTGACAGTCTTCGATCTTTCTCCCAAAGTCTGTAGCGTTATTCTGGCAGCGAGGCATTCCTCCATAAAAACGGTATATGCCTGCTGTTAGCCAAATATTGTAAAAAATTGTACAGAGAGGTCTATAGATCAGTTTTCTTCTTCTCTCTCTTATGTTCTTTTCATTCAGTACTTTGTCTAGGAGGGCTCTGCTCTGGACACTCCTAAGGGCTAGCTGTCTGCTCTATCCGCTTTTATGTGGCTGCCTGACAAACACTTTAAGTCCCCTATTGTAAATAGGTTTCTAAAAAGGCTTGTACATGTGTTTCCACCTACGCCCTTCATTGTGCCTCAGTAGGACCTGTTCTTAAGTTTGTGTGCTCCTTTTGAGCCACTTCATAATCGTCCCCTCAGGCTGCTCATCATCAAAACAGCCTTTCTTATGGCCATAACATCTGCCCGAAGGGTAAGTGAGTTCCAGGCTTTGTCAAACCTCCATAACTCAGTGTTTCCTGATAAAGTGGTGCTTCGCACTCGTGCCTCTTTCCTCCCAAAGGTGGTGACGGCATTTCATTTGGGACAGACTGTCACCCTGCCCATCTTCTTTGATCCTCCTCATCCCTCCAAGAAAGAGAAGCGACTCCACTGGCTGGACCCAAAAAGAGCATTGTTTTCCTACCTTGATCGCCGAAAAGAGTTCCGGGTGGACAACCAACTCTTTGTGGGATATGTGGGTCAAAAGAAAGATTGGGCCGTACGGAAATAAACCATTTTGTGCTGGGTTGTTCTCTCTATAATAATCTGCTACGCACGTTCCAAGAAGCAGCCTCCCAAGGGCTTGAGGGCCTGTTCCACCAGGGGTAATTCTGCAACCATGGTTTTAGCACGCGGTGTTCCAGTACTGGATATTTGTCAGGCAGCATCGAGGGCATCAGTGCACATGTTTGCAAAACATTACTGCCTAGACAGTCTGGTCCGCAGAGGCGGGCATTTATCCTGGTTTGGTCCTTTAGGACTTCCTAGTGTAGAAAATGTGTCTGCAGCCCACCCCCAGGATGGTGTGGCTTGGGTATCTTATCAAAGGTAAGGAATCTGCAGCTAGAAGTCTCTATCAGATGAACAAGTCATTTTACTTTTGGTAACCCATTATCTAGTAGAGACTATATCTAGCTGCTGATTCTTTACAGCCACCCATGCCTTCCCACTGTGGGGACTCATTTGCTAAGGTTATGGTGATCCCTTTCAGGGCCCTAGTTTGGACACGTAGTCATCAGTTCATTTTGTGGCTGTGCGCTCCTGGCGTGGAAAGTTGTGAAAAATGTAACTGATGTCTGCACGTCTGGGTGTCGTCTGTATAGGTGACCATGACATCGCATCCCGCGCCAATGCTGCTGACGCCACCACACGGAACCCAACAGAGCCTCACAGATGCTCAAGCAAACGTTTCGGGATTCAGTCTGACGCTTGCGGAAAATTCAAAGATAAGGAATCTGCAGCTAGATATGGTCCCTTCCAGATAATGTATTACGGAAGGTAAGTAACTTGTGTATTATGGCTGACTGGGAATCCGATACACAGTGTAGATTGGACCCGTCTTTGCTTGCCTTCAAACTTAGAAGAATGTTTGTGAAAAAATGTCTACAAATGTAAAGTTCAGCCGGGCAAGGCAACTGGTAGTGTCCAAGGAGGAGGAGTTGTTGTCAGGAAACTGCTGGATGAAGTTGCGGTTAGGATTTCAAAGTTCAGACTTAGGGCTTGATTCTGATCTTGTCCGATTGGGTTACTACGTCTCAAACATGACTGATATTTCATCTGCCATATTAGGTTTCCATTATATCCTATGGAAATGGTAAGATGGCTGATGGAATATCCATCACATTTGTGACGGAGTATTCCATGTGGCATAGTAGGAATCAGGCCCTTAGTGTTTTGGAAGTTGAAAACCTCCTGTGATACAAAGGAGCAGGCTGTTGCCGATGAGGATCCACAAGGCTAAATACCCTTCTGGACATGAGCCGCTGAGCACAATTTGCTGCTGTGAAGAAGAACATTGCACCAGCTACAGCAAATTCAGGTGAAGTGGTGGTGCACCTTGGATGGACTGGAGCAGGGAGGTCCCAGTCTCCTCTCTGGTCATTGTTTGGCTGAAAATGATCTAAGTTGATTTGGGCTATCTGGGCAACTTTAGCACCAATTCCAAGTGCCCAGGATAGGAGGGGCACCACCTAGAGAGTCAGGACTGACTCGGGCTGGGGCCAGGTGTGGGTTCAAGATGGTTGGATTCTTTTCTGTCTCTGAGGCTCTGCCCAGAAAGCCAGCCAACTAGCCCATGTAGTCACTCTGGAAGTCTTGAGTTAAGGCAGAGCAGCAGGTCTCAAGCAGCTGGGCAGTCCTCTGAGGGCAGGTTTCAGGCAGGAGAGGGGTGTTCGTGGTGCAGCAAGACAGTTTTCTGAAGTACTCAGCAGGCTATAGGTACCAGGGCAGTCCTCTGAGACTCCTTCTGCAGTCCCAGAAGTGAACTGAATAGTGGGTCTGAGGGCTCTAATTTTATACCTGGTGCCAGTTTGGAAGTAGAAGACATTTGGGAGTTCTCCCCCTGCAGAAGCGTGTGGAGTTTCTTGGTAGACACTTCTGTAAGGTGTCACAAAAGGCTAGTGCAGAGGTCTTTATATATGAGCTGGGGCAGTGTCTTTGAAGTGCAAGTGGGGCTGTTGCACAGCTCTGCCACCCCCACCGTCCTGCCAACACACAGTCACTCTATAGTGAGGCTGACGGAAGGAATACTCAAAGGCCATCTTCACCTAGTTATACGACCAAGGAAGAGACTGCAAGCACCAAATGGTTAGGACAAGAAAATTCCAACTTTCTCTGTGGTGTTTTCAGAATAGTGACCTAAAATCTGACTTTACCATTAAAAAAGGTTTTAAATTACAACTCATTAAACGCCAAACATAACATATCTACCTGCTCCTGAATAAAGGTATCACTTATTAAATTTAATAAGGTTACCTTGTGGGAGAGGCAGGCCTCACAGTAGTGAAAAATGCATTTGCAAGATTTTCACTACCAGGTCATGTAAAACTTGAAAGTACATGTCCAACTTTTTACATACACTGCACCTGCCCTGTGGGATTTTTAGGGCCTACTTTAGGGTTGACGTCTATTTATTAAAAAGGGTGTTTTAGGCCTGACAATGGTTTTATTTTGCCGGCTCAGATTTACAGTTTAAGACTGAATACGGACTTTAATGGGAGACTTGTGACATTTTTAAGGGGCTTCTTATGTGGCTGCCACAATGAGTGCTGCAGGCCCACTAGTAGCATTTCATTTAGTGGCCTTGGCTATATGGTATAAGGAAGCTTATAACTAAATTAAAAATGCCAGTCAGGTGTAAGCCACTTTTACCATGCTTTAGAGAGTGAACAAAAGCACTTTAGCACTGGTTAGCCATGGTAGAGTACACAGAGTCTAACAAAAAACTAATTCAGCAAACAGGCTGACAGGTTAAACAGCAGTTTGCATTAATAAAAAGTTCTCTTTACAGGAAGTGTCATTTTTTTCAACAAAGAATTAATTGTTTAAAACAAGTGTGGTGAGATGGGAGTTTTTGCTGAATAAATACTGATTGTTTTTTTTTTTTTCTCAATACAAGCATTACATAAAAACGACCTGGTATACTTCTTGTGGGTTCATGCAGGAATGAAACAATGTACCTTTTCGAAGCTAGAGGAACATACACGCTTATGACCAATGCATCTCCCTCCACATATCTTCATATAATGCATATTGGGCACGTCTGAGTGCCAGGGTATGTCGGGTATATTTCTTTATTTTTGTCACTCCTGGAGGCATTATGACTCAATTGCATACAAAAAAGGAATCAGCACTGTTATTTTAAAAAGCTTAAGTAATTGCAGAGGTTAGTGAACCATAGTTCTAGTTTAAGCAGAGAATTCAAATATTAAGGAACCAGGCAATTTATTACATATGGTGCATTTTTAGGAATCTAATTGCCCAATCTTTAAGCATCGAAGGTGTCATCATATTGATTGCAATAATAGCTTAAGTATTTCCATAAACTCAACACACCTTTGTACCCATACTGTATAGATTTTCCTATTTTGCAGGCCTGTCTGCAAATTATGTCTCTATTGGATAATAAGGCTTACCTTCCTAGATGGCCTTGGATGGCTAAACTTGAAGCTGCAGTGCTATGCTGCCTAGAATGTTTTCAGAGCCCCAATCCCTCCAGCAGAGGCAGATGTGAACAGTTATGATACACTCTCCTTTGGATAAAAATAAACCTAACGAGTGTGATATACAGTGGGAGAGATATTATGAGAATTCATGAATACATGACTGTATGAACTGTCAAATGCACATATTTGCAGATACTTACAAATGCATTTACAAAGGAGTTTTGACACGGAGAGCCGGAGTGAAAAATCAATGACCAAAGGTCTGTTTATTTTTGCTGCAGCAAAGAGGACAGGTTTACCACTGGCATCCCAGGCCCGAAGTAAAGTGTGCTAGCATAAAGCGTTTAACAGTGATATTTATACTCATACATCAAAGGATACATAAAATGTGTAAATAATGATATACGTCATACAGATATTTTAAGGAGTTAATCAGTTTCCACACACTGGTTCCATTCCCAGCTTTGTCCTTGCCTCCCTTCTGCAGCTGCCTGACTCCCCACATTCTTGAGACCCTTCAAAGGATTACGTGGTTCAAAGGTATAGATATCAGCCTTTCCCTCCCCAAAATACCACAGCCGAGGTCAGTTAGTTATTTGAACACACAATTATAATGAGTACAGTGCCCCAGTTAGGGAAAGGAACCAGCTGCAAGCCTATGGCGTGGAACCAGGCTTATTTTACCTAAACAAATATACATAAGATAACATATGTGATAGACAGTGCGTTCAGAGACAACAAAAGCTCAAACTTACACGTGTAAAAGAAACGAAGCAATTCAAAATGAATTCTAACAATCGACCCTTTTTGAGTTTTTTTTTCTTCTGAACATAATAAACGTTTTGAATAGTTCTAAATTTCCTCATATATGTTGAATTTTACTCCTACTTCATTGAAATTTGCATTCATGGGGACATAAACAACCGATGGGTATGAGCAACCAGTATCTGTAGTGAGGATAGTGGGGTCAATAGCCATTAGGGAATTTATCTCTTCTCTCTGCATCATAGCTCGATTGGTTTCTAGTATTTTCACTGGCGGAAATTTACACAATTTTAAACAGGAACAGAGAGCAGGTAAGCACTGTACTAATAAACAACTTAATACAATAGCTATTATTATAAAAAGTATGTCTTTAAACAACCAGCCCCACCCCCCAAACCAAGACCATAACCATGATAAACTCCAATCGCCTCCTTCATATTGGCCCCCCTTTTCAAATACCTGTACTGCTTCTTTTATTTTCCCAATATCCAATTCTATCTCTGATGACTTGTTGACAAAATAACAGCACTTTTGCTGGTACTGATGTTGGATTAAAACACATACTCCTCCTTGTTGTACTGTAATCAAGTCTAGGGCAAGCCGATTTTGTATCGCCAATTGGGCTGCAGAGTTTATCTCTATCTGTATACTTCCTATGGCCTCCCTGGTGGCATTAAATGCAATGGCTAATTCAGCTGACATATTCATCATTGCCAGTTGTAAATCGAAAATTCCAAATCCTGGAATAAGAACATGTAATATTTGAAATACCCAGTTCTTTCGCTCCTCCAGTATGGGTGTCCCTCGTTTGTACCTATGTGCAAAACTCCCCATGTTAAGGGGCTGGGAAGATGATATATTTGATATCACAGTAATGTTGGGTGCCAAATATGCCAGTGAACATATCCCTTCCCAGTTTAAAGGTAGTACTTTATATGCAGTTCTTCCACATACGAAGTACATGCCTCCCTGGATTTGTGAATTTATAATACTGTATTTTATTCGGGGCAATCCTACACCCTCTGGGGTGTCATGCTCAGAATTATTGCAATACTTGTAATCCTCCCAGATTGTATTTAGCAATGATACATTTGCCCAGGGTGCAACATATGAACATCTAGCCGTCCAGAGGGGGCCAAGGAAAACCCGGGATAATATTACAGGTGAATTTTTCCCATTTCTATCTTGTTCTCTGGAGGGATCATATAACAATCCTTCTGGATCTACTAGAATCTCATTTTCTCCCACAGTCAGGTTCCAATAATTTACAGTGTAATTTTGATGAGTCCCATTAATTAACGCTGTCCAATTTCTGTCTATTTTCTCCTCTCCTTCAAGATCCCAATTCCCTGTTTTTATATCAAATAACAAAGTGTAAACACACTGTTCAGGAGGGATCTTTCCCATGTATTTTGCCTCTGGGTTTTGCCCATAAAAATAGGTACCAAAACATATGGGAAACATTTTAAGTGTGGCATTCTCTCCAGGCATCGGGGAGAGCTTGTATTCTGCCTGAGTATTAGGGAGCACCGCACACCTAGGGTACCATTGATATTCTTGTTGGTCACATCTCCAAGTGGTATTTGGTACAAGACACACTTCCCCTCTTTCATATTCGCTTGGTGATACTGGTACTTCATAAAGGCCTATAGGATCCTCGGGGTGTCTAGACAAATGCCGGCAAATCCAGCAGTCAGTGAGACTTAATGTCTCCGCTAATTTTCCATGAACCTTTATCAATGGATGTAAGGTAGGATTTTGCAACAATGATGCAACACCACTGGACATTATACATATTAACATAAGGGTCACTAGGTACTTCATTGTTGTTTTGTAAAAATAGTTATAAGGCCACTCTTCCCTATTCTCTAGAGGGATATTTGTCCTGCCAAATGGATATATTTTCATAATTTTATTGTGCTCTTCTCCTTGGTCCTACAACCTTTCTATGATACCGTTTTACTCGTCTCAACCGCCTACGCGTGTTCAAAAATATACCCACACAATTACCAAATATGTAAATGCAAAATATTGATATCACTATACTAATAATCATATACGTATAGATACAGATAAGTGAATTTTCCTTCAATGTTCACACCCACTAGGGTTCAGCACCGCCGTGCTTTCCACTCTAGCAGTTAGGCTGCACTGGTTGGTCCATGAACAAGGTTTTTTTTTCAAATACAGGACAATAGATGTTGGCTTGATCCTAGGTCCCTTATCTTCTCCTTTTCAAGTTTTAACTCCTGGTGAGTCTCAACTCCCAGTGAGTAAGTCGCGATACTTCAAAGTTAGTCTTCAGTATAGTTTGTCAGTTTCGTTCAGTGTCTCAGCAAGAATGAGGGCGGAGGCCAGCAATTTTCAACCAGATCAGTGATGTGCTTGGGTATTAAACAGAAAAAGGGCACCTTTTTTTTTTTTACCGCTGGGACTACAAACCGCACCAACCCTAATGGCTGGCCGCTTCCGTAGAACTGGTACTTGGTTTTTTTCTCGCCAGTCACAGAACTGTTAACTCCATTTACCCACTGCTTGAATAGCGTTGCACAAGCTGCATCCCACTATGCTTGTGTTCTCGTTGAGACAATTGTTCTGACCAATGTTCTGGTGTCGTTGCACAGGCTAGTCACCCGTGTTCATGCTGGAAATTTAGTCATCACAGTCATTTACAACCTCGTCGCCCAAGGTGTGCGTAACAACATTGAGGATAGCTCGTTTTAATGCTGGTACATCAATGGCATCGGAAATGCCGGTGGCGGTGAAAGCGGGGAACTGTATTTCACGAAGGCAGGCGTGCCGTATTCTGCTGAGCAAAGGATTCCTTGGCCATTCAGAAGAGACCTCAGTTTGCAGTTCCAAGCTAGGAGCTATCAGGGTGATGTAAATGTAGCTTTTCGTAGGGGTCACCACCTTACGCACCTTCAAAATTCTGTTCATTTAGATGGGCGAGGACGCAGGTTGTATCGATGAGTTTGTTGATATTCAAACAGTAACTCTTCGTCACTGTGCAGCTGTGTCACCTCAGGAGCAGAGGTATCACTTGAAACCTGTGGAGGTGTTTCCTGTCTCCCTACTTTTCTGTAATCAGGAGACAATGGCAATTCTGCTGTTAGAGTACTTTGTAGTGGAATTGGTGCACGCTTACAGTGGCTAGCATGTATCCAGTTTTTCCTTCCTTCCACTTTCACCGCTGTCTGTGTTGCAAGCAGTACCTGGGCTGGCCCCCGCCACCTGGGCTGAAGACTGTTGGTTCTTTGAAAATTCTTTGTCATAAGCCAATCCCCTGGCTTAAAAGGGTGACCAGGGCCTTCAAGAGGAGTCGGTAGGCTGGCCTTGACCTGTTGGTGGATCAAACGCAAATCTTTAGTCAATTGTTTACAGTAATCTACAAACAAAGGATATTGCACTTCAGAAAGCTTCTTTGGTCGTGGTACCCCCCAGATATTGGCTGGCCTCCCCATGACAACTTCATAGGGGGATAATCGTGACTTGCTACTGGCAGTCATCCTGATGGACATTAATGCTAGGGGCAAAGCATCTGGCCATTTTAAGTTGGTCTCAGCACAAATCTTAGCTATTTTGCTCTTCAAGGTGTAATTATACCTTTCTACAAGGCCCGCTGATTGTGGGTGATTTGCAGCATGAAATCGATGTTTGATGTTAAGGGCGGTACAGACCTTCTCCATTACCTCATTAGAAAAATGACTGCCATTGTCACTCCAGACTAATCGTGGCAATGCGTATCTAGGAAAATATTCTTTTAGTAATATTTTGGCGGTAGAGAGGGCACCATTGTCTTTTAATGGGTAGGCCTCTATCCATTTTGAAAACATGCATACTACCACTAACACGTATTTCAGTTTGTTACACGGTTCCATGTGGATAAAATCCATCTGTATAGCTTCAAAGGGGAGATCAGGAGGGGCAAAGTGGCCAGGGGGCGTAGGGGTCCCTTTTCCTGCATTGTGCACTGCACACACCATACAACTTTTAACCAGGTTATTAGCAGCTTTGGATATCAGAGGATTACTCCAAACATGGTCCAAAGTTGTCTTGATGCCTTGGGCACTGATGTGTGCAGGACTGTGGGCCATAGTAACCATAGCGTGTACATAACAATTAGGTAACATCCATCTTCTTCTGTCAGTGTCATCTGTGTAACAGCCCTCACTGTCTAGTCTACCGTTCTTCTCCCACTGTTCCCTTTCCTCTGCTGTTGCTTCTGCTTGAATATCTCTCACACACTGCATGGTATTTTCTAATACTTCGTACTGGGGCTCTCCCTTGATGCTACTCTCAACATATGCATTGTCAAATGGTGCTCGTGCTGTTGCTTTCGCTGTAGCATCTGCAAAAGCATTTCCTCGTCCTATATCATCAGTAATTTTTTTGTGGGCACTACACTTAATGATTGCGACCTGACTGGGCAGGCTGAGAGCATTCAAAAGTGTCACAATCAAGTTGCCATGCTGAATGGTAGTGCCATGTGACGTGATAAAGCCTCTATTCGCCCAGAGTCGCCCAAAATTATGAGCTACTCCAAACGCATATTGGCTATCAGTGTAGATGTTAACACTAAGATGTTCACTTATTTCACAAGCTCTGGTGAGGGCAATTAATTCTGCAGCCTGTGCCGAATTTTGCGAGATTCTATGAGATTCAACCACTGTTTTGACTGTGGTGACGGCATAGGCTGCAGTGGTCGTACCATCTGGTAACTTGAAGCAAGACCCATCTACAAACAGCTCTCCCTGTGGGTCAGATAGGGGAGTGTCTGTTCAGTCTACCCGTCCCTTCGTTTCTTCCTCAGTGGCAAAAATGCAATTATGATCAAATTCCACATTGTCCTGAGGGAGGGGTAGTAACGTAGCTGGGTTCAAGACATTGCACCGCTTCAAAGTAATATTTGGACTGAACAATGTTAATTCGTAACCCGTTAGACGAGCACTGGTGAGGTGCTGCGTCTGTGTCTTGTTTAACAAAATATCAACGGCATGAGGAACCATCACAGTGAGCGGATTGCCACCAACAAACCCTTCACTTTGTTTCACCGCAGCTGCTGCAGAAGCCACTCCTCTAAGACAAGTAGGCAAAGCTTGCGCCACCGTGTCCAAGGTGGAAGAGAAGTATGCACAAGGGCGTTGTCTCCCACCTTGGTCCTGTGTCAAAACAGACAATGTACAGCCATGCTTTTCATGCACAAATAAAACAAATGGTTTGCTGTAATCCGGATTACCCAATACAGGAGCAGAGCACATCGCCTTTTTTAATTCTTGAAAAGCCTCCTCACATTTGTCAGTCCAAGGTACAGGAGAGGGCACATCTGAAAGTGTCAGAGCAGTCAATGGTTTTGCTATAAGTGAAAAATTTGGTATCCACTGTCTGCAAAAGGATGTAAATCCCAAAAATGCTCGGACTTCAGAAGGGGTGCGTGGTGCAGTCATTGTATGAACCAATTTAATTCTGTCTGGATGTAATCTCCTTCCCTCCTTAGAGAGGAGGTGTCCTAGATAGGTGACCTCCTCTCTACAATACTGCAATTTTGGAAGGGACACCTTATGGCCCAGAGGTGCTAAATGATGTAATAATGCAACAGTATCAGTCTTACATTGTGTCATGGAATCTGAGGCAATTAAAATATCATCAATGTACTGCAACAATGCAGAGCCTGAAGGTGGATTGAATTGGTCTAATTGACGTTTAAGACATTGACTATATATGCTCGGGGACTCAACAAATCCCTGTGGAATTCTTGTCATCGCGAATGATCTACCAAAAATCGCGAAGCTAAACAAATATTGAGATTCTTCGGCAATTGGAATGCTAAAGAACGCATTCTTCAAATCGATTACGGTGAAAAAACACGCAGAGGGTGGAACCATGGTGAAAAGACTATTCATGTCTGGGACCACGGGAAACTGGGGAATTACTATTTTATTAATTTCTCGGAGATCAATAACTAATCGATATACTGTGTTATCAGTAAATGATTGCTCACCATCTAATCTATTAGCATCATTTCGTTTCTTTACAACAGGAAGGATTGGACTGTTACATGGGCTGCTCACTATTTCCTTTATGACACCTGCATGCACAAGATCAGATATGACTGCCTTGAGCCCTTTTTCGCTTGATTTAGGTAATTTGTATTGAGGAACACGAGGTAACCGGGCACCTGGTTTGATTTTTATTACAATAGGGTCGATATCCATAATGCCTACATCATTCTTGCCTTTGGCCCATAAGCGAGGGTCTATTTCCTTTAGCTCTGGGGGTAAGTCGTATTCCTGTGAAAACATGCACCGAGTTGGGGAAACACTATCCATAGTTACATAGACACCATCCATTGAACAGTGAATAACTGCATTTAATTTCTTTAACAAATCTAATGCAAACAAGTTTTCATTGCAACCTGATGTTAAAGAGAGTGGCGTGTGTACTGTAAATGGGCCTACAGTTACTCTCATAGGTGTTGAGATGGGGCTCACCACGGGGATTCCAGAAATCCCAATGGATGTGGTATGAAGCCCAGACAGGGGAGCCCCGGGGACTGCAGAATGTGCAATAGATGTTCTGGTGGCACCAGTATCTAGAAGAAACTTATGGCCCTCTCCTTCGATTTTTACATCAATGTAGGGACCATTTTGATCTACAGGAATACTTACTCGCCCCTGGCCCTGTCTGTGGCTGTCCTAATAATTGTAGGATTCAGAAAAGAAATCATCAGCATAATATTGTCGTTCAAATGCATTGTCAAAAATATTAGTGTTACGCGGGACCTGATTCTCATTCTGCGAATTCTGATCAGTTCTACCTCTTCCTCGTCCTCGTGCATTACCTGCCGCGTTCCCTCTATGAAGTGACATACTTTGTCTTCCTTCCAGTAATGGGCAAGTATCACGCCAATGTCCATCCTGCTTACAGTAGGCACATTGGTTGATATTTAATCGGCGGTCTTGGGGTGGTGCAGATGCACCTCGGCCTCGACCCCTTCCCCGTCCCCTTGGTGGGCCACCCCTTTGCTGAGGGGTTGTATCCCGCTGAGGGTATGCCTGCTGTAATAATACCTTTTTCTTCAATTCTTTTACTGACTTCTCATTCTTTTCTAATTCTTCCTTGTACCTGCTCTCATAGTATTGCGCCATCTGCAAAATCTCTGCCTGTCCCTTCGTCATCCACGAACTCTCTGTTGCTTTTAATTTCTGTGATATTTCAGGTAGAAGGCCATTAACAAAGCGTTCTACAAATAGTGTGACACCTGTTACGGTAGCGAGGTCTTGACCGCTAAAATCTATGAAAGCTTGTTCAATTCTAGTAAAATAATCTGGGACATCTTCACCTATTTTCTGTTTATAAGTGGCAAGCTTTCCCCAATCCACAGTCTGAAGAGGTATAACAGTTTCTAACTTAGTCAATATCCGATTAGGTAAATCTAAAATATCCTGATGCGGCAGGGTTCCTGGTGCCCTTTGTGCTTCCCGTGCTTCTAAACCCCCCCATGTATTTCCCAAAGTAGGTGCACCATCTACTCTTCTAATTTTATGCCAAACTTCAGGACCCAATAAAACACCAAAAAAATAGTCAATGTCTTTGAGTGTCATGGTTGTGGTGGAAATGGCAATTCTAAGGTCCCGATAGAATCCAGCTGGATTCTTTCGAGGGTCTGGCAAGTCTTTCTTTATAGCCATTACCTCCTCCCTTTTCCATGGTATATGGACAAATTGGGCCACCGGCCCGGGAGCTGGTTGTCCGGCGGCAGCTGCTGCTGCAACTGCAGCTGCAGTGGGCATATCAGGGTGCACTTCCCTCATTGGGTACCCCTTGTCATATCTATTTAGAACATCTTCCCTGGCTATGACACAAATGCGTACTCCCTCATTTATGCTGTTACTATCAAGAATACAAGCCACACTGTCCCGCCATAATTGGTTTAATTCTTGTTCATAAGGGAGAGGGGTAGAATCTGTAATACAAGACTTCCAATCCCTCTCCAATTTTTCAATCATATACAGCAGTGCTAATTGCTGTCCAAAATGTGACATCTGTTGTATTGTGTCCATAATATCGGTGTGGGTGTAAATAGGATGTGACATCCAGTTCTCTGACTGATTCTTGATAACCCGTTTTTCCCAATCCCCAATAGTGGAGCGGGTACTAGGGGGCGAAATCGACTTAATAGGTGTGCCCCATATGGGTGAAAGTGAGTGTATGGCTGTGCACTGTCGGCGTTGTCCATTTGGGGTATTAGGGGCAGGGGACATTATTTGTAACCTTGCAGTGCTGGCTGGTAGTGGTGGGGCAGGTGGTGGAGGGATTAGGACTTGGGCTATTGGGGTAGCTTGGGCTAGAGGCTGTGGTGGTTGTGGCACATGCTGCTGTAGTGGTGCACCTGGATTTCCCAAATTGTGTCCTTGCCCTTGCTGCTGTTGCTGTGCCCCCATGATAGGTTGGGCTACTGCAGGGGGTGTGTAAGGTGGAGGTGCAGTAGGGCTATTATCTAATAGCTGTAGCATTACCTCATCTTCCTCTAATGCATGTTTGGTTTCTGTTGGCTTTGATACATAACTTCCCTCCACCTGAGCCCTATGGACTCTATCTTCAGATTCAATCCCTTTCTGGGTTTGGGACTGGTGATAAAGGGCGGCCTTTTGCATGATGGTTCTCCTATTTTCCCTCTCTATCAGTTTATCTGATTTAATTTTTCTTTTATTGGCCTCCATTTCCCATTTTCTGTATACCTCAAACATATGTTGTCTAGCCTTTTTATGAAACAAACATTCCTGTAGGTAGGTTAGTTTCTTTAAATCAAAAGACCCATCCTCTGGCCACTGGAGGTCAGGACAATGTCTAGTATACCTGCGCCATATACTATTATACAAATTATTCTCTAAACCATAATCCTTTAACATGTCCCACCCTGGTGTTCCCTCTTTTGGGATCGGTTGCTTTTTGTCTAAACGTGGCACATGATTTCGGCGAAAACAAAGACATAACCCTTGCCAACATTTCTTATTTCCCATATCGCACCTTTTAAATTTTCAAAAGACAACACACACCAAATTTCAAAATGTAACATGCACCAAAGAAACCCTTTTTCAAATGTGCACCAAAGAAAACCTTTTTCAAATGTGCACCAACTTACAAATTGCTCCAGGCCTGGGCAAATTACTCAAACAAGAAAAACACGTGTAATACAAATTGTCAAATGGTACCTTGTACAAATGCAAATTTACCAAGAACTAATCATTCCCAAAAATGATAAGTTATCCAAAAACAATTATTCTCTCAAATGCAAGTTAAAGCAGACAAGTAGCCAGCGAGGAACAGTCTTACCTGACTATCTGCTTTTCCTGGATTTCTCTCCGGCCGCCCGTGTCAGACTAATCAGTCAAGATAAACACCGATGTTTTCAGGGACTTCGCTGGGACATCATGAGAAAGCGGGGAGAGGCCTGCCCGGTGGATAAGATGCAGCTGCTTTTGAAACTAAGTCTTTGTGCAGGGGCCCCTGGAATCTACACCTCCGGAACGGCGTCCCCCCACTGGCAGCACGTCTCGTGACAGAGCTACTGAAGATATCCACTGGAAGGTCCCTGTTCGGGCGCCAAAATTGTCAAATGCACATATTTGCAGATACTTACAAATGCATTTACAAAGGAGTTTTGACACGGAGAGCCGGAGTGAAAAATCAATGACCAAAGGTCTGTTTATTTTTGCTGCAGCAAAGAGGACAGGTTTACCACTGGCATCCCAGGCCCGAAGTAAAGTGTGCTAGCATAAAGCGTTTAACAGTGATATTTATACTCATACATCAAAGGATACATAAAATGTGTAAATAATGATATACGTCATACAGATATTTTAAGGAGTTAATCAGTTTCCACACACTGGTTCCATTCCCAGCTTTGTCCTTGCCTCCCTTCTGCAGCTGCCTGACTCCCCACATTCTTGAGACCCTTCAAAGGATTACGTGGTTCAAAGGTATAGATATCAGCCTTTCCCTCCCCAAAATACCACAGCCGAGGTCAGTTAGTTATTTGAACACACAATTATAATGAGTACAGTGCCCCAGTTAGGGAAAGGAACCAGCTGCAAGCCTATGGCGTGGAACCAGGCTTATTTTACCTAAACAAATATACATAAGATAACATATGTGATAGACAGTGCGTTCAGAGACAACAAAAGCTCAAACTTACACGTGTAAAAGAAACGAAGCAATTCAAAATGAATTCTAACAGAACAAGTACACTATCGAAACACACTAATAAATATAATGAGCGATATCTACACCATTACACAATCGTGAAAATAAATGCTTGAGACATTGCAAATAATGAATTATATGTTCTCCGCAGATGGGAAAATGCACAAAATAGTGGGCAACTTTGAAAGACATAAGCAACATTTATTTAAAACAATTCAATTAAATCAGCTTGTTTGTTTGAAAGAGAGATTTTAATGACAGCATTAGTCATAACCAAAAGAGTGGTACTAAGTAAATGGAAAATCAACTGAAAATAAATGTTGAAGACTGGGACTGAGACTTGGTGTACTTGAAGTAGTTGGCTGGTTTAGAAGAATCTTTAGATTGGACAGGTCAGTGTGGTACATCTAATAGTGGAATTAATTTGTGGAACATTATGCATAAGTTTATTGATGGAACAAAATAACCTAATTATATGAAATCTTTTAAACCAGCGTGAAGCCTCATTACAGAATTAGCCTAGAAATCACTGCACCTTACCCCCATACCTGATGCCTGTGAATAGAGCTAGAATCTTCATTCTTGTCATAGAAGGTACCTGCACTCAGTAACGATGTTGTAGAAGACAGCTTTAGAATCAGTCACTCTCCTGTACAGAATGATTATTCCTCACCTTTTGGATATTCTGTGCACCAGCATTTCACAGAAACGTTTCCATAGGTGTCTCCCCCTTGACAGGTTCATCGGTGTCCACATGGCTCTGCACGTGGCACCATGTTACGTCACTGGAGCCATAGGAAGCCTTCGCCTGTGTGCTAACTTAAGTTTCTGTTTTTCCACGCATTCAGATCCCTTTTTTTCAGTGTGTAAGAGTTTTTACTTGCTCTCCAGTAGGGAATAGTGACTTTTGCCGTGTTGTTTTTGAAATTGGTACTTTATTGTGTGAAGATGTCTCCACCTCGAAAATCAGGGTTCAGACCTTGTGAGGACTGTGAGGGTCAGATGTCTCTCACTGACCCTCATGATACTTGCCTTTTGTGTTTATTGTTGTATCTTATTGACGCCTGTATCTTGTGTCAAAGGATGAATCCTAATGCTCTGAAAGAGAGAGGGAAAGTTGTTCTTGGCCAGAATGAGGCTTGAGAAGAAGGGACTTCGAAGGTTTTGGCCCAAGTCAAAGTAGTCATCTCCCCATTCAACGAAGTCAATGAACAAGAAGAAGTTGGGGGTCATGGTTCTCTACGCTGCTTTTCGAAAGATGAGTTGCAAAGGTTGGGGTCTCTGCATCCGGCTTCAGAAGAGGGTTGACACAACAGCACTCCCTTGCTGTCTCCTGTGCCTTTCCCAGCGTTGCATCCTGTCCGGCGCCATGGGAGACTTCACCTAGCCGTCAAGGTACAATGTTGGACTTCGAGCTGGCTCCCCATTCTCAGCAGGAGCAAATGTATCCAGCCTTCCCAGCTCCAGGTGGGGACCCTTCCCACTTTTTGAATGCTAAGTTTAGAATCTTCAATAGAGCGATGATCAGTGATGTAACAAAACTTGAGTGGGCCCCCTTGCAAAGTACATGGAAGGTCCCCCCTCTGGACTCGTGCAGGAGCTCTCAGGCTAGGTACTGTGCTGTGTGGGCCCCCAGAGCTCAAATACCCCGTGCTGTGCCACTACTCCACTAGCGATGACTCAATCTCTTGCACCTGCTGGCGCCATCGGTCCTCAGTTGCTTTCTTTCAGAGTCTTTCTACGCCTTACCAGCAGGCTCTTTTTATGCCTTTTTTGTAAATCCCCCAGGTTTCCTGGCTGATTCTAGCGCCAAGGGATGTTCCAAGGAAAATTACTCCATCTCCCCTGTCCATCCCACCTGTGTGCCTTCTTTGGTGCTGGCTGGCTCTGTTCTGACATCTCAAGCTTAGACTCCGATGCCTCTCTTCACCTCTCCAGCTCGGTTACCGCCAATGCCATTGCTGACGTCGCTGTTGCCATTACGGACTTCGCATCATAGATCAAGAAGAGAGGCTCAAAGACTTCTTGAAGAGGGACAGTATTTCTTTGGGGAAAAGGATCCTGAAGAAGTGGAAGAGGGTGATATTGTGCCTTCACTAGACCGAGACTTTGAAAGGTTGAGGGAGGCAAGTGATTTGGAGGTGTCTCCGGAATGGGAGTTATTGTCACCAAAGGATATTCCACCACTGGAAGCCACTTACCTTACAGTTATAAGGAAGGTGTGGGAAGTGTTGGACTTACCTCTTCTTAACACAGAGCTTACATCATTGTCATCTGAACCTTTGTTGCCTTTTAATGAGGCTCTAATGAGCCTATTTTGGACAATTGGCTGAAGCCTGCGGTGACCTCTGCAGTTGCCACCACAATGGCTAGGAGCTATAAGCCAGCTCCAGAGAATCTGCTCTTTTTCTCTTCCCCCCCTTTCACCTTGAAATTTGGTTGTTCAGAGGCTGACTCCTGGGGTCTTTTCCTTCATTCAGCAGCAGATAGGGAATATAAAACGATCGCTCAGTCAAACTAAAAGATGTTCTCATCAGGCAGCATGGTGCTAAAGTTCACAAACGCAACTTGCTTGTTGGGTCGCTACATACATGCTTTGTCGGATTCTGCAAAGTCTGTTATTCTTAAACTGCCTGATGATGGTCAGGGCCATTTTTCAAAACTTTTGATTGCTGGCCAAGCTGCAGCCTGTTAAGTTATACAGTCTGGTCCGGATACTGCTGTGGCTGGAGCAGTGGGCGCTTTGATTACTACCAGAAGGCACACATGGTTGTGGGGTTCTGGATTTTCTCAGGATGTACAGAATGCTCCAGTGAATTTCCTCTTTGATTGGGCTCGACTGTTTGATGCAAAAGCAGATTCTATTGGTGCCCCCTCCCTGAAATGCTGGGCGCAGCTTTGGTGAGGTGAGAGCTCTTCCAGGTGAGCTTTAGTAGAAGCAAAAATGTAATGATTCATTTTCTTAATTCTTTCATGAAAGGGGTCTTTTAAGAGACTGCCGTTGATCCTGCTTCATGATTTGCTAACTCGCCTAGCTTTCAGTGGGAAGAAATGCCCTCTCTGCCCAGCCAGACCAAATAATTAGAGCCGTCATGTTGTAGATTTTTGGCAAGCATTCCATGGGTGATCAGTACCTTTTTTGTCTTTCAGAAGTTTGGCTGGAAAATATCCTCTTTACTATCAATTTAAGTAATCACAGCAACCTTGCCACCAAAGCATGGTCTAGGATATTCCATTCTATGTCTACCCCTTCCCTTCTTATCTAAGGTTTACATGACCTGTTGCATACTGCATTAACCACTTTCTCACCTGGAATCTTTCAGAAGAACGGGGTGGTATGCAGCCTCTAGATCTAGCATGTACAAGCCTCCCTTATTGGATGGACTCTCTAGGGTTTTATCTACTAACCTTTGGTGTTTGGCCCACGAATCAAGGAGCCAGGTTCGACTCCATCCTGGTTCCTCACTGGAATTCTCATGACTGCCAGAAATGTACCCATCGTGTAGATCCTCTAGTGGGGAAGGAGGCTGGTTCTCCTCTGGAGTAATTCCAGATTCATCCATAGAGGGAGATCTAATGACAGACAGTTTGGGTTTCTCAAAAAAAAAAAAAGTTTCTCTTACATGCTAAACTGTATCCTCTGGCACCACTGCAGTGATGTTACGCTTTGCTTTCGGCGGTTTCTGAGCCTCCTGGGATTCTGACGTAATGTGCCTTAGGTCTTTTCCTATTGAGGGATGGTGACAGCATCGACAGAGGATGTAGAGGTTACTTATCTTTGTAGTGAGGAATCTATGGCTATCATTTATTATTTCCCAAAGGATAAGATGAACTGCTCCTGGATTTCCTTGTGGGGATCGCTCCAGGACCCTGCCATGGACCAGTGCCCCTTCGGTTACTTTTAGTTTGGTCGGAGTAAACCCCCCTAGCACCTACTACCACCTGTCCGCTCTCTTGCTGAAATACAGTGGTCGGTGGCTATATACAGATGGAACTCAATCGCAACAAGTATTTAAATCAAAATAGCGCTGATGCTGCTCTCCTGAGTCTGCTAATGTCTGCAAGTTCAAACAAACATTTGCAATGCAATAGGTCTCGCATTTTCTTGAGTTGTAAAATCGTAACTGGACTTTTCTTGCCACATAAATTGGTCAACCCTGCCTCACAATGTCGTCTTGTCTTGCCATATAATTCAAGTTCCCCAGCACTTAACTAAAGCACATCCATTTACCTTCTTCCTCCATCTTAAAACATATACAATTATCATACAAACCTTTATCAGAAATAAACCTTTGGCGTTAGAGTGTAATGCTCAAAACACCATAACAAAAATATCATGTTGGACTATTGGAGGGTGAGAGGAAAGCGGAGTCGGGAGTAAAGATGGAGAGGACAAGTGGCGTAGTAATGGTGCCATGGGCCCTGGAGTAAGAAAGGAAAATGGTTGACTGGAATTTTAGTAAGAAAATAGAGCAGTAATTAGAGTTGAGTGAGGTCTCTAGGCCCCAGTGCCATTGCACCTGTTGCTCCATTAATAACTAGGCCTCAGGAGAGAGTGCGGATGGGGTAGAAAAAAAAGAGGTGAGAGGAATACAACAGACAAAATGAAGAAAGGGGGTTGCAAAGAAATAAAAAAGAAGGGGAAGAAAGAACAAGAAGTGTTGGACAAAAGAAAAGAGGGAAGGAAGCTAGTGGCCGAAAGATAGAGGAAAAAATAATGAAAAGTTTAAAAAGAAAAATGAATATTAGAGGAAAAAAAGAGATAGTGAGTGTAGGAAAATGCCACTATTGGTATGGTCACCCCCCACTTTTTGCCTAGTGTTGATGCCAGCTTTCACTGCTAACCAGGCCCCAGCATCAGTGTTCTTTCCCTAAAACTGTACCTTTGTTTCCACAGCTGGCACAGCCCTGGCACACAGTTAAGTCCCTTGTAAAGGGTACCCCTGGTACCAAGGGCCCTGTGGCCAGGGAAGGTCCCTAAGGGCTGCAGCACATGTTGTGCTCCCCTGGGGGACTTAGTACATGCACACTGCTTTGCAGCTTGTGTGTGCTAGTGGGGAGAAAAGGCAAATTCGACATGGCATTCCCCTCAGAGTGTCATGCTCACAAACCACTGACTGTGGCATAGGTAAGTCACCCCTCTAGCAGGCCTTACAGCTCTAAGGCAGGGAGCACTATACCACAGGTGAGGGCATAGCTGCATGAGCACTATGCCCCTACAGTGTCTAAGTCAATTCGTAGACATTGTAAGTGTAGGGAAGCCATACTGAGTATGTGGTCTGGGAGTTTGTCATTACGAACTCCACAGCACCATAATAACTACACCGAATACTGGGAAGTTTGGTATCAAACATGTCCGCACAATAAATCCACAATGATGCCAGTGTGGGATTTATTGAAAAATGCACACAGAAGGCATCTTAGAGATGCCCCCTGTATGTTAGCCCAACTGCTAGTGTAGGGCTGACCGGCCTATGCTAGCCTGCCACTTCCAGATGAGTTTCTGACCACATGGGTGAGTGCCTTTGTGCAGTCTGTGGTCAGAAACAAAGGTGCTTCACACCTCCCCCTGCAGGAACTGTAACACCTGGTGGTGAACCTCAAAGGCTCAAGCCTGGTGTTACAGTGCCCAAGGGCACTCCAGCCAGTGGAGATGCCAGCCCCCCAGACTAGCCCCCACGTTTGGTTGGAAGTCCAGAAGGATAATGAGAAAAACAAGGAGTGACCCCCTCAGCCAGGACCACCCCTAAGGTGTCCAGAGCTTAAATGACCCCCTCCTTGAGAAATCCTCAATCTTGCGTTGGAGGATTAGGACCAGTAGGGATAGGGATGTGCCCACCTCCCCATACGGAGTGGGCACAAGGGGGATATAGCCACCCTCAGGGACAGTAGCCTTTGGCTACTGCCCTTTGACCCTAACACACCCCTAAATTTAGTATTTAGGGGCGGCCCTAAACCCTGCTCTTCAGATTCCTGACGACCTCAAGAAAGAAGGACTGCTGAGCTGAAAACCCCGCAGAGAAGAGTAGGAGACACCAACTGACTTGGCCCCAGCCCTACCAGCCCGTCTCCTACTTCAAAAAGCTGCAAGAAAAGAAGCAATACGTTCGGCAGGACCAGCGACCCCTGGAAATCCTCCAGGGGACTGCCTGCATCACCGAGGACCAAGAAACTCCCGTAGACAGAGGACCTGTCCACAAAGAAGACAAAGAAACAATCGTTAAAGGGACTCTCACCTCACTCCAGAAGCGTGAGTCCCCCAGCCTGTGTCCAGAGAAACCAACTAGCCAGAGAGGATCCCCAGGCAAATCCGATGATGTGTCCACCCTGGGTTGACCTCTCTACACCCCCACGATGACGCCTGCAGAGGTAATCCTGAGGAAACCCCCCCCCCCCCCCCCGACCGTGACTGCTCAGGACGAAGATATCTGTCATCTGGAGAAGCACTGCACCCTAAGCCCCCAGGCCCAAGAGAAACTGACCATCGGTGCAGCAACAATCAGCAGGCTGCCCTCACCAGTGCCCAGTTGGTGGCTTTGCCCGAGAGGCCCACCTGTGCCCTGTCTGCAGCGCCTAAGTGACCCCGTGTCCCTCCATAGAGTTCTATTGAGAACCCAATGCCCTGTTTGCACACTGCACCCAGCCGCCCTGTGCCGCTGAGAGTGTGGTTTTAGTGCCTACTTGGGGTCCTCTAGTACTTCTCCAAACCCCCCTGGTTTGCCCTCCGACAACGCAGGTACTTACCTTCAATCAGACCGGAACCGTAGTACCCCCTGTCTCCGTAGGGGTCCATGTTATTTTGGCTCCTGTTTGACATCTGCACCTAATCGACCCTGTGTTGCAGGTGCTGGGAGTTTGGGGTTATCTTGGACCCCCAACAGTGGGCTACCTATGCCCCAGAGATTGAACTCATAAGTTTGTTACTTACCTCTCCCAGGAACTGTTGGAAATTGCACTGTCAACTTTTAAAATAGCTTTTTGCCATTTTAAAGAAAACTGTGCACATTGTTGATTCCATTCAAAGTTCTAAGTATTGTAAAGTAGTGTAAAGTACCTTTTATTTAATGTACTTACCTGCTACATGAATCTTGTGGTTCTAGAAATAAATTAACAAAATAATATTTTTCTATAGAAAAACCTATTGGTCTGGAGTTGTCATTGTGTGTGTTTTCACTTATTGCTTGTGTATGTACAACAAAAGCTTAACATTGCCCTCTGATAAGCCTAACTGCTCGACCACAATACCACAAATAGAGCATTACTATTATCTATTATTGCCTCTGTCAAGCTTCTTGGGGAGCCCCTTGACTCTGTGCACACTGTATCTCATGTTGATATAGTTATATACAGAGCCAGCTTCCCGCAGTGAGAGAAACAAGCAGTGAAAAAAACCAGGGCATGTATGTACTGACACAATTCCCAAGGATACAGAATGGGAAAAACACTTTGACACTCTGGGTCCCAACAAGAAACTTTTGGCTTCCACCTACAGTCAGGAAAAAGATGGATTTATAGTCCAATGTGAATTGACAGGTAAGGATAAGAAAAGTATCAGAGAAAGAAAGGAAGAAAGATAAAAAAAAAAGTGAAAGGACGCATACTGACATACTGAGTCAAAGGAAAGAGCAAATAAAAAAGACAAAGAAAGAATGAAGGTAAGAGAAAAAAATTGTGAAAGGATGAACGCCTGATCAAGAAAAAAGGGAGGAATGAAACAAGGAGACAAATAACCAAATTTTTGCGAGTTTGAATTAGGCGGTAGGAAGAGGAGGAGGGAATTTTTTTTTTAAAAAGGGTGAGGAGTTGAAAGAGAGCGAAGCTGTTAACGTGTGGATTTGAAGAGCTGGAAAGAGAAAAGTGGGGGAGAAAGAAAACACTGATTAAACAGAGTAAAGGAAAGAACAGAGTGAGATAGGTAAAACAGACCCTCCCAGATAAACATGGCAGCTAAGAATAGAGTTAATTGGCTCCCCCACATCCTCAAATGGAAGTCAGAGTGTGAAACAGCAAGGGGCACTGCAGAACAGCAGGTGGTGCTTTAGCAGAGTTGTATGTGAACCCCAATACAGCACTTTTGGGGCGCTTCAGATCAGGATTGGGGGTATCGACAGAGCTGTGTCCCAGCCCAGTGCTGGAATAACAGAAAAGCAGCAGGTGAGGAGTAAGAAACGAGCACTGTGTAATTCCTGGTATTGGAATATTGGGGTGCTGCAGGTTAGGGTTGAGGTGAACTGACAGCTGTATGTGGGCTGCAGTACTGGAATAGTAACAGGCACACAAGATCAGAAGTGAGGTATGTTAATAGAGCTATGTGGGGAACCTAGTATTGGCGTGCCAGTGTAGCCGAGTGTTAGCCTGAAGGTGCCCTGGTGAAGCTGCGAGTAGGGCCCAGCATGGGAGTAGCTTTGCCTCTGAACCACAGAAGTGACAAGGGGTGGGTGGTGAGCCTTAGTACTGAGAAGAAACGTGCACTGAATGTTAGAATTGATGGATTCCGGCAGAGTTGTGGTGGTTTCCATCAACAGTGGCATTGGATGTTAGACTTGAGGTGCACTGGCTGAGCTGCGTTGTGCTCTTTGGTTCCATTATTGGCTTTGCAGTGGGTTTGAATATTAAAATTGAACTGCTGTAATGGAATTGTATGTGAGCGGGGTCCCAGTATAGGAAAGGAGGTGACCTCGCCAGGTTAGAACTGAGGTGCACTGATGGAGCTGCACTTGAAGTCCCAGTACTGGAATAGCAGAGTGTACTGACTGTAAGAACTGAGGTTCCATGGCAGACAGTGTGTGTGGGGTTCTGGCACAGACACAGCTGAGGGGCATGGAGTGTGTGAACTGAGATGCACTGATGGAGCTGCGCCCGAGGTCCCGGTACTGGACAGCAGTGTGTACTGACTGTAAGAAGTGAGGTGCTCTGGCAGACAGCGTGTGTGGGTTTCTAGCACGGCTGAGGAGCCTGGAGTGTGTGAACTGAGGTGCACTGATGGAGCTGTGAGTGGGATTCCAGTATGGAGCAGAAGTGGGCACTGTCTCTAAGGATTGCAGAGCCCTGGTAGAGCTAGGTACCTAGGCTATAAGCAATTACAAGCGATCCTCCGCCTTGGGGTCCACAGGCAGGAACACTTGATAAAGAAAAGCCAAGGAAGGGTGGGAGCCAGGCAGCTGAGAGAGGGTACAGAGAGCCCACAAAGACCAAATGTGACCAAGATAACAGACTGCTTTATAGCTTAAAATTAAAAGGGGTGCTTCCCTGGACAGGAGCAGGAAACAAAGTTAAAAGAAAAAGTCCTTACAGACCAGGTAAACAGGACAAAGCGTAAGTATACAGTAGTTGGTCCCTGCTCCCACACAGAAGAAGGCGGGATTAAGAGGCATGACTGACCACTAGCAAGCAAGGATTTTTAAATGACATTGAAACTAACAAATGAAATAGCTGGAAGCCCGCAGAAGAAGTATTCTTAAAAAATATACAAGAAGTCTTATGCTCTACCTAAAAAAGAGACAAGGGAGAGCACAGATTCAACCTGCTTGCTGCCCTTTCTAGTGGTTTGGAGCGTTACAGTGCCTGCGCCGCAGTTGTGGAGTCTGCCCAACTCGGAGTAGATAAAGTTGCACCTCCATGTCCTAACCCTGACAGCTGCCTGCCGGAACGCTTGCCAGCTCAAGGACCTGTAGAATGAGACTTGTCCCTTCTTGGTGCCGGCTGACGAGTGTGTGGCGGTCTGCCAAAGGATGGGCTACTAAAGCAAATAACCGTGTCAAACGAAATTGACTCGTCCTGTTAAAGAGCAAATCTTGCGAGTGGTATTAAGACCATAAAACCCAATGTCATCTTACGTACACAGATATAACAATAGTCAATTAAAACATTTACATGTGATTGTTATATTACATGTGTCACCATTAGGTTATGAGACCTTTTTTATGAGACCTTTTTTTTTTTTTTTTTTTTTTTTTTATGGGCTCATGGGGGGTCTATTAGTTTGATGCATTTTTACTGTTTGTTGTGGCTGCTGATTAAATAAACTGAGAAAGAAATGTATAATCCTCCTGTGTGGTACTGACTTAGAATTGAATGGCGGATAAAAACTCAAATGTATATGGACTATAAGTAGGAATATTTGAATGGCTGGAAGAAACTATTTGTGAATTTGTTTTTTTTAACCTTGATTTCTGATAAAAGATTTGACAAGCTATATTTGAAAATATCATTAACTGGGGCAAGATCTTTTTGAGTTGTATGGCCTACACCGGATATTTTCATGGCACATTATTGGCTGTATCCTTAATTAGTCAGTCAACATAGACGTTTATCAAAATGACTTTTTAAAGAGATTGTTTTATATTAATGCAAGATACACTGACCACTATTTCAAACTAAGTCTCCGTAAGACTACTCCCTGGCTAAATACATTTGAGTATATCAAAGGGCCTGTGATTGATCAATTGGAATAATATTTGTGGAGCTAATTTGGCTTCCGCCAATAACCCCTTATTGGATTTTTTTTTAATAGCAAGTGTAGCCGCTCACCTGTCTATCACTATCATTAAACCTATTTAATTAATTTGCTACCTTTAAGTTGCTGTCACGCTACCTGGAGGTCGCTTCCAATTTCTTGCTAAGGAGAGACTTGCAGGCTATCTGAAGTTGTGATTTTTAGTTCATACATTGATAACTTTTAAGGGCTGCAGGATTCAAGTCAGTGAGGTGTGATAAAATCTGCAAGCCTATCTGTACGAGTGCTTTTTAATGGATCTCTTGAAATGTAGAAAACTGCCCTTCCCTGAAGGGGGTTAAGGAAGTGACATCTAAAGAGAGTAGCTATGTATATGTATCGTTCTCCGTCCCCAAAACGTTTGTATCTCACCTGTTGCGTTATTCTTAGATGGACTGGCAAATATGACATGTTTGTCCTCATCTGTAAATTGCTTTATGCACCAGGCATATCGTTTTATATTTGACCCTTTAGTTATTTATGCCACTTGTGATACAGCCAAGTTCCTTTTGCAGAGGTATCTACCAGAGCAATTACAATTGGTTTGTTTTATCACTAAGCTCTCACTAAATCTAGGATTTGTGAATACAAAAGGCACATTTGATGTAGTACTTGTGACTGCCCCCCCCTACCCTCAAACACCTTTTTGATGTATAAAAACGTCTAAGAGTTTTGGTGATTATTCTTCAGCGTGTTCCTTTCCATATTTAATTTGACTCGATTTATCCTTTGCACTCTCATACTTTTCGATAGACAGTATGGTTATTTTCTAACATTTAAAGAAAGCAATTAAGAGGTATCCCTGTGTAAAATAAGACTATTGATTTCTCTTTTTTGTTTGTACTTGCTCTAAAATAAATGTTCAAGCTTTAAAGTTTGAACTTCAACATTTTCTAGAAATGATTCTCTAAGATGGAAATTGTGTGCTGTTGAGTTTTGTTGGTGGAAAGCAGCAGCTAATTCAAAAACAAATTCACTTTATTAGCAAAGTCTGTGAAACAGCACAGTTTTGATAGACGCAGCATGTCGACTATAAACTGAATGGTTTCCTTTATTAACAGGTATGGTAGGTTCACGGAGGATCCCTGGACCTGTCTAAACAGCTTCTCTGCGAATTCGATTACTGACCAGAGGTACTGCCCCGTGTGGTGCGCGAGACAGGATCATTGTTTGAAAGTGTTTTTCCTATAAATGATACAGAACCATCCAGTTCTTATCTTTGCTCACAAAACCAAACTAATTAATTATGAAAGCGAATTACCTTAATAGTTTCAGAGAGTTGCATTGAACCTAATTTCCTAGTCTGCAGAGTATCCTGCTTACTAGCAGCTGTCCGGTATTTACGTTGGTACAAAAGCAGTAAATAAACCTTTAAACTTCTTTCATACTAGTCATCCGGTCTTCTGAGGGAGTAATTCACAGACCTCGAACATGCGTCTATACAGTAGGGTGAAGGTTACTTCTCACTTAATGGAATTTTACATATGACTCTCTATTTTGTAAGCTTCCAGAGGGAAATGCATTAACATAATGAATGTCTTGTTAGCACACTCATTTATGGCCTCTCTACGAGGTACCAAGAAGCAAAGAGGTTAATTCTATACTCCGGTAGTTAATGATACTTAGTCTACATGTGTGTGGAATTAATGTAGATTCTTTGATAACTCGGAGAACCCCATTAATAATGGTAAACTAGCAGTGGAATTCATAATTCTGTGTCCTACTTAAGCTGAACTCTTATGGTGGAACTATCAGAGGTCCTCTGTTAACTCTGGGGGTCTCATAATTCCTGAAGAGGACGACAACGGGGTTTATCAGCCTGATTGGGAATTTCAGGCCTCTCCTAATGAGGGCCTTAGAGATCTCTTGGTGGTGTTTTATTGTCAGAGCACATGCAACTCTATTGATCATGCTCAATTATTTGAAAACAAACAACCACCCTTTTGTCTATGGGGAAACTGATTTCTTAAAGGGTCCATTTGCTTTCATGCTGTCATAAGATTTCTCATCGTATCTGGTTCCGGCCTGAGAGCCACATGTCTGTGACTCCAGCTCCTAAACATATCTCTTCTCTGGAAAATTCTATGAACACAACTAACATATGTGATAGTGCTCACCACACAGTCACGTAATCACACTCTGGTCCCCTGCTATCTTCCTTGGGTAAGGACACCAGCAGTGCAGGCGCTACAAATTGTCTCGCATCAAGACTCTTTGTTGCATAAATGCCTTAAACTTTGTTTGATCAGAGAGAGTTTTCACAGTATTAACCCATCTCCTAGACCTTAAGTCTCAACTGTCTTCTTGCCCAGAGGGCAGATAGCTGCCTGTCACCAACGTAGGCCTTTCCCCGTAGCCCTTAGATAGTCCTTATTTTGAAATCCTCCCCGTCTTCCTCAACAAGACATTGCAGGGTTTTTCACAGAAAGAGAAGAAAAATTGATTTAGCAAACAATCAGCTTGAACTTCACAAAGCGGTTCCACATGCAAGGACCTGTGGCTCTTCAGCAAATATGAAGTAACAGTTTAATATGTACAGGATTTAAAACTGTATTAATCTGAAAAAGTTTACATATTGAGGGTTGTAAGAAATTGGGTTACTGATTTGTGTGTGTGGGAGGGGGGGGGAACCACACTCAAGAATCAATTGCAATCCTTGTCAGGGTGAAATTACAAGCAAACACCAAATTAGCCCGTGCTCAACCCTCTAGTAGCTTGGTACAGAGCAGTTAGGCTCAGCTTAGAGGCAATGTGTAAAGTATTTATGCAGCACTGCAAACAGTAATAAAGTGAAAATACAGCACAAGAAAAATCCAACACCAATTTAGTAAAATAGAGCAAAACTTATTTAATTTAAAAAAATAATAATCAAAAACAAGAGTTAAGTGAAAAGAGTGTCAAAAATGCCCACAGCAGCAGTGGCTATCTGGCTGTGCGAGACTAGCAGAAAGTCAGAAGTTCAGGCAAATGTGATGGAGTGTGGGTCAGGTACAGTGACCATGTTTGTCCCGCTGAAAGAGAGACCGTCTCTGTCCAGTGCCAAAGTTACATTAGCAGTGTAAGAGGCCACAGGGAGCAGGGAGAGCGGTGCGGGTGTGCATTTAAGTGTAGCTGACCAGACATGAATGGTCGTTACTGTAGCACAAAGTTCCTGTTGGCGTCGCGGATGGTCAGAGCTGTGGCCTGGCAGTCACCACAGCAATCGATGTAGCTCGAAGAATTGGTTTGCTGGAACTTTGGGCTGGCGCGGGTGGCAAAGGCTTGATGTGAACATGTCCATTTCTGTTTTCAAGGAGCCCAAAAAGTTTAGGGAAATTAAAGTGGCGCCCCACCAGGGGTCCAGGATGGGGGTGCTGTCCTGCATGGAGAGGCAAGGGCTTACCGTCTCTCAAGTTGGACAGCTGTTAGAGAGGACCAAGGGGACCACTCCAGACCACCTCCTGTGGTGCAGGATCCACACAACTTTGGAGAAGAGGTGATGCATGCAGACGGTCGTTGTTGCAGTTAGTGCCTGCAGATGCAGGGGAGTGACTCCTTCACTCCAAGGGAGATTCCTTTTTGCTTCTTGTGCAGACTGAAGACTTGCCGCCTTCAGATGATGCGCAGCTGGGGAAATGTTGCAGTTGCTAGAAAGAGCTGTTGCAGAAGTGATGACTCTCTGCAATTCTGCAGAAGAGTCATCACTGTGGATGCAGATTGTCGGTTCCTGGAGGCTTCAGTTGCAGTTACAGTGGCCAGAAGGTGAAGTAAACGTTGCAGAGGAATCCTGCTGGAATCTTGCACGTCGAATCCGAGGACCCACCCAAGAGGGAGACTCTAAATAGCCCAGAAAGGGGGATTGGTCATCTAGAAGGATGACCACCCTCTAGTAGGGGGCTGTGATGTCACCTGTCTGTCCTGGCCACTAAGATGCTCCCAAAGGCCACTGCCCCTCTTGGATTCAAGATGGCAGAATCAAGTGGCCACCTGGAGGAGCTCTGGGCATCACACCTGGGGTGGTGATGGACAAGGGAGTGGTTACTCCCCTTTCCATTGTCCAGTTTCGCACCAGAGCAGAGACCGGGGGTCCCTGGACTGGTGGAAGCCAGTTTATGCAAGGAGGGCACCAAATGTGCCCTTCAAAGCATACCGGTGGCTTGGGGAGGCTACCCCTCCCAAGCCATGTAACACCTATTTCCGAAGGGAGATGGTGTTGCCTCCCTCTCCCAAAAGAAATCCTTTGTTCTGCCTTCCTGGGCGTGAGCTGGTTAAGCATCGGTAGCCCAGACACCTGTCTGTAGGATGGCAGCAGTGCATGCTGCCTGGGAAAAACCTGCAAACTGGTAGGAGCAAAGCTGGAGGTCCTCTAAGGAGCCCCCAGAGTGCATGGAATCATACACCCAATACTTGTAACAGTATTTGGGTATGATTCCGACATGTTTGATACCAAACGTGCCCAGGTTACCATTACCGTTATGTACCTGGACACATTTAGTGACGTGTGTCCAGTACACGGGTAAAATGGCTTCCCTGCACTTATGAAGTCCAGGAAAATGGAGCTGGAGTTCATAGGGGCACATCTGCTCATGCAGCGATGCCCTCACACAGTTACTTGCACCTTGTCCTCTGGGCTGGGAGGGCCTCCCATAGGGGTGACTTACAGTGACCTGGTGCAGTGACCTGTAGTGAAAGGGTGCATGCACCTTTTCACGCAGGCTGCAATGCCAGGCCTGCAGACCCATTTTGTATGGGATCCCATGGGTGGCATAGCACATGCTGCAGGCCATTGAGAACCCCTGGTGCCCCAATGCCCTGGGCACCTAGGTACCATATTCTAGGGACTTACATGGTGGCACAGGTATGCCAATTGTGAGGTGTACAAGGTCAGGAACAAACAAATTTAGAGGGGGAGAGCACAGTCACTCGGGTCCTGGTTAGCAGGATCTTTGTGAACACAGTCAAAACACACCGACAGCAGGCAAAAAGTGGGGATAACTATGCCAAAAAGAGGGTACTTTCCTACAGTAGATTGCTGAAAGTTCGTCATGATTGATGTTGGCAGGGTCTGCCGCTTGGAGTACTTCAGGATCATTTGGTTTTATCAACACAAATGTTAATTGTGGGTTTCTTTGGACTCATTTTCTGTAGAAGAGAAAAAGTCCCCTTAGTCTTTGTGTGCTTTCTGTTTCTCTTTCTCAAGCATAATGGATGACTCCAGACCCACAAAATTTGTCTTGGAAACCTGACACTAGTTTGACAAGTGCCAGCACCCATGCTGAGCGCCTTGCAGTAATCAGTGTTCACTCTGTGGGCAGTGATTGGATGTTAAAGACGATGCCATTGTCCCACCTTCTACCCAATTTCCCTGCGACCATTCTGTATCCTTTTGCCAGATCCAACATTCCAGTCGCAGTTATGTTGGTGCACTCTGTGTCCAACCTTCACCTCTCAAGTCTGGATGACCACTCCATGAGTTTGGTAACCTCTACACTGATAAAGTGGCTCACAGCTGTCAACTCTGTCTGTCAGCTGCAATCATTCCTGCTTGGATGAATACAAAGAAGTTTCTTTGCCATTGTTATTTTTCCCCAGTGGGTCCCTGGACATCAGGGCAGCCACTCCGATCAGCTACTGCTTCCACCACTCCTGAAGTTTCATTTCACCCCCCACTCTGGTCTGCCGCAATCGCTCAGCCAAAGTTGGAGCATTGTTTGAGTTTGCAGAAACGGTGAACATCCTTGTTGGCTCACCTGCAGTGCTTAATTTGGGGAAAAATGTAATTGCTAAGGCCATTCACAAGAGGCCACTGCAGCATGCATCACCTGTTGCCCCAGCCAGCATGCCAGTGACAGTACCAACACACCTATTAGGCTTCACTCTCCTACAAGTGTGATAATTCAGACTATTGAAGGCCACCGAAAGGTATAATGGTGTGAGCGACAGGTTATTATTCATGTAAATGTATATTGACTTGTGAAATACTGTTGTTGTGCCCATATAAAACTTTGACAGAACGCCCCACCATGTGAAGAGCTGTCTCTAGAGCCGGTGCTGACATAAGTGCTGGTGCCAAGCACTGGAAACCACGGGCCAAAATTAGCCACTACTCACCCAAGTTAAATGACTCTCCCTTGTCCCTTTAGGTGATGGCTGGGGAGTTATTGTGAGGGAATTTATGATGGGAAAGATCCTACGGATGAAGTATGAAGCCATTACCTTACTATGAGGTTGTGGCTCTTTCCCACACTAAACATTGCTTGTACATTCCACTGGGATTCAGAATGTGAATAGGAGGAGGGGAAAGCCCCATTTGGGTAGCTTAGTCTTGGTCAAACGGGTCATGTTTAAGCTCTGATCAAACCCACCATCGTTCCCAGAGGAAGCTTAGAAAGTGTAGCATTGACGAATACATGTAGGGTAGCCCACAAAGCCAATTAGTGTGTAACTCAGACTAGTACATGCCTGAGTAATGATATAGACATTGCCTTATTCCTGGGTGTGTATGTCCAGATACTATACTGAGGATGAGCAGCAGTGCCCTAAACAGCAGCTTGACTGCCATTGGTGCCTTCTAAACCACACATGCCGTTAGAATGGAAGTTCCTGGATTGTACGTCGAAAGGATTTTGGAGTGAAATTGTCTATGAAATAATGCATTTACTATTGAAGTAAGATGTACTATAACAAACAGGGGTCATTTGACTGTAGGTGACATAGAGTACTTGGTTACCAGCCAGTGACACATGGGGAGACTGAAAAGCCTCAGTAACACAGAAATTAAACATATCCACTATCGAGTCCATTTTCCCATAGTAGGAAGGCAGGGAACTATCCAGAGTGGATTGAGTCCTGGTGAGACATACCATCACCACCAAGAGTCCTGAAGTTAGGAATTTAATAATAACAACACCTGCTGTTCCAAGATCTGGACTGTCCGAGTGAGCGACAGAGACATGAGCTTCTTGATATAGCACACCATCAGTGTTGGAGCAGCCAACACCAGAGAAGGCAAGCTTCATGTGCTATTTCTTTTGGGGAGACTTCTCATTTCCGTTCAGGGTGTCACTTTCCTCTTTTCTATCCACTGCCACATGATAGTGTAGGACCTGGGCTTACTACAGAGAATTCTGGAGCTGGACTTACTTGGTGCGGTTGGGGCACCAAATACTAATAAAAAAAGGGATGGGTAGAAAGATTTATTCTTGGCTGTTGGAATTGAGTATGGGCCACATTTTGGTTAATTGTGTTGATGTTCGTTGTGCCACTACAGACCGAGACCTACTATTTGCAAATCAGTCTTGCTTCAAAAAGGATAGTCCAGCAGCACAAGCTACTAAGCCACATAACCTATGCACAAGAGTGCAAGCAACCCCTCACCAGTGGCCACATTATTTGGGCTTATTGGTGGTTTAAAGGCCAGCCAAGTAGTAGTAAATCAGTGTCTACTTATCCCAGCATTGGAATGTTTGGTTGGCTGTAATTATGCATAGCAAGCTGTTCAACTGTGTGGAATAAAGTGTAAATAATGATTTACTTATGGTCTTACAATTAGAGGCATGAAGATCTTTCTTCCAAGTTCTGTGATCTTTGATAAAGTAGATTAATTGATTTCTTCCATGCATGAAATGTAATGGTAATTGAAGTGTACGTTTTCGGAAGTGCATCTTTCCAAAGGAGGCTTCAGAGGTGGCAGTAGTGAATATTATGCTTTCCATGACAATTTATGTATATTTAATCTGTTTTTTCCGCAATTGCAGGCAAAACAAAAACATTTTGCTTGCAGTTGTAGTGCTTGCTTTTGTAGTAAAGATTGTAATGGAGTTTGTGAAGGGAAAATACTGTTCTGACACCCGAAAGGGTCGCAACACAGCACATGTGACAGGTGATTAGGTAACATGTTGTTATAAAGTATTTGCCTCAACTTCTTTTTTTTATATGCAGCCGAGTGCATAAACACGTAGCAGCACAAGGATATAATAAACAGCATATGCATCATCGCGGACAAACCGTAGAGAGCATCTTATTTTTTAATACTGTTACAAAGGTAGAAAATAACACAAGTAGGCAAGCAGTTCCTCTGTCGAGCTCTGAGGTCTGGTCTGAAGGTGGGAAAAGACTTCCTAGTTCTCACTTCTTCTAGCCGTAGATTACTCACCTTTTTTTTAATATTCGCCCAAGCATCAGACTAAATTCGGGAAATCTTCAGCAGTACCTCTGCGCTCCTGCAGGTGGTGACGGCAGCTCTGTGACCTGTGTTTCCACAACCAACGTGACGTGCGCTGGCTAAATCGGTGCCACCCATGCACGCTGACTTCAGTTCCTTTCTTTATGTATGAAAATACACACCTGCTGCTACCCCCTCCTTTCTTTGAGACTTTTTTTTTTGAAATTTTGCAGTGGGCAAGGGAAATGTCTCTCCAATGTACAGGGCTCAACCACGTGTTTTGCCGGGGGTTAGACCACGACTCCAAGGCCTGCAACGATTGCCCCTTGATGCACTCCAAGGCCATCAGGGTCCAGGACGTAAAACTCTTTTTTTTTATTCTTTTCCTTTTTTTAAAATCATTTTTATTTACATTCTCTTTTTAAGTATATAACCGGTGCAACACAATCGTTATAGCATAATACAATCTGTACACAAAACTCGTTCAAGAGAATTGAGAAGAAGCGGTGGGGATTATTGCAGTCAATATATATAAGCCACTTATGCATAGATAACAAAGAAAAATTAATGATATTATCAATAGAGGTGGCAGGGACTTTCTAAAAAAAAAAAATTGCATTGGTTGAAGAGTCACTAGACAATAAAGGATGCCAAAAGGAGAAAAGCAGTTCTAAACAACAACATAACTGGGTGAAATATATAGGGGGTAAAAATAGTGGGTGCACTTTATAGTGATGGGAAAGCATAGCACAAGTGTCACAGAGCCAGGAAGGGCACATACGATACACAACAGAACGCAGAATGAGGGCAGAAGGGAAAAAGGTGGTTCTGGTCTGCACCTGCGCTTAAGGGGTGTATGGAGTGGTCGGGGTCCCCTTGCAGGACTTTTCCAGAAGGGTGACCCAAGACTCTGAGTTGGAGTATTTACGGTAACCCTTCACCTCTTCCCAGCACAGTAGTGCACTCTCAGCCTGAGCACATGCCAACATAGAGAGTACCCACGCGAAGGTCACTGGAGGGTTCGTCGCTTTCCATTTCCGAGCAATCTGGCGCTTCACCAGGAGGAGGGCTAGGTCAGCAGACCGCATAACAGCTTTGTTTTTTGGTGCGCCAGTGAAATCCCAGGATGCATAACACACACCCAGGTATGTTGGAGGACAGCCCCATGCAATGTACTAAATGTGTTGCGACATCATGCTAGTATATGGCCAATGAGCTACAGGACCAGAGCATGTGTACTATACCCACATCTAGTGTCAGACAACGGGCAGGTAGCGCAGATGCGATGAAAATAGCAGATGATTTTACTGGGAGTCAAGTAGGCTTGATTTAAATATAAAATTGAATCAATTTAAAACAAGTATTGTGGGACACTAATGAAAGGTATGCTAAAATAGCCTGCTAATCACCGTCTGTGCAGGGGCGGCCAAGAGCCTTGTCCAGTGTCCAGGAAGTGCTGTGTGAATGCGCAAAGCACTGACACTAGGAGGTAAAGTTCTTTGTGGCGAAACATCACGTGACCGCTCATCATTATCAGTTGAGGTTTTATTTATACCAGTTCAGGTATATTTCTCAAGGCTGTTCTTACGAACAATCATCGCTGAGGTGAGTCAAAGAAAAAGCACAGGAATTCTGAGCAGGACTTGGCCCTGCCCCACCATTTTTGATCTCCAGAGAAGTCGTGAGGGCGTCATCGTTCCTTCAAGTCGCACTCCTGAAATCGTTCCACTTCTGAGGCAAATCTGATCTTTGTCCTGTGGAAACCTGAATTTTCGGAGCACTTGGAGTAACTGCAGCAGATTGATTATGTCCGCAAAGCATGCTGCACCCTTTTGGCTCGTTACCAGCCCATTCTAACACATCCTTAGGGCCCCAAGAACCAGAGATGCCTCCAGTGGAAGGCTGTACTCCGATCCTGGCGTTGACTCTGAACATGCTGTCTGATGCAGCAAAGGTGGTGCCCCAATTTTGATCCAGGCAGTGTGTTCCTTCAGGAGAGATGCAACCTTCTTGGCCATCCATCTGACATATTGCTGTGTCCCCCCCACAGAAGGGCTTACATCATTCTTGAACGGCTTGGAACAGAGCCTGATAATGGTGTATGCAATCCTGGGAACAAAATAGCCCAGTCATATCAAGAAGAAAACTGGTATGCCAACTTACAGGGTGCCAATGATATGGATATGTTCCCAGGCACTGCACTGATTTCCCCACTGGGCCCTGAAACAGCAGTTGGGGCCGTCTTTGCTATGGTTGTGTGAATGGCAGCAGAGGTCCTCAACTTTGAGCTTTCTGCTCAGGAAGTTAGGATTAACATACTGACTGAGGTGCTTCAGCCTGGCTAAACGATTATTGAGCACCTCCTTCCTTTTTAATGAGGCTCCGACTGACACATGTTAGGGGACCTGGACAAAGCCCTGCTCAGGCCCAGTGGTTAATCAACAGATTGCCAGGTGCCAAGATCCTGTTCTGGGCTACCCAGATTTTCTTACCCAACACTACGTTTGAGAGACTTGTGGTGCAGGCTTGGCCAGTAGAGTAAACCTAAATTTGTTTCCCACTACTCCTCCCAACAGGGAATTGAAGAGAATTGAATACACAGCACACTCCTTGGGCCTTTCTTCTCCTCTGTATCAACTACACCATCAGTTTCTCTCTGGCTATGGTAGGGTCAGCCGTCATCGCTCCCAGCCTTTTTGTGGCTGCTGCCACATTGCCTGCAGGAGAGGGCAATAAGGATGGTGTGCGTCCCAAGCTTCTCCCCTCCATGCCTCCCACCACCCCCAAGCTGCTGTCCCCACACACCCAAGCCTTTTTAGTGTATCAGAGCGAGGAACAAACATTTTCTACTAGGCGATAACCTCTGGCAAATATTTCCTGCAAATTGTTCAGAGGGGTTACACCTTACCATTTCTTGATGCCCAGCTGCACCTTCCACTATCCCTGGACTGGCTGTTGCTCTTTCAGCAGGATTTGAAGGCCTTGAAGGCCTTTTTTGACTAAAAGTGCTATAGAGAGGGTGCTGGCTCCAAAAATAAGTCACAGTTGTTACTCACACTACCTCCTGGTGCTAAAAAATGACAGGGGCCACTGTCCCATTCTATAACTTTGCCCTCTTAATGCCTTTCTGCAGAAAGACAAGTTCAGGAGGCTCACCTTGACCCAAGTTTGACCTGCCCAGTGCCTATTTCCATATTCCCATCCTGGAGGTCCATAAGATTGACCTGCAGCTTATGGTAGGCCACGAGTATTTTGTTTGCTCACTTTTGGTCCTACCCGCACCACTTAGGTGTTCACAAAAATGATGGTGGCTGTAGCAGCACAGTTTGTGAGGTAAGGTTTGCCAATCTTTCCCTACCTTGACAACTAGCTGGTGAAAGCGGGTTTGTCCCAGGCAGTCTTAACCACCTCCAGACTACAGCAAACCTACTGAGATCCTTGGGGTTTACTGTCAATGTGCAGAAGTTCCACATGACTCCTTCACAGACGCTCCTCTTCATCTGAGTCATTTTATACACTGTGCAGTTTTGCGTCTCTCCCCTAGCACGGAGAGGCCAGGACTTTTGGACTGTGATCCTGATGTTTCAACCTCTGTCCTGGATCTCAGTGAGATTGACTCTGAGGCTGCTGGGACTGATGGTCTCCTGCCTCTTACTGGTCAAGCATGCCAGATAGCTTATGCAGGCTCAGAAGTGGGATCTGAAGTCCTAGTGGGCACAGTATGAGGGAATCTTTCTGTTCTTTTCTCGATTTCAGAGGAAACTGCAAACAATCTTCAGTGGTGGCTGTGAAACCACGATTTAGTCAGCAGCATACCCTTCTCCTCACCCCACCCTAAGCAAACACTAGTGACTGCACCACTTCAGGATTTGGGAGGCCTCAGAAAGAGGTCCCAGGCACAGGCCTGTGTCAATATTAGCCTTCTGAAGCCGAGAGCCATCTGCTTAGCCTTGAAAGCCTTTCTGCCTACCAGCAAAGGAAAGCTGGTGCAGGTGCTCATGGACAACATCACCACCATATGGTATTACAACAGACTGGGTGGTGTCGGCTTGTGGACTCTGTAGCAGGAGACTTTGCATCTCTAGACATGACTAGACTGTCAGGGATTTTTTTGGTGACACTCCAATTGGCGGGTACCCTGAATCCCAGAGTAGACAAACGATGCCTTCAACACCTTGCAGATCACAAATGACATTTGCATACGAGGGTAGGGCAGGGTCTTTTTAATGAATGTGGAGAACCCTGGTGTGACCTTCGCCACTGCCAAGAACATGCATTGTGAGCACTTCTGCACATACGACTTTCCAAGCCATCCCTCACTCAGAGATGTAAGTCATGTAGTGTGGAACTTAAGACTCCTATAAGCCTTTTCATTAATACCTCTTCTGCCCTAAATTCTGAAGAAGATTATGACTGACTAGACTCAAGTCATCCTTGGGGCTCTCAATTGGACATGGAGAGAACTAATGGGCAAGAGCATCTATCCTCCGAACAGGTTGCCTCTTCTGGAGGATCTTCTGTCTCAGCAGCATTGCATGGTTCTGCACCCAAACCTGCGTCACCTACACGTTCATGCTTGAAGATTGGGCGGTGACAGTTGAGTGCTTTTGACTTTCAAAAAGATCATGGAGGATGTCATCATGTCAGCCAGGCATCCCTCAACCAAATCTGTATCTGTCTGCTATTGGGATATGTTTGTGACCTGGTGTGCTTCTAAACAGATAGACACACTTCATGCCTAGCTGTCTGGAGTTTAGTTGTTTTTCCCCCCTAGCCCAGCAAAGCCTTGCTTTGAGCACTGTTAAAGAATAACTGTCAACTGTTTCTGCCTTTTCATAGTTGCCAAATTAGCCTGCACTATTCAAATCGCCAGTTGTGATGCTTTTTCTCACAAAGTTACAACATTTGTTCCACTTTTGCCCATTTTTATGCCCCTTTTAAACTTAAATTTGGTTCTCACATTCCTCATATGTGTGCCTTTTGAGCCTCCAACAGTAGTCCTGTTTGGTGCTTTACTCTTGAGACAGTATCTCTTGTCACCATAACATAAATGGGGTGGGTGAGCAAGTTACATACCCTGACTGTTAACCTGCCCAGCACCACCTTCCAACCAGAAAATCTGGTTCTGTGGACTCAAGACTCCTTCCTTCCGGAGGTAGTGACTCCCTTTTATGTTGGCCAGTATACCATCCTTCCTGTGTTTTGTTTGCTCCGCATCATCCCTCTAATGAGGAGGAGAAATTTCTCCTGCTGGACCCTAAAAGAACTGTGTTTCTGCATTGATCGTACCAAAGAGCACCAGGTAAATAAACTGCTCTTTTATTTGATTCTCTGGAGCAAAAACTGGCAAGGCTGTATAGAAAAGGACCATCTTGTGCTGAATCATACTCTGCATTACGATATGCAACACACTTGCCCAAAAGAAGTCCCCTAAAGGCTTGGGGGCTCATTTTACCAGAACCATGATTGCTACCTCAATATTAGTCTGAGAGGCGTCTATTCTAGACATCTGCTAGGCTCGCCATATGTCCATGAGGCACTATTGTTTAGGTAGCCAGATCCACCAGGAGTGACACTGCCTGCTTTGTACTTCAGGACTTTTTGGTTTGAGCCAGTTCACAGATCCACCTACTAGACGGTAGTGCTCTGGTATTCATTAAAAAAGCTTGGAGTCTGAGTTAGGGGTCTCTATTAGAAGAACACATTACTTACCTTTGGTAATGATCTTTCTGCTAGAGACTCTATCTAACCACAATTCCTCACTGATCATCTCATCTCCCCCTTCTGTGAACTGGACTTTTCACATAAAATGACCCCACTTCAGGAATCTTAATACTGGTCTCAACCAATTGATATTGGCTCTGCATCTGTGGGTGCAAAAGATTCAAGAAAGCAACTGATGTCAGCATCCTAAGGTGACTCCTACAAAGGCCAACGCACATCGACGCCAGCGCACAGGGGTACTTATAAAGATTTCCTGCATCTAATTTGATGACTGTGGCAGTGTTCAAAAGGTGAGGAATTTGCAGTTAAATCCAGTATCTACCAGAAAAATCATTACCAAAAGTAAGTAGGTTGTTCATTTAGATGTAATCCTCCTATGTTTTTCTCTTGGGTTCTGTTAGAAATTGACTCTCTAGCTGTCAGAACTATGCACCCTATCCAGGTAAGGGCCACAATCCTAGTCAGGGTTAGTCAGATGAACACCCTAAATTCACCTGTGCTCACCATCTGTGAGTTGGCACATAGCAGTCAGGCTTAACTTAAGAAGCAATGTGTGAAGTATTTGTGCAACACTTAATTACAGTAACACAGTGAACACACCGGGTTGCACAAATAGATAATCTTTATATGGCATGTATTTGACCACAACGGCAAAAATCCAATAAATACTCCTTAACTAGTTGTGGTGAAAGTGGTCTGTAGTCAGTCACTTTTTAAGAAGGTTTGTGCATAGGCAGCCCCACAGCATCTGGTACTGGCAGCGCCAGTGTGAGTGCTTCAAGTTAGGTGCAATAAATAATACATGGCCAGTCATAGAACGAAGGGAAATGATGTGCCCAATGCTAGCAGTCCTAGTGCATGTGCCATGACGATCACGAGAGGATTCGGGTTGAGTTGCCTTTCTATTAATGAACATGTTGCCAGTCATAAGAAACAAAAGGGAATGAGGTGCCCAACACTAATGTGTGCCAATGCAGAACTGGGAGCGCCCACAGTCACTACTTTAGACACCGGGATCCCTTAGTACCTGTCTTGTATCTGTGCCGTCGGAGTGTGGGACCTGCCAGATGGCTGTTGTCCCAGGTGGGGAGGAGGTCCACAGAAGAATTTCTGCGGCGCATCCTCTCAACTGCTCCAATATTGCGGGAGAGGCAGAGGCACGGATGTTGGTCCACAGTCTGGGGTCACGTGATGTGGGGAATCCTGCCCCTTTACCAGCGAAGCTACAGACTTGCCTGGGTAATTTGCCCGATCCTTGCTCGTAGTTTTTCCTTGCCACTGCGGCAGCAAGAGTCAGAGCGGTGAGCTTACTACAGGGAGCGCAGCTCGGAATCTGATAATGCTGTAGTGGGTTTTCTGCCGCCCAAACTGGTAGAGAGTGTGGCCTGGGACAGGTTGAGGTTGCGAGTACAGCCACAAATGCTACATTGTAGAGGGTACTTGGTCTGAGCCCCGCAAAGTCTTTGATGTCCCTGGGACCTCAACAACAGAGGGCAAGCCAACAAGCCCTTGAAGTTCCTTAGGAAGGTCAGAAGATGTAGAGGGTACTTTAAGGTTTCCCTCACTGCAGAGGCAGTAGGCCAATACAGCAGAGCAAGTTGCAAAGTGGCAATCCCTCTTGGCAGCACAGCAGGCAGCAAGCCAACACAGCATAGCAAAATGGCAAAGTGGCAGTCCCTCCTGGCAGCGCAGCTCCTCTTGGTTTCAGAGTCTCCTCAGGACTCCAAAGTGGACTAGTTTGGTGGGTTTTAGGATTCAGCATTCTCTGAAGTGCACAACGTCCCTTTCATCTTAGCCCTTCTGCCAGGCTATCTGTAGGAGGTAATCAGACCTTTCGTGTGGAGACAGGTCACGACCTGTTGAAGTGCAAGCATGAATCCCTCCCCTACCCTCTGCCCAGGAGGACCCATCAATATGCAGATGCAGCTGAGTGTCCTGTATTGTTTGTGGCTGTCTAGAGGGAATTCACAAAGTGTAGCTGTCACCCATCCCAGATGTGTATGCAGAGACAGACTAAGGCACAGAATGGTTAAAGTGAGAAAATGCCAACTTTCTAAAAGTGGCATTTTCAGACTTCAAATAAAAAATCAAACTTCACCATGAGTTGTGATTTTAAATTGTGAGTCAAGAGACACAAAACTCGAAACGTCTGTCTTCTCCAAATTAGAAATCACACTTAAAAGATGTTTTAATTAAATCCCAATATTAGTCTTGGGGAGAGATAGGCCTTTCAGCAGTGGAAAATTAATTTAAGAGTTTTCCACTATTTGGACATGATAAACTAAAATTTACATGTCCAATTTTTTAACCCCTTTGCTGCCAGGCCTTTTTCCCCCTCAGGTGCCAGGCCTTTTTTTGGCTATTTGGGGCAGTGCACGCTTAGGCCCTCATAACGTTTTGTCCACATAAGCTACCCATGCCAAATTTGCATCCTTTTTTTCCCAACATCCTAGGGATTCTACAGGTACCCGGACTTTGTGGGTTCCCCTGAAGGAGACCAAGAAATTAGCCAAAATACAGTGAACATTTTGTTTGTGGTTTTTCCCCTGAAAATGGCATCAACAAAGGGTTTGCAGTACTAAAAGCACCAGCTTCCCAGCTTTCAGGAACAGGCAGACTTGAATCAGAAAACCCAATTTTTCAACACAGTTTTGGCATTTTACTGGGACATACCCCATTTTTACGATTTGTTACAGTCTCCTAGTCAATGGCAGAAATGGGTGTGAAACCAATGCTGGATCCCAGAAACCTAAACATTTCTGAAAAGTAGACAAAATTCTGAATTCAGCAATGGGTCATTTGTGTAGATCCTACAAGGGTTGCCTACAGAAATTAACAAATGAAATAAAAAAATATTGAAATTGAGGTGAAAAAAACAGCAATTTTTCTCTATGTCTTACTCTGTAACTTTTTCCTGCAATGTCAGATTTTTTAAAGCAATATACCGTTACGTCTGCTGGACTCCTCTGGTTGCGGTAATATATAGGGCTTGTAGGTTCATCAAGAACCGTAGGTACCCAGAGACAATAAATGAGCTGCACCTTGCAGTGGGTTTTCATTCTATACCGGCTATACAGCAATTCATTTGCTGAAAAATAAGAGTCAAAAATAGGTATCAAGAAAAACTTTGTATTTCCAAAATGGGCACAAGATAAGGTGTTGAGGCGCAGTGGTTATTTGCACATCTCTGAATTTAAAGGGGGAACCGAAGTGGGTCCAAAAGGGCAGTTTGAAAAAAAACATTTTTATTATTATGTATTTTATCGGTATAGATGAGACAATGCTGGGTGGTAGGAATTTTGTGAATTCCTGCAGATTCCGGTGGTTCCATCACAAAAATGTGTGCTTTCCAGCAAAGTTGCAGGTTTGCAGGGCATTGTGGGTAAGGAAATGGTGCGGGGTGCATGTGAAGCACACCACCCTGGAATCAACTAGATGTTAAGTTTTCAGATGTGTCTAGGTCTTGTGGATTTTTCTACATGGCAGCTTCCCAAAGTTAAAAATAAAAAAGTGCTGCCCTCAGCAGTCCAAGTGGGACAATTTTGAGAGTTACCAAGCTCTCATGGCCCAAATGTAAAACAAAAATAATCAAATGTACTCTTGCTTGCCATGTGATAAGATGTTTTAGTGTGTGGGGGAGAGCTGAATGACTGTTAGCCCCTTCAGTTCGGGTGCGGGCATAACCAGGCCCATACTGGTTGGTAGCCACCACCCCACTATTTATTTTATTGTTTTTATTCCCTGGCATCTAGTAGACTTCCTGTCCCCCTGGGGTGTGGATCGGGGGTAATTGCCCAATCTGCCCACTGGTGGGCAGAACAACTTTGGCCCCCTTTATTTGGGTTGGGGGTATGGCCATACCCTCAAAGTCTTATTTTGGAGAAAATAAATTCTCTGGTGGGCTTTCTGCCCCCCCTTGGGTGCAGATGGGCCTTCCAAAAATAGGCCAATTGTCCCCAAAGGGGGCCGGTATGGCCAACAGTAATGTGACCCCTTGCCCAAGGGTCTGTCCCCCCAAAACAAATTGGCCTAACAAAAATAGTCCGATCTTGCCCTGGGGTGGGGGCAGAAATGGCCTAATAATAATTCCCCCCTCCTCCTCCGGGAGCGACCCAAACAAAAAAAATGAAAATAACCAAAAAAACAATTATCCCTGGTGTCTAGTGGTTTTCGGCCTAATAATTTTAGGCCGATCTACCCCCAGGGGGGGGACAGAAATAGTCTAGGAATAAATTGCCCCCCTGGGGAGCAGCCCTTGCCCAAAGGGCTGCTCCCCTTATGCACAAGTACAAAAAAAAAATCCCTGGTGTCTAGTGGTTTCTAAAAGTCATTTGCCCTGCTGGAGAGTGGCCCTTGCCCAAGGGGCCACTCCCCTTATGTGCGAGTACAAGCATCGCCATCGGGCAGCAAAAATGCTCAGAGAGACATGAAAGGAGAGGAAAGGGCTTTCCTCTCCTCTCATGCCTCTCTGCCCCCTCCATGTGATTGGAAGAGAAATGCTTTTGCATTTCTCCTTCGGGGGTAAGGCCTCTGATTGCGCGCTGACGTCATCAGATGCCACGGGGGTGTCACGGAGGGGGGGCGGGGGTGGAAGCAATTTCCCCTTCCATTTCTGCCCAGGGGAGGGGGGAGTGGGGTCATCTGGGGGAGCGCCAGCGCTCCCCCCTGGAGCCCATAGCCGGACAAGACCACCTCGTCCGGGGCACCCAAGAGGTTAAATACACTGCATCCTGCCCTTGGGACTAACTAGGGCCTGCCTCGGGGTGACTTATATGTAAGGTAGGTTTGAGCCTGATAAGTGTACATTTGCCAGGTCGACATGGCAGTTTAAAACTGCTCACACAGGCTCTGCAGTGGCAGGCCTGAGACATGTTTGAAGGCTACTGCAGTGGGTGACCGAATCAGTGCTGCAGGCCCACTAGTAGTATTTAATTTACAGGCCCTGGGTATGCCCAGTGCACTTTGCTAGGGACTTACAGGTAAACTAAATATGACAAATGTGGCTAAGCCAATGTTACCATGTTTAGAGTACAGAGCACCTGCTCTATAGCACTGTCAGCAGTGAGAAAGTGTACAGAATCCTAAAGGCCTGCAGAAATTAGTCAGAAAAACAAAGTCAGAGGGCAAAGGGTTTGGAAAAAACACCCAAGGATGCCAGGTCTAACAGAATACTTTAGAATCCTTTGCTCCAGGACAGTCAAAACGCTGCCTTCAAGAGAAAAATACATACACATTTAGTCCCTAAGTTACTTTTTGCCAATATGTGTGTTGTACTTGTTTCTTTTAGTTTTCACAGACCAATAATGAACTTTTCGGTTAGATAAGCTGGAAAACATAATTTAGACTGTGTTGTAATTTTAAAATATGCAAGCCAAATTTGTTGGGTATATTTTCGACAGAATAGTATATTTAAAAATTCTCTACATGCACTTAAAAGTTTTCAACATCTGTTAATGCACCTATTTCCACAACAATACATTAATTTATCAAACACACTACACTTCTACTGAGGAGAGATTCGTCAAATTGGGAGTCGTTTGGAGCAAAGAAGTGTGCCAAAGCTCTTAACGCAGTAGAATATAAATAAATCTAAGGTCTTTGTCTGTAAAACCCTTGAGGTTAATACTGTATAATTCGGTGTCCTACTTGATGTCATTTTATGATTGATGTTTTAAAATGTCTGAAGCTTAAAACACATTTCTTTGTGAGTAAGGGTTGGTAAAATGTGATTGACTAAAGAGAAAATGCAGCATTAGATTAGTGGAAGGACTTCACACTTGCTATTCCCCCCCCTCAGACCCATCACTCCCTCTTTCCGAGAGCTCATGCCATCTTTTCTGAGCTGTTGCAGAAATGTCTCAGTGACTGACATTCCCTGCTGTGATAATGGATCTGGACTATTAGTTCTGGATCTTTTCCTATACTAAACAGAAGCAAGGGCTGACTTATTGAAATTTAATTGCAGGGACAACATTGTGATATTTACTTAAATATGAATGTGACCTTATTTAAGCAGAGGGGGATATAAGTAACAATATAGGTATTTGCAATTTAAAATGTATATCTGTTTGCAGATAAAGTGCTTTTGAATGTGCTGATAATACTGCACTTCATGCTTAATTGTGTAATTGTTGCGTTGTACAACTCACACACACTCTCTCTCTCTAAATGCCTTAATCCTGTAGTTAAGTTTACTATAAAAAATCTATTCCTCATGAAAAGAATCTCTGAGCACTTAGCTTTTTTTTCTTCCAATTTCTTGCACTTTCAGTTGCATTTTAATTCAGAACAATGGGTTTCATTTATGTTCTGCCTCGGGCAAAATTGAAACAAGGCCCTATAGGCCACTAGTCTACGTCAGGCAAATGGCAGCTAGTGACAGTGAAGATACATGCTTGCAAGCTGTTCATTATTTTAAAATATTATAATATTTCAATTAGAACTGAAGACCCTGAAGCATAGGGGGATTATATGGACACTGAGAAAGAAGGCAGAAACTAGATTGTTCAGGTGCCTTCATGTTAAGGGATTTAAATAGGATGATGATTATATGTTGTTCTGAGATGAGGTTGCACAGACAACTGATTTAAAAAAATAATGGGCCTCATCACAAGTTTGGCAGAGGGGATCACTCCATTGTAAACGTGATGGATATCCCGTCCGCATTATTACAAGTTCCGTTCTATCCTATGGAAGTTCTAATATGGTGGACGGGATATCCATCAGGTTTGTGATGGAGATCCCCCGCCAAACTCATTATGAGGCCCAAAGTGTTAGTTTCCCCCCAAAAATCACAAAACAAAGTGTCAAGCCCTTAAAGAATCATATTTGGATGTAATCTATTGGGGTTTGTGAATTGAAAACTTGTGAATGAACGGTTAAGGTTGAGAGTTTTCAAGATGACTGCCCTTACTGGCTTTGACGTTTTTGTGAAGTCTTTTCAGAAAAACACTCAAGAAGCACCTTCTCCATGCACTGGTAAACCTTTTGTTATATTACTTGTACCATCTAAAATAATGACACTTATAATAATGTTATGACATTTCAAATCACATCATTTGCGAGAACGAAGTGCATGGTAGAGAGGCAATTTATAATTAATGTTGTGTGACTACCGAGTTTGATACACTTTGTATGGAGATCTGCAACTTTAAATAATTTGAAGGTGTTGCATAAACTATGAATTTAAAACTTAAAATGATAGAAGGGGTCAGGGTAGAGGTATCCTGACCCATGGGACTGGTGGAGAGGTCTCTGTTGGACCCCTCATGAGAAAGAACTTGCTCAAAATCATTTTGACTGGAACATGAGTTATAATTACCTTAAGGCACGAGTTAGAGTTACTTGAGATAACTATAACTGCTTCATTGTTTGTTTTTATAACCAAATTTTTATGGATTTTATTAAATCTGAAAACTGTGTATACACATCTTGCTCCGACATTATCCATAACAGAAAGTGCATAACAAGGTTCACAATTCACTACTGGTTCACCAACATTAAGTGTTACATTACAATAAGACTCCATGGTAGGTCCACCACTTCACCCATATTTTATCATGTTTTTCTGGGCATCCTTAGGCAGCATAAATCCTTAGGCAGCACAAATTGTTTTTTCTTGGTGCATGCACCAGATCCAAACCCCCCCCCCCCCACCTTTCTTCCCGCCAACGATGGACTTTTGGCATGAAACCCCTACAAATGTCCAGTCTCTGCGGGAGCCACTCAATTCGTCTAGAAGCCCCAGCAGCGCAATTTTGGTACTTAAGTCTATGGAACGCCTTAGGACCTCTGCTAATTCACTGCCGATCCCCTCCTAGAAGGCCCATACCTGAGGGCTTGGAAGAAGTCTCCCTCGGGGAGACCACACCTGACACAGGTGGACAGTGCCCCGGTGAACATTCCTGAGTTGTGCTGGAGTTAAATAGGCTGCATGTTAAACTGTATCATTTGCAGTCTAGCTGAGATAGCGAACTCCCTGGGGGGCCAGTGCCGCCTCCTGCCAGTCCTCTTAATCTAGCTCACCAACCCAGTTTACCCACTTCTGCCGGAGGTGGTCAGACCTATCAGGGGTGTTTGTAAGTAGAGACTTGTACATTTTGGATACTGCTTCCTTCCCCAAATTTCCAGCCAATAAATTTGCCTCAAGCCGGTTATGTTCAGGAAGTTGGGGTGTCTAAGTAAATGTGGGCCCCCAAGACGTGGCGCAGCTAAAAGTAGCGAAATAATGGTCTTATGCAGCCCATATTGTTCCTTCAGAGTCTGGAATGATAGAAGGCTAACCCCTGTGTACACGTCCCCCAGGTAGGTGATTGCTATGGAGTCCCAGCATTGAAACCCCTTAAGTGTCGTAAAGTGGTGCAGCTATTCCCCATGCCACAGTGGGGTCATTTGAGTTTAGCACTTGTCCCATTTTATTAATCTGAAGGCCACCCCCCAGCAACCCACAGCCACCCGGGTGCATGAAGCTGTCTGGTCAGGAATCCTTCCTCCATAAAGTATACCCAACAGGCCGCCAAAGCCCACCTCGTGGATTTCAAGCCGGTACACTGGTTCGTCCCAACCCCCTGCAAACCAGTCATTTATAGGTACTACCTGAGCTGCTAAGTGATAGATATATAGATCCAGGACCCCTAACCCCCTTCATACTTTGACTTCTGGGCAGAATTGAAAGCCACTTTGTGTCACCCTCCATTCCATAAGAAATTAGTCAAATTTGAAGTGAGTGCTCGGAACCACTCCCTTGGTATCGGATATGGGTAGTTCGTGAAGGCATACAAGCATCGGGGGAGCCACATAATTTTGAGGAGGGCAGTACGCCCAATGGCGTTTAAGGGGAGGTCTGTCCAGTGCTGGAGATCCCTTTCCAAGTATGTCGATAGGCCCGTAAAGTTTAGCACTCACGGGACAACCCCTCCTTTAGCACGACCACAATTGTAGTGCAATCTAGTTCAGGAGGAAAATCTCCCTTCAACGGAGCATCTGCATAAAACATGAGGCACCAACAGTGACAAGAACCTTTTGTAGTACTCTATGGGGTACCCCTCTGCCCCCTCCCCAGTTGAGCTCAGATATCGCAACGTCTACCTCTTCTGCCATCAATGGTTTGGTCTAAGTCCTGGACAAGGTTAGATGCAGCAGGGGGTCGCTAGCATATAGGTCTTGATAGTAAGTTGCAAAGGCCTGAGCTATCGCTTCCAATTCCACTTGGATGCTTCTGTCACATTCACGTAAAGCTGGCACGACCCTGGCTGCAGCTGCCCTCGTTGCCAGCCAATAATGCAATTTGCCTGACTTATCCCCCATCCCATACACTCTGATGGTCCACGCCTGCTACCATTGTTTGGCCCCACAAGGGATATCTGGTGTCATGCAGACCACGCCAGGGCCAGTTGATGCTGCACCGCCTGTGTATCCAAGTGCCTGGTCTGGCCTTCCAACTCTAGTATCTTGGCCTCGAGCTGAGCACTCTGGCTTTGCTCCTGTCCCCGGATGTAGCTTTTAATAATGCCATGCATTGTGGGCTTACATGCCGCCCTCAACGTTGCCTTTGAATCCACCAAGCCCTCATTGCAACGGAAGAAGGCCTCAAGTTCCTCCTCAACAAACTCTGCACACTCCAGGGACTTCAAATACCAAATGTTGAGTCTCCAGGTCGGCTGCTGTGCCTGGTACCCAGCACCCCAACCCGCCAATGGTGTGTGATTGAATATACCCCTGGGGAGGATGCGAACCGACCTCAGGTTCATCACGTCCGTTGCCGGAACCCACACGAGGTCAGTTCAGGCCTCAGTGTGATGGACAGCAGACCGGTAGGTGTAGGCACGCTCGTGCGAGTGCCAGACCTGCCAGGCATCGCAGAGGCCCCATCAATCCGCCCAAGCTTTAAGGCACACAGATCAGAGGAGTCTGGCCGCATAGACATCCCCAAGGGGATCCTGCACCACATTGAAATCTCCTCTGACTAATGTAAAGCTGTCCGGGAGGGACACCAACAGCGACCCAAGCGCTTCACAGGTAGGCTGCAATAGATTTGGGGGAACATAGCAGGACACCAAGTTGTACTGCTTCACCTATATCTGACCTTCCACTCCAATTTACCTCCACAGGGGGTCCTCGTGAACCTTAATCACTGTCAGTGGTAGCAACTTGTGTAAGAGCAGGGCCTCTCCCCGGGACCTACGTATCAAACCTGAGTGGTAGATCCTGCCGTATCTGAAACGTCCCAAGAAGGAGCAGCGGGTCCCCAATAAATGTGTCTCCTTCAGTAGGACCACCCCGGGGCATGTCTCTTAATGTATCTAAGTACTGTAGTCTGTTTGATGCTGTCTAAGAGCTCATTAACATTCCATGAAATTACTGAGATCATGTTGAGTGTAGGAATGTGTGCAGCTGATGAGGCACCCGGATCGACAAAGGGCAACCCCTGTGGGAGGAGGACCATAATGCCAGAAGCTTTCTAAACCAACACTTATTCTATGTCAGTGTCTCAGTACCTGTGCGTGGATACATGTGGTCTTCATCTGAACTTGAGGACAGCAATCAGTGGTAACTATTATACTAAAAAGAACAAGTCCCCTTCCCTCCAACCCCCCACCCCCACCCTACACTTCTTCTCTAGAAGCATCTGTCACCCCCATAAACATTTGAAAACTATGGTAACTCGTGGAGGTGTCAGGCAACCTGCAAATAGGTACCTCACGCCCATGTACAGATCCTCCGCCTGACAGCTACATTCACATTAGCAATAAACAATAAGGGGAGGGCAATACCTGGCACCATATATCTCAACTGTAACGTCAAACCTTCCACTCCCCCAGGCCCTCCCAGGATTTAAATGACCCACCACCACCACCACATTCAAGCCCCCCTTAGCCATATATCATTGTATAGTACTTGTTCAACCTCAGTGTTTTGGATCAAGGTCTCTCCAGAGCATCAGTCAAGGAGGGCCCCCATCAGAATTAAAGATGGCCGTTGTGTCTGAGAGGCGTCCTGCGTCTCTGCCAGTGACCGATTAACACCTTGAATCGGACTTGCTGAGGCCCCTCCTCTGCCCCCCTGCTGAGGGCGCCTACTCTTGGACCTCCGACCGAGCTCACAGGCCCTCTAGCCAGCCTTGGTGGCAGAGCAGCAGAACTGTCCACGAGGCCCCCGCAGATCCAATCCAGGGGCGCAATTCCTGCTGCTCCGTCGCCCATTTCAAAGCCTGCTGCGGTGTTTCGAAGAAAAGAGCAGCGTTGCCATTGATAATCTTCAAAGTGGCAAGGAAGAGAAGCATGTAGTGGACGTTCAGCACCCACAGTTTCTGCTTGACTTCCTCATACGATCTTCAGCGTTGTTGAACAGCTCGACTATGGTCCTGGAAGATCAGAATCTTTTTTTATTGGAGTACCGTACCTCTGCCTGGGAACGAGCCTCCCACAGAACAGCATGCCGGTCCCTGTAATTGAGGAGTCGGACCACAACCGGCCGGGGGAGGAGTGGAGCCCCAGGCAGGGGCGTTTTGGCTAGCACTCGGTGCGCTCGCTTCACCACAATGCACTGTAATAGCTTGTCCTCATGAACCCAGGAGCAGAACCAAGTCTCCATGAGCTCCTCCATTTTGCCTCCTGCTATCTAATCTGGCAGACCCACCAGGCGAAGATTGTTTCTGCAAGAGCGGTTCTCAGCATTCTCGGCCCTCTCCTTGTCTGGAGGGTGGTCAGCGTATCCTCTACAGTGGAAATTCTAGTCTCAGTCACCCTGTCAGCCACCCGTCTGAGGTCCTGATGCACCATGGAGAGGTCCACGTGTACTCCGTCCACCTTGGAATCTACAGCCTTCCTTGAGTCCTGGGTCGCCTTTAGAAGTGTTGTCATATCCGCCGGGTGGGAGGTCTCCTCTGCCTCTTTCGCTTTGCCTTGCGCTGAGCCTGGGCCCATGTCCCTAGGCGCAGGGTATTGATCCATTTTTGTCTGTGCCAGCTTAGTATTGGGGGGAAGGGGACTTGTCATGTCCCATGTCTCCGGGTGGGCCCAAAAAGGAAAGCGGGTCGTCAAAGAGAAAATACCAGTGCTACCCGGGCTGCTGACTGCACTGCCACTCAATGTATTGGTCACCACACACCAAGGCAACAGCACAACACCCCCGATCAAAAGGGGCCCCAGCAGTCACCTTCAAGCATATCAACTAACACTCGCCTGTTTTTGGTAGGGTAATTTCCTGTTGATCCACCTGAAGTGCGCCAAAGACGTATCTGCCAGATCTCAGGCCTCCAAGGCCGTGCCCGGCCACATTGTGCCTCTTCAAGGATTAGTCTGGCTAGCCACGAGTGGGGCATCAGCTCTCAAGAGCAGGTAAGCAAGCCATCCTAAACAGCCACCAGAGGGCTGGCGACAGGCCTGAACATGGTCAGCCAGTGCATGGCCCAAGAGTATCTCCTCCACTTCAGCCATGTGCCAGCAATGCGTCTGCAGTCAGTCTGACAGCCCCAGCATGCTGAATCCACAGCCCTACTCTGATAGTCTGTAGTCAGGAGGAGGCGGACATCAGGAAGGCAGAGAGCCTGCGCCCCTGGGCCCTCGGGCCTCGAGTGCAAGGCCGAGTTCTGTCCCACTCAAAATTACTCCAGAGCTCACTCCGTCTCTTCCCCCCCTTGGACACTGCCAAATCACTGCCCGAAGAAGGCCTCACTTTGCTGCGGTTCTGACCTGGTCGTGGCTTCTGGCCTGGGCCGTCCGGAGTTCTTCAAGGCGACCATGCAGCACACACTCACCTCAGGCCCGAGCCGGTGGCCTCGGTTGGGGTCCCCCGCGGTCATCGCCAGCGCTGCGCTGCCACCTCCTGCATCGTCTGCCAAGCGATGGGACTGCCACTGGTATGGGCCCACCTCAAGGCCTCGACCCTCAGCGGTCCGCCCAGCTGGGCTCCACCAACCCCTGCCACCCAGACACCACCAGGGACACTGCCTCCTCCTTCACCGCAGCTGCAACTTCACTTGGTGCGAAGCACCCAGCATACGTTGAGCCGGAGCACTCATCCGGGCCCCGGCCTCTCCGGTCCGTCAATTTTAGGCCTTTGAGGGACGGCTCAAGTCTTGCGTCGTCCACCGCTTGCAGGCGGTCCTTCCCTGCTCCTCCGATGGCCGCAGCAGGCTCCCCCATCATCTGGTATCTCCCCAACCCGTGTTAGCTGGTGCAGACGGTCTGCTGTGAGGCAGGATCGGTTTGTGGATCGGAGGAGTGGGAGCTCCTTCAGAATGTAGCCCCCATGATGGCACGCTTGGCCACGCCCCCGTAACTGCTGAATTTTTATGGTTTGGTGTGTGTGTAAAATCTGAACCTAACTATATAACCTTCCCCCCGCCCCCCCCTCAAAATTATATAAATATATATATATATATATATATATAATGGATACTTTTACCTGTGGATTCCTCACCTTTTGAATACTCCAAAGGCACCTGCATTCGACTGAATTTCTTTTCTTGCTAGCTCTCCATGTCGACAAGGACGTCACAATGGAACGGCTCCGCACATGACTCCGTTCGACGCCATTGAAGCCATAAGAAGTCCTCTGTCCCTTCTTTCCACATCTTCGACACTGTTTATCTACCTCTCCAGGTGGTTACACTGTGTCAAGGGAACTTCTTTGTCGAGTATTTCTTCATGCAACAATGTCTCCGCCAAATAAGTTGGGCTTAAAGCCTTAAAGAGTTAGAGGTCACATTTTGGTCACTGATCCGCATGAAAACTGCCTGAGTTCCGACCATGGCACCTTCACCTTTGGGGATGACTGTGCCACTGGTGTTGATACCAATGTTGGATAGATCTCGTCTGACATCAAATTATTCTACTTTTGCTTGGGGGTAATATTCTGGAACCTTCACCAGCGCCGCAACAGGCATCCTTGGCGTCTGCTGGCTCACTATCAATGCCATTCCTGGAATCCAGATTGAGATCCAGGAGAGAAGCCTTGAGGTTTTTGGAGGGACAACAATATTTAGAAGAGCAGCAAGACCTTTAGGAAGGAGAGATCTCTTTGCCTTCTCATGACACTGAAGGTGTCAAGTGTGCTGGATACTTCTCCTGATTGGGAGTTGTTATCCCCTGGGGGTATTCCTCCTCTGGAGGTTACTTCATATCAGGAAAGCAGCTGAACTTCTGTACTTGGCACTGGCCACGACATATTTCAAATCTAACATTGTGACTGAGGTTCTTTACTCATCCTTTGATGCGCAGGAACCCCTGTTGCCTTTTTATGAGATTTTGTCGGAGCCAGTCCTGGATCTGTGGCAGAAGCCTGTGACTACACCTGCTGTTTCAGAAGCCGTTGCCAGGAGGTATAGAGTTGCACTAGGTGACCCGCAGTTTCTGAGCCAGCATCGGTCACCTGAAAGCCTGGTGGGCAGGATTCTTGTTCTTCGAAGGCAGCTCCTGGTTCCTTCCCTTCGACTCCAGCTGACAGAGAGTACAAGTGTATGGTACAATCTGCTAAAAAGATAATTTCCTCAGGTAGCATGGCATTGAAGTCAGTAAATGCTACATGTGTGTTGGGCAGATTTATCCACGCACTGACGGATTCAGCCAAGGAGGATGTTCCCAAACTGCCTCAGGATGTCCAAGAACATTTTTAAGAGCTGCTTCAGGATTATCAAGCAGCAGCTAGACTGATTATCCCATCAGGCCTGGATGTGGCAGAATCTGTTGTCAGAGCCATGAGTACATCTATTGCAACCAGAAGACATGCATGGCTTGAGGGGTCGGGATTCTCCACTGGTGTACAGTTCACTTTAATGGATCTCCCTTTTGGTGGGTCCAGGTTGTTTGGAGAAAAGGCAGACTCAGCCTTAGAAGGGTTTAAGGAAAGTAAGGCCACTGCCAAATCATTAGGACTTCAGATTTTCTCCTCCACCTATAGACCTTTCCATAGGTTTAGGGGGTTCGGCCGCAGTTCCTCCTTTCGTGGGAGACAGCACTTCCAAGATCAGCAGTCTTCCAACCCCCTCTATAAATCCTACAGAGGTCGTGGGAGACCTAGGTAGCGTGCTGCTATCCATCAGCCTTACTCCTCCTCCACTTCATCCTCCGTTAGAAACCTTGCAGGAAAGCAGCCCCAGTTTTCTCCCCTTACAAGAGCATATGTTGCCCGTAGGGCAAAGGTTGATTCATTTTCTCCAAGAGTGGGAGTCGATAACAACAGACTCTTGGGTGTTAAGCATTTAGGAAATGGGTATGCCCTTCCCTTCCAGGAGTTCCCCCCCCCCCCCTACTTTCCCTCCCCAGCAAACATTTTGTTCGGAAATGCATCTGCTGTTGCTTCAGCAGGAGGCACAAAATCTGATTTTTAAAGGACGCAGTAGAATTGGTTACGGAGCAGGAAATGGTCAGGGATATTCAAGATATTTCCTTATCCCCAAGAATCGTTTGTGGTCTATCCTAGACCTCAAGATTTTGAATTGGTTCCTCAAACAGGAGAAATTCAAAATGCCGACCCTAGCTCAGGTGCTTCTTTCACTGGGCAAGGAAGACTGGATGGTTTCTATAGACCTGCAGGATGCTTATTTTTACATCCTCCTTCTGCAGTCTCATAGGAAGTATCTTTGGTTCATGGTAGGGACACAGCACTACCAGTTTGCATTCCTTCCTTTTGGTCTTACTTCTGCACCTCGAGTCTTCACAAAGGTGATGGCAGTAGTTGCAGCACATCTCAGAAGGAGGGAATATCGGTATTTCCTTACCTAGATGAGTGGTTGTTCAAAGCCAAGTCTCCGGAATTGGTGCAACACCATCTGCAGGTGATAATCAAGTTGTTGTTTAACCTGGGCTTTTCGCTAAATGTGCCTAAGTCTCACCTGGAGCCCTCTCTGCGCCTCCTGTTCATAAGGGCAGTAGTAGATTTGACAGTGAATCTTGCCTACCCTCCTCCTCTGAGGATTTGGGACATTCAGGCTATGATTCCATTGTTTCAGGATGGAGCAGTTGTTCCAGTCCTAAACGTCCTACACCTGCTCGGTATGATACTTTCTGTATTCTGTTGGTCACTCATGCACGTTGGTACATGAGGGCTCTCCAGTGGTGCCTCCGCAAGCAGTGGTTTCAACACAATGGAGATCTCAAGGTGTCAATAAAAGTGTCCAGGGACACTGCAGTGGATCTTCAGTGGTGAAGTGTGGATGGCAATCTTTCACAAGGGAGGCCGTTTTGCCCACTATCTCCAGTGATCACAGTAATAACGGATGCTTCCACTTCAGGGTGGGGAGCGCATCTGGGGAATCTGGAGATCAAGGGAGTTTGGTCTCCAGAAGAACCGATGTTTCACATCAATCTGTTGGAATTACAGGCGATACATCTGGATCTCAAGGCCTTCCTCCCTTCCATGTGCGGGGAGTCGGTTCAGGTTCTTACAGACAACACTATCGCAATGTGGTACATCAACAAACAGGGAGGAGTAGGGTTGTATCTTCTCTGCAGAGGGGCTTTGCAACTCTGGTCCTGGGGTCAGGACCATCTGATTTGCACAGTACCAAACCATTTGGCCAGAGTTCTCAACTTACATGCGGACAGCCTTAGCCGGTACTTTTCAGCCGACCATGAGTGGCATCTCCATCTGGAGGTGGTTCTTCATGTCTTCCAGTTTTGGGGGACGCCTCAAATAGACCTGTTTGCCACTCAAAAGAATGTGCACTGCCTGTTGTTTTGCAGCCTCCAGTATCCGATACAGGGAGCACTGTGGGATGCATTTCAGTTGGGCTGGACCAGTTGGTTGCTTTATGCATTGCCCCCCCTACCTTTGATTCCTCTGCTTCTGAGGAGGATTTGCCAAGACTGGGCTAAGTCAGATTAATAGCCCCGGATTGGCTAAGAAAGGTGTGGTACACAGACCTCCTTCACCTCTCATTGTGCCCTCCACTCCATCTCCCTCACAGGGCAGATCTCCTCTTGCAGTCTCAGGGGCCGGTTCTACACCCACAGAGCCTGCACCTACATGCCTGGAGATTGAACGGGGCAGTCTGTATTCCTTTTCTTCCCCCCCCCCCCCCCCCCCCCCCCCCCTCCAACGTGTTGGATTTTATTTTATCGCCCAGACGACACTCCCCAAAACTGTCCATGCTGGTAGATGGGCCAGGTTTCTCGACCTGGCCCATCTTGAGAACAAACATGTTGATCCTTTAAAGGCCCATTTGTCCAATATTTTGCAGTTTGCTCTTTCCTTGGTACAACAAGGTCGTGCAGTTGCGACAGTGAAGAGTTACCTTTCTGCTTTGTCGGCATTTATTTGCTTACCTGACCTACTTTAAGTTCCCTATAGTTCAAAGGTTTCTTAAGGGTTGGTCTATTGTTTCCTCCCACTCGTTCATAATGCCTCAGTGGGATTTGAATTTAGTTTTGAAGTACCTGATGGGTACACAGTTTGAGCCGTTGCATAGTTGCCAGTTGAGGCTCCTTACATTTAAAACCGTTTTTCTCAAAGCAATCACGTTGGCTAGGGTTGTTAGTAAGCTGCAGGCTCTAAGTGTAAACTCCCTGTTTACCACTATCCATGCTGACAAGGTGGTTCCGAAACCAGGGTGGCTTTCCTGCCAAAGGTAGACTCCTTTTCATTTAGGGCAGCCCATCACCCTTCCGTCCTTTTACCCTCCTCCCCATCCTTCTAAGAAGGAGCAAAGGGTGCACCATCTGGATCCAAAGAGAACATTGAGCTTCTTTATGGACAGGACGAGAGAGTTTCGGAAGGACGATCAGCTCTTCGTCAGCTAAGTGGGCAGGATGAAGGGCAAAACTGTTCACAAAAGAACGCTGCTCAGGTGGGTCATTCTTTGCATTGAAATATGTTATGCACTGGCAAAGAAGAATCCTTCAAAGGGCATTAGAGCTCATTCTACCAGGGCTAAGTCTACTACTTATGCTTTGGCTAGAGGTGTACCTGTTGACATCTGTAAGGCAGCAACTTGGGCTTCCCTCCACGCTTTCGCAAAACATTACTGCTTGGACTCAGAAGTGAGGAGGGGCGGCCACTTTGCCTGTTCTGTGCTACAGGACTTCTTGGTGTAACCAGGCAGCACCCACCTCAGAGTGCAGGACTAATTTGGGATTCTATTCAGAAGGTAAGGAATCCACAGGTAGATGTATACATCAGAAGAACAAGTTACTTACCTTCGGTAACGCTTTTTTTTTTATAAATACAATATCTACCTGTAAATTCCTCACTGACCTACCCGCCTCCCTGTTGCCTGTCTGAATATGCCAAGAAGCAAGTTACTTATGCATAATATACATCTATATTGCATATTAGGTATATATCATACAGAATGTATTTTGTTATGAAAGTGTGTATATATAAAAATATTGAATTGAGCTTGTACATGTGCTTCTCATGTTGGTGTTCACATGTTCGCCTCGAAGTCACAGGAAAAAAAAGTGTGTGAAGACAAGGACTTCTTATGACATCAGATGGAGTCGCGTGTGAAAAAGTATTACCGAAGGTAAGTTACTTGTTCAAATCTCAAGATGTAACGTGGGCGTTGCTCTCTTGTTTGTCCTCCTTTGTACATCATTGGTTAAACTTTTTCTTTTTCTTTTCATTTTAATTTGCATTTCTTTTGGGAAGGTTATTAGATGCATCTTCCCTACAATTTAGTTTTCAAAGCTGGCAGTGCTTAGCTGAGAGACTACATGGATAGCTGAAACAATTGCAGTTTGATCTAGATGTGACTGGGGCATTTTGAAGCGGGTATACGTCTAAAAGAAGAGAAACCTGTAGAGAAATGTTTTCACAGCCCAAGGAAAATATCCAATTAGCTATACCTTGACGGCAGTGAAACACATTCTGATTTCAGGCAGATTGTATTTGAGATTAAACCATTTTCTGAGGGTGTTTGATTTTTCCACAGTATCAGAATAAGGTCATATGTGTCTTTTCTTGGAGTAATGTAATTCAGAAAAAGGGGACACTTTGGTCAGAAAATAACATCCAAGACTGTATTTGCAGATTTTAAGGGGGGGATTAATGTTTGAACAGGTTTATCAATGTCTTCAATTTGGGCTGAGACTAGATATTCAATGTACATTTTCAATACATAGTTCTGATGGATACAACTACCTGTGGATTCCTCACCTAAAGAATTTTCCCCACGTGCCAGCATTCGACGGACATTTTCTTCTCTGCACGTCGACGATGACGCCACAATTGCCTGACTCCCACGCGACGCTGTATGACTTCATCCAGGTAATAAGAGGTCCTCGTCGACGTGCAGACGTCAGTTCCCTTTTTTCCGTGCCTTCGAGTAATGTTTTTTGCTTCGAGGCTACCAGGGAGCTACTGTTTCACTTCGTGTGTAACAATGTCTCAGGTAAGGAAGTCGCGTTTTAAACCCTGTAGGGAGTGCGGAGGTCGAATGTCGGTCACAGACCCACATGAGAATGGTTTGTGGTGTCTGAGCCCTGACCATGAGGTCGAATCGTGCGGTTCATGTCAGCGCATGAATCCGAAGGCCCTTAAGGAGCAGGAGGCCAAGTTGTTTCTGGCGAGGTCCAAGTAGAAGGAAAAGCATCATAGCCATGAGTCTTCTTCTAAGTCCTCGAGATCTCACAGGAGTCATCGAGATTCCGACGCCGGCATGAATCACGGCGCCGATCAAGTAAGGGCTGTTCCCGTTCAAGGTCGCCGTCAGCTCGGCATCGACCGAGTCAGTCCAATGGTTACACCTCCGACGTCTCAACTGTCTGTCTTTGAGGTTGATCCATATCAGGAGCCGACAGTCTCTCCGGCACAGACGGAGATGCCGGCGCCGGCTTCGCCTCATGCACCGGCTCCACAAGGTTATCCGGCGTTCCCAGCGCCAGGCACAGACCCTGCCGCATTTCTCAATGCGATGTTCAACATCTTTGCCACCATGGCTCCGGGAGGTGTGCATTCGGGCCTTCGGGTCCATTGGCCTACGACATGGGTGTTCCGGCTTCATACAGACCGACGTCCTTCATGCCTTTCCTTCGTTCGGGAAGTGCTGGTTCGGCGCCGGTACCAATGGCGTCACCTAGAAGACCGGTGATGCCGACGACGTCTACTGCCCCAGCGCCGATGAGTTCGCCGCAGCTTCAATCTACTGTAAAGAAGCCTACGGCGCCTATGGATCCGGCGTCAGATGAATCCGATGGTTGACGTCGTCAGAGGTCTTCCGCGTCGGCAGATGCCTTATTTACACCGGGAGATTGAATCCAGGCTCTGCTCCAGGAGGTTGGGTCTGAGACTGCTAGAGGAGCGGGAGTATGAGAAGCAACTCTTGGAAGAGGGAGAGATTGTGGAGCCACTAGGAGACCTGCAAGGCTTGGACAAGGCGAGTGGTTTGGACACTTCCCCAGAGTGGGACTTGGCTTCTCCGGGGGAGTACACTGAGGAGGCTGCCTCTTTTCATTCGGTGGTCAGGAAGGCGGCAGATTTTCTTGACCTTCCTCTTCCAGCTGCGGATGTTAAGACAAACATTCTCACTGAGGTTTTGCATCCATCATCCGCTGTGGCAGAGCCGCTTCTTCCGTTTAATGAGGTGCTTATTGACCCGATAATGGAGGTGTGGAAGAAGCCTGTGTCTTCGACGGCTGTAAACAGGTCTGTGGCAAGGAGGTATTGGGTGGCTCCAGGAGATCCAGCTTTCTTATCCAGGCACCTGACTCCGGAGAGTTTGGTAGTGCAAGCTTCCTGCTCCTCACACTCTGCTCCGGGATCGTTTCCAGGGGGTCTTGCGGACAGGGAGTCCAAGAGAATGGACTAGTTTGCTAAGAAGGCGTTCTCTTCATGTAGCATGGCCCTCAAGTCTACGAATGCTACCTGTATCCTAGGAAGGTACATTTATGCTCTTATGGACGAGGCCAAGACACACTCTGCATTGCCTCAGGAGGTGCTTAACTTTTTGGCAGACGCTCAGGCGGCGACCCAGGTTATTCAGTCTGGGCTTGACACATCGGACTCTGTGGCCAGGGCTATGGGCACGTCCATAGCGACAAGACAACATGCCTGGCTACGGTCTTCAGGATTCTCTCCTGATGTGCAGACTACCCTACTCGACCTGCCCTTTGATGGGGACAAACTATTTGGAGCAGAAGCTGACTCTGCCTTGGAGCGGTTCAAGGAGAGTAGGGCCACAGCAAGATCTTTGGGACTGCAAGCATCCACCTCCGCTTCCTTAAGATCGTTTAGGGGGTTTGGGCGTGGCTCTTCCTTTTTTGGGAGATTCCAGGCAGCAGGACAGCAATCTTCAGCAGCTCATCCTTATAGATCATTCAGGGACAGGGGTAGAGTTCGTACTAGAGAGGACGCCCAGCAGCACTCTGCCTCTTCCTCCGGAGGGGTGAAGCAAGGAAAGCAGCCTTAGTCCTCCATCACTCCCTGCACATGAATCTCCTGTAGGGGGGAGACTGTCTCAATTTCTTCACATGTGGAAGTCCATAACATCGGACTCCTGGGTCACCGAAATTGTGGGGAAAGGTTATACTCCTCCCTTTCGGGAGTTTTCCTCGACCCATCCCTCCCCACCCATCCTTCTGTTCGGAAGACCATCTTCTTTTACTGCAAAAGGAAGTCCTAATCCTTTTGTCGAAAGGTGCAGTGGTTCCAGAGCAGGAGAGGGGTCAGGGCTGGTATTAAAGCTACTTCCTGATCCCCAAAAAGGATGGTCGGTTGAGGCCAATCCTGGACCTGAGGATTTTGAATTGGTTCCTCAAGCAGGAAAAGTTCAAAATGCTGACCCTGTCACAGGTTCTTTTGGCGTTGAACGAAGGAGATTGGATGGTGTCTGTCGACTTGCAGGATGCTTATTTTCAAACCCCGATCCTCAAGTCGCACAGGAAGTATCTCCGGTTTGTGGTGGGGTTGCAACACTATCAGTTTGCGGTCCTTCCGTTTGGTCTTACTTTGGCACCTCGTGTCTTCACAAAGGTGATGCCGGTGGTTGCAGCAAAGCCCAGAAGAAGGGGGATAGCAGTATGCTCTTATCTGGAAGATTGGTTGGTCAAAGCCAAGTCTCGGAGCTCCTGCGGCGTCCCCTGCAGTCGACAACTCAGTTGTTGTTCGATCTGGGCTTTTCGTGAACGTGCCCAAATCTCACCTGGAGCCCTCTCAGCACCTCCTGTTCATAGGGGCAGTACTGGACACAACATTGAATCGGGCCTTTTCTCCGCTGCAGCGGATTCAGGACATTCAGGTGTTGATTCCAATGTTCCAGAATGGAGCGGTCGTTCCAGTCCTCAAGGTCCTTCGTCTGCTCTGTCTGTTCGCTTCTTGCATTCTGCTGGTCACTCATGTACGCTGGCACATGAGGGCTCTTCAGTGGTGCATCCGCAGGCAGTGGTTTCAACACAAAGGAGATCTCAAGGAATCAATAAAGAACTCCAGAGGTGCTGCAGTGGCTTATCAAAGGTGGGCTGCGGACGGCAACTTTTCCCAAGGAAAGCCGTTCTCGCTGCCACCTCCGGTGGTCACAGTGATAACGAATGCCTCCACTCTAGGGTGAGGTGCTCATCTGGGGGAACCTGGAGGTCAAAGGTCATTGGTCTCCAGTGGAACAGAGGTTTCACATCAATCTGTTGGAATTGTGGGCGATCCGTCTGGCTCTCAAGGCCTTCCTCCCTTCCCTTTGCGGTCGGTCGGTCCAAGTCCTAACGGACAACACTACCGCGATGTGGTATATAAACAAGGGGTTGTATCTTCTCTACAGGGAAGCTCTACGCCTCTGGTCTTGGGTTCAGGACCATCGGATTTGCTTGTTAGCAAACCATTTGGCCGTAGTTCTGAACGTGCGTGCGGACGATCTCAGTTGGCGCATCTCGACCGATCACGAGTGGCGTCTTCTTGCAGACCTGGTCCTTTACATCTTCCAGGCGTGGGGGTATCCACAGATAGATCTGTTTGCCACTCAGGAGTACGCGCACTGCCAGTCATTCTGCAGCCTCTAGTATCCGATGCAAGGAGCTTTGGGGGATGCGTTTCAGATGTCCTGGAAGGATCAGTTGCTTTACGCGTTTCCCCCCCATACCCTAATTCCTCGGGTCCTGAGGAAGATCCGTCAAGACTGGGCCCATGTCATCTTAATAGCTCCAGATTGGTCAAGAAGGGTATGGTATTCGGACCTCCTCCAACTCTCTGTGCCCTCTGCTCCGTCTCCCTCACAGAGCAGACCTCCTCTCGCAGTCGCAGGGGCAGGTTCTACACCCCCACCTCAGGAGCCTGCACCTACATGCCTGGAGATTGAACAGGGCAATCTGAGTACTTTTTCTCTCCCACCTGAGGTGGTGGAAGTTATATTATCGGCCAGGCGACACTCCACTAAATCTATCTATGCAAGCAGGTGGGCTAAATTTGTGAATTGGTGTGGGGAGAATCAAATTGATCCCTTGAGTGCCCACTTATCTGACATACTGTTGTTTGCATTATCCTTGGTACAGAGGGGTTGTGCAGTTGCCACTGTTAAGGGTTATTTATCCACGCTGTCGGCCTTTCTGTGGCTTCCAGACCAACCCTCCTTGTTTAAGTCCCCAATTGTTTTGAGGTTCATTAAGGATCTCACTAACAAGTTTCCGCCCACTCGATTCGTTATGCCACAGTGGGATCTGAACTTAGTATTGACCTTTCTGATGGGCTCACCATTTGAACCGATGCATTCTTATCCCTTGAGGCTTTTGGTTTTCAAAACTGTTTTTCTGGTTGCCATATCATCTTCTAGAAGGGTGAGTGATCTCCAGGCTCTTAGTGTGGAACTCCCATATACTTCCTTTAACAGGGACAAAGTGGTGTTAAGGACCAAGGCGGCTTTCCTACCTAAGGTTGTTGCACCCTTTCATTTAGGACAGTCCGTCACACTTTCTTCCTTCTATCCTCCACCTCATACATCCAAGGAGGAAGAGAGGCTTCACCGACTTGACCCAAGAAGAGCGTTGAGCTTCTTCGTCGACAGGACGGGGGAGTTCAGACAGGACGATCAGCTCTTCGGTTACGTGGGGAAGAGGAGAGGCAAAGCTGTCAACAAGAGAACGCTTTCCAGGTGGGTCATTCTTTGCATCAAAATGTGTTATTCTTTAGCAAAGAAGGAACCTCCTGTGGGGCTAGGTGCCCATTCCACCTGGGCTAAGGCGGCTTCATCGGCCTTAGCTAGAGGTGTTCCTGTGGTTTATGTCTGCAAGGCGGCAACTTGGGCATCCCTCCACACTTTTGCCAAGCATTATTGTTTGGACTCTGAAGTTAGGAGGGATGGCCATTTTGCACGCTCAGTGCTGCAGGATTTCTTTGTTTGATCATTCAGGCACCCACCACCGGGGACGGTACTGCTCTGGGACTCTATTCTTTAGGTGAGGACTCCACAGGTAGTTGTATCCATTAGAAGAACAAGTTACTTACCTTCGGTAATGCCTTTTCTGTTGGATACATTAGCTACCTTTAGATTCCTCACGGTCCCACCTGCCTCCCCGTTGCCTGACTGTTCTTACCAAGAATTCCTTGGGTGAGTACCCGTATGTTGTACATATGTATATACTGATGCAATGATTTATATAGGTGTATATATATTTGTGTGTATATGTATGTATGTGTATATGTATGTGTGTGTGTGTGTATATATATATATATATATATATATATATATATATATATATATATATTTATTTTTTTAAATCATGTGTATATATGTATATATTTTTATGCATACGTTTTCATTTTGTGGGATTTTATGCAGTGGATTGTTTATTTCTATTGATTACGTTTCATATTAATGGAAATAAATGTTAATATATAAGTTTGATTGATGTGTTCATATCACATTTGTAGTGTCAATGTTCTCCTGTTCGCCTCAAAGGCACGTAAAAAATGGCGATAACTGACGTCTGCACGTCGATGAGGACCTCTTATTGCCTGGATGACGCCATACGGCGTCGCGTGGCAGTCGGGCAATTGTGACGTCATCGTCGACGTGCAGAGCTAGGAGAAAATTTCCGTCGAATGCTGGCGCGTGGGGAAAATTCTTTAGGTGAGGAGTCCACAGGTAGCTAATATATCCACCAGAAAAGGCGTTACTGAAAGTAAGTAACATGTTCTTCAGCCCCTCAACTTTCTACCTGATACTGCTATATGCTACTATGTACAGAGATTGGCAACTTTTATTGGAGGTCTGCAGGTAAGGAGAAGAGGTAGCCATCGCACAAGTTAATGCCCTCTTTTGATTGCCTACACCATAGACCCAGATTGATTGCTTTTCCTTCTAGGATAGAATTACATGGCTGATGGAGTGAATGTATTGTTTTTTTATTTTTATTATTTATGTCTTAGAAATATTTATAAATGATTGCTATAAAGTGCTTTATATATAGGAATTCAGAATAGAATACCAAAAGTTAAACTAATTTGCTTCTTTTAACAAGTAGTTTATGATATCAATTTCTGTCTTGTATTCTACACACCCGAGTAATACAGTGGACTTCTCCAGGATCCTTTTCCGTGTCAGTCCCTGGCGGCCTACAGCTCGACAGTTATGTATGGTCGTCACACCAAGCAGAAAGACATTCATGCATGGTCAAAGAACCTGCTGGATGCAAAACAGGGCAAAATCTGTTTTCTTTATGATGAACTGCAGCTGGTATTGAAGCTTCAGTTAATGAGAAGTAGTTCTTCAGGTGTTGGCAAGCCATTATTTTAGCACGTCAGAATTATGCTTGTTACCAGCATTATCGTGTATGTTGATATCTAGCCTTCAGGGAGTTCCAGAAGATTAGTATGTAGGTTGAAAATCATTTGAGGCAACATACTCTTGTTGATTTCTTTATTTGCAGTTTGCATCAGTAACCGTAAAAACAAAAGTCCTACTAAGCAAACAGTTTCCAAAGACTCGCTAATTGTTCATACTGGAGGAGCTAAAGGTATTGAATATGTTTCTGCCAAATTTGTATATTTGAGTGCAAAATTGCACTTCCCATCTCCCTACTTGCAAGTTGCAACGGAGGCCTGGTGCATGAACCTTGAATCATATCTCTGTTATTCACTCGAATCCCACCTAAGACCCTATGGAACTGGGAGGCGAAGAAACTGTTATTGGAATTTTGAAGACGAGAATGCCTGTTATTAAAATGAAAGAAACCGAAAAAACATTATTGATACCCACTTTATTACTCACAATCCAGTTCCTATATTATATGTGTATGTATGAATAGTTTCTAAATCCAGACGTTAACATCACAACACTTAGGAATTTATATTTTTTCAGAATAGGCATATGGTATTTATGTATTAGATTTGATATTTACGGGTTATGATCTGTTTTTCTGGATATTCAAGGTATTATGTTGATAATTTTTGGAAAAAAGAGGCCCTCTTTCAAACAGCTGCGAAAACTATTCTGTACATTTTCCTGGGATTTTATTTGTATTACGAAATGTTTTCTTTTGAACATGTTGACTTTCTGTATTTTCTTTTAACTGATTTAGAATGTAAAAAAGCTTATAGTAGGTATATTTTTGTCAACATGACCTGGTGAAATCCTTAGAAGATTAAAACTGTATGAACAAAGAAAATCTGCTATAAATCTCTGCGTTTTAGCAACATTGCAGCAGTCCGAGATTTGCCAGGTTTACTACTTGAGGTATTGTGTCTGTAGATCTCTATTCTGTGATTGGATACATGCAGGTTCATTTGCTGTGTTGAATTACCTAATGGACTATATTAGAAAGATGAGATAGCTAACTGTTGCTTACGTTTGTATTTCAGTTTGCAACGCAGTGATGGCAGACAACTGATGGTTATAACAGTAAGTAAAAAGACATCAATAAGACTGTGTTGCCTACAGTGAGGGGCATTGCATTGCATTGGATTATCCTGTTTATATTTTGTAGTTTGTGGAATGAACCAAACGTCGGATTGATTGTCTTTTGTCTGAAGAAGTAATGCTCAACTTTACAGATTTCAATGTCTCGTGTTTTTACGGTGATAGTAAATTAAATGGCAATAATTGTATTCATGTTTTTAATATGGACTTTTATTAAATGAAATCACATCGGAGACTCTGTTGTAGAATTTTGTAAAATGCTAGGATTCAAAAACGGAAAGGTATGCGTTTTAATTTTGTGCTGTTGTGGATTTGTGATTGTGGCTAGATATAGGTATAGAGGTAGTGCACTAAAAAGGGCATAGATTACATACAGATGTAGTTTTCTAAAATCCTTAGACTAGTTTAGTCGTCGTAGCTTAAGTGTTGTATTGCATCTTACACTGTTATCAATGCCTGTTTTAATCAATCACTTTATACTTTCGTAATTGTTTGTCTTTAATAATTCTTGCTGGAATGGAGTGATTTCATCACTACTCACATATGTAACTCCAACCAATGGAGGCCAACCTCTCTCCATACTCCTAGTGTCAGAAACGTGACCCTCTAAAACAGGACAGTTAACAATAAATTAGTTTTGTATGCCTCTAATAGAGAGCCATTGATGTTAATAATTAGATTTGAAATCCAGTTAGTCCCCTCCATGACATATCAACAGTGAGAGACAAAGTTGTTTCCCACTGTCGCTTCTTTATGAAGGAAATTACTCGCTTCCCTTCAATTCCTTACCTCAGGGATGCAAACGAGGTGTTAGAAAGGCATCTGGCGGTCTCAACTGCCTTTCCCCGCCTCTCTCAGTTCTTCACAGACATGAGGGAGGAGGAAGAGCATTGGCAGCACTTTGGTCTCGTCAGTTGCCATATTCCATTTTAGCTGTGGGTCTCTGACCTGTGCTGAGGGTGATTTTAAAGCTGCACTGCCATGTCTCTTAAAGAGCTTGTCGGTGCAGCACAAGCTTTGTGCTCTATAGAGATCCAGGATTGTGGCTTTGATAAGGGAGTAGGGAGAAGGTGCAGAGGAGGAGGAGGAGGAGGAGGAGGAGGAGGATGATGATGATGATGGTGGTGGTGGATCGTAATAGGGCAGGAATAATTTTCTTTTATATTTGGACATGGGTCTAGGAAGAGGGGCTCAGTAAAGAGATGGTGAAATGGGCTCGATGACAGGGCACCATTATTTTTAAATTTGGTGGGACAGGAGTACAAGATGCAGTGTGTGGTTAGTTGGATGACTGAACACCAGGTCCAGGTTGTATAATATTGTGTAGTGTTGGGTAAATAGTGAACATTGTGGTGACCTCGACTGCACATAAGAGTTCTGGGTGGATGACCAACTCTTTGTGGGGTACGTGGGAGCGAAGACAGGTCGCACAGTGCAGAACCAAACTATTTCATGCTGGGTCGTTCTCTTCATAAAGATCCGCTACGTTTTGGCCAGGATGCAGCCTCTTGATGCCTTGAGAGGCAATTCCTCCAGGGGCAAGACTGTTACCACACTCTTAGCACAAGGTGTACCAGTCCTGGACATATATCAGGCAGCAATGTTGGCATCTTTGCACACGTTTGCCAAACACTAGTGCCTGGACAGTCAGGTCCGCAGAGATGGGGATTTTGCCGTTCGGTCCTGCAGGACTCTTTTCTAAAGTTAATTTGTCCGCAGCCCACCAATAGGAGGTTATGACTTGGGTCTCTATTCGAAGTTAAAGAATCTGCAGCTAGAAGTCTATCGGATGAACAAGTTACTTACCTTCGGTAACTCATTACCTGGTAGAAACTATTTAGCTGCAGATTCCTTACACTTATCCATTCCTCCCCACTCTGCCGACTCATTTACTAGGGTTGAAGGTTGTCCTTTTCAGGGCCCTAGTGTTGGCGGGGACAAAACTTGTCAGTTTCTTCCATGGCTCTGAGCTTTTGGTGGGGAAGTTTGTGGAAAAGTAACTGGCATACACATGCCTGGGTGGTGGCTTTATAGGTGACTATGATGTCATAGATTGCTCCGTCGCCACACAAGTCCGAACTGAGCCACCCGACTGCCTAGCAAAATTTCCAGATTCCAAGCTTAAACCTGGAATTTCAAAGGTAAGGAATCTGCAGTTAGAGTCCCTACCAGATAACGCTTTACTGAAGGTAAGTAACTTGTTCTTTACATATATATACTTAATTACAGAGACTGATTCTACAGAGATACCAAATGTGAGTCAAAAAATCTATATCTCTATAACATGATCTTAGTAAGAATTATCAGCGTACAAATACAATTTCTGGGAAGAAATGCAGGACCAAAACAATACTGGCACATGTCCCTGTGGTGCTATTGCCATGCTTGCATGCATAATTGTAGGACCTGCCTGCAACTTTGTGCCCGTGCGTAATATTATGATCGGTAATGTGCAGCAGATCAACAAAAAACATGCAGGAATTGGTGCATGCTCAGCCTGCTTACTGTATTAAACATACTGATAATCACATACCACGATAAAGGAGCAAATCTGCAAATAAGGAATAATGAAAAACCAGTGAGTTCACCTTTGTATATAAAACTTTAAAATAACCAATCAAATGGCCCACACATCTTACCATAACTGGACTCTGCTTCTCTTACCTCAAAAAGGAGTGCATTTTTGTGTAGGAAACCCCAGAAGAATTCATGCATAGATATTCACTCCTTTTGTGAGCTAAGGGAGTAAGACAGTGCAGGCTTTAGAAGGCAGTTGTGCAATTATTTTAGGTACTACTAATCCCACGACTCCAAATTTTCTTCAATTGCAGTTGCTGGTTCCTTCATATAACAATTATTTTTGGGAAGAATAAACATATGCATTTGAAGATAGCCAAATACGTCAAAAATCAGTACTGGCCACTACTAATTGCTTGGGGGGCGCAGTCAGGACTCCTGTGGTGCTCTGGCGTCACACATGGATGAGATTCATGGCTTTTCCGGGTGACATTTAAGCATCAATCATGGATATGCCATTTGACAGGGATCACCTGTTTTGCAAGAAGGACAATTCTGTGCTAAAACGTTTCAAAGAAAACAGTCATCACACTCTTTCGGTCTCTCCATGCCCAAAAGGCCGTATCCACCAACTGTTTTGACTTTTTCAAGGCCTTGTCAGCAGATTTGCATACAGGCAGTGCCAAGGCCCACCAACCCAGCAATAGACACCCCAGCCCTTTCTGGTTTGTGGATCCAGTAGACAATGTCAAGGCCTGCAAGGGCAGAAACCTTCCAGTACCCGTCCCTCCAGTAGCGTCCTTCATGCTGCTTTAGTTTGCCTTTTGTGACAGATAACCACCCTCTTGAAAACAGTCAGTCATCTTCTCCAGGATTGGCAGGCCCTAACATCTGACAGGTGCATTCTGCAGATAGTTTGTTGGGGCTATGTCCTGCCATTTCCTTCTGCGCTGCTGCATGCTCTGCCCACATCAGAGCAGCTTTCTGAGGAGCACTTGTCCATTTTGCTGAAGGAGGTACAGGTGATTTTGGTGAAAGGAGCCATTGAGAGTACTGGGGCCTTGGAAATAGGAACTGGTTGTTACTCCCACTATTTCCTAGTGCCAAGAAGGGCAGAGGCCTCCGTTCTACTTTAGATCTCTGACCTCTGTTTCTTCCAGTGGAGAGACAAATTCAACCTGCTCAACCTGGCTCAGGTTCTTTCTGCTCTGGATTTAGTACACTGTTTTAAACGTGCAGGATTTCTGTTTCCATGTTCCTTTTCTTCAGGCAGTACTCACAGTTAAATGTGGGCCAGGACTTATTCAGTTGGCGATGCTCCCCTTCGCTCCCACCGGTGCCACTCAAGAGTACATGAAAAATGATAGCAGTGGTTGCAGCATATGTTCGGAGTTGAGGGATACCAGTCCTCCCTCTCTTGATTACTGGCAGTTGAAAGCCAGCTCATCACAGACAGTTGTAGACCACCGCCAGAAGATGGCGAACCTCCTGACACTGGGGTTTACTGTCCAAGTGCTAAAGTCACACCTGAATTCTTCTCAGAGGCACCCTTTCATCTGAGCCATCCTGGATACGGTTTGCTATTGGGCCTTCCATCCAAATTGGCAATTCCAGGATATTTGGGCTATGCTCCCAATGTTTCAGCCTAGGTCCTGGGTCTCAGGGAGGCTGGCTCCGAGGACTCTTGGGCTATTGGTTTCCTGCATCCTTTTCATCGACCATACTTATAGGGGCTCTTCAGTGAATGTGAAGTCTCACTGAGCCCAGCTCCAAGGGAACTTGTCAGATTCCGTCCAGGTTTGAGAAGAGACTGTAAATGATCTGCAGTGGTAGATGCTCAACTGCAGTTGGATCAGCGGCAGGCCACTCTCCCTTCTCATCCCAGAGCTGAAAGTGGTGACAGATGCATTGCTGCTTGGTTAGGAAGGTCATCTGGAGGAAATGGAGACCAGATAATTCTTATCTCTGGCAGAGAAATATCTCCACATCACCTTGTTGGAGTTGCAGGCTGTTTGCTTGGCGTTGAAAGCCTTCCTGCCATTCATTAAGGAGAAACTTGTTCAGGTTCTCAAAGACCACACCACTGCTATGTGGTATTGCAACAAACGGGGCAGTCTGGGCTCCTGGGTCCTGTGCCAGGAGGCCTTGTGCCCCAGGAACTGGCAGAATTGTTGCAGATTTTCAGTGAGCCAACACCATCTGGCAGGATCTTTGAACACCAGGGTGGACAAACTCGGCTGGTGACTCAGCAGGTCACGAATGGCAGTTGCACTGGGAGGTCACACAGGATGTCTTCCAGCAGTGAGGGACAACTGGTTCGACCTTTTTGCCACTGCAATTTCAGCACTTTTCTACTGTGGATTTCCCAAGAAGGCTGTCTCTCTGAGACACGTTCCACCCAGTGGAGCTTGGACTCTGGTATACTTTCCAGCCATTACTTCTCCTGCTTTGAGGTCTGAAGTAGATCATGAACAACTGGCTCATCATCTTAGTGGCTCTGAATTAGGCCAGTAGAGTGCAGTACCCGGAGGTTCTGGGCAAGAGGATCTGTCCTCTGATCAGGTTGCCGCTTTTGGGAGGTGAGGGGGGGGGTTTATCTTCTCACAGCCACTCATCAGAACACTCCTGTACCTGTGGACTTTACAAAAGTATGACTGCCATATTGCTTGATGATTGCATTGGTGTCTGAGAAGGAAGGCTGGAACTTCATTTCAGGCTAACCTGAGTGACTCCAAGGGTGAATTGGATGACCTCCTCTGTGAACTACAGGGACATAACAAGCTTCAGAGGCTTCTGTGTAACTGTCCAACTAACCTGCTGCAGTTTGATCTGCTACTGGGCCTGCCTGAGCCCTGCTGCTGGACTCTGGGGGAGTCAGTCATGATCCCTAAGAAATGTCCCCCCCCCCTGCCCCCCCCCCCCCCCCCCCCCCCCCCAGGTCCTGGACCTTGGCTGGCATAAGAGAGAAATCCTCCTTGCCTAACTAAAGGTTCCATCAAATCCAGCGCAAAGTGACGTGAAACCCTATAATGCCTCGCCTCAGAGCTCAGAACTTCCTACAGTACTCTCTCTCTCTGTAGGTTCCTCACCGCTCTCCCAGTTCTGTGGAATATTCTATTTTCCATCCAAAAAGATCCCAAATTAGAGATCTGCATGCTGGCACAGATATTTGTTTTCAGGCTCCTCAGCCGAGGGCGTGAACAGTGTCAGGAAAGAAACTGGCATCAGCGAGCTAGAGTGATGCTTGTATGCAGCTCTGACTGTCAACTCTGGGGTGAAACAAGGCCAACACAGAGGTGCACACCTCCACCTACTGGCATGCAGTGTCTGTTTTGAAAAATCTTCCCAATCCTGTCTGGCCCGTAGGGGCAGTAATCAGTGGTTAAACAAAGTATTCATCAAAAAGAGTGTTATCAAAGGTAATTAACCTGGTCATCAGCCCTAAGTCATGCCATGAAGTAACAAAGGTGTAACCAATGGTTGTAGAGCCAACCCTCAGACTCTGGCTGTCCTTCGATGCCAGTATTATCAGAGACTAGATGCCCTCTTCTCTTCCATCCTTGATACAGTCCAGGGCATATCTAATGTCCCTCATGATACTCCCTCATGATACAGATGATGACCGAAGGTGGACAGTTTGCTCCTCTCTCGTTAGACAGCTGAAGGGCTGTACCTAGACTTGCAGAATTCTTGTTGGCTTGATAATTCATCAGAGAGAGAGAGAGAGCTGAACTCCCCATCTGGTTCACCAATAGAAGAAAGCATGTTAGAAGGACTAGATTTGCAGTTGTCTACTCAAAAGAATTTCCAGCCAAAAATAGGCTTTAATTTCCAGCCAGGTCTGGCTTCATCTGAGCCACTGCTACATTTCAACAAGCCCCGTAAGGAAACACTCAAGGCCCCTGGTCTGATACATGCTCAGCCTCACCAGTCAGCTGACCTGTGGCCATATGGCACATGCCAGCGCCTGTAGAGTCTGACTTCCTGTTGAAACCCCAAAAGCTTGAAAGCCTTTTGATGCAGACATCCACAATTAAAGTGAATCTAAATTATTTTTCAGCAAAGCTCCTTGATAGGAAGTCAAAACATATTGATGGATTTGGTGAGAAACTATTTTCCTAGGCTTGCATTGGAATGCATATTGCCTTATGCGATATGGCTAGTGAGATCTTGCAGCCTTTCCGGAGGACCTCAACAATTTACTGCCTCAAACAATTCAAGATGGACAGGACACAAAGAATGTGGCATGCAGGTCGGGCCACCACCAAATGCATAGTTGTACTATTTTTACAAGATAGTTCTTATACGGCATGTCTGAATGCAGTGAACCTTTTTTTTCAGCGGATATCCAAGGATCCCTTATGGATAAAGTCATCGATGGATCTAGTGTGTTCAGAGACATTGCTAAGCGCTTGGGCAATTCAAAGGTTTGTAGTGCCACCACTGGGGCTAATGTATCCAACCAGAGAATTTCACCAGCAATATTTAAAGTATAAGGGTAGTTTGAGAGGCCTAGCTTACCTGCATTGTCAACTTTCTCAACTGGTGCAACTGAAAACTCGTCCCTTTCTGGGCAGAGGGCGCAGTGGTGGTCAAGGCCGTTCACTCTAGACGTACAGCAACCCTCCACCTTTTCCTCTACTGCTTCAGTGGTTCCCAAGTTGCTTTATTTTCCATTCAGTGTTACAATTATCGAGAGGGGTCCAGGATACGGTACCTCGCTGGCTGGAAATCCACCATGTCAGATTGATGGACTTAACAAATTGTTCAAAGGAGGACATCTTGCCTTTCATTTCCTCATCACCTCTTATTCCTGTCTACATCTGAGTAATTTTTGGGCAGCCACACCTCTATCTTAAAGCAATAATTCAGTCACTTGCCAGCCATAGGTCCTATGAAGCGGGTGTAGGACTCTCAGAAGTGAGAGGGGGCTACTATTGCTATTCCCTTGTTCTAAAGGAGGACAGAAGCCTCAGGCCTACACTGAACCTCAGGCCTTAGAATGATGGAGAAATTTTAAGTGCTCACTCTGGTTGTCATCCTTTCTACTGTGGATGCAGGTGCCCGGTGGCCCTGAATTTGCAGAAAACATTTTCACATACCACCTTTCTAGTACCACAAATGCGAATTTCGGTTCACAGTGGGTTCTGAAAACTTCCAACTTTCTATGCTGTTCTTCAGCCTTACTTTAGCCCCCTGGTGATTCAAGAAAGGGATGATGGTCTTTGCAGCTTATCTGCAGAAATTGAGTATACATGTGCTTCATACCTTGTTGACTAGCTACTCATCGCGGGCTTACTGCAGTTGGTCACCGACTGTTGCATAGGCTCTCATTATTCTAATTAGACTACTGGAATTAGAACTGCAGGATCGCCTGCGGTGTGGGAGACTGAGTATGACCCACTACAGGTGACGCCTGTCGCTCCCATCTGGGTTTTGCACCTGCTAACTATTAGTGTGCCTCATCTATACCCAAAGGCAGGGATGATTGATCAGCCGAGCGCATGACATGATTGATTTCTCAAGGAAATCGTGGTCACTTAGGTCTCATCCGTTTCTCTCAATTACATTGGTCTCACATACACAATGACAAATAGAGGCAGTATAGGCTTCAATAATGCTCTAATAAAGCGAATGCTTCTTAGATAGCAAAGCATTGTCTCCAATACCAGGACGATACAGCCTGACAAGATGAAAATTGTGACAAGGAGATTAAAGCATAGAAATAACGCTACCATATTGTCACTAGAATCAATGGACTAATTCCTACCTAGGCTATAACAGAGCACAGCTTGTTAAGCTCTAATTCTGCCCTTCAGGTTACCCTGGGAAGACAGCATCTCCCATACCTGAGCAAAGGCCTGAAATCTGCATAAGCAGCTGTAGCGAGGCGTTCAGCAATCAGCATACAGTTGTGGTTCTCTGCCTGGAATCTCCCTCTAACCTGTAAGGGACAGGGAAGTGTTTTTATAATAAAACAGCTGATGTTCTGAGAAATGTCCCTTCGTAAGGATGTGTTTTTCTATGAATGTCAGAGGCAAAACTTATACCACGTTCATCGGCAACCTATCTTACTATAGCCTTGAAAGAAGCACAGAGTGAGCACAAATGTTTTGTTTGAGAACGCAGTGCTGGCCTACGCAAAAACAGCTAGATAGAGAGAAATAAAACAAGATCGCAAAAGTGGCTATTGTAAGAATAATAAAATGAAGCTAAATAAAATATATTTAGGTTAAAGTACACCGCAGCAGGCCTAGTATGCTAAAATAATGTGCATGGAGCTATAACTAAAATGGCTACACAACACCCTTCCCTTGTCGGTTGAAGGTGGTTCAAAGCCTAAATATATATAAAAGCTACTAAAACTCAACCTAAGATATAAATGTAAAAAATGACAAGTTAAAAGGACACATGAGCATATGAAAGGACAATTTAAAATGTTAACATGTGGCATAAGGAGGACCGAATTTCAAGAGTCAGTTAATTTTAGAATGTCCAAACGAGTCCGGCAGCATGGAGGACAGGAAATCTTCCACTTCAGCAGGTGTTAAAGTCGGAAAGGCATCGCCGAGAAGGACCAAGGAGCAGTCGTGTTCCATAGCCTGAGCCTCGGGCCAAGGCAGCAGCATTCCGTGGTGTGCCCAATGTTGAGTTAGGAGCCGCATCCTCCAGGATGGGCAACTCATAAGTAGCTTTCCGTAGCAAACGCCCCCTTAATGCGCATGTCTGGTAATGAACTCTCAGCAAGAACATCAGCAGATCAGCGTCCAATGAAAGCAAGAGCTGCGTAGAAATACAAACTTCTAGTGCATGTTCGAAAGAGCACCAGAGGCACCGAAACACTGGCTGCACACAATGCAAAACCGTCTGAATGACTGAGATCAGTCACACTCCAATTGCTCCAGGAGTGTTGTTCCAAAGTAGTGCATCATGCGTTCACGACACAGCTGTGCTGATGGGAGCGCTATCCTTCCTCTTTGTTGCGGTGGGACAGCCACTGCGCATGAAAAATAGCAACAGCAAAATGCCAACTATTATAGCCAAAGTTAAAGAAATTTGCGATTCCACTAGTACTGGACGCATTAAATATTCATCCCACGAGTTCACCAAAGTGTCTCGGAAAATTGGTTCTTAAAAGGGACTGTATCTGTGCTGACGACCTTGCCTTGTGCGTAGGTCTCGTGTGGAGATGTGAGAGACACATGTTTTTGAAACAATAAAGCCTTGTGTCTGCTCAACTTGTCAAAATTCACATTAGAAGTAGCAATATGAGGCCAAATGTCAGCTACCTCTTTTAATTTAGTGGGAGGAATAAGTATGCTCCCGCAGCATGTAACAATCTTAGAGACTGAAACAACATAAACTATTCTGGCTCGCATCCCACAACAGTCTTCACCATTGAGGAGAACATAGCTGCTGTTTGAAAGCACCTGGAATGTAGGTCTAATCAAGGAGACTGGAACTCCCTTCAGATAACAAGCCAAGTTTGCTGCAGACGCATTACACGCCCCATGCAAGGACAGCTGTTTACAAACCATTGAATGGCTGACAGAAGTCTCGCATTCACTGCCGCTAAGACAGACTTCTTTCATGCAATCAGACATTTGTAGGAGAAGGGTAGCTCCCACACCTCATGGATGTAACTATCTCCCAGCCTTTTATATCTGCCTACCGGAATGTGTTTTAAACAGGACGTGAATTGTAATGTGGAAATAGGCAGATTAATAACCCCGTGTATTAACCATTCAGCAGATAGTATTTCAGCCACAGTAAAAGGCAACTTTTCTAACTTTTCGATGTTTAACATGACATAAGTCGCTTCTTTCTTAGCCATTAGTTGTTGTTTCCCTTGCGCTGACATGTTGCCAGGGAACGCGACCCGCCTTCAGTGTTTGAAGTGTTTGACAGTTCAGGTGTCGAAGAGGCAAATGAGTCTGAAATGTAATTCTTGATGTCGGCAAAGTATCCAGAAGTAGTTTGTGCAAAGACTGGAGCCGTGTTAGTAGGTGGTGTTGGTGTTTGCTGCGGTGGCACAGAATAAATGGTGCCATCCGTCTGTATTGAAGTTGTGTAAAATCGATCAGTTATTTCTGTATTATTTGATGTCAGTGGAACTAATGCAAGATCATTTTCCACCCTCCCCAAGCTTGGAGAGGTGTCAGTGTTGCTGCTTACAACTTGTAGAGGAACGTCTGATGGATACAAACTACCTGTGGATTCTTCACCTTATGAATTCATCCTTGCGCCAGCATCTGACGGAAAGTCTTCATCCTAGCTCTCCACGTCGACGAGGACGTCACAATTGCATGGCTCCACGCGACTCCGTCTGACGTCACCGTGCCAATAAGAGGTCCTCACCGGCGTGCTAACGTCGGTTTCCTTTTTTCCATGCCTTCTACGCTAACGTTTTTTTCATGGCTCGTTGGATAGTGTGTAGCTTTAGTAGTTACAATGTCTCCCCCGAGAAAATCTGGCTTCAAGCCTTGAAATTAATGTGGCGGTAGGATGTCGGTCACTGATCTGCATGTGAACTGCCTTTGGTGGCTTAGCTCTGAGCACGATGTCGAAGGGTGTGGATCGTGCCAGAGTATGAACCCTAAGGCACTAAAAGAAAGAGAGGCCAAGCTTTTCTTAGCGAAGGCTAAGAAGAAGGGCCACAAGAGGGCTTCATCTCATGCTTCTTCCAATAGGCACAAGAAGCATCGCCGTCATGACTCACAGTGCCGATCGACACGGAGCCGATCGAGGTCGAGGTCTCCATCTGCTAGACGTCGAAGTAATTGGGAGGTGAGCCCTACTGTGACTCCGCAGCCCCAGATTCCAGAAGGATCTCCGACGCCGTCAGTCTATGAGGTGGCTCCTCATAGCCCTCAGTTTCACCAGCGCCGCAAGAGCCTAATGTGCAGCAGCAGGATCAAGATCAGAGATATCCTGCCTTCCCGGCTCCGGGAGCGGATCCAGCGGCATTTTTAAATGCCATGTATGCTGCTTTCCAGGCTATGGCCCCTGCTGATGCACCGACGGGTCCCACGGGGCCATTAGCTTTTTCACTGGGCTCCCCGACTCCATATAAGATGAGGCCGTTTATGCCGTTTTACCTGGTTGAGAGTACCAGGTCGACACCGATGTCTCCTCGAGGTATGAGTCACCATCTAGATCCGTGGTGCCGTTGCCATCTCCGCGTCAGCCGACACCGATGCTCTCCCCTGGCCAGCCGGCCCCATTACCTGCGTGCCAGCCAACTCTGAAGAAGGCGCCATTGGAGTCTGTGTCGGCGCCTGGTCCGAGTGATTCTCAGATCCATACATCATCTTCTGTGCCAGATCGAGATTCGGAAGCAGTGGCTTTGGCGCTGGTGGATTCGATGTTGACGCCGAGGTTAGAATCCCGCTTGAGATCTCGAAGGAAGGCCTTGCGTGTCCTTGAAGAAGAATAATACCGGCAGTTGGAAGAGGGTGAGCTTGTAGAGCCTTTGGATGAATACCAAGGATTGGGGTCAGCCAGTGGGCTGGATGCTTCCCCGGAATGAGACATTTCATCTCCAGGGGAGTTTACAGAGGAGGCAGCGTCATTCCACTCGGTCATTAGAAAAGTAGCAGACTATTTAGACCTGCCTTTATCTGCAGCAGAGGTAAAGACAAATCTGCTAACTGAGGTGCTGCATCCCTCTACATCCTCAGCTGATCCTTTGCTGCCCTTCAACGAGGCATTGTTGGAGCCTATTATGGACTTGTGGAGGAAACCAGTTTAGTCTCCGGCTGTGAATAGAGCTGTGGCAAGGAGGCATAGGGGAGCACCCGGGGATCCTGGGTTCCTGTCACGTCATCCAGCCCCGGAGAGTTTAGTGGTTCAAGCGTCTTACTCCATAAAGTCTGCTCCTGGTTCGCTCCCTGTAGCCCCATCTGATAGGGAGTCCAAACGAATGGAGCAGTCTTCAAAAAATATCTTTTCGTCTTGCAGCATGGCGCTCAAGGCTGCGAACGCTACCTGTGTGCTGGGCAGGTATGTCCATGCCCTTATGGACTCAGCCAAGGCTGTGGTCTGGGATCTGCCACAGGAGGCACAGAGGCCTTTTGGAACACTCTTTTCGGATGCAGAGGCTGTGGCGCAGCAGATTATACAATCTGGCCTCGATACAACAAACTCAGTTGCTAGGGCTATGGGGACATCTGTTGCTACAAGGAGGCATGCTTTACTGAGGTCCTCCGGATTCTCCTCGGATGTACAGACCACCTTACTAGTCTTCCCCTTCAATGGTGAAAGTCTGTTTGGGGAGAAAGCAGACTCTGCCCTTGAACGTTTTAAGGAGAGCTGGGCTACAGCAAAGTCCTTAGGCTTACACGCTACCCCTGCTGCCCCTTATAGGTCTTTTCGCAGGTTCAGAGGTTTTGGTCGTGGGGCGGTTTTTCGGAGCCCCAGTACTCGGCCCAACAGCCTGCCAGTCCATCTTCTCGACCCTTTATCGGACCTGGGAGGGCTAGAGCTAGAGGGGCAGCCCAGCAGCACCAGTCTTCGTCATCGTCTTCCTCTGGTGGTCAGCAGCAGGGGAAACAGCCAAAGTTTTCCTCACTTTATCGAACACGCCTCTCCTGTAGGGGGAAGGCTTCGTCTTTTTCTCCGCGAGTGGGAGTTGATAACAACAGACTCCTAGGTGTTGAATATTGTGGAAAAAGGATATGCTCTCCCCTTTCAAGAGTTCCCTCCTCCCTTCCTCCCCCCCCCCCCCCCCCCCATCCCTTGTTTTGCTCAGAAGACCATCTCCTGTTGTTGCAACTGGAGGTTCTGGCCATGTTATCAAACAGTGCGGTAGAGTTGGTTCCAGAGCAGGAAAGTGGTCTGGGTTGTTGTTCAAGATATTTCCTGATCCCCAAGAAGGACGGTCGCCTGAGACCGATCCTAGACCTGAGGATTTTGAATCGGTTCCTCAAGCAGGAGAAATTCAAAATGCTGACTCTAGCACAGGTACTTATGGCGTTGAACAAAGAGGATTGGATGGTGTCTGTCGACTTGCAGGATGCCTTCCGTTTGGGCTTACTCCAGCACCTCAAGTCTTCACAAAGGTGATGTTGGTGGTTGCAGCACATCTCAGGGGAAGGGAATAGCGGTTTTACCTTACCTGGACGATTGGTTGGTCAAAGCCAAGTCTCCAGAGCTGGTGCTGCATCACCTGCAGGTGACAACCCAGTTGTTGTTCGATCTGGGTTTTTCGGTAAACGTGCCCAAGTCTCACCTGGAGCCCTCAACACCTCCTGTTCATAGGGGCAGTATTGGATACAACATTGTATCTGACCTACCCTCTGCCTCAGCGGATTCGGGTCATTCAGGCGCTGATTCCAATGTTTCGAAATAGAGCGGTTGTTCTGGTCCTCAAGGTCTTATGCCTGCTTGGTCTGTTCGCTTCTTGCATTCTGTTGGTCACTCATGCGCGCTGGCATTTGAGGGCTCTTCATTGGTGCCTCCGCAGGCAGTGGTTTCAGCACAAAGGGGATCTCGAGGATTCAGTAAGGATCTCCAAGGACACTGCAGCGAATCTCCAATGGTGGGCAGTGGACGGCAACCTTTCCCAAGGAAGGCCATTCTCACTACCACCTCCAGTGGCCACGGTTGTTACGGATGCCTCCACTCTAGGGTGGGGTGCTCATCTGGGGGAATATGGAGATCAAGAGTCATTGGTCTCCGGTGGATCAGATGTTCCATATCCATCTGTTGGAACTGCGGGCGATTCATCTGGCTCTCAAGGCCTTCCTCTCTTCCCTTCGCGGTCAGTCGGTTCAAGTCCTCACAGACAACACTACTGCGATTGGTACGTAAACAAGCAGGGAGGAGTAGGGTCGTACCTTCTCTGCAGGGAAGTTCTACAGCTCTGGTCCTGGGTTCAGGGCCATCAGATTTGCTTTATAGCAAATCATTTGGCTGAGGTTCTGAACGTATGTGCGGACAGTCTCAGTCGGCACTTCTTGGCCGATCACGAGTGGCGTCTCCATCCAGACCTAGTCCGGTACATCTTTGAGATGTGGGGGTCTCCGCAGGTAGATCTATTCGCTACTCAGGAGAATGCGCACTGCCCGTAGTTCTGCAGTCTCCAGTATCTGTTGCAAGGAGCGTTGGGGGACGCGTTTCAAATACCCTTGGACGATGTAAGGAAATGCCTCCTTGGCATGGTTGCCCCCTGACTTTTTGCCTTTGCTGATGCTATGTTTACAATTGAAAGTGTGCTGAGGCCTGCTAACCAGGCCCCAGCACCAGTGTTCTTTCCCTAACCTGTACTTTTGTATCCACAATTGGCAGACCCTGGCATCCAGATAAGTCCCTTGTAACTGGTACTTCTAGTACCAAGGGCCCTGATGCCAAGGAAGGTCTCTAAGGGCTGCAGCATGTCTTATGCCACCCTGGAGACCTCTCACTCAGCACAGACACACTGCTTGCCAGCTTGTGTGTGCTAGTGAGGACAAAACGAGTAAGTCGACATGGCACTCCCCTCAGGGTGCCATGCCAGCCTCTCACTGCCTATGCAGTATAGGTAAGACACCCCTCTAGCAGGCCTTACAGCCCTAAGGCAGGGTGCACTATACCATAGGTGAGGGTACCAGTGCATGAGCATGGTACCCCTACAGTGTCTAAACAAAACCTTAGACATTGTAAGTGCAGGGTAGCCATAAGAGTATATGGTCTGGGAGTCTGTCAAACACGAACTCCACAGCACCATAATGGCTACACTGAAAACTGGGAAGTTTGGTATCAAACTTCTCAGCACAATAAATGCACACTGATGCCAGTGTACATTTTATTGTAAAATACACCACAGAGGGCACCTTAGAGGTGCCCCCTGAAACTTAACCGGCTGTCTGTGTAGGCTGACTAGTCCCAGCAGCCTGCCACACCAGAGACATGTTGCTGGCCCCATGGGGAGAGTGCCTTTGTCACTCTGAGGCCAGTAACAAAGCCTGCACTGGGTGGAGATGCTAACACCTCCCCCAGGCAGGAGCTGTGACACCTGGCGGTGAGCCTCAAAGGCTCACCCCTTTGTCACAGCCCAGCAGGGCACTCCAGCTTAGTGGAGTTGCCCGCCCCCTCCGGCCACGGCCCCCACTTTTGGCGGCAAGGCTGGAGGGAACAAAGAAAGCAACAAGGAGGAGTCACTGGCCAGTCAGGACAGCCCCTAAGGTGTCCTGAGCTGAAGTGACTCTAACTTTTAGAAATCCTCCATCTTGCAGATGGAGGATTCCCCCAATAGGGTTAGGATTGTGACCCCCTCCCCTTGGGAGGAGGCACAAAGAGGGTGTACCCACCCTCAGGGCTAGTAGCCATTGGCTACTAACCCCCCAGACCTAAACACGCCCTTAAATTTAGTATTTAAGGGCTACCCTGAACCCTAGAAAATTAGATTCCTGCAACTACAAGAAGAAGGACTGCCTAGCTGAAAAACCCCTGCAGAGGAAGACCAGAAGACGACAACTGCCTTGGCTCCAGAAACTCACCGGCCTGTCTCCTGCCTTCCAAAGATCCTGCTCCAGCGACGCCTTCCAAAGGGACCAGCAACCTCGACATCCTCTGAGGACTGCCCCTGCTTCGAAAAGACAAGAAACTCCCGAGGACAGCGGACCTGCTCCAAGAAAAGCTGCAACTTTGTTTCCAGCAGCTTTAAAGAACCCTGCAAGCTCCCGCAAAAGGCGTGAGACTTGCAACACTGCACCCGGCGACCCCGACTCGGCTGGTGGCGATCCAACACCTCAGGAGGGACCCCAGGACTACTCTAAGACTGTGAGTACAAAAACCTGTCCCCCCTGAGCCCCCACAGCGCCGCCTGCAGAGGGAATCCCGAGGCTTCCCCTGACCGCGACTCTTTGGATCCTAAGTCCCGACACCTGGGAGAGACCCTGCACCCGCAGCCCCCAGGACCTGAAGGGCCGGACTTTCACCGGAGACGTGACCCCCAGGAGTCCCTCTCCCTTGCCCAAGTGGAGGTTTCCCCGAGGAATCCCCCCCTTGCCTGCCTGCAGCGCTGAAGAGATCCCGAGATCTCTCATTGACTTCCATTACAAACCCGACGCTTGTTTCTACACTGCACCCGGCCGCCCCCGCGCTGCTGAGGGTGAAATTTCTGTGTGGGCTTGTGTCCCCCCCGGTGCCCTACAAAACCCCCCTGGTCTGCCCTCCGAAGACGCGGGTACTTACCTGCAAGCAGACCGGAACCGGGGCACCCCCTTCTCTCCATTCTAGCCTATGTGTTTTGGGCACCACTTTGAACTCTGCACCTGACCGGCCCTGAGCTGCTGGTGTGGTGACTTTGGGGTTGCTCTGAACCCCCAACGGTGGGCTACCTTGGACCAAGAACTAAGCCCTGTAAGTGTCTTACTTACCTGGTTAACCTAACAAATACTTACCTCCCCTAGGAACTGTGAAAATTGCACTAAGTGTCCACTTTTAAAACAGCTATTTGTGAATAACTTGAAAAGTATACATGCAATTTTGATGATTTGAAGTTCCTAAAGTACTTACCTGCAATACCTTTCGAATGAGATATTACATGTAGAATTTGAACCTGTGGTTCTTAAAATAAACTAAGAAAAGATATTTTTCTATATAAAAACCTATTGGCTGGATTTGTCTCTGAGTGTGTGTACCTCATTTATTGTCTATGTGTATGTACAACAAATGCTTAACACTACTCCTTGGATAAGCCTACTGCTCGACCACACTACCACAAAATAGAGCATTAGTATTATCTATTTTTACCACTATTTTACCTCTAAGGGGAACCCTTGGACTCTGTGCATGCTATTCCTTACTTTGAAATAGCACATACAGAGCCAACTTCCTACAGACGACCAGTTGCTTTACGTGTTTCCCCCCCCATACCCTTGATTCCTCAGGTCCTGAGGAAGATTCGCCAAGACGGGGCCCAAGTCATCTTGTTGGCACCGGATTGGCCGAGAAGGGTGTGGTACACAGACCTTCTACAACTCTCAAAGTGCCCTCCGCTCTGTCTCCCGCTCAGGGAAGACCTCCTCTCGCAGTCGCAGGGGCAGGTTCTACACCCCCACCTCCAGAGCCTGCACCTTCATGCCTGGAGATTGAACGGGGCAACCCGAGTTCCTTTTCTCTCCCACCGGATGTAGTGGATGTTATTCTATCATCCAGGCGACACTCCACTAAATCCATTTATGCCAGTAGGTGGGCTAAATTTGTTATTTGGTGTGGAGAGAAACAGAAAGATCCCTTGAAAGCCCACCTTTCTGATGTTTTGTTATTTGCTCTTGATTTAGCAAAGAAAGGCTGTTCAGTAGCTACAGTTAAAGGTCATTTGGCCGCTCTATCGGCTTTTCTTTGCCTCCCGGACCAGCCCTCTTTATTTAAATCTCTGATTATAAATAGGTTTATTAAGAGCTTGCTTAATAAGTTTCCTCCCACACCCTTTCACATCCCTCAGTGGGATTTAAATCTTGTTTTACCATTTCTGATGGGTTCACTGTTCGAGCCCATGCATTCATGCCCTTTAAGGTATTTGGTTCTTAAGACTGTCTTCCTTATTGCTATAACCTCTGCTAGGAGGGTTGGTGAGCTTCAAGCCTTGTCTGTATAGCCCCCTTTTACCTTGTTTTTCCCTGATAAAGTGGTACTGAAAACCAGGGCGGCTTTCCTGCCAAAAGTTGTCACTCCTTTTCATATAGGGCAAACTATTACCCTTCCTTCTTTCTACCCTCCTCCCCCCTCTAAAGAAGAAGAGAGACTCCATCGATTGGACCCTGGAAGGGCTCTAAGTTTTTATATGGAGAGGACAAAAGACTTTCGCCTGGAGGATCAGCTGTTCGTGGGGTATGTTGGTCAGCGGAAGGGCAGAGCAGTCCATAACAGAACAATCTCCAGGTGGGTCATTCTTTGTATAAAAGTTTGCTACTCACTGGCAAAGAAAGCTCCTCCTAAGGGTATCAGGGCCCACTCCACCAGGGCTACTTCGTCCACTTTGGCCCTTGCAAGGGGAGTCCCGGTTGTGGACATTTGTAAGGCGGCAACTTGGGCGTCCCTCCATACCTTTGCAAAGCATTACTGCTTAGATGGTGAGGTTCGGAGGGATGGCCATTTTACACAATCTGTTTTACAGGATTTCTTGGTGTAATCAGACGGGCACCCACCTCTGAGTGCGGTACTGCTTTGGGACTCTATTCATAAGGTGAGGAATCCACAGATAGTTTGTATCCATCAGAAGAACAAGTTACTTACCTTCGGTAACACTTTTTCTGGTGGATACAATAGCTACCTGTGGATTCCTCATGGTCCCACCCGCCTCCCCATTGCCTGTCTGATTGCACTAGGATTTGTGGTTGTGTAGATATACATGTGTATTGATATTTTGTTTCTGTATATATAAATGATCATGAAGGTTTTATGTATTTATTGGGGTTATTGTGGAAGCCGGTTCTCACCTGTTCGCGTCAAAGGCACGTAAAAAATGGGTGAAACTGATGTCAGCACGCCTGCGAGGACCTCTTATTGGCACGATGACGTCCGTCGGATGCTGGCGCAAGGATGAATTCATAAGGTGAGGAATCCACAGGTAGCTATTGTATGCACCAGAAAAAGCGTTACCGAAGGTAAGTAACTTGTTCTTCTTGACGAGTAGTGAGAGGGATTCGGGAACTACTGGCTGTTCCTTTTGGTCGGCTGTGCAGGATCGGCCACATAGTGTAGTTTCACACTGTCGATAGAGACAAAGCGATTTTCGTTGGCACCTGCCAACAGTGGTAGAATAACAGTTCTGGTACCGTGTATTCCCAAAACTGGGACTGGTGCACCATAAGAAGGACCGAATTCCTTTTTCACAGCAACCTTTTCACGTACTAGATCCCCAACTTTAGGACTCCAGCCAGTAGACGTTACAGGTACATCCTTAATTCCTGTGGAGGCAGCACTGGCAGAAGCGTTGTCATCACGGAACTGTTGCAAGTCCTGTAAGACAGTGACACGTTCATTTATGTCAAAAGGTGTTTCTGCTGCCTCCACGCCAGGACCATCAAGATCTGGGACATACATTTGAGTTCCGAACAGTCACTCATATGAAGTACGACCCCCCAGGAACCTTCTAGGCATACTGTTAAGTGCTCTCTGGACTCCATACAGGTGGTTAAGCCAACTATGACCCGTACCTAAGACTCTGGCTGTTAAGGATTGCTTTAAATCATGGTTTAATCGCTCCACAACACTATTTCCCTCGGGATGAAATGGAGGCGAGTACTGGAGTTGGACCCCCCAACCAAGCCATGGCATCCATGAATGCCCTTGAGGTGAAAGCAGGGCCCTGGTCTGAGGGGAAATCCGCAACTGCATATGTACCGATAAAGACTCACAAGTCTTCAATAACAGTCCGAGCATCAGCCGAGCGTTATGGCCACACCTATAGAAATCTGGAGCAGGAGTCAACAGCGACTAAGATGTATTTGTATGCACTGTCCGGTGTGAGGGGACCGCTATGGTCCAAGTACACACTGCAAAGGTTTGTTGGAGATTAGGAGGGGTGTCTGTGGTGGGAGTTTAGCAGTGGAAACTTTAATTTGTTGCCAACAACAAAGGCCATGCTGCTTGGCCTTTCTGTATAGGCCTGACCACCAATAATGGGCTTGTAACAATATCGTAGCTGCCACACCAGCATGGGCAGATCTTATCCCCTCATGCGTTGCTTTAATCAACTCCGACCTTGCATCTTTGTTGGTAATATCTCGCACCCCTACGCCTGGTATCTTAACCTCAGCGTTTAGACAGCCTCCCATTCGGAAAGAATATTTAGCAGGAAATGCTTTTGGGTAGGGTGTGCCATCAGCCGTAGCATTCACGGTAGCCCATATGTCTTCGTCCGGTTTCGCACTTAAGCGGGTTACTGCAGCAACAGTGGCTGTAGCGCCTGCTGACTTTGCGGCTTCATCAGCCAGTGTATTCCCAGCAACGTGTATTCCAACGCACTGGTGTCCAAGTGTATGTAAAACATGGACATATGGTAGCGTTTCCTTCAGATCCGCTACCTTCCCCCACAGAAGCCTGTGTTTGATGGTGTTGCCTTTAGAATCTCTGAACCCATTCTGGCGTCAGTAATGCAGGTATTCATTGAAGGACTGGACACAATAGTACAAATCACAAATAATCAGCGTTAGCTGTGCAGGAACCGTATGTTCTAGTGCCATCACCAGAGCTTTTAGCTCTGCTAGTTGTGCTGTGCAATCCCTTAGGGTTTGCGTGAATGTATGTTGGGGACAAAATGTATGATCCTCCATGTAGCCACTTACGACTGCACAAGCAGCGGAGTATTGATGTTTTGTGCCAATTGAAGGTTGTGCTGAGCCATTGGTGTACATGACTCTTTGATACTGATCAATAGGCAGTGTGTTTGCAGGAACTGGGTTTTCTAGTTCATATTGCAAAAATTCTTTAGTTTGTAATTTTGGGTCAAAAATTTTGTCTCAATCAGTGGCTGTCAAAGACTTAGCCTATTGTATCCAATGTGGATGTAATGCCTTAGCGTTATGAACGCTGGCTTTTGTGACAGCCTCAAGGGCTGGTATTGGGGAGACAACAATAATGCGTTTTCCCTGAGCTAGTGGTCTTTCTTTAATGACAGCCATCTGTACAGCAGTGAGTATGTTCTCAGTGGGAGCAAAGCGTTGCTCTGCTGCTGGGTACAAGTGTGATTTGTATGTAATTGGGAAGGTCTCACCCTCATTAAAAGTTAAATAGGTGAAACCAATGGCACCAGCAATTACTCTGATGATCAAGTGTGTTTTATTGTCCCTTGTGTGTAGGTGTTGTGCTTCAAGCAAGTCTGTCTGCAGGTCTCTCAGAATTTGTGTGTGTTTGACTGTCCAAAATTTACTTGAAAAGTCAGGACGTATTAAGTCATATAAAGGTTTTATGCGTGTTGCATAATCTGGAATGTAAGTTCTGCCAAAATTTAGGAAACCTTATAGAGATTGGAGTTTTTTAATCGTATTTGGAGGTTGTAATTGTGCGCATTTTTCTAAGAATTGTGGCGCTAGGCTCTCTCCTTTACTCAAAGCTCATATCCCAGAAACAGGATGCTGAGGAAGGCTATTTTTTTATTTATTTTTTTAAGTTGAATTTTTAGCCAAATTCAGCAAATCCCACAACAATGCGGGCTACCCGTCTTAAATGTTGCAGCAATTAATCATCCGTGAGATAGATATCATCTACATAGGACAGTGCTTCAGGCTCAATGTCGTGCAAAATGGAACTCACAGGAGCCGCGAACAGCCTCGGACAGTTCTTGTACCCCTGGGGTAAATGACAACAAGTTTCAGAGCACTAGGCTCCCAGAAAAATTCTTAGTCTCTACTCTCAGGCGCTATGTTCTGGCATAAGAAACCATTGGAAATGTCCAATGTTTTGTAGTTTTTTGCGTACTATGTTGTTCATCAGTGCTGTGCTATGTGAGTTTTGTATAGCATATGTGCGTGTATGACTGTTTAGGTGTCTGTAGTCTAAGACTATTCTGTACGAATGGTCCGGGTTAGCTACTGGGAATAAAGGATTATTCATTGGGCAGACACAGGTTTCGATGACGCCCTGGTACTCCAGTTGTGTGAGAATTTCTTACGGGTGCTTTTGCATCATGTTTTATTGGATACTGAGGTTGAGGTTGGGGTTGATTTTTAATAGGAATTACAAGGTAGGGTGAATCTTTATCCCATCCTACGTGGTTGCAATATAACGCGGGTGCCTGCGCCAATGCCCAATCAATGGCGAAGGATTCCGTGAGTTCCTCCGGAACAAGGGAAGAGAAAGAACGTTTAATAACATCTTCTCCAAATGGGCAGGTACGGCAAATTCAGGTGGCCAGTCTTGTTAGGCCAACAAAACATCATTTGTATATTGACTATGCGATCCCAAAAGATCACATCTAGTGTGCGTTCAATGTCTCCTTACAACTGTAGCGTTACTTTATACACCCTGTCAGGCGTGGAGACACGCATGTCCGCAGTTTCCACTTGTAGAAAGTCATCAGTTGCTTTCACCTTCAGATGCTCTAGAAGACTCCAGCGAACTATTGTGACCTCTGCTGCGGTGTCAAGCAGTGGTAGTGCCCACTTCTTGTTTTTCAAGAGGACCCTCTTCTTGATTGGCATGGCGAACTGCAACTGCTGCCACTTTTTCTTTTTAAATTGGGGTTTTTGTTGGGGAGGTTTCTCTCCCTTTTTAACAGAAACCTTTGATGAGCGTTGTGATTCCTGTCTCGGTTACACGTACTCCGTTCTTCGCTCTGACCGCCCACCTCTCTCACTGAGTTATTCTGATGAGTCCTGAAAGGAACGAGGTTGGCATGTATCAGTAAATTGATATCTGTCAGGTTTTTTTAATATTATCTCTATTTCGGACATTATATATTTTCTGTGGGGTCTCCGTACTCGGAGATTCTCCCCTTTCTTTTTTAGGAGTTTGTTGTTTTTTTATCCCAGCGTTTCTTGTTACCCTCAGGAGCTTGCTTGGAAAAATCTTTATTAGATTTGCCCTGAAATTGTGGTTTAGTTGGTCTAGCCCTAGACTATCACAACCAATACTAGAGTAGGTTTCTGCAATAATCTTTGGCAGCTCGTGTTCTTGATCCTTTTGAGGAACATTCCGGAGCCGCATGCGCACTGCTAGTGCGACCGCTTCCCCTTTAAGGTTACTCAAACTAATTGAGGATACTGGGCCAAGTTGCCCATTAATTGCATCCCCAAGTCTAGGGCCAGGGCAGCCCCGTATTCATCTTGAATTTGTTTCAACACTTCCGGCAAATTGGCAAGTGTCAGTGTACTGTGTGCGGTAGTATAGAGCGCAGCAAATACCATGCCCCATGTATTACAGTTATCTACTTTGGAGACCATCCCAAATGGCAAGCACATTGTCAGAATTCTATGTTTATCCTGAGGTCCCGTATGGGGAAATACTGCTTCCAGTGCATTTAATTGTGAGCTAGCCAAAACTGAATTTCTTCTCGTTTGTCAGGTACTTTACCCATGATCGAATGTACAGTCGCAGGATTACTGCCTGGCGTCACTGCATGTGGTTGTGCTGGAGCAGCACATGCTGAGTTTGTATTAAATGTTTGCATTCCAAATTGTACTAGACGTCTGTATATTGCCGTCAGATCAGTATATAATCAGTGGACTTCAGCTACCGTGAGGTTTGCTGCAGCAGGGTGAGGTGCATAAGTGGCCAATAAAGGCCAGGTAGGACCATCATTACTTAGAGGACCTAACCTAACTGGTAAAATCATGTGGGGTAGGGCGCCATGAAGCCAATTATTGTGTTCCTGATATGATAAAGGAATTTCTAAATATGTGTTTGCTCTGTATTGTCCAGGTACATTTGCAGGTATATAATAATGAAATGTTTGTGTTCCCATCAACTGCTGGAAAAGTGACCCAAGAACAAAATAGTTCTGTTCTGTATGCTGCATCTGTGTCAACAACAAATGTGACTGGACCCCCCTTGGGCCGTTAGGCCATTTGCCAATAAATGTGGAGTCAGGGGATGTCTCATGTTGACTGCAATTGCTACCTGTTGCGGATTCACCATGTTAGATGGTAGATTTGTTCAGAGATGAGCACACCAAATGGGGATTTTCCTTTTAGAGTTCAAGCTTCCACAACCTCCAGCATCAGATAGGGAAGACCTATTTAGCTGAGGAGGAAATCCTCAATACCACAGACGCCTCCGGAGATACTACTGAGCTACTGAGGTGTCTTTGTATATAGTGAGACAGAGATACTCAGGAGGACCCGAAAATTAGAGCCTGACCAAACGTTGGCGGCGCCATGCCACGTAGTATCTCAGTATTCTAATTAGACTACTGGAATTTGAACTGCAGGATCGCCTGCGGTATGGGAGACTGAGTGTGACCCACTACGGGTAACACCTGTCGCTCCAATCTGGGTTTTTCTCTGGCTATCTAGCAGTGCCTCATCTCTATCCAAAGGCAGGGATGATTGGGCAGCCGAGCGCATGACATGATTGATTTCTCAGTGAAATCTTGGTCACTAAGGTCTCATTCTAAAATCTTGGCCATTGATGTTAATTTGTTTTGTTTTAAACAAGCCTAATTTACAGATCAAACAATTAGCACAAGTATAGAAGCCAGAAACTGGTTGAATAAAATGTTGTGACATCTAATGCCAAATTCATAGGATTTGTTAAGTAAATGTTGATATAGGGATTTCAACAATGAATGTACTTTTTTGCATATTTTCCATTAATACAGATGTTTCTTGATTACCTAAATTTGATATTGGTGTTTCAAAAGAATCTACTTTAAGATTACTTAAATAGGTATTATTACACTATTCAACTACACCAACACCATGGGTAGATTAATGCATGGGAGAGACTAATGATCTATTGCTTACTTCGTGCCACTTTCTTTTACCTTTGATATAATGCTTGAATTTTCATTTGTTGTGTTGTTTGGTGCTTTGCTTAATACTGCGTGGTCTGTTTCAGAATATATAAATTGTTCTTTCTCTTCCCTCGCTCTTGGGATTTTCTTCTGTTTAGTGTGTTTCATTTATTAGCACCCACCGTTTAAATCAAACCGATCCTATACATATAATGGTGTTTTATCTGTAAGGTATTTTACACATGAATTACGGAGATGGTCTTTCCTTTTTCACTTTTCAGCACATTGGTGATATCGTGAATCTCCTTAAATTGTCTTCTTATTAGAAGAATGGATGTTCTTAATTTGTTTTTGTATTCCTAACAGCCTTGAGAAAGCTCCTACTTTATGTACCATTAGGGGGCGAAACACGTTTCTGCATTTTCCTTTTATCTTTGCATGTTATATTGGAGATGTGCCTGTCATCGATGTACTTTGCAATAAACCTTTACTGGACCTACTGACCTGCCTGGATATGCTTATTCAAACCAGAATCTTGATGTGAATATATGGACTATTTGTTGAAATAGGGGTTTACCAATATCTTGTTTTTGAAATATCCTTACGGAGGCTAATGTAAGGGGTCCACACCTCCTTGGTAACCCATACTTTTTCACAAAATATTACATGGGCATTGAGAAAGAGAGTGTTGGACCTGTCTGGAGTGTTTTGCAATTTTCAACAGTTACTCTGGGAAGAAAATAAAGTACAGTTTTTTTAGGTAAGTAACAAACTTACAGCTTTTAGTTTCCAGGGCATAGTTAGTCCACCATTGGAGGTTCAAGGTAACCCCAAGCACTCAGCACCAGCAACACAGGGCCAATGGGGTGCAGAGGTCAAACAGGAGCCAAAATAACGTGGGCTTCTACAGAGACACTGGGTACTCTGGTTCCTGTCTGCTTGCAGGTAAGTATCTGTATTGTCGGAGGGCAGACCAAGAGGGTTTAGAGGAGCACTGGGGGAGGGGGCCCAAGTAGGCACCAATCCCATACCCTCAGCCGCACTTGGGCAGCAGGGTGCAAACAGGACGTTGGGTTACCAATGGAACTCTACGGGGGGACCCCAGGGGTCACTTAGGCGCTGCAGGCAAGGCACAGGGGGGCTCCTTGGGCAAACAACGGACTGGATAGGGAAGAGGGCCGCCTGGTGCTCACTGCTGCCCCGGTTGTCGGTTTCTGTCCAGTCTGGGGGCTGCGGTGCAGTGCTTCTCCATGCGTCAGATATCTTCGTCCCGGGCCGTCGCGGTCAGGGGGCGTCCTCGGGATTCCCACTGCAGGTGTCGTCGTGGAGGGGGTGGAGAGGTCAACCCAGGGTGGGCACTTAGTCGCCGTCGCCTGGGGGTCCTCTCTGGTTGTTTGGGCCACCTGGACTCAGGCTGTGGGCGTCGAGGTGCAGAGTGGTTATGCCCCCGCTTCTGGAGTGATGTGGGAGTCCCTTAGAAGCAGTTTCTTTTTATTTTCTGTTGGACAGGTCCCTTGTCCACGGGAGTTTCTTGGTCCTCTGTGATGCAGGCAGTTCTCTGGAGGTTTATCAGGGGTCTCTGGACCAGCAGGACGTGTCGCTTTTCTTTTCCAGCTTTCTGAAGCAGGAGACGGGCCAGTAGGGCCGGGGGCAAGTCAGTTGTTGTCTCCTTCTCTTCTCTGCGAGGTTTTCAGCTCAGCAGTCCTTATTCTTTCTTGAGGTGGTCAGGAATCTCTCGACTTGGGTTCAGGGAAGGCCTTAAATACTAAATTTAGGGGTGTTTTGGGGCTTAGAGGGCAGTAGCCAATGGCAACTGTCCCGGAGGGTGGCTACACCCTCTGTGTCCACTCTCTTTGGGGGGGTGGGGCACATTTTCAATCCTACCGGCACTGATCCTTCAAACCAAGATGGAGGATTCTACAGGGAGGGGTCACTTCAGCTCTGGGCACCGTAGGGGTGGTCCTGATTGGGGTGGTCACTACTCTCTGTTTTCCCTAACTTTCCCACCGGATTTGCTGCCAAAAGTGGGGCTTTGTCCGGGGGTGGAGGCGGGTATCTCCACTAGCTGGAGTACCCTGGGGCACTGTAACTTAAGGCTTGAGCTTTGGAGGCTCATTACCAGATGTTATAGTTCCTCCAAGGGGGAGTTGTGAAGCACTTCCACCCAGGGCATGCTTTGTTTCTGACCACAGAGTGCACAAAGGCACTCACCCCACGTGGTCAGATACTTGTTTGGAAGTGGCAGGCTGGCACAGACCGGTCAATCCTACACTGCCAGGTCTCCAAAATGTCCTCTTTGTGCATTTTTCAATAAATCCCACACTGGCATCATGGTTTGTTTATTGTGCTGAGAAGTTTGATACCAAACAAGCCATTATGGTGCTGTGGAGTTTGTAATGACAAACTCCCAGACCATATACTCAGTATGGCTACCCTGCACTTACAATGTCTAAGAATGGACTTGGGCACTGTATGGAGATATTGCTAATGCAGCTATGCCCTCATCTGTGGTATAATGCATCCTGCCTTAGGGCTGTAAGGCCTGCTAGAGGAGTGACTTACCTATGCCACAGGCAGTGATTTTGGGGGCATGGCACCCTGAGAGGGGTGCCATGTTGACTCTGCCTTTTTCTCCCCACTAGCACACACAAGCTGCAAGGCAGTGTGCATGGGCTGAGTGAGGGGGTCCCCCAGGGTGGCATACTACTTGCTGCAGCCCTTGGGGACCTTCCCTGGCCAGAGGGCCCTTTGTACCATGGGTACATTTTACAAGGGACTTACCTGTGTGCCAGGGCTGTGCCAATTGTGGGAACAAAGGTACAGTTTTAGGGAATGAACACTGGTGCTGGGGCCTGGTTCGCAGGATCCCTGCACACTTTCAATCAAAGTTTGCATCAACACTAGGGAAAAAGTGGGGCAACCATGCCAACAGTGGCATTTTCCTACAGTTGCGATCAGGGGCTTCTGGTCCGTAGCAGAGAGCCAGATCCACATAAGCCTTTTGGAGCTTCTGGTGATCTGCCTGGTCTTCCTGCTGACACTTAGGGAAAGCTGATACACACTCTAACACACAGAACAACTTCCATATGGTTCCACAACAATTAAGGCAGTGGGGGGGACCTGGATTGTGTGCAAAGAGGCTCTATGTCTGAGAAGGTGACTGGAGCAGCAGAAGATCTTTTTGGTAGCTAAACACTTTGGTGAGGGTCCCTGCTTGCCCGAGCAGATGAGCTGAGAAGACATCAGCTGGCGAACACTGAGGAGCACCCCCTTCCCAGGGGTGGAAAGGGTTTAGTCAGTGTGGCCTGCAGTGGCTGGAATGATTCACCACTGTCAGGAATGCACAGGGGTAAAGCTTCTGCGCACTGGTATCTCAAAGCATAGTTGGTAGATATAGTTTGTCTGTGATGGGGCACCAGCCTCCTGTAAATGTTCCCGCTACTACCTCTTCTACTGTGAGTTCTAAGAAAAAGCATGACAGACCAGGGTCATACCGTCGTACAACCCCAGAGTGAGCCGTCTGGGTGTGGTATCAAGTGCTCCTGAACCTGAGCATTTGCTCTCTGATCCGGCTACCCATCGGGAGGGCCGCCTGTCTTAGCAATGGGCGAGGCTCTTACACATGAATCTAAACAACCTACACCTCTATTCATTGTGATCGAGCCCGAACAGGTTTTTTGATTTCCTCTATTAAGTGGATGGGTTTTTTCTTGCAGCCATACACTCGCCTGCGAAATCCATCTGTGATGGGCACGGTAAAAGTTTGTGGTCTACTGTGGTGTCTATCAGATAGAGACTTCTATCTGCAGATTCCTTTTCTTTGAATTCCCTGGCATCCGCTTTGAATCCAGAATCTTTTTGCTGAGCAGTACACTGCTTGCTCCGTCGGATGGCGTTGTTTGGATCCGCGTGCGTCGTGCGGCTCTGCGTGGCTTCGTCAGCATCGTTGGAGCTGTCTGTGACATTACGGTCGCATATAAAGGCACAACCCGGTGCACGTATGTCAGTTCTTTTCCTTCTGTGCCGGTTAAGAGCAGGTCCAGGATCGAGCTACCCTTTGCCTTTTTTGGCAAGCCTTTTTCGACCGTTTTGTTGAAGATTGTTTCGTGTCTGTGAGAGGAAATGCCATCTAGGAAGTTGGGGTTCAAGCCGTGTGGTGCCTGCCATCGCGCCATGTTGGTGACGGACCCCCACCTGGTATGTCTCTTGTGCCTTGTGCTCCTACTGCTGGGCCATGGCCCGAAGGCTTTGAAAGAGCGGCCTCTAAAAGTCATTGCGGCCCGGCAGTCAACTTTGGTCGGGTCGACTCCTCGGAGGTCACAGTCCCACTCAAGGAGGATGTCGCGGGGCCACTCTAGAAGCCCCTAATCCTCTTTGTCTCACTCGAGGTCCTCGGGACACTCTGGGAAGAGGCAGAAGAAAAAGAAGAAGAAGTCCAAGCGGACTTCAACTTCGCTATGCTCGTCAGCCGACGAGGCATCATGGAAACGTCGATGTTCTGATCTCGGTTCCACGGAGCCGATGCCAGGGCCGACTTTGCGTCTCTCCCCCACTTATCTGGGAGCCGGAGTGACCCCCGGTCAAATTAAAGACTTCTAAGAAGTCATGTGCCTCATTTTTGAGTGGGCTACCCCTCAAAGGGTGGGTGGATCCACAGGACCCTGTGGGAACAGCAGGGGCCCCATCCGGTTCGGCGCCGGTGGCTTCGGCCTCGGCGCCGTCAGGCACCCCAGGATCCGATATCTGATTTGGTTTCACAGAGTTGGCATCTTCCGGCACCAGGTCAGATATCGATGCTCCCCCACCGCCGGTACACCCCACCCACCCCCCTGGTCGTGGGAACCCCATCCTCATTCCAGATGAGCCGACTTACACGGTGCCGACTCTGCCCACATCAATGCCTGAGACTTATTTTGATCAGCCAGGCACAGGTAAAGAATGGGAGGGGTCTGAGGAACCTTTAGAATATGGATTAGAGGAGCAGGACTGCTATGAGGAACTAGGGGAAGCCAGTGGACTCCATACTTCTCCAGATGCTGGTATGCTCTCACCTCCTTCTGTGGCTACGGAGGAGGAAGCATCATACGCCATGGGTGGTGTGTAGAGCGACTGAGGTCTTGGACCTGGAGTTGCCTACGATGCTGGTCAGGACTAACATCCTGACAGAGGTGCTTCAGCCGTGGTCAGCTACATTGGAGCTGATGTTACCCTTTAATGAAGCCCTTACTGATGTTTTGGATGGACGTGGTCCAAACCCAGCACAGGGGCTCCTGTGAATAGGACAATTGGCCTCCTCATCGACCTGCTCCTTCTGACCCTAGTTTCCTCACCCAAAACCCCACCCTTTGACAGCTTGGTGGTCCAAGCCTCCACATCCTATGATGGCTTCCCTTGCCTCTCCCTGATAATGAGCCCGAGCTGCTGGACCAACTTGGGAAGAAGTTTTTTTCCTCCATCTTGGCATTGAGGACCGTAAACACCTCCTGCCTATTGGGCTGTATTTCCCATACTTTATGGGATACGGTGGCACAGGTGCTGCCCTAGGTCCTGGTTGGGCGGTGGGCATACAGGACACACTCACCCAAGCCCTCAGGGATGGGACAGATGCAGCCAAGTTTACCATTCGGTGTGGTTTGGACGCGACCTACTTGCTGGGCAGGGTGATTTCCTAGATAGTGGCCCTTCGTCGCCACGTCTGGCTGTGTACCACTGGCTTTTCGGGGGATGTCCATGCAAATCGGATGATCATGCCCTTCGATGGCTCACGTCTTTACGTCTTTTTGGAGAGAAGGGATACTTGGTACTTGAACTGTTCAAGGAGTCTCAAGCCACAGCCAGATCCTTGGGCCTCTCGCACCCGCTTGCCACCAGTCTTCCTATCGCCCTTTTTGAGGCTTCTAGAGGGGTGGGGTACCACCCCAACCACAGGTCAGCCACCGTCCTCCAGCTTCACAGCATCCAGTGCAAGGACGAGATCGTGGTACCTTCAGACCCCGAGGTTGTAGTCAGAGGTCGTCCACCACCCAGCCCCCCCTCTTCCACAACGCCCAAGCCCTCCTAGTATGGTTCTGCAAGACCATGCTTGCCCAGTTGGAGGGAAGATTCGATTTCATCTCCCTCACTGGCGGTCCATAACATCGGACAAATGGGTCTTGCAGATCATGCAGAAGGGCTATTCCCTCCTCTCCCAGTCTTACCCTCCCTCTAAATACATACAAAGTAACGGAGCACTATAGTAAGAGAGTATTGATATTCAAACAATATGATAACATAGTTGGTGATGTCAATAGATGTGTGTACTATTGTCTTTTAATTTAACATATATCGAATGATAAGGACACATAAATAGAGTACAATAGAGATGAATCCATTTACATACAAGCCAACTTTGTAATACAATGTTTAGTACATAAATCCATTAAATAGTAAGTATTATGCTCCATGTAACTGATCCAAATAGAGTTAAAGAAACAGCCAACAGTTATTTAGTTCCTGATGAGAGACTTCTTCAAGGCAGTAAATTGTGTCACAAAGATTCAATTCTAAGATTGGCAAATGTAGATCGTAAGGCCAGTCTTCTTACACATCAGGGCAACAGGTGTGTTGTAACGTTTGAGCACCAAAAACTATGTAACAAAAAATGTTTTGGGGAATACAAATTGGATGTGCATTAACGAAAACCATTGTTGCCTTCTTTGTAAAATTGTCCCTCCCTCTATCCCTCCATTAAAAGAACGGCTGATGGAGGATCATTTAATCTTGCTCAGCGAGGATGTTGCGTCTCTCTTGGTCAAGGGAGCCATAGAAAGGGTCCTTATGTCAGAAGTAGGCAGTGGTTATTCCTGCTACTTTCTGATTCTGAAGAACAACAAGGGTCTACGCCCTATCTTGGATTTGAGAGACGTCAATCTCTTCCTCAAAATGGATAGATTCAAGATGCTCACTCTGGCTCAGGTCTTGTCTGCCCTAGACCAAGGAAGACTGGATGGTAGCGTTGGACTTTACAGGATGCCTATTTTCACATCTCCATCCTGCCCGCCCACAGGTGTTATTTGCGGTTCAAAGTGGGCCACAAGCACTTTCAGTTTACTGTGCTCCCCTTCGGTCTCACCAATGCCTCTTGGGTGTTCACCAAGGTGATGGCGGTGATAGCAGCTCATCTGCCCAAGTTAAGGATTCAAGTCTTTCCCTACCTCGACGACTGGCTGTTGAAGGCTCCTACGCTCTAACTTCTCGTCACCCACCGTCCGACTATAGCGGTCCTCCTGCTTTCGCTGGGGTCCACTATAAATGTGCCAAAGACACACTTGATTTCCTCTCAGAAGCTCCCTTTCATCAGTGCTGTTCTGGTCACAGTGCAGTTTTGGGTTTATCCTCCCGAGCAGCGAGGCCAGGATATTCAGGTTATGATACTGATGTTTCGGCTTCTATCCTGGAATTCGGTGAGACAGACTAAAGCTGTTAGGACTCATGGCCTTCTGCATCCTGCTAGTCAAACATGTGAGATGGCATATGAAGGCTCTGCAGTGGGACCTGAAGTTCCAGTGGGCGCAGCATCAGGAAAGTCTTACGGACAAAGTTCAGATCTCGGAGGGAACTGCAAAAGACCTGTAGTGGTGGTTAGTGAACTACGATTGGGTCAGAGGCAGACTTCTCTCCATTCCCCACCCTGATCTCACAGTAGTGACAGATGCGTCACTTCTGGGATTGGGGCGGCCGTCTGGGAGAGGTGGAGATCAGAGGCCTCTGGTCTCTAGAGGAATCCGGACTTCATATCAACTTGCTGGAACTCCGGGCGATCCGACGGTCATTGAAAGCATTTCTTCCTGTTTTGAAAGGGAAGATAGTGCAGGTGTTCACGGACAACACCATCGCAATGTGGTACTGCAACAAACAGGGTGGTGTGGGGTCGTGGACCCTTTGTCAAGAGGCTCTTGACATGGCTGGAACAGCAGGGCATAACCCTGGCGGTGAAACACCTGGCAGGTTCTCTGAACTCCAGGACAGACGAACTCAGCTGTCAATGCCTAGCGGATCACAAATTATCCCGGAGGTGGTGCAAAGACTCGTTCAGCATTTGGGAGAGCCTTGATTAGATCTGTTCGCCTCCGCAGAGAACGCGCAATGTCAGCAGTATTGCACGTTGGAGTTTCTAAGGCGGCAATTGCTCTGCAATGCTTTTCATCGCAAGTGGAGTTCTCCTGTATGCTTTTCCGTCCATATCACTCCTGGCCAGAGTTCTCAAGAAGATTAGGAGCGACCAGGCCCAAGTCATCCTAGTGGCTCCTTATTGGGCACGGAGAGTCTGGTATCCTGAGCTTCTCAAAATGAGCACCAGTCCTCTGATAAGGCTGCCCCTTCGGGAGGATCTTCTGTTGTAGCAGCAGAGGAGGGTTTTCCACCCAAACATGTCAACTCTGCGCCTTTATGCGTGGCGATTGAGAGATGGCAGTTGATAGCTTTTGACCTTCCTCCCGAAGTTTGTAAAGTTAGTTTGGCAGCCAGGCGTCCCTCGACTAACACAGTATATGCTTGCTGTTGTAAACGCTTAGTATATTATTGTACAGAAGAATCTATTGATCCTCTTTCTGTATCTCTTTTTGATATTTTTATCTTCATTCTTTGCCCTGCCCAGCAGGGTTCTTCCTTGGGGACTCTCAAGGGCTATCTTTCTGCCTTATGGCCATTTCTTCGGCTGCCTGATCAGCTTTCTTTGTTTAAATCCCCCATTGTCCATAGATTTCTCAAAGGGCGTGTACATATGTTTTCCCGTATGCCCTTTGTTAATCCCCAATGGGAATTAAAACTGGTCCTCACATTTCTGATGTGTGCTCCCTTGGAGCCTTTGCATAACTGTCCCCTCTGGCTGCTCACCATAAAGCCAGCCTTCTTAATAGCAATAACATCTGCCAGGAGGGTGAGTGAGATGCAAGCTCGGTCATCAAAGCCACTGTATGTCACTATCTATCCAGACAAGGTGGTTCTCAGAACTTGTGCATATTTCCTCCCCAAGGTGGTGACCACATTTCATCTGGGTCAGAACATCACCCTGCCCACCTTCTTTGCTCCACCGCATCCCTCTAAAGCAGAGTAGCGACTCCACAGACTGGACCCAAAAAGAGCATTGTCATTCAACCTTGACCACACAAAAGAGTTCTGGGTGGATGACCAACAATTTGTGGGGTACTTTGGAGGAAAGAAGGGTCAGGTAGTGCAGAAGCAAACCCTTTCACGCTGGGTCGTTGTCTGCATCAAAATCTGTTACACATTGGCCAAGAAGCAGCTGCTTGAGGGCTCAGTCTGCCAGGGGCAAAGCTGATTGCACTGCATTAGCTCAAGGCGCTCCAGTCCTGGAGATTTGTCAGGTGGCAACATGGACATCTTTGCACACGTTTGCAAAGCATAAGTGCCTGGACAGTCCGGTACTAAGAAGAAGGTACTTTGCCTGTTCAGTCCTACAGGACTTCTTAGTGTAAGGGGAAGTATCCGCAACCCACCACCAGGAGGTTATAGCTTGGGTATCTATTCAAAGGTAAGAAATCTGCAGCTAGAAGTCTCTATCAGATGAACAAGTTACTTACCTTCGGTAACACATTATCTGGTAGACACTAGCTTCAGATTCCTTACACCCAACCATGCCTCCCTACTCTGCAGATATGTCTAGTAGGGTTAGGCTTTATACCTTTTCAGGGCCCTAGTTTTGCACAGATAAAGGTTGGTTCGATCCATGACTCTGTGCTTCTGGCAGGTGACTGCGACGTCACAGGCGGCTCCAATGATGCTGACAAACCCACGCGGAATCCAACCGACGCCACCCAATGGCGCGCATGGTATTGCTCAGCAAAAAGATTTCCGATTCGAAGCGGACGCCAGGGAATTCAAAGGTAAGGAATCTGCAGCTAGAGTCTCTACCAGATAATGCATTACCGAAGGTAAGTAACTTGTTCATCGCTGGGTATTGTCAATGGTTGGCTCGGTTGGTCTTTTTTTGCTTGCCTTATCAACCATCTCTCTTTAAATCACTGTATGTGATGCGTTGTCTGAAGGGGTCTGATGCATGTGGCACCTCACCTCCCAAAGCCATTAATCGTTCCTCAGTGTTACTTGCCTTTAGTGCCGTCCAGAAGGCATGTGGGCCTGTTCCACCTTTAGCATTATCAAGGGGGTGCCAGTTCTGGACATCTACCAAGTGTCAGTGCACATGTTCCTGAAACTTTAGTGCCTTGACAGCTGGGTCAGATGGGTGTACATGCGACTTCCTTCCGGATGGAGAGGTCTTTTTTCTTTACTTACTGTTATTGTACCTTGTGGTGATGCAATTGATGTTCCTCCCTACTGGGACCGTTTCATTCCCCTGAAACATAAAAATAAAACAATTGGTGTTCTACCTGCTTGAAGAGTGGATGGCGTTTCTACCCAGGTTAATCTAGATATATTTTCATCCCATATAGCCTGACATTTTTGTTGCGTGCTATTGTCACTCTGATTTTCCTTCCATAAAGAGAGAGCTCTACATCCAAATGTTGTGCCATGGTACCACTGACCATGGACGTATACTGATCCATTTACTCCAAAATATGGCCTCTCCTAACAATCGTGGAGCATAGTTGTGGCTGAATAGTTTTTACAGAAAAGTGTAGCTCGTGATATTCCCAGGAATTCCTGCTTTAATATTCTAGTTTTCAATTTTTTACTCTTGTACCTCATGACCCCTGTCTCAGCCATTGTTTCTAACTGCACTATTAACTCCTTGAGGTCAGTCAGGACATTTTGTTATATCGGCTAGCTCCTCATATTGTGTGGTGTTTACTAGGAACGCTCCATGTCTTATCTTTAAGGGTTGCATCCGTGCTCGCATTCTGCAAAGATACAAATGTAATAAACATTGAGTAACATTCAGGGGTACCTCGTTTGACGAGTGCAGCTTGTCTGTGTCACTAGCATGTGGAGTCAGGGAACAAACAAAACATGATTTATTAGTAGGCTGAATGCCTGTCTCTGTCATATGCTGATACCATATGTTGTCGAGCAAACTAACATGAATATTATGGGATACATTTTCCTACTAATATACTTCTCTCTGCAAGCGCTTAGTATACTGACATATTGCCATGCATGTGCTAAAATACCATTGAAATGTAATTGCTAGCATAACAAGACATGAACAGAAAAACTAAATTGAAATACATAACTGTCCACCAGCAGTATCGAATAGGAGCTCCGCTGGCCTCTTTAGAAAGGACGTTGTCCTTTGTCTTTTTCTTTGCCCTCCTCTAAGAGTTCCTGTGAAGATGGTGATGCGTGACATGAAGCAGGGGCCAATCGAACGTCTGACAGATGTATCCATGGCTTCCTGCCCTCCACCTTCACTGCTGTGGGGGTGCTCTGGGTAACTAAGTAGTGACCCTCGAACTTCCTGTCTATCCATCGTCTCACATAATGCGGATGTACACTTGCTGGCCCACGGAAATTGGACTGGTCTGCTGGGCTGTGGTGGTGCACTTTTCCTGTCATAACACCTGTTTAGAGAATAACTTGACAGACTTCAATAACAGAGAAAAATAACTACTCATCTCCTGTCCTGAAACCTCAGCTGTCTTTTGAGCATCTGTCTTCTGTCGAGCTATTGTTAAAGGAGTTGACATAGGACGTCCTGTCACTATCTGGTGAGTGATGATCGCTTCCTGGTTGGTTCCTGAGGGCATATAAAGTTAGTGGAAGGCAATATAGCCAGCTTTTTTCTGCAGTGTGGCACAAAATTTACTAATTTTGTTTTTTAACAGGCCGTTAAGGCGTTCCACTATACCATTACTTTGGGGATGATAAACCAATGATAATTTATGTTTTATTCCTAGAGAGGTGCAGATGTGTTGAAACATTGCATTAACAAAGTGTGTGCCGTTATCTGAGTGGATCGTTTCTGCGATTTCCCCACCTAGGTATCACCTCTCTTATCAGAAAATTGGCTGCTGCTTTAGCATCATTATGTACACATGGTCCTGCCTCGATCCACCTTGAAAAGGGGCAGACCACCACAAAAAGGTATTTGTAATTGTTACATCTCTCAATCATTTCAAAAAATCTAAATGTAAATTTTAAAATGGGCCTGTCGGACGTGGTATTGTTGAGGTAATTACTTTTAGTGTGGGTCTAGGGCTGTATTGTTGGCATAATGCACATTCTGCAATGCACACAATAATCATTTCAGATAATTGTGGAATTAACCAATCTGTCTGTAGCATAGCAAAAAGATATTCCTTGGCAGTGTGTGCAGGGAGGTGCAATTGCTCTAGGGCTGTATACAACAGGGCTTGTGGCATTACTGGTTTACCTGTGCTTTCTTGCCTATAGATAAAATCTGTTGGTGACTGTATACACCCTCGCTGTTTCCAGAGTTCCCTTTCATGAGTTAGTGCTTGTTCTTGCAATTTGCGTAAATTTAATCATGCTGTCTGTGTATGGTGGAGGTAATTCAGTAGTATTCTGTTGTCTGCTTGTCATCATTCCTAATGTGTGTTCATCCTGTTCACTATAATTTGGAGATAATTTAGCTGCTTCTTTTGCTGCCCAGTCTGCCAAGGCATTTCCCCTAGAGACAAGGTCTTGCTGCTTGGTGTGTGCTGCACTTTTTATAACTGCTACCTTGGATGGTAGAGTTAAAGCCTTTATCAATTGCACCAATAAATCTTTGTGCATTACAGGGGATCCGTCAAATTTAAGAAATCCCCTCCTTCCCCCCGTTTAATGCTAGAATGCATGGTGGTGGTGGTGACATTTGCTGAATCTGAATAAAAGGTAATCTCTAGCCCTTCGGCCTGCTGCAGTGCTTCAATAATGGCCACTAATTCTGCAGCTTGTGCTGAAAAATGGGATGAAAGTGGTATTTGACTCACTATCTGTAAGGTGTCAGAGGATCCCTGCACTTCGGCTTTTACAACCGCTGCTCCTGAGTGCCTAATTCCAGTCTCCTCATCTATGAAAGAGGACCCATCGACAAAGAGCAACATGCTCCCAGGAATGGGGCCCTCTCCTATCTTGTTCTCTTCTTCTGGGATATAAGTGGCACAGTCATGTACTTGGTCTTCATCAGAAACTGGGTGTGCAAAGAATGTTGCGGGATTAACTGTATGACATCGAACCACTTGCAAGGATGGTATTGAAAGTATTACTTCATATCCAGATACCCTTTGAGTTGTAAGGGTGCTCTTGCTCTTTTGCAAGATAGCGAATACCGCATGCTCTACATATAGTGTTAAAGGTGATCCCATCACTATGGTGGTGCTCTTTTGAACTGCAAAAGCTGCTGTAGCCAGTGCTTGCTCACATGGATAATGCCCTTTCACGAGGGGATCTAGCAGTCCACTGTAGTGGCCAATTGGTTTGTGTCCCATAGATGTCTTTTGAGTCCGTATCGCTGTCATCGTCGCTCCATTACAGTGACAGAAGAGGTAGAATGTTTTATTATAATCAGATGTAACTAACACTGGGGGATTTGTAATTGCTCTCTTTAGCGCCAGGAAGGGCTGTTTCCCTTTCGTCAGTCCAGTAGATTTTGTTTGCATTTGTGTGGGACTCCTTTAAAGCAGTTAGAAGTGGTGCGGTCAGAGTTGCGTAATCTAATACCCCCTGCCTCACATAATTGCAGAGTCCTAAAAACTTCTGCATTTGTTTTGTGGTTGTGGGCTTAGACATGTTCCTGATACTCTCTACTCTGTCCCGTGTCACCCTCCTCCCATCTTTATATATTATCTGTCCCAAATAGTGGACCCCTGGATGCACATATTGCAATTTATTTTTGTCCACTTTGTAACCTTTTTCTGCAAGCATGCAGAGGAGACCAATGGTGTCAACTCTACATATGTCTTCAGTAGCACTACAAACCATGCTATCATCCACGTATTGTAACAGAGTACTATAGCATTTTATGTTTGCTAAATCCTGCTTCACTGTTCTGTTGAAAATGCTTGGGCACTCACAGAAGCCTTGTGAAAGACATCAGTATTGAGTCTGTCTAAATGTGAATCCAGTCAAATATTGGCTGTCAGAATGCAGTGGAATGCTGAAAATCACATTCTTCAAATCGATCACTGAGAAATAAGTGGCTTCTTTAGGAATGTTTGGTAGTATGACTGATGGTTCGGGTACCACTGGAAATTCTGGTATCACTACATCATATAGGGAGCGTAAATCCTGAATCATTCTCCAAGTGCCTCCCCTGCTCCCTTTAACCCCCCCAACACCCACCCACCCCCTCCCTTTGCTTTGCCTATCAGAAAAATCGGGGTGTTGCACAGTGTTGACCTCTCATATATTACTCCTTGCTCAAATAATGCTTGTATTGTAGGGAGGATGCACTGTTCTGCCTTCTTGGACAAGGGGTACTGGCGTATCCTGGGCAGAATTGCTCCAGGTTTCAATGTAATTTTCACAGGCTCAGCCCCTTTGATCAGTCCCACAGCATACGGACCCTTTGACCACAACACCTCTGGGACTTTTGCCAAACCTCTCTATTATTTTTCTGTCTTATGTGTGCCTGGACACTGTTCTGTATTGTAAATGTACTCTAGTGGCAATGTCCATCTCAAACACAACTGTCTCAATTAGTGGGTAATCATCAAATATTTCTTCGTCTGATATATCTCTTAATTTAACCCCAGGATCTGTGAATATTATTGATGCCCACATCTCCTGCCTTCGTTCAGCTGCCATTAGCATAGCATATGTTGATCTTATTTCAAGGGCGGATATTTCCAATATCATTTCAGATTCTTTTATGGGATCCACAGGCTCGTAAGGTCTAAACAGCAGTTCCTTTGGTAATTGTACTGTTTTCCCTCGAAGCGCTGGTGTGTGTGCTATCAAGGCGTATATACCGCACAAAAAACCCTCTGTATCGACAGGAAACGCTCTGACCTGCTGTCCTAGCTCCTCATGAGCTATGAGGGACAATATCCTGCTCCGTGTCACACCTGGTATATAACATACCATTGACCCATCCTCCAGGAAGGAGATGGTCATGTTCCATTTGTAAATCAAAAATTATACACAGTTCAGAGTATGCGCTTATAATTCACAGGTTCCTGAAAGTTCAAATATTTGAAGCAGGAGCCCTCACTCACCATCTGGTGACATGCTTCACCATAGGGCTGTGCTCCTTGTCAGGCTGGCACTGCAGTGCCTGATGGGCCGCTCAGGGGGGGCTCTTTGCCGGAGATCTTTTAAGATGGTAACCAGCTGGTCAAAAATATACTGGTATGAGAGAAAAAAAATACTGTTAAAAATGACTAGAGGTAAAACATAATTTATTACGATATCCAACCTCTGTCATGATTAAAAACAAGAGTATGGGGAAGAAATAAGATAAGGATTATACTCCCCAAACAAAATGTCTCAGGTTATCACTAAGTCCCTAGTCTTGGAATGTAGTGACAGTAGGTACAGGATCCCCTGCACTACTCTTAAATCGTGGTCAACATGTTTCTCGCTTAGAAGTCTAAATGATCTGGCGTGATTCTTCAGGACCAATACATCTGCCTAATCCTTAAAAAGTATCACCCTTATTCAGGGAAATCATATGTAGCAGGAACCTAGAATATAAGACAGGGTAAACACATTTTGTAAACAAATATCAAAACATTCAATTGTGTGCATGGTGCCAACACATCAACGCCAAATGCTAGTGAGCTCTCCCTTCTGTGATGTGCAGACAGAAAACAGTGAAGAAAAATCTTTTGCATACAAAAACACAAAGGCAAATATGCCACACGTGCTTACCCTCCTCATATTAGTGGATGGGCCCCATCGGGGAAAGCACGAATCTTGCGTGGTCCAATATGGTCTAAGTATATGAATATGAAACAGAGAGTTATTAAATAGAGCGCATCTATCAAGTCAATAACAGGTCGAGCCAGTAGCATCTTATAGGAAGCAAGATTACTGTCATTAGTAGATTGTACATGCCAAGATCTTCATTGAAGTATATCTACACTGAACAATGTTATTGTTGTCAGTCAATCATGAATGTGATTGGTGCAGCGAATCATGGAAAACTCTGCAATATGTTGAAAAATAATAAATTAATGTATAAATAGAGAAATGGTATCTACCTTCAAAAAAAGAGGTCAGGAAGAATAACTAGTATAAATGTGTAAATATGTAAATGGTACACAAACAACGCCCCAACTAAGATGAGAGACCGTCTAGAAACACAGACCGGTACACTGAGTGGAAAGGATATCTGAACTATATCACACAGGCATGTGGCGGCAAGTAAATATAACGACCCAGTGAAAGAAATAACTTTTGTCTGACGATATCTTCTTCAAAATGTAGAATGCGTTTAGGTACTATTTGTAGGACCTCGTATGGAGGTGCTAGAGTAGGAAAGGTAAATATACCTTGTTATGAGGAAACAAGCAGCGCGTCACAATGCTGATACCTGGACCGCGCTTTGCGGTCCCGAATGCGCGTAAAAGTGAAAAATCTGAAAACCACGCTGGTTAAGAAAAAAGAACCAGCTATAACAGAACGCTTAAAGTGAAGTAGTAAAGATATGTCTTACAACTTACTGGAAACGATCCACGGTAGACTGCTGCACCTACATCAGCTCGTAGCTCCCGGTACTATGGGGCTTGGTCTGTAGGCGGAGCTTAAAAAGAAGGAAATCAACGACGGCGTGGAAAGACAACCAAGTCACAACCTACTTGAAGAGGGGTAGAAACAGAGAAGGGACAATAGAAACCGGGGACAATCATATTGGAAGGGTAATTAACCCGAGTGTTTCAATAGCTTCAAAAGAAAAAGCAATACAAATGTAGCAGGAAGAAGCATAGCAAACACCCCTGTCCAAAAAATATTGTAAACATATTAGTAGTTGAAATAATGTCACAGAGACCAGAGTGAAACCCCAAAGGCATCTTAGTGTAAGCCTTATCTATGTGGAACTCGAGACCATGTACTGGATATCAAAAATCAATGGAAACAACAGGGGAATGAACCTATCTGTGGATGAAATTGGTCCAGGGAATATGATCGTTGAGCCCCACCTGATTTGTTTTCAATCTGAAAACCCAGCGCTGTTCCTTCTCAAATAGCCGGGTAGCACAATCTCTACCGTCTTTTATGGTTTCCAAGATGATCCATCTCAGGTCATTGGGGGTGTGATTCATTTCGATATAGTGATTAGTCAGTTTTGTAGAGGACCTTGAGTGCCTGATGGTGCTGCGGTGTTCATTAATTCGTATTTTGACCATTCTAGTGGTCATGCCAATGTATCGTAAATTGAATTGAACCACACCCCCAATGACCTATACTTGATTTGGTGCCCCCAGTGTTGATTAAAAACCTGTGGGGGCGACCTTCTATGGCTACCATCACATTGGGTTCCTCATCTGACCTAAAGGTTACCGATAGTATCGGACACACAGTAGCAATCTGCGGGCTCTGTAATTGGGTATAATTTTGATTTGGTGTTCTCCCGAATATTTGGGGTGATGTATAGAAGGGGTTGCCTCCTTGCACTGTTAGTCCTCCCACCTGAACCAGTGCTTGCCCTCCCGTAGTGTTGTTGACACTTTGGGGCCCACCCTGCGACATTGGCCCTTGGGGTGTAACCCATTGGGCTTGGGGGCCCTGCGGGGGTCCCTGCATTGCTTGCTGCTGGGACATCCATTGCATCTGTGGAGGCCTCACCTACCCCTGCGGGGTATTTCAACCTTGTATTCTCTCATCGTTTTTTCTGGCTCTGCATTCTCTTGCAAAATGGCCCATCTTACCAAAATAATAACATTATTGTCCTGCCCTATAGCTTCCTTTTTTCAGTCTTTTCCCTTGTGTTGGCCCTTGCTCTCCTATAAAACTTCCCTGTCCCTTCCTCGTATCATGTACTGGTTGTCCTCCTGGTGCCTGTACCTGCACTGGCGTTGTGACAGTCATTGGTGGTGCACTCACATGTGCCCCGCTGTACTTGGCTTCTTAAGTTTTTGTTGCACCAACTTCGCTGCGGCTCTTTCTGCCTGTTCTGTCCTTTCCTTGTCTTTTTCTTGTTTTCGCTTAAAATAATGTATTATGTGGGCGGGTATTTCGGGCCATCGATTAGCCTCTATTCCCACCACTCCATCTAAGCTTGCTTGTATATCAGTGGGAAGGCCTCACTTAAATACATTATGAAACAAAATTGCATTTGTCCCGTGTTTTCCCAGTTACATCCTACCTCCTGCACCCATCGTTCTTTCATTCTAGTAAGGAATTCTGCAATATCCTCAGTTGGCTTTATACTTTCTTTCATAAGGGCTCCAATGTCTGGTCTATCTGGATACGTCCGTCGAAGTGCATCCAAAACATGTTGGCGGATATTGTTAAAAGATGACCCGCCAAATTGTGTATTTATCAATGTGACTTGAGGGAACCCTGCTCTAACAGAAAAAATGTGTTTACTTCAACTTCCACTAATGAGCTGAGCAGGCTTTTGACATCACCTAAGGCAAGGTTGACCTCAGCAGTGTGTTTTTCAAAGCATCCTACCCATTTTCCTGCACCTTCAGGCAGCGGGGTAGTGCTCTTTTTAAATTCTTTGTCCATTTGAGGCCATGGCACGTACGTTGGCACTTGCCCTCCCTTAAAAATAAGGGGCAACTGAGTTATTGGTCTAGGCCCTAGGGCTTCCCGACCGGAGACTTAACCTTGGATCTGGTTTAGTACTGCATCTCACTTTAGTTGGTTTGTCTATGGCATACTTCTCCGAAACTGCAAAGCATTCTTGCATGTTGGAGTAGTTCCAATCTTGGTCACCCAGTCCCTGCCGTATGCATTCTTCTGCGGTCGCTAAATCAAAGGGTTCAAAAAGCCCTTGTCGGGCCATGGCTTCCTTCCTTCTCTTTTAGTCCAACTCGCCAATTCACCTGAGAAAGGGTGACGATAATAGCTACCCTCCTCTAGCTCTATTATCTCCATAGGTGTCAATTCTGACCTTGTTTTTAGGATTGACCGTCTTTTTGTATCTGTGGGACCTCTTGCTGTCATTACTAATTCTTGTATAGGGCGTGGGCGAAAATTGTATAACCTTCTGTTAACCCCTTGTTTGTGCGCACTCCTATTGAATCCATTGTCCCAATCCTCATCTTCTGCCCCTGTTACGACCTGTGAGCCATCTGGGGGCTCCTCATATTATGGTGTATCTACATCTCCCTCCCATTCTTCTTCCTCTTCTATCCATTCCTCTGCTGCCTCTGTGTGTGTCTGCAGATGTGTCTCCAAGCCTAAGAATGACATGCCCTGTGGTCCATTGTCCCCAGAGGGGGGCAAGGCTCCTAAATCGCTCTGCCTGTCTCACCATGTGTTGCAACTCGCTTATTAGCCTGTCTCTCCTGCTCTGTTCAGGGTTTGCTCGAGGAGCTGATGGGATGGGAGCAAGGGTTGCCTCAGCTCCCTGCACCTCTAACCTCTCCTCCTTAGTCTCTGCCCAAACTGGATCTTGGTACCCTGCAGCTGGCAGGACAGGGTAAAGACCATAAGGTGGGGGCTCCCCCAAAGACTCTCCTGGGGATTCTGTTTGTGGTTGTGCCACAACCTGTTCGGGCGCAGTTGATTTTAGCTTTGTTTTTTCATGACAGAATAACCGCCATAGTGACAGAATAGCTTGCCTCTTCTGTCTTTTCTTTTTCTTATACGTTGAACGAATGTAAGTCAATGTGTGTTCAGCTATGTCCTCATCAAATATCCCTTCCTTTGGCCATGGTTGAGCGTGATCCTCAGTGCCTTTGTGCCACTGCTTACAATATTTTAGTATTTTGATCTTATCTGAAGGGAATGTTTTTAGCATATGGTCCAGAGGGGTATCCATGGTCCCCACAGGACGGGTGTTTCCTATGCGTACCTCTTGCAGTCAGACTGCTGCGCTGTGTATCTCTTTTCAGCTTTTGCCTCTCTTAATGTGTATTTACCTTTACCCCTGTTACTGACCTATAGCAGTGATGTGTAGGGATAGTACTACACAGTATTACCTGACTTTACATATATTGTTGTGAGACCGAATTGGTGAACGTCAGCCATACTTATTGCCAATCTGTGTAACACCTCTTTTATGGTGATGTCTGGGGCAGGTGAATTTATGGGGGATCTGAGTGGATTAGTACCTGACGCAGTGCGTGTTATAACGTGGTCATCTATGTAGATAACTACTTGTGGTGCTCGGGATGCGTTGAGCCATTCATTGTTTAAGGTTGTGAAATTACGAATATCTGTGAGAAATGCATTAAAAAGAGCCTCTAATACAAGGGGTGATTGTGTTATTATTTCAAACCGTGGGGTGTTGCATGCGGGTTGCCCGTGAGCCAATTTAAATACTAATTTTAACTCAATGGTATCTGTTTCCTGCCACAGAGAATCATCAACCTCACTCATAGGGATTTGTTATCCACCTTCACTGACTTAGGGATTGTTTATTCAGCTCCCCTGTATTTTTATCTACACTAATTATTCCCCACTTACGGGACACTTGAAAGGTGCCTATTGGGATGTCAAAAATATGGCAGAGATCTCACAACCCTCTCCTCCTCACTTATATATGACTGCGTGACAACTGGTGGGGACACCTGCCATTTCTCTATAACCTGACCCTTATGATTGTAAAACACTGTACTATTTTTGTCCTCTTTATTACTCCTTGCTTATAAAATGCAGCCACTTGTTACTGTTGCGCTTTTCAGGTTTGTAACCAAGGATCTGACCGTGCTCGGGGCAAAGTCAACTGACACCGACCATCAGGTTGTCCCCTTATCTAAACGTCAGACTCCCCACTGATATCTCAGCCTTGGTCGCTCTCCCTCAAAGATGCCTTCCAGATGTTGTTAAATCTGGGAATTTGGTGAACCGGGCGTCTGACACATTCAGAGCAAGGTCTGCTGGTGCCGGTAAAGTGACCATCTCTTACCATGTCAGACTTCACACTTGTTACCCTGTTCACCTTACTACTTCTACTCTGACCCTCCGGATGTAACCGGGATACCTGGTAGGCATTCCCAAATGAATGTCTCTTCCAGGGGTTGTCCCGTGGGTAATGCACTGCTGCCTGTCGCACTAGCTAGTCTTCCGGTCTAACCGGGAAATCACAGTTAATTTTCAGCAGAACATAACATTGCATTTAAACCCCACATAAATCATGCAGGCATTTTCTCATATTATAGTTGCCAAAAAGAATCATGCAATTAAAAAATAATAAGGTACGAAGCCCAGCCTCTCTTCACTCTTTAGGACAGCAACATCTGGAATTCCCGACTGCCTATTTGAATAGGCAGGTGTAAGCTCACCTGTATTTGATGCGCGCAGTGTTCTATTCAAGCAGTGCAGGCGGTGCCTCCTTTAGCTGCAGTCCGGGAAAGAGAAGATAGCTCCTGGCTGGTTATGCCAGATGTTGTGAGTCTGGAAATAAATGAACGACACAACTCTGTTTGGGAAATAATATGAGCATTTATGAATAATGGCCTGGAGGGCAGTACAGCCCTGTGACTGATACCGCGCTCAACTCTGTCAGTACAAACAGCCTCTTTTATATGGTCACGATACCTTGAATGCTTCTTATCACTTGTCATGCATTTTGATTTAAGCGCTTGCTTGGTACATTGTATCTCTACTTACGTTAGCATAACGCCACATTTCTCCTTGGGAAAGCATCTAATTACACATTTACCAAAAAGCGAAGGTTACACACCTGTCATGAGCACATTCGTTAAAAAAAAAAACGCAATGTCTTTTTATCTCACGTTCTGAAGCCTATCAGTATTTCTTACTCCGCTAACTCCACGCTTGGAAACATTTCTGTCTGTCCTCCCTTGCACAACTGTTGGCCTTCAATCATCAAAGCTCATCGTGTTCCCTTTCCAAAACCACCATGGTGTATCCTTCCCTTGAAAACGTGGATTGGAATGTGCGTCCTCCCTGTATGTGTGTTATCAAGTCATGACTCAAGCTTTCTATGGCCTTCTTCTTCCAGCTGCATTATGAATAAATGTTTCTGCTTGTCCTTGCCTCGATGCTTCCTGCCCTGGGCTCTCTATTTGAAAGTCATGAGCATTCTGGGCCTGTATTATTTTTTGCTCATGTACGATTCTGCACATTTTCCTCCTAATTCATGCATTAGCAAGAGTGGGCCTTCTCCTTTTTCCATATTTTTAGTAACCCCTCTTATCAGCAGGCACCTTGATTTTGTGTTTGTTGCGCCAACTGCACAGCTGTAGGGGCCTGAACAGTGAGTTCCTATAAAAATGTAACTTGTTCTCAAGGTCTGCGAGAACCCACACCCGACTTTGAGTAGGGACATCTGCAAGTCTGAATATCCCTTTGTTTGAGGTCTCACCTTTTAACACTAATTTAATAAAGACACTAACTCAAGCATCTGGCTCGCCCACGGAGGAGGCTCCCTTGTATGTTCCTTTCAAATGGCGCTCAACACCTTCTACTACGTCTGGAATGCTATCCATGCAGGCTGTGGGAAGCCTTGTAGCTTTCATTTCCCCATTTGTACCAAGGAGTTTATCTGTAATGCATACATTCTGTAATGCGGGGTCTGATGGTAATTGGACTGAAGATAGTTCAGAGTTGCCTCTCAACAATGAATTTCACACTCTGATCCTAATTCTCCCTTGTACCTTTGGATATTGGTTTTGGTTCATCCTATTAGCATGTGATAGTAAGGACAAATATGATTTTAGGTAACAAACATTTCCAGTATATATCATCATCGTTGTTGTGGTGCATTATATTTTAAATCAGTGTTTAATAATAATGACAGATGATTACTGATAAGCTTCGAGAATGAGACAAACTGTTCCCTGTCACAGCTATATTGCTATTCACAAAGTCGGGAATCAGTGAGCCTTATTTCTTGTGTTGGCTCCTATCACAAAAGCATATAGTGGAGAAAATTCTTATTGTGACATAGTGGTGTTACACAATTAATCTAACAACTGTTCATGTTTTATTCATTTTGTGCCATACATTTTAGGAATACACATACACATCGCATCCCATCTTAATGAAAGATCTAGGATGCAAATACATGTTCACATAACCTTTTCTACTATTAGGTATTACTCTTGCTTTCTTCATGTTTTGCAGATTAGTTGTATAAAATGCCAGCCTTACCCAAACCCAACTACTTAAGGATCCCCAGAAGTATAATTCGCTACTGGTTAGACACCAGCCTTGATCAAGTGTGTTTAGATAACATTTCACTGTGGATTTTATGAATAAACAGATTTGTAATTGATTAAACTTTTTTATAAATACTTTTGTCACTTCTAGAAACGTGAAAAGCGACTATAAGCTAATAGCAAAAGATCAAAGCCTTCCTAAATTCATTGTCCTCTTAATAGTCGCAGGAATGTGCTAAAAAATTATCTTGGTGATTTTCACCCAATGTAAACCAGTATGTGTTATTCATCATTCCGAGCCTTCGCTTGTATTTTCTCCAAGTTCTGTTTTAGTCATATAATTTGCGTACAGTAATCCTATTGTTAGACACGGACATCTAATCGTCCTGCCTAATTTTTGCAGCTAATGGTTCAGTGTGTATCTCATAATGAAGTGATGATCAGAGCCTCTCCTAACACATACCCTTCAAAATCCTGAAAGTCTGTGACCCAATGTATGTAAAGCGATATGTTTTATTCACCATTCCAATGCCTAAGAAAATATCTCAATTTCTAGAAAATAAAATTCTTTATCCTAAATGTCTGTGTGCCCTCTGAAACACTGAGAAAATAGACTTTATGCACCACAGCACATCTTTGGAGTCCTTCAGATTTAGCCTTCAATCCTTCATTTAATGTTTTTGTGGCTCTGATGTCTACTCAGTTACTTTATTTATTTTGACATTAAAGGAATCTTTCTTTTTCATTAAGACATTTTTGCAGTGTGGAAATCTTATTGATTCCCATGATGTGCATTATTTTGCTATTGAGTGTTAGGGTTCAGAAGGTTCCCTTTTTTTAGGTTGAGCCTGGGCAGCGTGCAGCGCTGTCTGCAATACATGGTGTATTCAATCTATGGGCTTTTAACCACGGCCACTCTTGACATTCGTTCTTTGTGGTGTTTTGTCCTAAATGCTTCCTTTTTGTTTGGTGCAGTAGCCTTCCCTTTTGTACTCAATTCCCTCAAAGGTATTTTCACGAAGAGAGCATTTTTGTTGGCCATCACTCTACCTCATGCTTCCTTCTGTTATAGCGTGTGATGGTCCCTCCTCCCTCCTGTCAGCAGACTTTGCCTATTGATCCTTTTTGTTGGCCATCTCTGGCCATCTGTTGCCTCCTCGCTCGCACCCCCTCCCTCCCGTCATTGTTTTTGATATTTCCGCGCCGAGACTACTACACGCTGGTGTTATCCAATACTTTCTGATCAACACTTAGCCTAATTATCTTCTTTAGCCGGTAAGAGCTGCGCCAGAAGCAAAGGATCGCCCTCTGGCCTTCTCGGAGCACTGCTGAGATCTTTCTACCGCCCCCTTCCTGAAACGGACTCTGCTTCCTCTTCTGCTTTAGTTGTACATACAGTAATTACTTTCATTCTACAGCGCTCTGAAGTGCCTTCTAAAACCACTAACCGGAAAACTAAATTACAACTATTGTATGACAGTGTAACTTACTTTACAAAGACTGCACAAGCTGGCAGCCCCCTTTTAACATCATAATTATGTTTTCTGCTCTTTATCCCGCCCTCCAGTCCTATTTCACAATTTCAGATGAATATTCTTTCTGGTCTAACCAGTCCTGCTTCGGATTCCACTGGTAGACAATGGAGTCTGGTTTGCTGAAAAAGCGAGTCGGCAAGTTTCAAAATAGTTATTTTAAAGCTCTTTTGAAGAGGTGATATAATCTGCATTCGGTGCAATAGATATCATAGTGAGATTTTGAAGCAGCGCTCCCTGACTAGCGGGTAAAAGTACAAACTACCACAGGACAGTGTCTTAAAGTCATATGAAGGTTAATGGCATCTGAGAAAAAAAGACAGTAAATTACAAGTTTATGTTTTAAAAGCAAAAGCGCCATTTTTTAGGCAATTGCTGGGTTTTTGGATTGAGTTTTGTGTTATAACTCTCTGCAGCTAACTCCTGTTGTCTTGGCGCTTGTCTCACATTAGGATGTTACTGTGTGTTAGCATTTTTTTAAAGGAAGCTCGTAACCCATTTTCACTGCCTGTCTTTTGAGGTGCAATGCTTGGAGGGCCGCTGGAATTATGTGCAGGGGAAGGCCAAATGATGCAGCAGTGCTGAGATAAATCATTAGGCAAGAAAAGGAGGCGGCGTAATGCGGCATGTTTTGATAGTATTACTTCATTATTTTGCCTTTTTTTTTTAACTTGTTAGTATTGTATGAGCATTGGTAGCACCTCATTAGTTCCAGTTTAACTGCCATATATAGCAATAAACACCAGAAAGGTGTCAAGTCAACCTTTGCAAAGGACCTTCTGTGCTGCATGGTAAAACACTTAACCATGCGCCCATATGCTGCATGGTTAAACACTTGTAAGGTCCCAAAAGCAAGATTTATTGGCTATGCCAATGCTTGTTTTTCTTGATGAGCTTCGACAAAGCAGAAGAGGTGTCCTGTCAGCCTCTTATGATATCTAGCATAAGCGTACAATGCCCCAGTGCGACATTGTCATTTTAAAGACAACTGTATGAAACATCGAGAGACAGGTTTTGTCTTTCTCGACTAAAGGTTGAAGGTTGTAAAGCATGTGAGGCTTTCTTGCTCAGGATACTAAACATGAGAGAAGAACTGCCCTGGGCGGATTGTGCAATTGCTTGAGGAAAAAGTACTGAAGAGCCCCAGAACAAGCAGCTAGGCTCTGATATCAAACAGTCAATATCATTAGAACCCTACATTGAGGACATCAAGGACACATTCCCAGAAAACTGTTTATATTGCAGAAAAAGCATGCACCACATGCTTCTGAGCCGAGACACCTAGATTCATTAATGAGGAAACAACCATTAATATTAAAACAGCTTAGTTTGTGACACCATATGAGGAGGCCTCTAGGTCGAATTCGAAAGGCACCAGAGCAGACAAACATATGCACTCATACTCAACTTTGAAAGGGGATCGCTATTAGAAGAAAGACAAAGACAAACCGCCTCTGATCAATCCTTTGCTGAAAAAAGCCATGACATGCACAATGTCTAGCAGAGAGAGAAGGCGGATGACATCATAAAGGAAAAAAAGTCTCCGTGCTGAAATGGCAGCACTGCTCCAAAAAGAAGGAGGCATTTAATTATTTTTCTAAAGCAAAAAGACTCAGGGAAGAGACCGAGCCAGAGCAGAAGGATGAATTACCTCCCTCAACTCCTGACCCCCCCCAAAAAATCTAAAGTGGTTTTCTTTGTTGATGATTTAGATACACCTACACAGCAGAGCAGTCAGGATGAAGCCATGACAAGATGTGGGCATTCACTTCTCTCAAGGGAAGGTTTATTCGTGCCATACAACCCTTCTCCTCAAGTGATACTACTTTACCCTGATTGAGACTTTTAGTTGCAGATTCCTTCCCTTAACCTTTACCCCAGGTGTCAGTCTGGATCAGGAGATTTTTCTCCGAGCAGTACTCTTGTGCGCAGTTAGTTGACGTCTTTCTAATCCGTGTCCATCGTTGATGTCGTGGTCGCTGGATAGGACATTACAGGTCTTATGCAGGCATCACCCTGGAGACCAGACACCAGTTCTTTTCTTTCCGCCCAGCATATGCGCCGATCCGGAGAGAGCTATCCTTACAGTCCATTTTTGACGGCCCGTTTGACTTTTTGTGAAAGTTTTTTGAGTTCTTATGTGTCAAGATGTCATCCACTAAGACCAGCTTCAAGCCATGCGACTCAGGTGATGGTGACGGTCCGGCACCTGGTGTGTTTGTAGTGCTTGGATTGTGACCACGACCAAAAGTCATGCTCCGACATCCAGGCCATGGACCTGAAGGCTTAGAGGGAGCAGTCCCTAAAGCTGCTTGCAGCCTGCTGTCCGGCTCCGCATCGCTTTCGGTCGAGAGGAAGGTCCCGAGACTGCTCGCAGAGCCATCACCACTCCTCCTCGTCCCACTCCAAATCGTCAGGTCACTTAGGTAAACTAAAAGAAGAAGTCAAAAAGGCAAAAGCGTTCTTCGACTTCTCCCCGTCGGTTGGACGGCATGATGCGGGAGAAGGAGCGTCCTCGCTCTAGGCTTTTGTCTTATTAGCCTGTTCCTGGTTTGGCTCCGCACTTCCCAGAGTTTTCGGAAGCAACCCCTGCCCAACTCAAGGAATTTTACAAGGCCATGTGCTTCATCTTTTGGCAGTTCTCCTCTGTCGAGGGGCCTTTGGGCCCTGCAGGGTTGTAAGGGGCCCCTTTGGGTTCCACTTAGGATTTTTCAGCTCCGAAGGGAACACAAGGATCAGCTTCTGGATCTGGCTGAGTGTCAGTCATACTCTTGTGACCTTCCCTGACGATGGCTCTGGCATTGACGCTCCTGACATTGCCTGGGCCTGCGGGCATCGTCTATCCCATACTCATTGTTGACCTCAACCGGAATGCCAATTCTAACTTTGTTGGGGACTTTGGTCCCCAAATCGGATGTTGACCCTTATTCCTACGGGTACGACTTCGTGAGTGTATGAAGGAGTCACTGGACCCTTCAGAATTTCAGCTGGAAGTACCTATGGACTGAACTCATGAACTGGGTTAAGCCAGCGGTCTAGATACCTCCCCCGAAGCTGGTATGCTTTCTCCCCCTACTGTGGCTACGTAGGACAGGTCTTCCTACTCCATGGTGGTGTGGAGAGCAGCCAAGGTCTTGGGCCTCGAACTGCCTTCTGGTGGCTGTCAGGACCAACCGCCTGATTGATGTGCTTTAGCCTTGGGTTTCCATATCAGTGAAGACCTCAGGATGTCGTGCTGGGGACTGGTCCAAACCCAGCACAGAGGCTCCTGTTAATAAGACAATAGCCCACCTAATGACACTGGCTTTCCTGACCCAACACTCCACCCTGTGAGATTGGTCATTCAAGTCTCAACGTCCCATGGCGTGTTCCCTTCCGCTCTCACAGATAAGAAATCAAAGAGGCTGGATCATCTTGGGAAAAAGTAGTTTTTCTTCTTCTGGTCTTGCTTTGCGGTCTGGACCATTGCATGCCTTTTGGGCCTCTACACCCATACCTTATGGGACACAGTTGTGCAAGTGCTGCCACAGGTCCTGGAGAAGGTCCTGGCCATTCGTCCCCCGGCTGCCAAGTTCACAACCGGATGTGGGATGGATAAGATGGACTCTCTGGGCAGATCGGTTGCTTCGACAGTGACCTTGAGATGCCACAACTGGTTACGGACAACAGGCTTTTCAAGGGATGTTCAATCTACTCTGATGGACATGCCCTTGGATGGCACCCATCTTTTCGGAGACAAAGCAGACTCAGTGCTCGAGCGCTTTAAGTAGTCCCGGGCTATGGTCCAGTCCCTTGTCCTCACTGCTGCCACTCACCCCCCACCCCACCCCCCCTTCGCTCCCCACAACCTCCCCCCTCAGTCTGCTGTTCGCCTCTTTTGTGGCTATGGAAGGAGTGCCCAACCAAGTACGTTCCCTGCGAGTCACCACGCCGTGCATGCTGCTCAGCCTCTGCGGGATCGTGGATGTAGGATCCAGTATTCGTGTGGATCTAAGAGCCAGCGGTCTAGCCAATCCACCGCCCCTCCTCTGTTGCAGCTTCCAAGCCTTCCTGGTGTGGTGGTTCCCCATCAGGGACCAGTCGGTAGCAGGATTTACCATCACCTGCCCTGATGGAATGCTACCACGTCAGACAGTGGGTTTTGAACATACTCTGAAGGGGTTACTTCACCTTCAAGACCACTCCTCCTGCCATGCTACTATCCTTTGATCGGATGACGGAGGATCCCTTGGCTCTTCTCCACGAGGAGTTTACAGCTCTCTTGTCCAAGGGAGGTAGAGAAAGGGTCCCTGTGCCAGAAGTAGATCATGGGTATGATTCCCACCACTTTCTGGTGCACAAGAAGGAATAGGGCCTCCGCCCTATCCTTGACCTCGGTCCCTCAATCTCTTCCTCAGGAAGAAGTTCAAATTGCTCACTCTGGCTCAGGTCCTATCTGCCCTGGAGACTGGATGGTAGTGTTGGACTTGCTGGTTTCCGTATTCCCATCCTGCCTGCCCATATAAGTTACTTGCGGTTCGTGGTAAGTCGTGAGCTTTTTCTGTAGGAAGCTGTCCTGGTGTGTGGTGAGCACCTATGGTATTGTCACTTTATACCAGGACCAGATATCCCCTATTAATGAAGTGTAGGCAGTGTCTAGAAAGTCAGGGCTCTCTAGAGGTAGCTGTGGATAAGCAGCCTAGACTTATCTAGGAGACACGCAAAGCATATGCAATACCTCTATAGTCACACAGCACTTAAACACATGAAATAACCACAGTGTTACAAAACTAAATGTACTTTAGTATAGTAGCACAAATACTAGAATACTGAATAGGAAATCCCCCAAGAGAAGGTAAGTAAACACACTATTATTTTCACATTAGCAATCAATTAATAGCATAGAAAGCAATAGGCATTGTTAAAAGCAATAGCAAATAATGAGGCCCCTAGAGGAGGGCCAAACCCTATACTAAAAAAATTGGCATGTGAAAGAGAGTCCCCCATCCAAGGAAGTAGAATCAGTTGAAGGGAGCTGGAGGAACTAAGGGCCAGAGGTACAAAGGCTTTTACGTGTCGCAAACAGTGAAAATCGCTGTTTGCGAGGTGCAAAACCCACATCGCGATGCCCATTCCCATTTTGCGAGTCAGTAACCTGGTTACCGACTCGCAAAATGGGACTGCTAGTCACAAATAGGAAGGGGTGTTCCCCTTCCTATTTGTTAGTCGCATCGCGATGTAGGATTGCTTTGTGACAACGAACGCGGTCGCAAAGCAATCGCAGTTACCACCAGTGTCACATTGGTGGTAACCCATTCGCAAAAGGGAAGGGGTCCCCATGGGACCCCTTTCCCTTTGTGAATGGCCTTGAAAACATTTTTCAGAGCAGGCAGTGGTCCTATGGACTACTGCCTGCTCTGAAAAAATGACACTGAAACGTTTCATTTTTCATTTTGTAATGCATCTCGTTTTCCTGTAAGGAAAACGTGCTGCATTACAAAAAAAAAAAACTGCTTTATTTAAAAAGCAGTCACAGACATGGTGGTCTGCTGTCTCCAACAGGCCACCATCCCTGTGAGTGCTGCGACTCGCAAGGGGGTCACAAATTGCGACCCACCTCATTAATATTAATGAGGTGGGCCTTTGCGACTCGCAGATGGTGTCAGGGACACCATCCGGCATTGCGACTCGCAATTTGCGAGTCGCAATGCCGGAATTTCGTACATCTGGCCCTAAGACCCCCAAGAGGTGAGTACCAGAGTGAGCCCCCAGTGACCAGGAGAGCAAAGGTAAGTACCTGGTTTTCCCCAAAACCAAGAGGAGAACTTGAAAGGGGATTATGCAGGACCCAACCAAGACTGGAGGAACCCAAAGGTGGATCCTGACAGAAGAGGACTTGCAAAGGAAGGGGACCAAGTCCAGTTTCAGTTGCAGTGTCCAGTTGTGGCAGGAGCCACTATCCACCTTTCTGTGGATTGAGGACCAAGTCGACGGTGGACGAAGAACTTGTAAGTGATGTCCCACGTCAGCGGTTGTGATGCAGTCAGTTAGTGATGCTGGAAAATCACCAACAAGCCTTGGCAAATGCAAGAGATGGAGAAGAGGTTATACCTGAAGAGGACCTGCAAGGTCCAGGGGACTCAACTCAAGGAGGGGAGTACAAGGTGACCCTCAGCAGCTGGGAGAGTCACAAGAAGAGGAGGTAGCCCCCACAGGCAACCCACTTGATATAGGCACAGGAATCGCAGTGAAGCCTGCTAAACACTCTTGGAGGAGTGTCCTACGTTGCTGAAGCAGTAGGCAGGCTCCTGTGCTTTGTAGGAAAAAGTGCTAGGGGCCAAGGCTACACGGAACCTGAAGATCCCTTGGTGGAGGAGCAAACAAGCCTTGGTAGCTACAAGAGACCCAGTGCACAGGGGTACTGTCCTGCCACGGGAGGCAAGGCCTTACAGTCTCCCAAGTTGGACAACTGATAGAGAGGGCCAGGGGGACCACTCCAGACCACCACGCAGGATCCATGCAGTTCTGGAAGAGAGAGGATTCATGCAGCCAGTCGTCGTTGCAGTTGGTGCATGCAGATGCAGGGGAGTGACTCCTTAACTCCAAGGGAGATTCTTCCTGACTTCTTGTGCAGGCTGAAGACTCGCTGCCCTCAGAGATTGCACATATGGGGAAATGTTGCAGTTGCTGGAAGGAGCCAGAGAAACAATGTTGCAGAGCGGAGTTGTCGCTGTAGTTGCAGATCGTCAGTTCCTGGAGGGTCCAGTTGCAGTCCCAGTGGCCAAAAGATGAAGTAAACGTTTCAGAGGAGTCCTGCTGGAATCTTGCACATCAACTCTTATGACCCACCCAAAAGGGAGACCCTAAATACCCCAGGAAGAGGGATCGGTCACCTAGCAGGGTGCCCACCTATCAGGAGGGGGCTGGGACGTCACCTATTTGACCTGGGTGCTAGGATGCTCCTAAGGGCCTCTGCTCACCTTGGGTTCAAGATGGCAGAATTAAGTGGCCACCTGGAGGAGCTCTGGGCACCACCCCAGGCTGGTGATGGACAGGGGAGTGGTAAATCCCCGTTCCTTTGTGTAGTTTTGCGCCAGAGCAGGGACTGGAGGTCCCTGGACTGGTGCAAACCAGATTATGCAAGGAGGGCACCAGATGTGCCCTTCAAAGCATACCAGTGGCTTGGGAAGGCTAGCCCTCCTAAGCCATGCAACACCTTTTTCCAAGGGACAGGGTGTTACCTCCCCCTCCCACAGGAAATCCTTTGTTCTGCCTTCTTCTGCCTGAGCTGGTCAAGCAGCAGGAGGGCAAAAGCCTTTCTGAGGGGTGGCAGCATCACGGGCTGTCCAGAAGACCACAGGAGACTAATAGGAGCAATGCTGGGGGTCCTCTTAGGAGCCCCCAGAATGCATGAAATCATACAACCAATACTGGCAACAGTATGGGGTATTATTCTTGGAGGAAACTGACTCTGTATATGCTGTATCAAAATGAGATATAGGGCGTGATTACAACTTTGGCGGAGGGGATTACTCCATCACAAGTGTGATGGATATGCCGTCCGCTGTGTTACAGGTTCCTTAGGATATAATGGAACTTGTAATACGGCAGGCGGGATATCCGTCACATTTGGCACAGAGTAATCCCCTCCATCAAGGTCGTAATCAAGCCCATAGTGTGCACAGTCCAGGGGTTCCCCAGAGGCTTAAGTAGATAATACTAATGCTCTCTTTTGTGGTAGTGTGGTCGAGCAGTTAGGCTTATCAGAGGGTAGTGCAAAGAATTTGTTGTACACACACAGACAATAGAAGAAGCACACACTCAATGACTTAACTCCAGACCAAAGGTTTTTATATAGCAAAAATATATTTCTTTAATTTATTTCTAGAACCACATGATTCAAGTTGCAAGTAAGTACTTCAGTAGATTAGTATTTCACACATATATCAGTATTACTTTGTTTGAAATCGATAAGTTAATACAGTTTTTGAAAGATTGGCAATTATCTGTTTTAAAAGTTGACACTGTGTAATTTTCAGAAACAGTTCCTGGGGGGAAGAAAAGTTAGAACGATTTACAGGTAAGTACTTGACATAAAGTTCCCAGTCTCCAGGGGTTAGAATGTCCACCTGTTGGGGTTTAAGTTAACCCCAAATACTCACCACCAGCAACACAGGGCCAGCTGGGTGCAGAGGTGAATGTTGAGGCAAATTTAACATTTGGCCAATATGGAGACTGGGAGCACTTGGAATCAGGCCTGCCTTCAGGTCAGTACCCACGACTTCGCAGGGCAGACCTGGGGGGGTTTAGAGGGGCTCTGGGGGCCAAACGTAGACACCAAACACACACCCTCAGCAGCACTGGGGCAGCCGGGTGCAGGGTGCAAACAAGGTGTTGAGTTTCCAATGCTGGTCTGAGGGACCCCAGGGGTTACTCAGATGCTGCAGGCGAGGTCCAGGGGGTCGACTTGGGAAAATTTCAGGCTGGAGAGGGAGGAGGGCTGCCTGCTGGACATAACTGCACCAGAGGTCTGGTTCTCCAAGGCCAGGAGGCGGCTGTTGAAGTGGTCTTTTAGGTGTTGGATATCTTCATTCGGAGCTTTCGCGGTCAGGGTGGTCCTCTGGATTCCCTCTGCAGGTGTCGTTTTGGAGGGTGGAGAGGTCAACCCTGTGTGAGCACTTGCTCACAATTGCCTGGGGTCTCTCTCTAGCTGGTTGGGCCACCTGGTCACAGGCCAAGAACGTTTGTTGTAGGGTGGTCAGGACTCAGGGATCCAGGGAGGCTCTGGAGTCCCTTGATTGTAGTTTGTTCTTAGGGCAGTCCTCTTGAGCTTGGCAGAGGTCGTTGGCCCCGCAGGATGCATCGCTTTCTTGTTGCAGGTTTTTGAAGCAGGAGACAGGCGGTAGGGCTGGGGCCAAGTCAGCTTGTGTCTTCCTTCTTCTCTGCTGGGGGTTCAGCTTAGCAGTCTTTCTTCTTTCTTGCCAGGTCGCCAGGAATGTGGTGAGCTGGGCCAGGGAGGCCCCAGGGGTTCCAGTGACTACTGTCCCTGAGGGTGGGTACACCCGTCTTGTATCCACTCCCTTTGGGGAGGGGGACACAAACCTAACCCTAAGGGTCGCTGTCCTCCAAACCAAGATGGAGGATTCTGCTGGGAGAGGGGTCAACTCCGCTCTGGACACCTTAGAGGTGGTCCTAGCTGGGGTGGTCATTCCTCCCCAATTTTCTCGCCAGACTTGCCCCCAAAAGTGGGGCTTTGTCCTGGGGGCTGGCAGCTCCGTAGGCTGAGGTGCCCTGGGGTACTGTAACAAGAGGCTTGAGCCTTTGAGGCTTATCACCAGGTGTTTCAGTTCCTGCTGTGGGGAGGTGTGAAGTGCCTCCACACAGGACAGGCTTTGTTTCTGACCACAGAGAACACAAGGGCTCTCACCCCATGTGGTCAGAAACTAGTCTGAAAGTGGCCGGCTGGCACAGACCAGTCAGTCCTACACTAGCAGTTTGGCTAAATACAGGGGGCATCTCCAAGATGCCCTCTGGGTGCATTTCTCAATAAACCTCACAGTGGCCTCAATGTGGGTTTATTGTGCTCAGAAATTTGATAACAAACTTCCCAGTGTTCAGTGAAGCCGTTATGGAGCTGTGTGAACAATGGCACGTTCCTACAATTCTGATATGTTTGATACCAAACATGCCCAGGCTCTTAGTTACCATTATGTAGCTGGACATAGGTAGTGACATGTGTCCATTACACGGTTAAAGATGGCTTCCCCGCATTCACAAAGTCCAGTGTAATGGAGCTGGAGTTTGTAGGGGCACCTCTGCTCATGCAGGGGTGCCCTCACACTTTGGTGCCTGCACCCTGCCCTCTGGGCTAGGAGAGCTTACCATAGGGGTAACTTACAGTGACTTGGTGCAGTGACCTGTAGTGAAAAGGTGCATGCACCTATTCATGAGGGCTGCAATGGCAGGCCTGCAGCCATGTTTTGCATTGGCTCCCATGGTTGGCACAATACACGCTGCAGCACATGGGGAACCCCTGGTTCCTCAGTGTCCTGGGTACCATATACTAGGGACTTATAAGGGGGCATCATTATGCCAATTGTGGGGGTGTGCAAAGTCCTGAGCAACCAAATTTAGAGGGAGAAGGCACAATCACTGGGGTCTTGGTTAGCAGGATCTCAGTGAAAACAGTCAAAATATACTGGCAAAAAGTGGTGGCAACTATGCCAAAAAGAGAGTACTTTACTACATTTTCAATTCACAGTGCTCCCCTTTGGTCTTACCAGTGCCCCTTCGGTGTTCACGAGAATGATGGCTGTGGTCGCAGCTCATCTGCGCAGGTTAGGGGTATCAGTCTTCCTCTACCTCGACATCTGCCAGGCAGCAACGTGGGTGTCTTTGCACAGATTTACTAAACACTACTGATTCGATGTCGGGTCCGAAGGGATGGGTACTTTTCCTTTTTGGTCCTGCAGGACTCCTTAGTATGATGGTAGTTCGCAGACCCATCTCCGGGGATGGTATTACTTAGGTATCTAATTTAAGATAAGGAATATGCAACTAGAAATCTCTATCAGATGAACAAGTTAATTACCTTTGGTAACTAATTATCTGATAGACACATATTCTAGTTGCAGATTCCTTACCAACCCACCTATCCACCCTGCTCTGCGAACTGATTTCGAGGGACAGGGACTTCACTTTCTGATCCCTATTTCTGGTACACCAAAGTTGGTGTTCTTCATGACTCTGCGCGTCTGGTGTGAAAAGTCGTGAATGAGACTGATATCAGTGCGCCGGGGTGGCGCCTCTATACGACCCGCAACATCGTATCCGGTAACCATGATTCCAATGACAGACACGGAGCCGACCCACACCACCTAACGGCACGCAAGGGTCCTGCTCAAAGGAAAATCTCAGTATCCAGACTGACACGTGGGAGAAATTCTAAGGTAAGGAATCTGCAACCAGAATATGTCTCTAGGAGATCATTTGTTACCTAAGGTAAGTAACTTGTTCTACCATTCTCCAGTAAAGACCATAGCAGATTCATATAGGGTACGACTAGATGAAGAGCAGACTGAATCATGTGTCCTTAGCTTCTAGAAACACAGAGGCCAGCACAAGAAATGAATCTGTTCCTCGTAGCGCTGAAAGAGCAATACAACAGGGATGGGAGACCTTAGAGAGCCATCATCTTCCAAGACTGTAACTCCTAGGGCTTAAAAAAAGTATAAAGCCTTCCCACAGGACTCACCATACCTAAAGACCGATGTGCTAGTGAATTCCCTTATGGTCACCTCTACTAGCAATATGACTAATACCTTATCTTCCATGTGCCCATCCCAGACAAAGATACCACGGCGGTTGGAGGCAGTGGACAGAAAGCTGGAGAGGGCAACAGAAAAGAAGTAGAGAATAGCCAACTGCAGTGTTTTTCTAAGTAGTTACGGCAGCAGCACTGGGAAGAACTAGAAGAGTTCTTAACAATCTGCAGAACTAATTCAAGAAAAGAGCAAAGTCGGTCATTTTGGAGGGAAATATTATGTCTAGCACTAAAGTCGTCTCTGGAAAGAGCAAGCAGACAACTGTGCACAGGATCAGTTTTCAGAAAGCATGCCTGACATAGAATACCTGACTTCAAACCCGAGGTGGAGGCCACAATCATAAACATTTCTTTTATGGGGTAACAATACATTTCGTGTCGCTGTAGATGAATCCCTAGAGGAGATCAAACAAGATAATGAGCCAGCAAGAACCACGGGAGCCCCACAAGCTGGTTGATCTTTAGAAGAGTAGCACCAAATATTAGCCTGGAGAGAGGACATCCAACAGCAAAATCAGTATACAGCGGTTTAGCACTGCAGACCACTTCACTCAATGGCAGCTATCTGGGGAACAAAGTCAGAGCGAAACGGAGAGGTCAGAATTCAAAAGCAACATAATATCTGACAGAAACTGACCCCAACATAGAACACCTGTGGAGTTGGGGGCAGATTAGCAAGGTTCCTAAAGAAATGGAAAAGAAAAACCTCGTCAAATGTGGGGGGTAGTGATTAGTGCTAGAAAACACGCCCTTCAAGATATCACCATGGCATCAAAGACTCAAATGGAAACGCCTCATTCTTTTGCAACAAGAAATCGATGACCAAGGTGCTTTCTTTTTTGGAAAACTACAAAAAGATGCACTACTTGAAGATTATTGCTCTGGCTGAAATATGAATGCTCAGTTTTTAAAATGTGGGCTTTTCTTTTAAACAATGGCAAATATGTATTCTTAGAAAAACAATGTACCCTAGTTAATAATTAATAGTACATTAAAATGTTGACAGAACGGAAGATTGCCAGAACTCTTTTTTGAAGGTAGCACGTAATATTCCAGGCACTTAATCATGTCGGTTTTTTTTATTGTTTCGTTTCGATCATTTTTTTTTTTTTTTTTTTGCTTGACCAGAAATTAGAAAACTGAAAGCCATCTTTCATTTTGTGCCTCAGTTATTAGTCAAGTTTAACAGGACCCTACGAATTCTACGTTTTTGCACTTAATGAGTTTGGATAGATATGACGTATCAGGACTATTTATGAAGTTGCTGCAAAGAAGAAAGCTACCATAGGTGGCGATTGCCAGCTACAACTAGTGATGGTTAACTTTTTCATGTGGCTATTAACTTGTATACCCAGACATGTCAGATCATTGACAGAAGGAATCTGGAAAACCCCAATCAGACAAGGATTAGCATCCAAAACTGACAAACGGAGGGACCATTTTTCCCCTGTGCAAAACAGAAGCGTTGTCAATAAAAGGGCTATAAATTATTGGGTGCAGTTTGGGGCCAGAATGAGGAAAGCATGCACAGTCCTTTTTTTGTTATAATGTTCTCCCCCCTGTAAAAAAGGGTTTTAGGTATTCCATTTGGAATCATAATTCAGAAGGAAATCATTCCCTTGACTGGGAGTGTCAAGAAACGTACACAGTGAGTAGTGACCTGTAAAACGATTGGTAATATCAGTTAATGTTTAGGATGTACAATGATTTAGCTAACACATGAACACTAGGGTTGTTAGGTATGTCGTTCATACAAAATGATAACACACTACAGACCTAGGGGAATTGGAGGAGAGTCGGTGCTGTAACCCTTTCTCTTCCCTCTTTCAGTAGCAACCAGAGACATCAGTGAGGCCGAGACGCTGGTGCTACCCCCCCCCCCCCCCGATGTCCCTATCCTACCTTTCTTGGCTCGTTTAGAAGCCGGGGAAGTAGGGGATTTGTGCTGTTTGATCCACAATTTTTATACATGGCTTCTCTATAACATGATTACGTAAAACACGATTCTGACTGCTGTTTTCAACCAAATTAGTTGTACATTGGTGAGATGTCACAGTGCCTCTCTAGTCAAGTTCTACCACATGCCTCAGAGCTCCACGTGCCTGGGGAAGATCACTTTTTCCACATTAATCCTCATCCACGTATTCCGTCCACAGGCGTATATTAATCCATGTACATGTTTCACATGTACAGGGGAGGAGAGGCAGCGGCCGTCTCCATTCATCTTTCCTTACCACGTTGGGATTTGATTGGCTTTGGGGAAAATAGGGCATATAGGGCACTTAGCCAGTTCTGAACTGTTTCTCTAGCAGAAGGGGTGTGATCATCTTGCTTGGGGGTGAAAGTATGGCGACAATTGGGGTCGTTTGGGAGTTGCAGGATGGCCACGAGACCAGGTATATATTTTCAAACTGTGAAGGAAAGAGCTGGTGGAGGTGAGGGAGCTTGGCAGGATACTGTGCTTTTTATTATATTTCCGGGGTCATGTTGTGTTGTATGGGAGAGGATGAACATAGACCAGACATAGTTCTTAAAGGAGGAGGTGCATTAACACGTCAAGGATGGGAGTCGATCGCGTACTTTGTAATGTCAAATTTGACTGCTTCTTGGCATCTCCTTTGTTATCATTTATTTGCTTGCCCCTGGGAATATCTTGCACTGAGAAGTGGATGCATATACAAGATAAAATTGTATAAGGGAAAGTATCAACAAGGCAATGTTTTCCACTGTTGGGATCCACAAGCGTTGGTCCGCTTAGGAATAGTGAAGTCCAAAGCAATCTGTAAAAATATTGCTATTATTATTAGCTGTATAGTAGTATTTTTATTGATACTATTGTTATTGCTTTGATTAGTATTCTTATGATTGTTGCTGTGATTATATCAAACTGAACCTTAGCAACAGAAAAAAACTTTGTTTTCTAGATATCGCAGATGACTTTAACTGTAGTTTTTTTTTAACGGTAATTTGTTATGGTAAACATTTGTAAATTATTTTGCGCATCTCTTTGTAACTAAGCAGAACAATACTTAGTATAGATTTAAAAATGTTTGTGTTTCAGCATGCGAATTCTTTTTAAAAAAATGACCCGAAACGCAGCACAAATGCTACTGAAAACAGCTGTCTTGGTGCTTGTGTAGCATCCCTTTTAGACGTCTTGCAGAGGTGATGTCAAGGTGAAAACAGATTTCCAGAATGACTGGAAATCATTGATATTCTGACTCCGAGGCTGTAAATGACTGTGTGGCAGATGGAGTCTTTGTCAAGGATGAAAAATTGCACTTTGTAGCATCATTGCTTCTTTTACTGCAGCTCGGCTCACAGGTTGTGACCTTCGAGTTTCAGCAGTTCTCCTTTCTTTTATAAATGGTCATACATTTTTATCTTACAAAACAGCCTCTTAAATAAAGAGTTTTGTTTTACAGGTTTAAGCACAGAAGTGTTGTTTCCCTGCAAACACTTTTTTTTAGCTTTTTTTTTTTTAGCAACACATCAAAACGTGTAGGCTATTAAAGTTGAGCATTTGCTATTGCAATCCTTTGCTGAATCCTACTGGAAAAATAGTATCCGCCACAAACAGCATCGGTTTGTTTATAATAGTGTAAAAATCTTGAATTCGGCTTGTATTCTGTTGTGTAGTTTCTGTTCTGTTTAACAGGTATGAATAATAATGAAAGGCACATTTCCTTGAGATTTGTTTTTTAATTTTGTATAGTTGATTCGAATACTTATTTATTTGATATAAGATTTGCGTTTATAGTTGTCTGGTTTCGGGTATGATTTGAAACATTTCTTTGTTGTTGGTCAAAGTATTAAAACATTATGTAAGTTTTGATGTTAGTGAAGTACATATAACAAACATTTTTCAGCATAAGGCGGTCGGAGGGTAAGTTGTTAATTGATGTCAGAGTGCAGTCCAACTATCACCTCCTGTTTTGCCATAGTCTACTGGTATGAAGTTCTTCCATCACAGTACTTTTTTTTAGTAGGTGTCCTCCCCTCATACACTGCCTTAGTGATCCACTGCGTACTGAGCTGAATTGGAGTTCATTACCTCATCTTGTCTGGGGATAACTAACCCTGAAGAGACTTGGTGACTAAAAATAGAGTACGATTGCATGGCTAGAAATATGGTGTTCAGATATTTACCCTGTTACATGGTACACTTGGCAGGCTCATCTTTCGCCTGCTAGTGGCAGCTAAGCAAACTATTCTTGAAATATGGGGCCAACACTGACCCCCCCCGAAAATAGGTGGTTAGAAAAGCTGAAGTGGATTCTAGGAATTGAAAAATTAGCAGTAAGGGGTACGAAAAAAACTTAACTAAGCAGTGGAGTCGCCTCGTAGACTTGTAGACTTGTTCAACAAAGACTATAAGGGCTCTCTTGCCCAGGAAACTTTGAGTGATAAAGATTTTAGATACTACCAAACCTGATGTTAACTGCTCAGCTATTCAACTGCAGACTAGTGACCATATGCCCCTTCTATCCTGATCGAAATTAAGGAACGAGAAGGAGGATGACTAAGGTACGAGTGGAAATAATAGAGGTACGGCAGGGGAGTGTACTAGAGAGCGATGGTCCGGGTTTCTGGGTGCTGGAGACCTTCCTCCACAAAGTAAAACAGGAAGAAATTTAGAGCGCTTGGTGAGAACCTCACACTCAAGGTACTTTTAAATAAAATTTTAACATCTCCGACCCAAGCAAATAATAGAGCTATTTTTGTTGACCGTCAACTCCTGAAACCTATTGCATATCAATTTCCCTCAAAGTCAGTGGCACAGATATTCTGTTCCAAGGCCAGAAGTACAAATAGCAGCAAAGTTACAACCCCACCTCTCTGTGCTTCCACCAGTAGAAACTCTAATGCCTACCATCTCAACACATCTTTTCAAAAAGATGCAGCCATTCATACACCATTGTTTTCTTCTACTGCCTTAAACTTGGCTATCCATTAAAGTAGTTCCAGGTTCTCCATCACCGATACTATTACTTATTCTTTCTCTCCAAATCAAAGCTTGCAGTCCTTTTTGATTACAATGAAAACTCACTTGTTTGAATAACTTTGCACTTGTGATGACACTTCTTTTCTTTCACTAAGTAAGTTAAATACTTGTACTTTGAGATGCTGTAATACATACTGATGACACATCGCTCCTAGTGGAGGGGCTGCTATTTTAGAGGTCCTGCCAGAAAAAAACCATTCCAATGTTTGCCATTGTCATCCGTCTATTAGAATGAACCAGTTGGTCAAGTTTTTAAGCTCCCACCAGGGAAACATACTTCGATGTTGGCGATGTCATGTAATAGACTCCATCACCCTCAAATGGCATGACCCAACTTGTGCCACTGTGAGTGACCCAGTACCCACCCTCTGCAGACTGTCATTGCAGACTGCGTGGCAGGGTTCTCCCAAAGTTGAAAACACGACATGGCACACAGCTTGTGTGCCATGTCCTCTCAACACTGCATGCAGTATATGCAAGTCACCCCTCTAGCGGGCCATACAGTCCTAAGACAGGGTGCATTATAATGCATGTGTTCCATGTATTACATGTGAGAGCATATCCGCATGAGCAGATATGCACTTGCTATCTCTGTCAAGCCATTTTAAATGTATGTGCTGTACACTGGTCACTACGTGTTCCCCAGCTATATGTTGGCTTCTCTGAATCTTGAGATGTTTGGTATCAAACATCTCAGAATAATAAACCCTCACTGACCCCAGTGATGGCAGCACAGGTGGTGAAATTAGTTAAATTAGGAGATGTGCCCACTTCATGCTAGTCCCACCCCTAGGGTGGACAAACTTAAGTGAACACTACTTTTTCAATTTCTCCATCTTGTTTGAACTGAATTGAGCCACTAGGGTGAGGATTATGCCCACTTCCCAGATGAAGTGGTCATAAGAAGGGAGTAATCACACTAAAGTGGTCTGCCCATTGGCTACTGCCTAGCACTACCTGTAACACCTCTAAATTGAGTATTGAGGTGGCACCCGTCAACCCTGAACTCAGATTTTAACAACCTAAGAAGACCCAGACAAAGCAGAGTTGCACCATAGGCGAGGACAAGAAGAAGCAGCTGACCTGAAACCATCCCCTACGGCATGCCTGCTGGCCTCAAAGGATCCTGCAAAAGAAGCCACTTGGGGACCAGCTCCCTACAGTAACGTTTAGCTTTGTGCTTTGCCCAGATCCTGTACCATGTAATTTGTTTTATTTTTTTTAAAGATATTTTTATTAATTTTCCATTACAGACCCATATGTCATATTTTTATAATCACATCAACAGGAATTGGTTGATCTGGTAGAGTTTTTACATTCAAACAACTAAACAACACAAAATGTACACAAGTTAGGTCCGGTTATAACATCCAATATATTTTTCTGCTGTGGTAACTGGCTGATAGAGCTTATATTTGAATGTTGAGGATCCCTCATGTAGTTACTTGAGTGTTCTATTGCCTGCTGATCTCTGCTTATTATAATGCCTAGGAGCGCCGTTTTGTGAGTTTATTAGTGGAGTGTGTTGGGAATGCATTGAGTGTGTGCTCTGCGTTTTTGCCCTGCACTCGTGAGCTGGCGAAAGTGCGGTCAGGTGCAGGGGGGTGGGGATACTTGTTACTAGTTTGTGTATTGCGCCACAGACAGTTGCATAGTTGTATTATGAATAGGCAGGTATTATCTGAGTGCGTTGTAATTACTACATTCCCTTATTCATGGTGGTTTCTTGTCGTTTTTGGCCTCTAGTCTGGCTACTAGCGTTTCCCAGGCTTCACATCCTGTATGTTGTTGACCATCTCGTGCTAATTTCCTTAATACTTGGTGTTCTGTGCGGGCCCAGCGCAATGTGAGGGTATGCCAAGTTTTCAGATTGGGTGCATTGGGTGCTTTCCAGTGCATAGCTATCAATATTTTGTACATCACATAGGCTAGATCTGCAAACCTATGTAGGTGTCTGTTTTTTTACTCTTGTCCTCAGCCCTAGTAGGCAGGACTTGGGATCTGCTGCTAATTCGAGCCCCGTCAGGTCCGTGATTTCTTTTACCACCCCATTCCATTCCTTTTGTACCTGAGGGCACTCCCAGCCCATGTGGTAAAAGTGTGCCAATGGCGCTTTACATCTAGGGCATGCCGGCTCCGTCTCAGGGAATATTCGCTTTATCCTGGTTGGAGATAAGTAGGTTTGATGTGTATAGTTAAACTGTGTGTAGCGAAATCTAGGGTTTCTTGACACCCCACGGGCGTGGTATAGAGCTTTCGACCAGTCTTCTTGGGGAATCTGATCAGGTAGAACAGTGTTGCACCTGTCCCTGTCCCTGGCCCTCTCCAGATAAAGCTCAGGGGGCTTACTCAGGAGTTTATATAGGCTCGACACTACTTTTACTTGGGCATCATATTGTAGCATGTAATGTATTATAGGGGAAGTCTCTGGTTCTAGATCTTCTGCCCCCCATGTTTTTTTAATTGAATGGCATATAGCATGATAAGCTAAAAATTGTCCCTGGTTCACTGCTGTGAGGGCCTGTATAGCTTCGAATGTCATTAGTTTACCATCTTCAAAGAAGTCGCCCACTGCTTGTATGCCCGTTTCCATCCACACCGTGAGTGGATGCGTCGCAGCCTCAGTCCACCCTGGGCGATGATCCAGGGGGATGAGCGGGGAGTAGGGGAGCGCCTTGCGTCCCCTTTGTACATACCTCCCCCAGCATGCATGCGCCACTGCCATCAATGGGTTATCAGATGCACTTTTGGGATTTTTGCTTGTTAGCCATGTAATCAGGGGAGTCCCCTGCGGCCGGGCCGCCAGCCATGCGGATTCAGCTGACGCAGGCCTGTGGAGCCAGTTTAGTATCCACTGTAGCTGTGCAGCAGCATAATAGAGTTCAAAATTGGGGGCTCCCAGTGCCTATTGGGCGCTGCAGCGTAGAGAGTGCTACACGCGACCTGCCCCCTCCCCATATGAGCTGCAGCAACATTGCACTCAGGTTTCAGAAGAAACTTTTGGGGACATTAAGTGGCAGTGCCGCAAAGTAATATAACAGCCTGGGTAGTATCAGCATGTTCGCCACCCTGCCCGGTGGTGATAGTGGCAGTTTATTCCAGAAGCGCAACAACCCCTTCATTGAAGCCAGCGCTCTTCCCAGGTTACCATCTCTGAGGGCCTCAGTTTTGTGATATATATATATATATATATATATATATATATATATATATATATATATATATATATATATATATATATATATATATACCCCTAGATATTTGAATGTTTCGAAGCACCATTTCAGCCGTCCTACTGGGGCCTTATCTTGCCTTGCCGGTGGCCAACTAGTTAATGGGTACACACACGATTTTTCCCAATTTACCACTAGGCCAGATATCCCTCCATATTCGGACAGTAGTGATATTATAGATGGTATCACCTCGCTTCCTTTTCGTGTGTATATTAAGGCGTCATCTGCATACAATGATATAGCGTGGTGTATCCCGTTCCTAATTATTCCCCATTTGTCTTTCATGGCGCGTATTCGTGTTGCAAATGGTTCCATTGCTATGGCGAACAGCAATGGGGAGAGGGGGCAGCCCTGCCTTGTGCCCCTAGTGATCGGGAAGCTATCAGATATAACTCCACCCGTTTTCACTCTGGCTTGTGGCCTGGTGTATAATGTCTGTACCCAGCGTGTGTAATTAGGGCCAATTCCCATTCGCTGCATGGTAGCGAGTAGGAAGTCCCACTCTAGTGTGTCAAATGCCTTCTCGATGTCTAGTGAGAGTACCATTTCGTCTTGTGCATCCGGAGGAGTATCTCCCATTACGCTCAATAGTCTACGGATATTTAAGAAGGTGCTACGTTTTGGGATGAATCCGTTTTGGTCATCGTGTATCAGGGTGTGCATGATAGGGGATATCCTGTTAGCCAGTATTTTGCCCAATATTTTGCAATCTAAATTTAGGAGCAAAAGTGGTCTGTAAGATTTGACACCTGTGTGATCGCGTCCTTGCCTAGGGCGGACCACTATCATTGCCTCTCTCTGTGTTGGGGGCAGTATTTCGTTGGCCCATGCCTCTTCAAATACTTTCAACAGATGGGGCTTTAACTGTGACGAGTAAGTGGTGTAGTATTCTATCGGGAGGCCATCTGTGCCTGGCGCTTTGTTCCTAGGCATCTGCGCTAAAGCTAAGTCTATTTCCCCCAAAGTCAGAGGAGCCTCAAGTGTCTCCCTGTCTTTCTGTGAGAGCTGCGATAGGGATGAACCTGCCAAAAAGGACTCAAGTTGTTGGATCATACATGAAGTGCGTTTGGTATATAAATATGCGTAATATTCTCTGAACGTCTCATTTATCTCATCTTGCGTGGTGACCATTGTGCTTGCACCTACCCGTATAGCCCCAATGGGTCCTCACGTAGGAGCCACGGCAGCAACCTTCCCGACCTATCTCCCTCTGTTTGTAATCGCATTAAGTGATAATTATGGTCGTTTCGGCGGAGTCTGATATCTGCCTCGTATTTTGTGCGTGCTTCTTTTAGCGCTGTATAGGGTGTTTCCTTGCGTGCCACTGCAATTTCTACTGCTCTGAGTTCCTTTTCTAATTTACTGATCTCTACATTTAGGGTGCGTCTTACTCCCCATGTGGTTGAGATACATTGTCCTCTGGTCACTGCCTTATGTGCATCCCATTCTACAGCTCTTGAATTTGTGGGTAAATCATTTGTTCCCCAGAACTGTCTCAGTGTTGTGCTCAATGCTTCTGCGAATGCCTGATCTTGAAGAGCTTCCACCTATAATCTCCAAGTGGGGATCCCCTGACGTTTCCTGCCCCAATTCAGTGTTGTTCTCAACGGTGAGTGATCCGATAGTGTCTTAGCTATATATTCTGTCCTATTAACCAATGCACCTATTTCCTGGGTTCCCCATATTATGTCAATTCTGGTGTGTGTTTTGTGTGGTATTGAATAGAATGAATATTCCTCTGTTGTGGGTGCCTCATGCGCCATACGTCATTGAGTCTCATGTCGCCTGCCCATGTCTGCAGTGGGCATTTGGCATTTCTATTTGCTGTCGTTTTCAATTGAGTGTTTGACCTGTCTAACATTGCGTTCGGTGTGCTATTAAAGTCACCCCCCCAAATGGCCGTGGCCACTGGGTTTGTCAATAATGCCGGCGTGAGCGTGCCCAAGAATCCAGTTATCCCGCTGTTAGGGGCATATATGCCAATTAACGATAGCTGTCTGCCATCCAGCTGGCCTTCCACCACCACGAATCTACCCCGTGGTCTATTCTGTGCGACGTTCGGACAAATGGGACGCCTCCTGCTATCCATATCAATACTCCTCTTGCAAAAGCTGAGTATGATGTGCCTATGACCTGTCCTCCCCACTTCACGCGCATCTCCTGTAGATCTGGCTGCAGCAGATGTGTCTCCTGTAAGATGGCAATGTGTGTGCCCTGGTGCCTGAGGCGTGCGTATACTCTGGATCTTTTACTCGGTGCCACTAGGCCCCTCACATTCCATGTCACTATATCATATTGATGTGTGTTGTATTTCACGTTTTGAACCATGTAACATTGTGAGGTGTGTCTACCTGTGATGCTCTCTTATTTGCAAATCCCTCACAGGCTCCTCCCAACCCTGCAGAGTATTTTGTTGAGACTAACAGTCCCAGCAATATTTCCTGTGTTTTGAGTAGACCTGTAGTGTACACTTTAACTGTTTTCCCCCTCCCCCACCCCAACTGGTTCCCTAACCCAACTATGAACTTGTGCTAAACTACTCATCCCATGAGTGTATGAGAAGACCTGTATCCGTGTGGATATCTGTGGTGGAGCTATCAGGTCAACCAGATGTGGCTCTTTTACGGGCTCACATCCTTTCGCAGACTTAGTCTGCTGATGCAGTTGGGCGCCCCAGGAGTGCCCGCCCCCCCCTCCCTCCTGCGGCTCCACACAGTGCACTCAACAAAAGGATGGAGGTTTATACAAAAGATACTCGTTATTAGAGATTACATCCTCCAGCATGCAATCCGGCTCACGGGCATCCTGTGTCTTACTTCAGGATCAGCGGTCAGTTCAATAGGGGAGGCGGCTCGGCTGCATTCAGTCAAAGTTCATCCGCAGATCTGGGGGTAAGTTTCGGACCTTTCAGCACGTCTGTTATTGTAGAGACTGAGCTAGCTGCGTCAGAGTCCAGACTGTCCTCAGGGGTCGCCCGGAGTGCCTCGAAAGAGTTCTGTGTAAGCAGAGGAGTTTCTTTCAGTACTCTTGCCCTTTCCTCTGCTGCCTGTTTTTCAGTGGGTTGCCCCTTAGATCGTTTCCTGGAGCGCTTCCGTGAGGTAGAGATTAGCCATTCCTCGCCCCCGTCCTCTTGGGAGCGTGCAAGCCCCTTGGCGTGTAGCCATGTCCAGGCATCTTCGGGAGAAGTGAACACGTGGATGGGTTCCTCTGTTGCCCCTCTTAGTTTAGCAGGGAACAGTAGGGCATATTTGATATTGTGCTCGCGTAGCCGCAGTTTGATTTTAGCATAGGAGTTACGTTGTCTCTGTACTTCTTGTGTGAAGTCTGGATAGGCGTTAATAACTGAGTCCTCATAACTGAATGGGCCTTTGTTGTGGAACTACTGTAATATTGCATCACGGTCTCTGTAATTTAGGAATCTGGCTATCCGTGGTCTAGGTGGTTGGCCTGGGACCGGCGGTCTCCCCGGGACTCTATGTGCCCTTTCCACGGAGAAGAACTTCGATGGAGCATCGTTTAGCACTTCTTTAATTAACCATTGTTCTAGGAATATTTCCGTGCTTAATTCCTATAATTTTTCGGGGAACCCCAGGAAACGTACGTTGTTGCGGTGTGATCTGCCTTCTGCCTCCTCTGCCCGCCTCCAGAGTGTCTTCATCTCTGCGTCCAGGCGTTGGATTTGTTTTTGATTATCCGTAGCCATAGGGGTAAGTTCAGTCAACACCTCTTCTGCTGATTTCACTCTCTCCGTCAGTTTGCGGTGGTCCACCCTGAGTAGATTCAGATCTTGTGATACTGTGTCTATTCTGTTTTCCAAGGAGGATTTAGCGTCCATTATTGCCTGTAGCACTTTTTCAAATTGTGTGAAGTGGGCTTGGAGCGTGCTTTCAAGTGATTGTAAGGTTGGGATTAACTGTTGATCACTAGGAGCTGTTCCATGTGTATTTCGGTCCTGATTTTTTGCTGATTTGGATCTCCCAGCCATTTTGCTTAACTATTAGGTACCTTTTGGGGTGCAGTGGAATGTATCCAAGTGTTGCCCACTCCGCAGATTTCACTTTTTGGTGTGTCCTTAGTTCAGTGCTTATTTCTCTGCACTTTAGTGCTGCCGGAGGCGCTCTGGTTTCCCCTAAACAGGCAGGGCAGGGGTGGCGTACGTCGCAAGCTTTGACTGATGGGCCCTCACTCCAACTTGTTATTGATCTGGGGCGGGGGCCTGCCTCCCACCAACCGTCCCCAACAATGTAAAGCCTTAAGAGGACTGAGGCGCCACTTGTTGTGCAGTCTCTGTGTGGCTCCATTTCGTCAATGTGACCACCTGCGAGGGCAGCGGTGGGGGCAGGCGGCAGCAATGCCCCGGGAGGAGCGGCGAAAAAAGAAAGGGGGAGAAGGGGGGGGCGGAGGTCCGTTCACAACCCCCCTCCTCAGCACCCTCCCAGATTATTTGGCCGAGTTTCCAAAGCCACCAGGCAGGGGAGAGATCCGCTAGTGGTGACAGCCAGAAGGCCGCGGTCCTGGCTCTTAAATATCTCCGCCGCGCTCGGACCAGGCCAAATCCTTCATTAGTAGGCCTTCACATCTGGTGAACGCACGGTTCCCAGTTCTCCACACGATAGCCATCACGCTCCAAGCGCAAGGAGCAAAATTCTGCTGGCAGTGTGTGGTATCCGATGTTTTGATGTGTCTCTGCGCAAGCGGAGGGAGGGGGAGAGGAAGTCCCCGCCGTGTCCCGTCTCCCACAGCCACGCCCCCCCACAGCCGCTCATTCACCGCTCCTTAGTGTCCTGTGGCCAAGGCCGCGGAGCGTGGCCCGCTCCGCCCCAAGCAGGAAGCCACGATCCTGGCTCCTAAATGTCAGCGCCTCGCCCGGGCAATCAAGTATCGGGGCAGCGCGGCGATCAGGCGCCCCGTCCCGGCCAAACCAAATTCTTCCTGCCTGTCTTGAGTGGCAGGCCACCTCCCTCGTTATGGCACCCGGCTTCCAGTGCCCCACTCGGGGGCCGCCGCTGAACCAGCGCCAAGATGGCGCGCCCATCCGTAGAAGCGCTGGAATTCCCGTCGGCTCACCCTCGCAGTGCAGGTAAAGATAGAGAGGGGGAGGGGCAAGAACCCCAGTCGGGTCCCGGCCCGGGGGTCGCCACGCCGTTTCCCCCAGCTGCGAGCCCCTGCCCGCAGACACTCACTCAGCGTGCTCCAGCGACCCGCGATCGGGGCCGCAGAGCACGCCCTTCACCGTCCCAGGCGCCGCGGTCCTCCTCCTTCCACCAGCCGCCACACGAGCTCAGCAGCCACGGGCCCGTTCTTGACGCCGATCAGCTCCTCCGGCACGCATTGGCCTCCTGGGCCCGGTCGCCGCTCCCCCAGGCGCCGACGCCGCTCCGGGGGCACCCTTCAGGATGTATCCGGCGAGCCCGAGTCAGAGCTCACGGGTTAGGCGTCCTTCCCGGGCGCCATTTTGTCTCCTCCCCCTATCCTGTACCCTGTAATAACATTATTTTATGAAGTTTTTGTTGTAAAAGCCAAAGCCAAGAAGTAAATAAATACACAATATATGGGAAGAGCAATTTATACATAAAAAACATGACAACGGATCAAAATGGATTTCGTAGTAAAGATTGCTTTAAAAAGACCCTGAGCTTTTTTTATTTTCTGTTTTTTTCCCATTTCTTTAAAAAGACGAAACTGAACAACTATTTGTGAATCGTGAATTAAAAAACGAAGTAAGTGTAAACAACGGGAAGGAGAACTACTCAGTTTCAGTTTTTTTGGAACCATAATATATTGTGCTGTTCTTCCATAGAAATATCTCCACAGCACAAATAATACACAACTACATTTTGGATGTGAATTTCCACCTTTTGTTAGTGGTCAACGAACACAGTAAAGAGATGTTGTAATCTACAGATGTTATTAGTGGTTTCTCGCCTCTGACATCAAAAAAATCTTTTTCTAGTGGGTTCATTAAGCAAGTTAGGTTATTTTCAAGAGCTGGAACAATGTTTAGAGGAAGAAAAGGTCTAAAGTACTTCCAAGCTGTCTCCACTCCTTAGGTTGTGGCTGTAGATTCATGATTTTCATTAGTGGAACTTTTCAAAGAACCATGAAAAAATTGGAAAAGTAGTATTTAAAGTGTCTCTCTATATATTCTAAAAAAAAACTAGGGAATATACTGCATGATATAGCATAGGAAAGTGGAATATGGTTATGTTACCTGTTCATCAACTGAAGGCATGTGTGCGCAAACATAGCATTACTTTACTTCAGTGGCTTTCATATACTCTTGCACTAACCTTGATAAATATTTGTTGAATAATCTTCCATCATGTAATCGACAAAAGAAGCCTTTAACTCATTTGCATTAATATCTGGCCTAGATGTTGTGTTAGTGAATGTATCTACTGATGCATCTGCCTCAGTGTAAGATGTATTATTAGTAATTATATGGCAACTCCAGTCAGAACTTTTGGGTAAATGCAATGCATATAATAATTTTACATCTATTTCTGGTTAAAGGTACACATGTTTATCTAAAGTCAGATCAGATATTATAAAACAATATGTGTGTAACAGCAACAATGTTATTCTTAATTTGCAGATCTCTTGATGTTCTTCTTTGTTAGTTTCCTGCAGCTTTATTGCAGCAGTCTTCATTTAGTATTTCTTAGCCTACTCAGTCTTCTTCTAAAATGTAATCCCTACTCTTCTACTGCGCATCGGCCCTAGGTACTCTTATCTTCTTTTAATAATGGTATTCAAGTCTCAATCTAAAAAGGTAATTTAATGCATTTGTTCACAACTGTATTTCTTTCAAGGTGGTATAGGCAACTCGTTATTCTATCATTCAGACCAGCAATCGTAATGGACAACTCCTTATTATAGTCAAGCAAGTCTGAGCTTGGGACGTTTAGTTCTTGTCTCACACAATATGTCCATTCAGGTGCTGAATATCTTCTACCGGATACTCTAGCTCTTTTGGTACTTCTGCGTATTTGTTGATCTCCTTCTGTGTCACTTATACCTCTGAATTCTGTTTACTTCATCAATTATCGGTGGTATAAATCCTACTGACGTAATTGATTTCAGCTTCTTCTGATTGTAGGTCTTTAGTTATTTAGCATTGTAGGCATCGTTTGTTGTTCTGGACCCAGGACGTGTTCCTTCGCTTGGATCTTCCTGTATTTCTTCAGGTATTTAAACTGTTTCTTCAGTTAGAGTGTCTATTTCTGCACTTTCTAAGTCAAGAGCTTAAATGTCTCTTTGTGAGATATCCATCAATTGGACTTCTTCACCCGTCTTCACATTTTCACTCTTTTCATCTCGTTGTCTGATCACAAGCTCTCCTTTTCTCTTCCCTCGTCTGTACAACTTGCGGTGGTACGTTCACCAGTGTTCCCAGGCCAGTCTCATAGGACTCTATTTCTTCATAAGGGTCCCTTGCTCTCTGGGTATGAGAAGCATGTACCCAGGTTGGCTCTCCAGCAAACTTGACAGCTGTATTTGTGATCAGAATGACTTGATAGGGACCTTTCCAACTTGTTTCCCTACAGGACTTTCTCACATGCATCTTGACCAGGACCCAGTCTTCTGGACTAAAGTCATGGCTCTGCTCTTGATGTGGATTTACAGTGAAAGCTTCAGCCTGTCGAGAGACAGAATGCATCACACAGCTAGTCCTTTGCAATAATCGAATACCATGTCATCTGTTATGTTCACAAGTGTGTTGACAGGAACAGCAGGTAATGTCTTTGCTCTCCCCATGAGTATCTCGTGTGAGGATAAACCAGTCTTTCTATCAGGTATACTTCGCATACTCATCAATAGTAGTGGTAATGCATCAGCCCATTTCGGTGAAGTTAAAACGCAAACTTTTGCCAGTCTGGATGTAATGGTTATGTTGATCTGCTCAATAATTCTGGATGCTTCAGGTCGTTAACTGCAGTGTAGCTTCTGTTCGATTTGCAGTGCTGCACACAACATCTTCATGATCTCACTGTGAATGTGAGTTCCTTGATACCGTACTGTGGAACTAACTCCCTCCACAGCAGTTTGGCTACAGTGAACCTGTGATTTCTCCTCGTTGGGTAGGCTTCTACCCATCGAGAGTAAAGGCACAAAATACACCAGACATACATCAGCCCATGACAGGCATCTCAATAAAGCCCATCTCGATAAAGCCTGTTTGCATCCTATTGAGAGGACCTCCTGTCACCCTGACAGACTGTGTGGTAACACTGGTCTTCAGTTTACTGAAACTCAAATGTCATTCTCGTCTTTTCCATATCCTGCTCTCATCCAACTTTGTTGTTCTGCCTCATACACATTTTCCTGCATGCTTTTCAAATCTTCCTAAGTGTCAGCTTTTGTCATCAGCATAGAATAGACAGTGTCCTCTTGAGATCATCTGTGAATGTCCCAATAAATATAAATGGCACAATAGCGTGAAACTTTATCTGCATATCTGTTGTGGACAGTGACATAACCATTGTAGCGTCTGTGTGCTGCACATTTGACAACATCAATTTCAATTGTAATCTGTGAAGCCTCCAGTAGTCGTCTAAACTGTTCACCATTTCTTATGGGTGAACTAGATGAAGTCATAAACCCTCTTTGTCATCATAATTGTCCAGAGTCACGGACTACACCAAAGCCATACTGACTATCTGTAAATATAGTCATTTGGACTGTCAAGCTGCAAGCTCTGGTATGGACAATCAGTTCTGCAGCTTGTGCTGAGGAAACTCCATGAACCTTTTGTTATTTCTTGTATTGTGCAGACCGCATAAGCTGCTCTCAAGGAACTATCATTTATTCTTCGTCGTGAGCCATCCACAGAAAGGACATAATTAGGGTTTATCGGTGTCTCATCCTTTGTTAGGTTTTGGCTTGGGGCATAAGCCCCTGACATCAAGACTGTCCTGTTCAGATATATCACTTTCAAGTAGGGGGATCTGTATACTAGGAGTCACAACTTGACAGTGCTTGAATGTTACATTACTGAACCAAGAATCTGCTGTTTGTACTATGAGTCTAGAGTTCGTCATGTATTGGGTTTTGATTCTGATAAGCAAAACCTCACTGAGTGAGGGACTACCACAGTTAAAGGATGTCCCATCACTATGCTTTCAAATTTCTTTAAGCTTGTACTGACAGCTGCAACTGCCTTCAGATAACCAGGCAGTGTGGCAGCTACAGGATCAAGTGTGACTGAAAAATAAGCCACAGGCTTGTTAGCATCACCATGCATCTGTGTAAGGACAGACTGAAAAACAGGATAAAATTATTTGAATAATCAGGCATTCCCCAGGCTGGGGCATGACAGATTTTCTCTCGGCTCTAAGAAAGCTTTCATGCATTTGTTGTCCCGTTGAATCAGATCAGGCACATTTCTGTGCATCAGCAGAAGTACAGGCTTTGCCACCAAGGAAAAGATGGGTATCCACTGTCTACATTAGCCAGCCATTCTGACTTTTTTTTGCTTCTTTGGAGGGCCCATTCATGAAATAGCTTCCACTCTCCTTTGACTCTTTCCTCATTCCTTTCTCAGTGATATGTCTGTCCCAAATATTGAACTCCTTATTGACACTGTTGCAACTTGCTTGGTGACACTTTGTCCTTTCTCGGCCAAATGATTCAGTAAGGCAATGATGTCTTGTTTGCAAGATTTGCTTGTCCCTGATGCCACTTATAGTTAATCAATGCACTGGACAAGAACTGAGTTACATGGCATGATCAAAGTTTCTTTAATATTTGATATGCTTATAGTTTCCCTCAAAACATGAAGGAAACTAGGTATTGATATCTTTGTGTAATGGAATTGAGAAGACAGCTTGGCAAAGATCTACAACTGTGAACCATTCTGCTGTACGTGGAATCTGATAAAGTATGGTGGCTGAATTCAGTACCACCGCACAGCATGGGATTACAATATTATTAACCTTTTTGTGGTCACGAATGATCCTAAATTTGCCATTGGGTTTCTGTAATCCCATAATCTGCGAGTTGCATGGACTGTGAACTGTTCCTTTTAAAATGCCTTTCTGTATCATGTCCTCAATGGTGTTATTCCTGCTTTTTTCATAGTCATTTGATAGGGTGGTATTCTTGTAAAAATAGCATTTGGTTTAACATTTATTCTAACTGATTCGACACTTGTAGATCCTCTACAGTCAGCATTGAGTAAAGTCCCACTGTTTCTTGCTGAGACAGTTTGAACTCTAAATCCTCATCTGTGGTTGGACATTTTACCCCATTTAGAGTACAATAAATTGTACAATTTATCCATCACTGTTGTGACTGTGCAACCCATCCGCCAGTACCTAAATCAGGCACTTAATCTGTCAAAACAAATATCACATTCTGCTGTATGTGCTGGCTAACCTCCGATCTCAAACTGAGCACGAACTGTGAAATAAAAAATCCATTATTTGTGGTTCAAGATATGTTTCACTAGTATGCTGCTGAAATGGTTTGAATAGCCTCTCATAAGATTCATACACTGATCCTTCAGTTCCTGCTGAATTCGATTCAAATGCCCATAATCCAAATCTTTTGGTGGAACTCTGCCTTTTAAGAAAGTAATCACCTCATTATACCTAGTCATTACAAGAGGTGATGGTGCATTTGTACGATGATCTTATTGGCTCTGCGTGTGTCCACTGAACACCAATCTTACATTCAGCCCGTAAATCATTCGGAACAATAGTGTCTAAGAACGTATTCAAATCTATCCACAACACCTTAGACATTTTAACAAACCTTTCAACTTGTGTGTACTACTGCATAAGGTTATCTCTCAATTTTAGAAAATTGTGAATGATTCAAGATATCCTGTACACCAAAGCTCAAGCACACACCCTCCACCTGGAATTTCTCTTAAAGGTAAGCTGTAGCTCCCTCATCATCTGGGGGATCTGGGAGTGTTTTTCAATACCCTCCACCTGGAATTTCTCTTAAAGGGTAAGCTATAGCTCCCTCATCATCTTGGGTATCTAAAGATGTTTTTCATTTTATTCCCAGTGCTGTTAATTATTTCTTTTTTTCGTGTTTCCTTGCCCATTTATTTTCTAAGTTATCAAATTCAATCCAGCTGCGGGCACATTTCACAAATTAAATCATGTGCATTCACATTCTGGAACAGGCATGTTTTCAATTGACTCATCTAGATTTCTGCAATGGGATGCTTTTTGAAATATCAGGCAATTCTGTTAATTTGTCATTCACTGTTGCTGCTCTCCTTGTAATTTCTCTAAACACATAAATCATTTCTTTTTGTGATAATGATTTACACGATCAAGATCCAGGTATGATCTAATTATTTCTTCTAATTCAGATTTTTAATCTTGGGGCATTTAATTGTCTTTCTGTTTTTGTACTCTTACTAGTATTTGAACCCGAACTACTGCTAGGTCTTTCTGCATCTTCACCCTTTGTTCAATTCCTGGCAGCTTATTCAAACCGTGGGGGAAAGTCCCATCAGATTAATTTCACCTGATGCTGTTTGTGTTGTGAAGAACATTGGTCTTCCTTCTCCTAAGGTTTGAATGGTTTCCGGTGGTGTCCACACTACAGTCTGGGAATTTTGTGGTTTCAGAATGTATCCGTTCACTGACGTGCCTCTACAAACTCCATGAGCTACTGAATTTGGGGCACAAGCAATCTGAGCAGTTACTGACTGTGTTGCAATAATTCTGGTAGTTTGTACTGGTGTCGTTGTTACAGGAGAGGTAACCCTTGTAGGAATCTAAGGTTGAGCAGCTCTTATTTGAATTTGTACATTCTTGGGAATAAATTGTAAAACAGGCTGTGCCACAATCAGCCGGGTTGCAACTGGCTGTGCTATTAGCATTTTTGTCAACACTGGCTGTGTAACAACAGGTTTTATTGCTTGCAGTTTTCCAGTAATCTGATTTGCATTTGGATCGACAGAAGCTGTAACTACTGTGATATTATTAGATACTGTTGTATCTGCACTTGCTTCACGTCCCATTCTTGGCGGTGGACGTCCAGTTAATAGTTCTTTCAAAATTTAATCTACTGAATCTGTTTCAGAGTCTGTGTTTGGTTCAGCCTTTATTTCGGAATCCCCTATAATCTTTTTCATTTTGGGTTACTCGTTTTTCTCTGACTGCTCGTTTTTCTCTTTTGTAATGGCAGGATATAGCCTAGTTTCTTGGAATATGTATTTTCTCCATCTCTGCTTAATGCTTAGCTCTTTTTGTTGATCCTTGTTTTTTTTTTCTATCCCCGTCTCTTGCCATTTTGTCCCAATCGCTTAAAGCTTTAAATTGTGTGGGTCTTGTAATCTGTCTATAATCCTCAGTTAAATGATCCACATCTAGGGAAACTCAATGGACTCTTTTTCAGTGATCTTACACCACTGACAAAGCCATACACGTGTATGTAACTATTCCTCAAACACCTTATGTTATGCAGGAGTTGCCTCTTTACCTACCCATATAGCAGTAGTCACATCACCTCAAATAATATTTCTAATAGCTTCGAAAAAGGTCATGATTTTGAATTAATTCAGCAAATGGGAACTAAAACAGAATACGAAGTTCCAATGTTTTGATTCTGTTCTGCATCTGTCAAATTCAGAAAAGCCTTCTTCCAATCTCAACACGGCTCAGTAATTCAATCCACCATCCAATCTCAGCACAGTGTTTACACCAACCAGACAATATCGGCTAGCACAATACGTCTCAACAACTTACTCCTTGCAGTGGTTCACCCTCCTATACAATTTCTTTGTACACACAAAGCTTTGATTCTCTGTAACATAAAATAAAATTTTTTGTCTCCTTCTTCTAAAGAAAACGAACACAATCATCAAATGAAATGTTAAGGTTTTTATACCTTCTGACTTTCTAATCAAAAAGAGATCTCCACCCAAAACAATGAAATCTTGATCATCGAATTAATGTAGTGTCACCATTACGCACCAAGTTTCACCAACACGGATGAATACTAGTACAGCCTATCTCCATTGTACAGTGGTTGACATCTCATGACCTACACTTCATGTATTTAGGAAGCAAGAATACCATAAATCAACTCTTAATTATCTCAATATCTGTCCCTAGATCTTGGTCTAATTTTTAGTCCGATAACTTCTTATAACTTCTTTATCTTCTTCCCCAAAAGCGCATAAGCATCAGTGATGAAGTTCAAAACATTGATGACTGAGACATTTTCAAGGAAATAGGAAATTCATATATCACAATTTAATCATCACAAGTATGATGCATAACCCTAGTGATTCGCACCCGAAACTGGAATTCACCACTCTGCAACTGCTTTAGGAATCGCTTTCTGACAATCTTCAAACTTGGACTTTAGGCAACTGGGCATTTTTTTCTACCTTGGGCACTTTTGATTTTTGCAGCTTCTTTGTCTCATCACCTAAACTTTTCTCTGCTACCAACTTTGTTAGAGCGAGAAATTCAGATGAAATAGTTTTAAAGGTTTCCACGTTGCTACTGGACCCCAGGCAATAGACCTTGGAGGTGTGCTGTGCCGTAGGGAGGCGCTGCAAATCAAGATACTAACATTTCTAAATTTATTAGTGACATTTTATATGAGTTGATGATGAGTTGGAAGAAGGTTTAGTATTTTTATTATCAGTTTTCTTAGTTTCTCATGTTTGACAGAATCAAAACATTACATCAAAGAACAGTAAATTGTGGTTAAACAGAACAATGCATAAAGCGTGTTCCATGCAATTTAATTTCTATAATCTAATCTAAAGGATGTTTTTGTAAAAGTAAAGATAGTCAATCAGATTCCATAAGGAGTTTGTAAATTCAGAGATGTGAAAGTGTTAAGAAACTCAGTAGAGTTTCAAAGTAAGTCTCAACATGAATCTAAGTGTCAAATTTAAAGCAGCTCAAAAGGAGCCTGAGAAGTATCTCAGTGTCTCCAAGAAGTCAGAGTGGCAGAATGGGTAGTAGGTTCAATGCTGAATGAGACTTCGCTTCTCACACTAGGAACACACGTTTTATAATAATGGAATATGGTAATTAAGTTTATACCATTGGTGTGTCCAATCAACAATGTCTTTGTGAGAACAGCTTCAGCCGACTAATCTATCTAAACAACACAGCTATGAAACATTTTATTCATTGTGTTCTATTGTTGCATCTAAACTATCTACTGGATGCCGTTAAGAAATAGAAGAGAAAAAAGTTCATGGTTGGTGTAATGCATATTTTCCAAATCACATTTCCTTTCCCTTACACTCTTTTAAATTCAGGCTGTTCAGTTAAAAAACAAACAAATAAAACCCACAGATTTTTTGATTTCAGATTGAACAATGTATTCATTATTTGAACCTATGAACATGTAAAGGTTAAGCAAATATAGTTTATAACAAGAACATGGACTTTTGTTAAATATTCTAAATCGGTTTTAACAGTTATTCATAATACATGATTAACTTAAGTCACTAATGACAAATCAAGTAAAATATGTTCCAGATGTTGCATTCCTTAACTAAAGCCTACATATATTGTTGTCTTGTGCTTTTTTGGCTTCTAACATAGCACTGAAATGAAAAATAAATGCATTTCTCCCTTGTTTTCAAGGCTAAATGTTATTTCTACACATTTAATGCTGTGCGTAATACATTTAAAATAAAAATAAAAACGCTCTTCCAGCATTTAACACCAAAGAAAAGGAATCTTAATTTACCTATAAATGTATTGTTTATTCCTTAATTTTGCTTAATATTGATGGATCGAGAATGTGTGGTTAAGCAAGTAAAAGCACTGCTGTACTTTTGAACTTGTGCGTAAAAAATATATGGGGTACGTACTAAAGTGTCATAGAGGGTGGTTGGGACTTCCTGTTTAAGACCCGCGGGCTTCCTGTTTGTAGTCCACTGGTTTCACTTGTTCAGAAGCAGAGATGCTTCCAACAGTCCATCCTAGAACGTCACTGACAACAGTGAAGTTTCCTGTTTGAAGTCCAAAGACGTCTGTCCAAGCATGCTGATTCACATCACTATAATAAAACATAAATATCCCGTTAGTTAAGACTATAACCATCCTTCTAATTCTAAAACTAGTTTGTGTTTCACCGAAAAAAAAACCTGTTCTTGAGGAATACTTTGGAGAGGGTAGATTACAACACATCTGTGATTACAACAGGATGTTGTCTCTTCAATTAATCTGAAAGAGGAAGAAGCATCTGGACAGAAGACTGTAGGTGAATTGCAGATCTCAGTGCAACTCCCACAGAGATATCGGCAATGTTATTAATAATGAAGATATCTACTGCATTAACGATCTTCAGGGAGTCAAGTGTGGAAATTGTTTTCACATCACTTAAACAAAAAAAGTGCTTGCAACATGACATGCATGCTTTGCAAGGAAGTCCCGACCCAGGGTTGTTCCATCATCTATTCAGTTGGAACATCTACGCTATCCAAGTATTTGAGAATAAAGAATGGGAATGTCTACTAAAGAAAATTAGGAAGATGAAAAGAAAGGCAGCCAAAAGCCAAGAAGATTTGCAGTGTCAAAGTGCAGCACATCTTTCAGGAGACAGCCTGTGGAAACAGCAGCAGGAAAGTAACCATTGGGTGCCGAGGATGGGTTGTCCTACATGGAATACAACACCCTTGCCTGGTATGAATAACCAAATACTTGAATTGCAAAGAAGTTTGTAGATGACTTCAATATTTAGTTTTATTTGTAATTACATTTTTATGATTTCTTCCCAAACTATACCTTTTTACCAGTCTTTTTTTAATTCCAGTTTGGTATTCACTGCTACTCCTTTTATGTTTTTGAAAAAAAAAAAAACAGGGGCAATAATGCCCAAAGAAAACACAGGCTGGCGGCCTGGTGGATTAGATACGCTTGGCGAAAATCCTAGCCCAAAGGAATTAGGTGAAAAAGCTGAATGTTCAAAATGATTAAAAAAAAAAACCCACAAAAGAATTCCAAGCAACTTGGGCGCGCAGTCCATGTGTGCCTAGCACGTTACACAAGCACCTTTTTCTTCAAACAGATTGTAAAATCTCAGTTGTCTTCTCCTATATTACATTTACAAGCTGTTGGGTTATTTTGTCATTCTGAGACAGTGTGATCCTAAATCATTTCATGTTATAGTTTCATATGTACAATCACAGGTTATATTTTTTCATACATTTTTGTCATCTATTATGTAGTGTGATATGTCCAGTGTTGTCGCCAATGAGTTCATCAGTGATTTCAAACGTAGGGTCATGATCAGCAGGGCAGAGGATTAAGTGGTATGTGTAACTAACCATAACTAGCAAATATATATTTTTTTGTTTTGTGTTTTTTATAACCATAAACTATAATTTCACTTTAACTGTGGTTAAATTGAAGAGTATGTATATGTGTGTGTATTTATATATCAATCAATCATTCAAACATTTATAGAGCATGGCAGATCACCTGTGAGGGTGTGTCTGTCTCTATCTATCTGTCTGTCTATTTCCTAGTGACGGTCGCCACTAGGTAGTTATAGTTAGGACCTAGTTGTTATTTAAAATAATTTAAAAAAAAGTTTTTGTTTTTCTTAGAACTTTGACACTGTTTGATGAACCTTCACAAAATTTTCCTGAAAAATACAACTTTCACTGCAGGAAAGATTCAGGCTGATCCGTCAAGCAGGGGCCGAGAAAAGGGGGAGGGGGCCCAAAATGCTTTTTCCCTATGCATTTTTCATAGGGATTTTCAACAGGAATAGCGCCCAAACCATTACACCAAATTTGGAAGAAAGGTAGCTATTGGTCCAGAAAGCAACCGTTTTATTATTTGGTGGAAATCCATTCAGTAGTTTTTGAGTAATTATAGAAAAAACTAATTAGTATATATAGGGAGGCAAAGCTCCTTGATCCCTCCTTTTCTGATGGATACAAACTACCTGTGAATTCCTCACCTTATGAATTCACCCTTGCGCCAGCATCCAACGGAAAATCTTCTTACCAGCTCTCCACGTCGACGAGGACGTCACAGTTGCACATCTCCACACGACTCCGTCTGACGTCACCGTGCAAATAAGAGGTCCTCGTCGGCGTGCTGACGTCAGTTCCCTTTTTTCTGTGCCTTCGACGCTAACGATTTTCTCCTAGCTCTTGCTTCTGTTGGAGGTTTCCTCTTGTTACTCTTTGTAGTTACAATGTCTCCCCTGAGGAAGTCCGGTTTCAAGCCTTGCAGAGAGTGTGGCGGTCGTATGTTGGTCACTGACCCTCATGACGATTGTCTTTGTTGCCTTAGCTCTGAGCATGATGTTGAGGATTGTCCGTCTTGCCAGAGTATGAATCCTAAGGCTTTAAAGGAAAGGGAGGCCAAACTCTTTTTGGCAAAAGCGAAGAAGGGTCATAGGAGCCATAAATGATCCTCTTCCCACACTTCTTCATTCGGCTCCGAGCCGATCAAGGTCTCCATCTCGCCGGCGCCGTGCGACATGGGAGGTGATTCCGACAGTGACTCTGCAACCCCAGAGTCCTGAGGCTTCTCCGGCGCCGTCCGTCTTTGAGGTTGTGGCACCTCAGGACAGCCCTCGGTTTTCACCTGCTGCTCAGGAGTCAGATGGTCGGCAAGTACAAGTGCAACAAGACCAGCGGTATCCTGCCTTCCAGGCTCCGGGAGCAGATCTGGCGGCATTTTTGAATGCCATGTTTGCTATGTTCAACACCATGGCCCCTGCTGGTGCACCGGCTGGTCCCACGGGTCCATTGGCATTTTCTTTGGGATCCCCGGCTCCGCACCAGGTGGTACCGGTTAACATCACCCTGTCAGCCGGCGCCAGTGGTGGAGTCACATGCATCTTCGGCGCCATTAGAATCCGTGCCGGCGCCGGACCCGGGTGAAGGATTCCAGCAGAGTCAACCCTCCTCTCCGATGCCTCGTCAGGTGTTGAAGCTGGTGTCTTCGTCGGCAAACTCCATGTCGACGCAGAGGTTGGAGGCTTGTTTGAGGTCACGCAGGAAGGCCATGCACCTCTTGGAAGAGGAGTGATATCAAAGGCAGTTGGAGGAAGGAGAGATTGTCAAGCCCTTGGGAGAGTATCAGGGCTTGGAGTCGGCCAGTGGGCTGGATACTTCCCCGGAAAGGGACTTGTCTTCACCGGGGGAATTTACGGAGAAGGCAGCTTCATTTCACATGGTAATCAGGAAGGCAGAGGACTTTTTAGAACTTTCATTGCCTGCTGCAGAAGTTATAGCGAACATATTAACGGAAGTGCTGCATCCTTCTTCGGCTTCTGCCTTTGAAAGGAAGTAATGAGGCTCTTACGGAACCCATTTTAGAACTGTGGAGGAAGCCCGTTTTGTCTCCTGCGGTGAATAGAGCTGTGGCAAGAAGATATAGCGTGGCGTCTGGCGATCCGGGGTTTTTACCGTGACATCCTACCACGGAAGGTTTGGTGGTCCAGGCATTTTGCTCTACAAGGTCTGCTCCTGGCTCTTTCCCTGTGATTCCATCTGACAGGGAATCCAAGCGGATGGAGCAATCCGCAAAGAAGGCTTTTTCTTGCAGGATGGTTCTCAAGGCTGCAAACGCTACCTGTGTGCTGGGTAGATATGTCCACGCCCTCATGGACTCTGCAAAAGCCATGGTTCTGGATCTACTGCAGGATCTACAGAGGCCTTTTGGGGAACTCCTGTCTGATGCGCAGGCTGCGGCGAAGCAGATAATTCAGTCTGGCCTGGACTCTACGGCCTCGGTGGCCAGGGCAATGGGTACATCTGTTGCTACTATGAGGCACGCTTGGTTAAGGTCCTCTGGATTTTCTTCAAATGTTCAGACCACCTTGTTGGATTTGCCGTTTGATCGGGAGAAACTGTTTGGAGATAAAGCGGACTCTGCCCTAGAGCGCTTTAAAGACAGCCGGGACACAGCAAAGTCTTTAGGATTGCAACCCTCCTCTGCTACCCCTTTAAGGTCCTTTTGTAGGTTAAGGGTGTTTGGACGTGGGGCAGTTTATCGAGGGAGACCCCAGTCCTCAGTCTAGCAGCCTACCAGCCTACCAGCCTCCCATATCGGTCATTTAGAGGGCGGGGGAGGGTTAGAACGAGAGGGGCCACCCAGCAGCACCCTACGTCATCCTCTTCCTCTGGAGGACAACAGCAAGGGAAGCAGCCCTAGTTTTCTCCCCTTTTTTGACCATACTTCTCCTGTAGGGGGAAGGTTGCATCTTTTTCTCCACGAGTGGGAGTTAGTTACATCATACTCATGGGTGCTAAACATTGTAAGAAAAGGATATACTCTCCCTTTTCAGGAGTTTCCTCCTCCCTTCCCTCCCCGTCCCTCGTTTTGTTCAGAAGACCATCTCCTGTTGTTGCAACAGGAAGTTCAGACCCTGTTATCAAAAGGTGCGGTGGAGTTGGTTCCAGAGCATTAAAGGGGTCAGGGTTGTTATTCAAGATATTTCCTGATCCCCAAGAAGGACGGTCGTTTGAGACCAATCTTAGACCTGAGGATTTTGAATTGGTTCCTCAAACAGGAGAAATTCAAGATGCGGACTCTAGCCCAGGTACTCCTGGTGTTGAACAAAGACGATTGGATGGTGTCTGTCGACTTGCAGGATGCTTACTTTCATATCCCTATACTCAAGTCGCACAGGAAGTATCTCCGGTTTGTGGTGGGGTCGCAACACTACCAGTTTGCGGTCCTCCCGTTTGGTCTTACTTCAGCACCTCGAGTCTTCACTAAGGGGATGGCAGTGGTGGCAGCAAGTCTCAGAAGGGAGAGGATATAGGTATTCCCTTACTTGGATGATTGGTTGATCAAAGCTAAGTCTCCAGAGCTTGTGTTGCGTCACTTGTGGATGACAACTCAGCTGTTGTTCAGGCTGGGTTTTTTGATCAATGTACCCAAATCTCACCTGGAGCCCTCTCAACGCCTCCTGTTCATAGGGGCAGTGCTGGACACAACATTGAATTGGGCCTATCCTCCGCCTCAGTGGCTCCAGGATATTCAGGCGTTCATTCCAATGTTTCAAAATGGAGCGGTTGTTCCAGTCCTCAAGGTCTTACACCTGATCGGTCTGTTCGCTTCTTTCATTCTGTTGCTCACTCATGCGCGTTGGCACATGAGAGCTCTCCAACGGTGCCTCCGCAGGCTTTGGTTTCAACACAAAGGGGATCTCGAGGATTCAATAATGATCTCCAGAGACGCTGCAGCAGATCTACGATGGTGGGCTGTGGACAGCAAGCTTTCGTAAGAAAGGCCATTTTCACTGCTGCCGCCAGTGGCCACGGTCATGACTGATGCTTCTACTCTAGTGTAGGGAGCTCATCTGTGGGACCTAGAGATCAAAGGTCGTTGGTGTCTAGTGGAGCAGACTTTTCATATCAGTCTGTTGGAATTGCAGGCGATACTCTTGGCTCTCAAGGCCTCCCTCCCGTCCCTTCGCGGTCAGTCAGTTCAGGTCCTGACGGACAACACTACCGCGATGTGGTATATAAACAAGCAGGGAAGAGTAGGGTCGTATCCTCTCTGCAGAGATGCTCTGCGTCTCTGGTCCTGGCTTCAGGACCATAGGATTTGCTTGATAGCAAATCATCTGGCCGGGATGCTCAACGTGCGTGCGGACTCTGTCGGCTCCTTTCGGCCGATCACGAGTGGCGTCTCCATCCAGATCTGGTTCTGCACGTTTTTCGGATGTGGGTATGCCGGTGATCTGTTTACCACTTGGGAAAACATGCACTGCCCGTCATTCTGCAGCCTCCAGTATCCGGTGCAAGGAGCTTTGGGGGATGCGTTTCAGATCTCTTGGTGCAACCAGTTGTTTTACGCGTTTCCCCTCATACCCTTGATTCCTCGGGTGCTGAGGAAGATTCGCCAAGATCGGGCTCAGATTATTTGAATAGCCCCGGATTGGCCAAGAATGGTGTGGTACACGGACCTTCTCCAACTCTTGCTGTGCCCTCCGCTCTGTCTCCCTCTCAGGGCAGACCTCCTCTCGCAGTCGCAGGGGCAGGTTCTACACCCCCACCTCCAGAGCCTGCACCTTCATGCCTGGAGATTAAACGGGGCATCCTGGGTTCCTTTTCTCTCTCACCAGATGTATTGGATTTTATTTTATCGGTCCGGCAACACTCCACTAAGACCATTTATGCCGGTAGGTGGGCAAAATTTGTGGCTTGGTGTGGAGAAAAGCAAATTGACCCTTTGAAGGCCCACCTTTCTGATATTTTATTATTAGCTTTGGACTTAAGAATGCAGGGTTGTGCAGTGGCTATGGTTAAGGGTTATCTAGCTGCTCTGTCAGCCTTTCTTTGCCTCCCGGATCAGCCCTCATTATTTAAATCACCTATTGTAGTTAGGTTTCTTAAGGGTTTACTTATTAAGTTTCCTCCCACTCCTTTTCATGTGCCTCAGTGCCACCTAAAACTTGTTTTAACCTTTTTAATGGGGTCTCCATTTGAGCCCATGCACTCTTGCCTGTTACGGTTTTTAGTGCTTAAGACAGTTTTTCTTGTTGCCATAAACTCTGCTAGGCGGGTTAGTGAGCTCCAAGCTCTTTCTGTAAAACCCCCTTTACCTTGTTTTTCCCAGATAAAGTGGTGTTGAAAACCAGGGCGGTTTTCCTGCCAAAAGTTGTTACTCCTTTTCAAATAGGGCAGACTATTACCCTTCCTTCTTTCTACCCTCCTCCTCACCCCTCGAAGGAGGAAGAAAGGCTTCACCGGTTGGACCCTAAAAGGGCACTTTGTTTCTACATTGAAAGGACAAAGGACTTTCGCCTGGAAGATCAGCTGTTCGTGGGGTACGTTGGACAGAGGAAGGTCAGAGCAGTCCATAAAAGAACTATCTCCAGGTGGGTTATCCTTTGTATCAAGATTTGCTGCTCATTGGCGAAAAAGGTTCCCCCTGAAGGTATCAGAGCCCACTCCACCAGGGCTAAGTCTGCTTCTTCTGCCCTGGCAAGGGGGGTTCCAGTGGTTGATATTTGCAAGGCGGCAACTTGGGCGTCTCTCCATACCTTTGCAAAGCATTACTGCTTGGACTCTGAGGTTCGGTGGGACGGCCATTGTGCACAATCTATCTTACAGGATTTCTTGGTGTAATCAGACAGGCACCCACCTCCGAGTGCGGTACTGCTTTAGGGCTCTATTAATAAGGTGAGGAATCCACAGGTAGTTTGTATCCATCAGAAGAACAAGTTACTTACCTTCGGTAACGCTTTTTCTGGTGGATACAATAGCTACCTGTGGATTCCTCACAGTCCCACCCGCCTCCCCATTGCCTGTCTGCTTGTACTTAGATATATAGTTGTATAGATGTATGTATATATTGATATTTTTCCTGTGTGTATATATATATATGTATGTATGTGTGTGTGTGTGTATATATATATATATATGTAAATGATGGTTTTGATTATGTTGCATCATGAAGGCTTTACGTATATATGTATTTATTGGAGTTATTGTGGAGTTGGTTCTCACTTGTTCGCCTCAAAGGCACGTGAAAAATGGGTGAAACTGACATCCGCATGCCGACGAGCACCTCTTATTGGCACGGTGACATCAGACGGAGTTGCGTGGAGCTGTGCAATTGTGATGTCCTTGTCAACGTGGAGAGCTGGGAAGAAGATTTTCCGTTGGATGCTGGCGCAAGGGTGAATTCATAAGGTGAGGAATCCACAGGTAGCTATTGTATCCACCAGAAAAAGCGTTACCAAAGGTAAGTAACATGTTCATCTCGTGCTGAGGTCTGATTGGCTGCCAACACTTTAAAAAGGAAGTGTTGGCAGCCATGTTGGGACTCTGTTTTAGCCGCATCCGAGAACAAAAGATGAAAACAAAGAAAAGGGGCCAGGGTAGGGACATCCTGACCCCATAGTTCTGGGGTCCCAGAGGGAACCTCCCCAGAACAAAAAGGCCTTTTTCTAAAACAATTTCAGCAGAAGCTGCGGCAGATCCTTGGATCTGCCAAAACGTTTTATTTTTTATTTTTTTATTTTTAAACAACTCAAGCACAGGCTTCTGTGCCTTTGGACAGGTCCTGGGGGAATTGCCATTTTCAATGTGCCACTTGCCCAGGGCATTAAACAAATCGAACGCAGGGGAGGACCCCCCAGCCCCCTGCAGTTCTGGGGACCGCCACCTCCCCAGGGCACAATTTGAAATTCTTAAATGCAGGGGTGCTGCCCAGCCTCCCTACAGCCCTGGGGACAGCCACCTCCCTGGAGCAGATTTTCATAAATAAATGCAGTTGGCAAACGGCTCTCACTACTGTAGTACAGCAAAACTGGCATTAGAAGAATACTGTTTACTGCCTCACAGTAACAGTTACTTTTAACAGGGAAAACAGTCCTAGTAATCAGAAGGGCCTCTTCAGTGTGAGTTTACCCCAATGCTCACATTCCCAACCACATTCCTGGTTTTAGTGAAATTCCTTATGTTAAAACAAATACACATGAAAACCTGCCTTGGTATAAACTGTGCACGCGGATGCTGTGTATGTAACATGCTGTTTATTGCCAATGTTGATGGAGGTAAGAGGTCATCATGACTCGCTTGAGGCTTCACGTCTTGAGATTCATGCCCCCCCCCCACATTCAACAATGGTAAAAAAGAACGAGTTACTTACCTTCGGTAACAACTTTTCTGGTGGATACATTAGCTACCTGTGGATTCCTCACCTAATGAATACTCCCCATGGCGCCAGCATTCAACGGAAATCTTCTTCCTAGCTTCTGCACGTCGACGAGGACGTCACATTTGCCCACGCGACGCCGTCTGACGTCATACAGGCAATAAGAGGTCCTTGCCGACGTCAGTACCAACATTTTTTACGTGCCTGAGAACAATAATCCCATGTAATGAAAAATAAAGGCAACATTTCATAACATCGCAAACTACACATCATTGCAAGAAGATGGCTATAGATTTAATAAAACCTTTTTTAAAAAAAAAAACAATACATATATACACTAAATATGTATATACACAAATAAATATATATATATACAAATATCCATATATACATAATCTACACCAGTCCTCAAAACCAAGAGGAGCACACTCAAGGATTACTTGGTAAGACCAAAAAGGCACGGGGAGGCGGGTGGGACCGTGAGGAATCCACAGGTAGCTAATGTATCCACCAGAAAAGTCATTACCGAAGGTAAGTAACTCGTTCTTCTGATGGATACAACTACCTGTGAATTCCTCACCTAATGAATAGAGTCCCAAAGCAGTACCACGCCCGGTGGTGGGTGCCTGTATGGTCAAACCAAGAAATCCTGCAGCACTGACCGTGCAAAATGGCCGTCCCTTCTGACCTCAGAGTCCAAGCAGTAATGCTTCGCAAAAGTGTGAAGGGACGACCAAGTTGCTGCCTTGCAGATGTCGACCACAGGAACACCCCTAGCCAAGGCCGAAGTGGCCGACTTAGCCCTGGTGGAATGGGCTCTAATACCATCAGGAGGATCCTTCTTTGCTAAAGAGTAACAAATTTTAATGCAAAGAACAACCCACCTGGAGAGTGTTCTCTTGTGGACTGCCTTTCCTCTCCTCTTGCCCACGTATCCGATGAAAAGCTGATCATCCAGCCTGAAATCCTTCGTTCTGTCTATGAAAAAGCTTAACGCCCTCTTTGGGTCCAAGCGATGAAGTCTCTCTTCTTCCTTTGAAGGATGAGGCGGAGGATAGAACGTGGACAGAGTAATTGTTTGAGCCAAATGAAAGGGTGAAACAACCTTCGGAAGGAAAGCAGCCTTGGTCCTCAACACCACCTTATCCCCATAAAAAGTTGTATAAGGGGGTTTTACCAGTAAGGCCTGCAACTCACTCACTCTCCTTGCAGATGTTATGGCCACTAGGAAAACTGTTTTAATCACTAAGAACCTTAATGGACAAGAATGCATAGGCTCAAAAGGGGTCCCCATAAGGAAAGTAAGGACTAAGGACAAATCCCATTGAGGCATAACAAAAGGTTTTGGAGGGTATTTATTCATAAGGCCCTTCAAGAATCTAAGTACTATAGGAGATTTAAATAACGATGGTTGGTCTGGGAGACAAATGAAGGCTGACAAGGCAGACAAGTAACCTTTAATAGTAGCCACTGCACAACCTTTCTGCGCTAAAGACAAAGCAAAAGATAAAACATCTGACATATGAGCACGTAAGGGATCAATCTGTCTCTCCCCACACCATGCCACAAATTTAGACCACCTATTAGCGTAGATAGATTTAGTGGAGTGTCGCCTGGCCGCTAAGATAACATCCACTACATCAGGTGGGAGAGAGAAGGAACTCCGGTTGCCCCGTTCAATCTCCAGGCATGAAGGTGCAGGCTCTGGAGGTTGGGGTGTAAAACCTGCCCCTGCGACTGCGAGAGGAGGTCTGCCCTGAGAGGGAGACGGAGCGGAGGGCACATTGAGAGTTGGAGAAGGTCGGAATACCACACCCTCCTTGGCCAATCCGGAGCTATTAAAAATACTTGGGCCCGGTCTTGGCGAATTTTCCTCAATACTCGAGGAATCAAGGGTATGGGGGGAAACGCGTAAAGCAACTGGTCGCACCAGGTTCCCCCAAAGCCCCCTGCACCAGATACTGGAGGCTGCAGAATAACGGACAGTGCGAGTTCTCCCGGGTGGCAAACAAATCTATCCGAGGAACCCCCCACAACTGGAAGATTAGACGGACTTGATCTGGATGGAGACGCCACTCGTGGTCGGCCGAGAAATTCAAGACTCCGGCCAGATGATTTGCTACCAAGCAAATCTGATGGTCCTTTGCCCAGGACCATAGTCAAAGAGCTTCTCTGTAGAGAAGGTACAACCCTACTCCTCCCTGCTTGTTTATATACCACATCGCAGTAGTATTGTCCGTCAGGACCTGAACCGACTGACCGCGAAGGGATGGGAGGAAGGCCTTGAGAGCCAGACGTACAGCCCGCAACTCCAACAGATTGATATGAAAAATCTGTTCCTCTGGAGACCAAAGCCCTTTGATCTCCAGATCCCCCAGATGAGCTCCCCACCCTAGAGTGGAAGCATCCGTAATGACCGTGGCAACTGCGTGAACGGCCTTCCTTGTGAAAGATTGTTGCCCGCAATCCACCACTTCAAGTACGCAGCAGCATCTCTGGAGATCTTGACAGAACCTTCGAGATCTCCTCTGTGTTGAGACCACTGCCTTCGGAGGCACCACTGAAGAGCCCTCATGTGCCAGCGAGCATGCGTGACCAACAGTATGCAGGAGGCAAACAGACCGAGCAGACGAAGGACCTTGAGGACTGGAACGACCGCTCCACTTCGAAACATTGGAACCAACTCCTGAATATCTCGAATCCGCTGAGGCGGAGGAAAGGCTCGATCCAATGTTGTATCCAGTACTGCCCCTATGAACAGGAGGCGTTGAGAGGGCTCTAGGTGAGATTTGAGCACGTTCACCGAAAAGCCCAGGTCGAACAACAACTGGGTTGTCGACTGCAAATGATGCAACACAAGCTCCGGGGACTTGGCTTTGATCAACCAGTCGTCCAGGTAAGGGAATACTGCTATCCCCTTCCTTTTGAGCTCTGCCGCAACCACCGACATCACCTTCGTGAAGACTCGAGGTGCCGAAGTAAGACCGAAAAGGAGGACCGCAAACTGATAGTGCTGCTACCCCACCACAAACCGGAGATACTTCCTGTGCGACTTGAGTATCGGGATATGAAAATAAGCATCCTGCAAGTCGACAGACACCATCCAATGTCCATTGTTCAACGCCAAAAGCACCTGAGCTAGGGTCAGCATCTTGAACTTTTCCTGTTTGAGGAACCAATTCAAGATCCTCAGGTCCAGGATTGGTCTCAACCGAGCATCCTTCTTGGGAATCCGGAAGTACCTCGAGTAACAACCTTGACCCCTTTCCTGCTCTGGAACCAACTCCACCGCGCCCTTTAAAAGGAGGACTTGAACCTCCTGTTCTAACAACAGGAGGTGGTCTTTTGAACAATAAGATGGGCGGGGCGGGATGGGGGGCGGAAACTCCAGAAAGGGAAGGGTGTAGCCTTTTCCCACAATGCTGATAACCCAAGTGTCTGATGTAATAGCTTCCCACTTGTGAAGAAAATGCAGTAACCTTCCCCCTACAGGAGAGGAGTGAGTGGGAATTAGTGGAAGCCTAAGGCTGCTTCCCCTGCTGCACCCCTCCAGAGGACGAGGAAGAGGCAGAGTGCTGCTGAGAGGCTCCCCTGGTGCAGACCCTACCCCTCCCTCTAATTGATCTAAAGGTGAGAGAAGAGGCAGGTTGTTGGAATCTCCCCCGAAAGGAAGAGGAGGAAGAGCCACGTCCAAATCCACGAAACCTCCTAAAAAATCTGGAGGAGGCAGAAGAAGCGGCTTGCAGTCCTAATGACTTGGCTGTGGCCCTGCTTTCTTTAAACCTTTCCAAGGCCGAATCCACTTTGGGCCCCAAAAAATGTGTCCCCATCAAATGGGAGGTCCAACAGGGTCGACTGCACGTCCGAAGAGAACCCTGAGTTTCGAAGCCAAGCCTGTCTCCTCGCAACCACAGCAGTGCCCATCGCTCTAGCCACTGAGTCAGTTGTGTCCAACCCAGATTGGATAACCTGGGTTGCAGCAGCCTGGGCATCAGACACGATATTCAAGAGCCCTTGGGGAAGCTCCGTATGCGATGATATTTCGTCCATAAGAGCATAGATGTACCTCCCCAAGATACATGTAGCGTTGGTGGACTTCAACGCCATGCTACAGGACGAAAATATTTTCTTGGATTGTGAGTCCAACTTCTTGGAGTCTCTGTCCCCCGGCACCGTCGGAAAAGATCCAGGCGCAGATCTAGAAGAACAGGAAGCCTGGACCACCAAGCTCTCCGGCGTAGGGTGTCTGGACAGAAAGCCAGGGTCAGATGGTGCAGCCCGATACCTCCTGGCCACAGCCCTATGAACCGCCGAGGAAGATACCGGCTTCTTCCAAATCTCCAATACCGGATCAAGCAAAGCCTTGTTAAATGGTAAAAGAGGCTCTGCTGCAGTAGAGGCCGGATGTAGGACCTCAGTTAATAAATTCTGTTTCACCTCCGCTACCGGCAAAGGCAGTTCGAGGAAGTTAGCTGCCTTTCTTACTACAGCGTGAAAATTGGCTGCCTCCTCAGTATACTCCCCTGGAGATGACAAGTCCCACTCAGGGGAAGTATCCAGCCCACTAGCTGTATCCAGTCCATGAAGACCCTCGCCAGAATCCTCAATTTCTCCTTCCTCCAAGACCCGTTGGTATTCCTGTTCCTCCAAGAGACGGAGAGCACGTCTCCTAGAATGTAGCCTCTCTTCAATACGCGGCGTCGACATGGCATCCGCCGAAGTCGAGGAACGACGCCGATCTCCGGATCCATCCGACGCCATGTCCGGCGCCACAGGAAGTTTAGACGCCAAGCTAGGAGCCGGATGAAGAGAGGCGCGTCTCTGAGTCCCAGATGGTCCTGTCGGGGTCACTGGCCGAAACCCCGAAGTCGACGGGATGGAAACCTCCGGGGCAGAAACCTCTGGAGCCACCGGAGCGGACACCGGCACCGAGCCCACATTCTCCAAGGGGAGAAAGGGCATGAAGGGTGCTGGCCGTAGCAGCGCCGGAGCACCCAAGGTGAAAGCCAACGGCCCCGAAGGACCAGTCGGAGCACCGCCTGGAGCCATCTGCTGGAAGATGGTAAACATCGCATTCAAAAATGAGGTATTATCTGCTCCAGGGGCAGGAAAAGCCGGATACTGGGGTGCCTGGATCGAAGGCGACCCAGGCGCCAGCCTCGACGTCTGCGACGCCGGAGAGAACACCTGAGGCTGCGTCACTTCAACCACTGAAGATGTCTGCCCAGGCGAAGTCGGCGAAGCCGGAGAAGGCAACGGCGTCGATGGATGTGGAGTGACTTTGGGACTGACCTCCCAAGTCTTTCGACGCCGAGCCGAAGGCGACCTCGATCGAGACCTCTCCTTGCTCGAATGGCACCGTGAATCCCTACGGCGCCGGGAGTCTCTGACGCCGATGAGACTTCGGCGAGTAGGACTTCCTATGATGTTTCTTCTCCTTCCTTTTTGACTTCGCCATGAAGAGTTTAGCTTCTCGCTCTTTTAGGGCCTTCGGATTCATGTGTTGGCATGAATCACATGTTGCGACGTCGTGGTTGGAGCTTAAGCACCATAAGCAGTCCGAATGAGGGTCAGTAACGGACATCTTGCCCCCACACTCCCGACAGGGCTTGAAACCAGACTTCCTCTGAGACATAGTAACCTCAGAGAAAAACCACGCAGCAGAAAACACACTGTAACTTCGAAAGCAACAGTAGCTCCCTCGAAGATAACCGTTTCGAATGCACGGAAAAAAGGGAACTGACGTCGGCACGTCGGCGAGGACCTCTTATTGCCTGTATGACGTCAGACGGCGTCGCGTGGGCAAATGTGACGTCCTCGTCGACGTGCAGAAGCTAGGAAGAAGATTTCCGTCGAATGCTGGCGCCATGGGGAGTATTCATTAGGTGAGGAATCCACAGGTAGTTGTATCCATCAGAAATATCTTATTACATGCTGTACATATGTATATATACTACATATTTATGTATTCCAAACCAATGAGAACTTCAGAATTTCAGAGACTTTTCAGTTTCATAATGAAAATCATAACATGTACTGCACCGTCATATGGTTCCCGATGCAATCTGCATAATCCCTACATCCCTCTCATCGTTACCCCAAATGAGATGCCAGTGTGATCTAAAATACTTTACACATTTTTCTTTATCAAGGCTGGAGGTGAGGATTATGCTGTACATTCTTCACTTTTATTTCACAGCAGCCATGTCAAAACATATAAACAGGCTTCCTTTCCCTTGAACTACTGTGGAAGTCAAACAAATCATTTCACCCAATCTATGGCCAGGAAACTTCTTTATAGTCCTTTGTCATCCTTGCTGCCTACTCTTTCTTTGCTGCTCCAGCAGCCTGAGCTAAATGCCTCCAGTCTGTAGGCCACCTTTCTGTAACGTTTTATGCCGAATGTTGATGCTTTTAAGTATTTCGGGTAATTAATATGTTTTTAGTTGCAGTGCACAAGCACTGTCGCTCCTCTGCCTGTGGGTGCTGCGTGCAGTTTTTATCTTCTTGCTCAGCACGTCTATGCTCCAGACAGGCGTGCTCTATAGGGAGACTTCAAAAGAGGAGTGTGGCTAGCTGGGAGCCTAGTGCGATTTGTTTCCAGTGAATTCCCTGATTGCCTGGAAGCAAAAACGCCCGCTGGGGTCTGTATTGCTGTTATAATCATAAGAGCTCACTCTCAGCAATATTCAAAGTGGGACAGGGGTCCAGGCAAACTATTTGACCCACAATAAATAAGTGGTTGAGTGTTGCCAAGGGCTTGGACCCCTGAGTGGTCCTGTGGGCTGTGCACATCATTTGGGAGACCCCCAAATTTCACTCCTGACCTAATAAGGTGGGAGGTCCCCAGGGCTCGTGTGTTCTCATCACTGAATGACACTGAGGAGAACTACATAGAGGAGGATAGTGTTACCTACATCCCCATCAATGATAACGGATGCAAGGTCATAGATACCTCCATCCTTAAGGTAGTGTGGTGCCCTTGTAGCAGAAACTGCTGCAGATGGCAGAATGCTGTTTTAAACCCCTCCCTCGAGGGAAGACTCTTTTGGGACCCTGATCCCTCTACATCTGGGGCGACCTGACCACAAGATTGAAGGTGGCCCTTTATGGACCAGGCTTAGCCTCTGGGGACTGACCTCCTACCTGTACCCATCCCTGAACCCTCAGGCCACCAACCTGCTTACGCAGGGTCATTCCTCTTTTCACCAGCTCTCCTGGATGGGGCGGACTCTCTATCTGGCTCTGATGCAGAACATGACATGAGGTCTAGTCTATGGTGACCTTCGCCTACTCCTAAGGGTCGAACGATGATGGGAGGGCGGGAACACACCCCACGAGACACTCTGGTGAACTATTGCACTCCTGCTCTGAGGAGTGGCCCCCAACTGACAAAGTAGCCACCTATTTTGATGGGAGGCTTTGCGAGCCCTAAGACAAGTAGATTCATAGCAGCCTCTGGGCAGAGTGCCTCCGTCCATCTCTGAGTGACCCACTGATATTGATGCCCGCATGGCCACCTTGCTGATCAAGTACATTAGGGGACCTTAAGAAGGGCATACATAGATTCTGGCGGGGCTGTCATGATAAACATCTTGATATATCTGTGCTGCTAACAAGAATCCTGTACCAACTGTGCCATCTCAACAGAGAGGCGAAGGTCGCTATTTATTAAGATCAACTAAAAATTTGGGGACTTGGCAAGGTGTGCTTTTCGGTGACCCATTCATCCAAAGAGCTTTACAAGTTTGTGATGATATTCAGTTCATTGGACAAAGCCCAGGCCTCTTTTAAGAGACTTGTCCCCCCCTCCCCCCTCCTACCCCTGAAGTTTTTACCAGGGCTGGCCATGGCAGGGGGTGCTTGGCCAGTGTATTCTCAATCCCAGGTCCCCGGCAGAGACTATGATGCATGCAGCCGCAGTGGGGAGACAGTTCCAGCTTCTGCAACTTTTATCCCACCAGAGGTTACCCCCAAACAGAGGTTTCAGAGGCAGCCATAGAGGAGTTGGTAACCAAGGCGCCTCTCAAGGTGAGTTTACATCCTTTTTCCAGGCAACAACTGAGGGACAGGCTGAAGAGGTTTGTACACAGTTGGGAAGCTCTCATCTCGGACTCATGGGTTAGACAGTCCAGAGACTTTTATCACTCACTTAACCAAGAAGTTCCACCTATCCTGCTGGCTTTCTCAGAGTACGATGCTGCACTGGTAGTCGAGGAAGTGGTAAATTTACTACGGACATCACCCCATTCCTCAGGTTTCCCCAGTAACCTTTTCCTGGTAGAAAAGAAATGGCAGGCATGAACCTGACGGAGTTTGAGTGGTTGTTTTTCCGACACTTCAGATTGGAGGGCATGCACCTCTTAAGGGATCTTCTGCAAGTCAATGACTGGATGGTGCATCTGGATCTGAAGGATGGGTATCTGACCATCCCCATTACCTTCCCCCTCCCCACCCCCCGCTGCTGTGTTCTCCAGTTCCAGTGGTGTGGTCGAATGTTCGGTTTGTTTTCACGATTCTCCCCTTCGAGAGAACTGTCCAACTCGTGGTAGAATATCTCCGGGCCTAGGACATATGGCTCATTGTGCACCTCGACAGCATCATTTTGCTGAATCGGTGTCCAAGAGTCCTTTCTGACAGCCGTCGACCTACTGGGTTGCTGGGTTTCATCCTGAACCGAGTGAAATCCGTCCTAACCACCATACAATCCATAGTGTTGCCTAACTTTGTGGTGGTTCAAGCCACATTTAAGTGTCCCTTTCAGAAAGGTAAACAAGATCAGGTGCGAGCAGCATTGAATGGCAGGCAGACCGTCCACCTCTCTAAGGCAAATAGCACGTATAGTGGGTCTTTTGTCCTCCTAAATGCAGGCCATATTCCCAGGGCCTCTCCACTGTCGGGCACTACAACAGTTAAAGCTGCTCCCTGCTAAAAATGGACAACATAGCGGCAGTACAGTACATCATTCACTCTTGGGGGTGGTAGAGAAGTCTTAAGTCCATTCAGATTTTGCCAGAAAAGTCTGGGACTGCTGTCTCAAGAACCAAATTTCAGTGGCAGTGAAACACCTCCTAGGGCAATCCAGCAAGGTAGCAGATTGCCACTCCCGACATCACCAGGGTGTGAACCTTTGAAAATTACACCCGCAAGTCTTCCAGGAGCTACAGGCCAAGTGGGGTCCATTCTTGGTGAAGCTTTTTGCATCTTGTCTGAATCATCGGCTCTACATGTATTTCAGTTGGAGGTCTTACCCCAACACGTTAGGGACCGATGTTTTACTCTGGAACTAGCAGCCGGAGAAAAGGTATGCATTTGCAATGATCAAGTGGCGCTCTGTCCAGGTGCTGCAGCAGACCGGTTTGGTGGTAGTGATCCCAATCTGGAGATTGCAAGTATGGTATCCTGGTCTGCTGGAACTCTCTTGGGATTTTCCATTCTGTCTACCCCGGTTTCCAGATCTCTTCTGCGGTCCGGAGAGGAATCATCATCATCTGGTCATGGACAGATCTCTACAACTTATGGGGTGGATGATTACAGGGAGCTCTGGAAAGTCCCAGGACTTTCGGGACAAGCTGTGTCCCTACTCCCCAGAGCCTGGGCCAGTAGCACAATGAAATGCTATAGAGCAGCTTGGTCAATCAATCATTGAATTTGTAGAGTGCTCTACGTACCCGTGAGGGTTTCAAGGCACTGGGGTGGGGGGTGGGGGGGCTGTCGGGTTGATCTGATGTTACTAATCGAAGAGCCAGGTCTTGAGGAGTCTTCTGAAGGTGAGTAGGTCTTGGGTCTGTTGCAGGTTGGTCGGAAGCGTGTTCCAGGTTTTGGCGGCGAGGTATGAGAAGGATCTGCCGCCGGAGGTTTTTCGTTGGATGCGAGGGATGACAGCGAGGGCGAGGTTTGCGGAGCGGAGCTGACGGGTGGGGGTGTAGAAGGTGAGTCTGTCGTTCATGTAGGTTGATCCGGTGTCGTGGAGTGCTTTGTGAGCGTGGGTGAGAAGCTTGAAAGTGATCCTCTTGTCCACAGGGAGTCAGTGAAGGTTTCTCAGGTGGTGGGAGATGTGGCTGCGGCGGGGTACGTCGAGGATCAGCCAGGCGGAGGCGTTTTGGATGCGTTGGAGGCGTAGTAGGTCTTTTGCTTGGATGCCTGGGTAGAATGCGTTGCCGTAGTCTAGCCTGCTGCTGACTAGGGCCTGTGTCACCGTTCTTCTTGTTTCTATCGGGATCCACTTGAAGATCCTACGGAGCATGCTGAGTGTGTTGTAGCAGGAGGAGGAAACTGCGTTGACCTGTTTAGACATGGTGAGGGAGGAGTCTAGGACGAAGCCTAGGTTGCGTGCGTGGTTGGTTGGTGTCGGTGGGGTTCCTAGTGCGGTGGGCCACCAGGAGTCGGCGGAGGGGGTGGGTCCTAGGATGAGGACCTCCCTCTTGTCTGAATTGAGTTTCAGATGGCTGTTTTTCATCCATTCAGCAATGGATTCCATTCCCTCGTGGAGGTTGGTTTTGGCTGTGGGTCTTTGGTAAGTGAGAGGATGAGCTGGGTGTCGTCGGCGTAGGTGAGAATGTTGAGGTTGTGTTGTTGGGCTACTTGTGCGAGGGGGGCCATGTAGATGTTGAACAGCGTCGGGCTGAGGGATGAGCCTTGGGGGACGCCGCAGATGTCGGTGGCTTCGGAGCGGAAGGGGAGTCTCGATGGATGGCTGGTGTCACCAGAGACACTTGGATTCCGTGGGGACAGATGTTGTCCATGTACTGAAATTCCTTGCTTCTGTGGCCTCGGATGGTATGGCTTACATGTCAGTCAGCACCTTCAGATCAACGATTTCGGCAGGCCATTCTCACATTAGTGTTCATCCGGAATGGGAGCACCCACTTGTCTGCAAACTTCTTCAGGCATTTGACTATTGGTCCCTCCAGAACCCAGATACTCCACTCTGGGACATCAACAAGGTCATGAACCTTTACCCTCTTAGCAAATCCAACAAATACCTCTCAAGGATTGAGATATCGGCCAAACTGGCTACCCTACCATGCCTGTTATCCTGCAGATGGGTTTTGGATGTTAGCGCTCTCACTCCGACTGGTAGAGTATTCACCCCATAAGGGGTGCTTTCTATATTTCAAGAAGGACAAAAAGCAATAAACGTATTGTTTCCTACCCTTCCTTTGCAGATTCTCCCAAGGTATGCATAGTCCTGTGTATCTGTGTAGGAGGCTGGCTCAGTATATGGGGTACACCTATAGGTGAGGCACCCTCTACGGAGTCCAAGCTACCCTTAGTGATAGTGTAGGTGGCTCCAGATAACCTCAGCTCTCATAAGAGTAGCTGTGGAAAGCAGCTAAGGCTTATTCAGGAGGGTGTAAAGCGGTTGCAAATACTCCACTGGTCAGTCAGTGATATACACACAGAAAAGAACCACACCGGTGTTCGAAAAATGCTATGTTTATTGTAACACACACTCTAGAACTAACTTTGATATACCTCATAACCAGAGATATGAACATACAAAAATATACTTCGCAACAGACAAGTAAAGGCATAAAATTACACAGGCCCCTATGGGGGGGCCCAGACCATGTACTAAAAAAAATGGAATGCAAAAATCACCTCCAACCCACACTATTACCCAAGGACCCTTGGGACTGGGGAAGTACTAAAACCCCAAAGGTAAGTAGATGGATTCCCCATGCGGCTGTGTGCAGAGTAGTAATACCAGGTCAATGTCAGGTCAGTGTCTATAGGCTAACATTGGGAAGTTGAGGTTGGAATGTTTGCGTTTTATGATCCTTCCCAGAGGACCGCTAGGAAACCCGTTGTGACAAGGGAGGTTGAAGAGTGCCCCCATCCGTGGATACCCAGAACAGTGGAGTACCTACACCATGGATGGAGCTCAGGTGCATAGGGGTGAATTTGTGTCTGAACCTCCCGCTGAAGTCATCGGTGACCTCAGTTGTCCAGCTGCTGTTGTGATCCCTGGACCAGGTCAGTGGAACCCAGGTGTGGATTCCAGAAAAAGAGGTCATAAGAGGGGACACAGTACAGACCACCCATAGGTGCCCAGGCGGTGCAGAAGGGGAAATGACCACCCTTCTTGGAGATGCTTTTCTGTAGAACTGTGGACAGAGAAGTGCAACTGTGGAGTCCAGAAGATGCAGTAAGCTCCCAGAAGTAGTTGACGAGCTGTCGTGGAATTGCAGAGGGGTCCGTGGGACAACCACGAAGACTTGGCAAATGCAGGGAAGTGATGCACAGAATTTGTGGGGACCAACAAGGTCCAGGTGACCCAACCTTGGCAGGTAGGGTCAGGGCCAACCCTCAGCACGCAGGAGAGCCAGCAGGAATCGGTGGAGCCCGGAGCAGGACCCTCGAACAGCAGGCACAGGGAGTTCTCAACAGCACACCATGTTGCAGGAGTTGCAGAGAGGATGCCATTCTTGGAGCTGGAAAATGCTGGATGCTGGGGCTTCTTGGAGCTAGGAGGTTTTCGGTCTGAAGAACCAACACGGCTTGGCATCAACAAATGGACACGGTGCACAGGGGTTCCAGTCAGGCAGCTCCAGCGAGGGACCACAGATTTCCCAGTTGCAAGGAAGATAGGTCAGACCTCTGAAGAGCCACAGAACCTCCACCTGTGTTGTAGAGCATTGAGGAGTCTGGGGGACAGCAGGATCCACAAGCCGGTCATCGTTGCTGAGGTGCCTGGCGGAAGCAGGGAAGTGCCTCCTTCACTTCAAGGGAGATTCCTTTTTGCTTTCTTAAATGCAGGCAGAGTCCCAGTGACTCTGGAGGATGCACGACCACAAAGTTGCATACGTTTTTGCCGAACTTGGAAACAAAGTTGCTGTAGGAGCCTTCAGGCTGGTTACAGTCTTGCTGTTGCTTCCAGAGAAGAAATGCAGCAATTCCGGGGTCCAGGTTGCAGAAGTGTTTTGCAGAGGAGACTTGTAGATGGTTTCTGGAGTCTTGCAGACAAATCTAGGGTCCCACTCTCAGGGGAGCCCTTAACTAACCTAGGAAGAGGGTTGGACACTTATTGCAGTTAGCCACCTATCAGAGGGGGTCAGAGACGTCACCCAGCTGGACTAACCAGTCAGTGCTCCCAGGGGCCTCTGCTCATCCTATTTACAGGATGGTAGAATCAAGTGGCCACCTGACAAGAGCTCTGTGCATCTCCCTAGGGGAGAAGCTGGACAGGGGTGTGGTCACTCCCTTGTCCTTTGTGTGGTTTCGTGCCAGAGCTGGGACCAGCAGTTCCTGCAATGCTGCAGACGGTTTATGCAAGGAGGGCACCAGATGTGCCCTTTAAAGCAGTCTGGAGGTGCTTAGAAGCACCCCCAGCCCAGAGACACCTATTTCTAAAGAAGAGGTGGTCAGACCTCTATATTACTGGAAATCCTTTGTTCTGCCTTCCCCTGCCCGAGTTAAGCTCAGCAGCAGGAGGGCAGAACAATGTCTGGAGTCGGCTGGCATGCAGACCCTGCAAGGCTGTACAGGCAGACTTTGGCAATGCCCTAGGGAACCTTCAGAGTTCTTGGTATCATGCAACTAGCACTGGACTTGGTGTAGTTACATGATTCCGACTTTTTTGATACCAACCATACCTATGCTCTGTGAAGCCATTATGTAGTTGGACAACTAGTGTTCACCAGTGCCCACAACGTACCTTAAGATGGCTTCCCCACACTTACAAAGCCCGGGGAATAGAGTCCGGGGTTTGTGGGGGCACCTCTGCTCATGTAAGGGTACCCTTACACACTCAGTACATGCTCTCTGCCCTTGGTAAGAAGGGCCTACCTTAGGGGTGACTTACAAGGTCAGAAGGCAGTGACCATGATATAAGGCAATTCTTATATCTGGAGTGAAAGGTGTATGCATCATTTCACCCAGGCTGCAATGGCAGGCCTGTAGTCACAGTTTGCATGGGTCCTTATGGGTGGCACAGTACATGCTGCAGCCCATGGGGGACCCCTGGTGTACTAATGTTGTGGGTACCCAAGTAACATATACTAGTGACTTACCTGGGTGCACCAGTATGCCAATTGTGGGGTGTAAATGTTATTATAAAACTACATTTAGAAGAGCGAGCACTGACACTGGGGTCCTGGTTAGCAGGATTCCAGTGTACTACAGTCTAAACACACTGACACCAGGCAAAAAGTGTGGGCTAACTCTGCCAGAAAGGTGCTACTTCCTTCAATCTGATTGAGACTTCTAGCTGCAGATTCCTTACCTTTGATTTTCCCTGGCGCTAGACTGGATCCGGAAACTTTTGCTGAACAATACCCCTTGCGTGTGCTGTCTGGTGGCTCTATTTGGCTCGGCATGGCGTCATTGGCGTAGGATGTGACGTCGTGGCCACCTATGTAGGAGCCACACAGGCATCAGTTCTTTTCTTTCCGTGCCATTTAGAGCAGATCTGGAGAGAGCTCCACCACTGTCACTTTTTGAAAGGCTTTTTTTTTTTTTTTTTTTGTAAACATTTTGCTGAGTTTCTGGGTAGGTCTCTGCGTGAGGACTACATACTGAATCTAGCTACTGTAGTTCCTCTGCTCGCATTGTCCCAAGGGACCTGTTCCTTAATATATGAGGGTCTAACCCTATTTTTTTTTTTCTTATTTCCTCATGTAAGTTCTACATTTATTATTTTTCATGCACCTTACACTCACTCTAGGTCCCTAAGTGAAGCCAAGGAGTTTTCCGTTATGGATTTTTTTTTGGTCCTGAAGAAACTTTGACTGATCTGTAGGGACAAAATAGGTGTGAAGCATGTCAACTGCTAATTAGGGTTATAGGATGAACTCCCGTTTCCTTACTTCCTTTCCTTTTTTGGTAGAGTGGAGGAACATTATTTCCTTGACCACTCCCTTTGTCTTTAACCTCGACCTTGACCCCGTATTGACGGTAGGGTCTAGAGTCAATTTTAATACACTTTCTCCAGCTTTTTCCTTTTCCTCATAGCTCTGAGTCTACTCTTATGTCTAACCACGGCAGGTACCAAAAAGATCTCTGGCAAAGAGCACCCTAGAGGGGCCCGTCTGACACTGCAGTGCCAGCCAGACGAGGAGCAGGCCCTATGAAAAAGCATAACACCCATTGGGGGTGTGAGGGCTGTGACTTTTACTTTTAATAGTGCCTTTGTGACCTGTGGTTATTTCTTTATAAATGTACTTTATAAAGTGGTTATTTCTTTATAAATGTACTTTATAAATTTGGGCTTGGACTGCCGGGTCATGGTGCTGAAGGCCTTGAGGAGCGGTCCCTAAAGCTGTATGTGGCCTGGCAGTCTTCAACACATGCGCATCTCTGAGAAGAAAGTCATGGGACTGACCTAGGAGCCCCAAGTCCTCTTCCTCCCATTCGAGGTCCTCAGGACAGTCAGGAAAGAGGCACAAGAAGTCCAGAAGGACTTCGACTCATCCGTTGGCTGACGAGACGAGTGGAGGATATCGGCATTCCCAGCACGGTTCTTCAGAGCCGTTAGCCAGTTCGACTCCGCGCCTCCCACCCTTTCCGGGAAATAGGGCGCCACCCGCTCAAATAAAGGATTTCTACGAGGGCGTGTGCTGCGTATTCATGCGGGCTGACCCCTCTGGCATGCTTTTGGGCCCCATGAGGTTGGATGAGACTCCAACCCGAACGTCGCCCATTGCTTCGGCCTCGGCTCCATTGGAGTCTCAGGGATCCGAGTCTGGATCTGGACCGGCGCTGGACGTACCCAGGTGAACTTCCCTGGCACCATTCACAATGCCGATGCTCCTGGCACCCACCAGCAACACCAGCACCATTTATATACCCAATGATCTGGAGTTGGAACAAAATCGCACAACACTGACTCTGACCCTCATTTTATAATGCCAGGCATGGGAGATGAGTGGGAGGGGTCACCTGACCCTTTAGAACACCAACTAGAAAGATCTATGGACTGGTATGAGGAGCTAGGAGAGGCCATTGGTCTGAACACTTCTCCAGACACTGGCTTTCTCTCTTCCCCCACCGTGGATACGGAGAAGGAAGCATCCTATGCAAAGGTGGTGCGGAGGGCAGTGGAGGCCCTCGACCTCAAACTATCCTCAATGGCTGTCAAGACCAACATCTTGACAAGTGCTTCAACTTGGGATTTCCACATCGGAGCCCCTTTTGCCCTTCAATGAGGCCCTTCCAGATGTCCTGCTGGGAATTTGGTCCAAGCCCAGCACAGAGGCTTCTGTTAATTGGATGATTGCCCACCGTTATCGACCCACGGAGCGTTATCGACCCACTCTGGATGACCCCAGCTTTCTCACCCAACATCCCACTCCTGAGACCTTGGTTGTCCAAGCCTCTACATCGCACTGCACATTCCCTTTTGCTCTCCTGGCAGATCATCAGGGAAGGCTATGTCCGGCCTTTTCATTCCTTTCCTCCTATCTACATTCGAACGACTGGCGGAGGATCATTTTGTCTGGTCCAAAAAGAAATTACGGCTCTTTGCCAAAAGAGCAATAGAAAGGGTCCCAATATCAGAAGTAGGCAGTGGTGGTTATTCTCGTTATTTTCTGATACCCAAAAAGAACAAAAGTCTCCGCCTTATTCTAGACTTACTTACCAGAAGTCTCTTCCGCAAAAAGGAGAATTTCAAGATGCTTAGGTCTCGTCTGCCCTAGGCCAAAAAGACTGGTTGGTAGCGCTAGACTTGCAGGATACGTATTTCCATTTCCCAATCCTGACGGTCCACAGGTGTTACCTGTGGTTCAAGGTAGACCACAAACACTTTCAGTTCACTGTGCTTCCATTTGGCCTTACCAGGGCCCTTTGGTTATTCAGCAAGGTGATTGTGGTGGTTGCAGTTCTTCTGTGCAGGTCAGGGGTTTCAGTCTTCCCCTACCCCGACGACTGGCTGGTAAAGGCAAGTTCACCCCAGGCTGTTGTCTCCCACCTCCAGACTATGACAAACCGTCTGCATTCACTGGGATTCACTATTAACATGCTGAAGTCACACCTGAGACTATCTCAGGCGCTCCCTTTCTTAGGAGCAGTTCTGGACACAGTGCAGTTTCAGGCTTATCCTCCCGAGCAGCGAGTCCAGGATATTCAGGCTATGATACCAATGTTTCAGCCTCTGTCCTGGATTTTGGTCAGATTGTTTCCGAGGCTGCTGGACCTCATGGCCTCCTGTATCTTGCTGGTGAAACATGCCAGATGGCATATGCGGGCTCTGCAGTGGGATCCAAAGTTCCAATGGGAGGAGTATTGGGGGAATCTCTTCTACAGTCCAGATCGCAAAGGGGACTGCTAAAAACCTGTAATGGTGCATAACGTACCTCGATTGGGTCAGAGGTAGACTCTTCTCTCTTCCCCAAGCACACCTCACCATAGTGACAGATGCGTCACTTCTGGAATGGGGTACCGTCTGGGAGAGGTGGAGGTCAGAGGACTCAGGTCTCTGACGGAATCCAGGCTCCTCGTTTGCATTTTGAAGCTCAGGGCGATCCGACTAGCATTGAAAACATTTCTTCCTCTGTCAAAGGGGAGGATAGAGCAGGTGTTCACTGACAACACCACCGCCATGCAGTACTGCAACAAGCTGGGTGGAGTGGGGTTGTGGACTCTTTATCAAGTGGCCCTGCATCTCTGGACATGACTGGAACAGCAGGGCATAACCCTGGTGGTTCAGTACCTGGCAGGTTCTCCGAATACCAGTGTGGACACACTCAGCCGTCAATGTCTAGTGGATCGCGAATGGTGTCTCCATTTGGAGGTGACGTAAGGACTCTTTCAGCAGTAGGGAAAGCCCTGGTTAGATCTATTTGCCTCGGAAGAGAACACAAAATGTCAGCAGTATTATGCGTTGGAGCTTCCAAAGGCGGTGCTCGCTCAGTGCCGCTTTTTGTCGTGTGCTGAGCTCAGGCCTCCTGTGTGCTTTTCCACCCATACCACTCATGCCCAGAGTTCTCAAGAAGATCAAGAACGACCAGGCCCCAAGTAATCCATGCGGTTCTGGATTAGGTACATAGAGTCTGGTATCCTGAGCTTCAGAACATGAGCATCAACCCTCCGATCAGGCTGTCCCTTTGGGTGATTTTCTGTCGCAGCAGCAGGGGAGAGTGCTCCACCTGAACCTGTCAACTCTGCACCTTCATGTGTGGAGACTGAGCAGCGGCAGTTGACAGCCTTTTGACCTGACTCCCGAAGTCTGTAAAATTATCTTGCCAGTCAGGCGTTCCTCCACAAAAACATCCTATGTCTGCCATTGGCAAAAATTTGTAAGATATTGTACAGAGAAGCATATAGATCCTCTCTCTGCTTCTTTATCTGGTATTCTTGTTTTCATTATTTCTCTTGCTCAACAGGGTTCCTCTCTGGGGACACTGAAGAGCTATCTCTCTGCTCTTATCAGCCCTTTTGTGGCTGTTCGATCAGCCCTCTCTTTTCAAATCCCCTATTGTGAATAGGTTCCTTAAAGGGCTTGTAAATATGTTTCCCCCTACGCCCTTTGCATTGCCTCAATGGGATCTCAACCTAGTTCTCACATATCTCCTATGCGATCATTTCCTAGTTTTGACGAACATTGTGCCAGTTCCTCATGGCTCGGCGCTTCTGGCATAGAAAGTTATGGCAAAAGTGACTGACTCCTGTTTGCCTGAATGGTGTGTATGTAGGTGGCCATGACGTCCTATCCATCACCATCAACACCACATAGAGCTGAATGGAGCCACCCAACGGCGCTTGAAAGGGGTATTGGTTAGCAAAAGCTCAGCGAATCCAAACTGACGCCTGGGATAACCAAAGGTAAGGAATCTGCAGCTAGATAGTCACTACCAGATAATGCATTACCGAAGGTAGGTAATTATTCATTAAAGCATACGAGACAACGACGACAGATGTCCATCCCCATGTAGAGAGACAGCTCCTGATTGCTGTTAATAAACCACCTAAGGCAATCTCATCTCCCTACTATTGCTAGATGGATCAATTAGGCCATGGAGGAAGCTGGTATTGATACAAATGAAGAGAAGACGGAAGAGAAAACACACAGAGAGCAAAGCTGAAAAAAGGAGGAGAGAGGCAGAGGGCAGCCTAGTAGGAACGTAGAGCTCTCCCACTAGACACCAGGGATGAGGCGCAGAAAGAAGCCTGCGGGTGGAGGAGGGCCTCGAACTCCTGACAGCAGTCAGGAGTTCAGACGAATGGGTGCTCTACTCACAGGTGAAGCTACGGGAGGCGGAGCAGTTCACTGACCAGGCGATCATCATGCTTCATCAGGATGACATGGATATTCAGTTTTACTAGGCAAACAGCAGAATCATATGTGAGTTGTGATCTGTTTACCGTTTTTTTATAGGTAGACCTAGGTACTGGGAGTTCCCGTAGTCAATGGGGGAATGAACGCAAGCTCAATCTGTATTGCAAGTGCATATTTGAAGATGACTTGTGGCATCTATTGCTGAATCCTGAGCTGAAAAGGGTAGGATGATGTAACTGTCCTGACTTCATGAACCACGGAAAGATTTTGGTAAAAAAAAAAAAAAAAAACCAAATGCGTTTCAGCTTAGTGACTGAGTGTGGTCTGTCTCATATAGATTTGGGCCATAGCCAAGGGTCATGGCAGCTGGGCATTGCCACTGGTCTCAGCCTGTTTTGTGTTTTATTTAACCGTAAAAAGGGATCAAAATGTGCATGCACTCAGTATAATGATGACCTGTGTGTCATCAGTAAACGATGACTAAAAGATAAAAGGCCTGACCTGAACTCCCAAAGGTTCTCAGTAATTGTTGAAAAGATTGTGGAACAGCAAGGAATAATGTGGCTTTTTGCTTAAAACCAGATGTTTTGTGACCTGAAGAGAGGCAGAGTAATCATGCTGATCCTGGTATTACCAAGCTTCGCCATAGATTGGCAGTCACAAAAATCGTATAGTTAACTGTTAGACCTGTCGGCTCTTGGTGTGGTTTCCTCTGTATTTTCTGCTTCTGATCACCTGTTTTGATCCTTTGCTGGATTTATTTTTTGCTGGTTTTAGGATTCTGGGCCCTTTACCACTGCTGACCAGTACTGAAGTGTGAGTGCTCTCTGTCTAAATTGTATTGGTAATTGGTTTATCCATGATTGGCACATTTGATTTAGCACTATGTCCCTAGTAAAGTGCACTATGTGTGTCCAGGGCCTGTAAATCAAATTCTACTAGTGGGCCTGCAGCACTGATTGTGCCACCCACATGAGTAGCCCTGTAAACATGTCTCAGATCTGCCACTGCAGTGTCTGTGTGAGCAGTTTGGAACTGCCAGTTCCACCTGGCAAGTACACCCACTTGCCAGTCCCAAACCTTCCTTTTTAATATTTGTAAGTCATCCCTATGGTAGGCCCAAGGCAGTACTATGGGTATGGTGCTGTGTATTTAAAAGCTAGGACATGTACTGGTGTATTTTAGATGTCCTGATGGTTAAAAACTGCTAAATTTGTTTTCACCATTGCAAGGCCTATCGCTCCCATAGGTTAATCAGGGGGAATTGTCTTGAAATATCTTTCCAGTGTAATTTCCCATTGGGAGCTGACGGAGATATGGAGATTGGGGTCTCTGAACTCACAACATAAAAATAAATCTTGTGTGAAGTTGGTTTTTACATTGTAAGTTTAAAAATGCCACTTTTAGAAAGTGGCCATTTTCTTGCCTTGCTCTCTGCCTGGCTATGGAATACATGTCTGGGTCAGGATGACAGTCGGACTGGTTGTGAATTCACTCTAAACAGTCACAGAAAGGGAGCTGAGATGTGCCCTGCACATCCTGATGAACCTTCCTGGACTAGAGTGGTGGGGGAGCTGACATTTGCACGTGAATAGGGCTGTGCTTGTCCTTACACAAAGCAAGAAAGGCAGGGCCTTGTACACTAAAAAGAGGTTTCCCTACTTCAAAGGCAAAAATGAGTATAAGTATTGGGCCTCTGAGACCACAACTTCAGAACACTTCTGGACTGAGGGCATTCTGCCAGGAAGAAGAACTGGATGTTGTTGGAGAAACGGTCACTCTGCCTGTTGCTTTGTTGTGCTGGCCTGCTGCTTCTATCCTGGGCGTGAAAGGGCTGGACTTTGCTTTCTACAGCCTGCTTTCTAAGGTCCTCCAAGGGCTTGAACTAAGCTTGCCTCCTATTAGAAGTCTCGGGGACATCATAGACTTCATCTACCAGTGCCTGGACTCTTCTGCTGAGAGCCTTGTCTTGCCAAGTGATCCAAATCCAGTCCCTGGGCCCTTGGAATTGGAAAGTGGCTCCTGAGGAAGAAAATCCATGCATTGGGTCTCTGCGGTTGAAAAAAGATGCAACGCCAGGCTTGCAGTAGAGGAATCAAAGCAGCGCCTGCCATGTAACTGATGAATCGACAAAACAACTGTGTTGTGGCTGCTCGATCATCACAGTGCGCCTGGATTTTTCCACGCATCGTCCTTGGGTGTCATTTTCGCATCGAACTTGCACCGCAGCAAGGAACCCAGGCTGCATGACCGCGAACTGACGCATTATCGTTCCTGTGGAAAGAGAACCAACGCATCCCCTCCCCTGACAGCTAGGAACAGACTCTTCACCTCCCCCGCCAATCATCGTCTCTCCTGCGAGGAGAAAATCGATGCATCACCTCCCCTGTCAGTAAGGAACTGACGCATCAACTCCCCTGCGCAGTAAGGAACCGACGCATCGCTTTGTTTTCCACGCCTCACCTCCCCTGCACTGCACATAGTCTTTGTTTTTGATGCATCCCAGGTACTGTGTGTTATAAACAGACAACCATTGATTCCTCTGTTTTAAGACTCTTTACAACTTTTTAAAGTTATATCTTTGCATGTGTATGCTGGATATTTGTCGTTTTGGTCTTGTTTTATTCAGGTAAATATTGGCTATTTTCCTAAACTGGTGTAGAGTCTTTTTGAAGTGTTTTCACTGTTATTGGGTATGTGTGTGTACAGGTACTTTACACATTGCCTCTGAGATGAGCCTGACTGCTCGTGCCAAGCTACCAAGGGGGTGAGCAGGGTTTATCTTAGCTGTGTGACTCCCTTACCCTGACTAAAGTAAGGGCCCCTACTTTAACAGGGTGGAAACCACTGCCAACTAGAAACCTAATTTCTAACATTAACCTTATTTAAGCCTGTTTAAAGGAACACAGGAATAGTTAGTGTGCTTCATATTATCTTTTATTGCCCTGGACTCACCAAGGGCCACATAAAAAAATGCTACTCTATCATGGTAAGAGTAAAAATGTGTTTATGGCCAATCCAGAAAAGCCACCCTCTCCGAGATGCGAAGAAACTCAGATTCAGGTTTTAGAAGACCGCCTTCACGTCACCTTAGTTCAGTAAGTTACAAAATACACCCTGCAAATAAAATAGCTGGGTACATCTTGTACTGCTGCAGGACATGAATGTTCCAGGAACCCTGACTTAGGCTGTCCCACAATATGGCTCCTCTTTTGTATAGAAGCACTGTATCAGTGGTAAGATTTTTTGCGTGGAATACAGGACCATGGTTTCTTCTGTACTGTGGGAGACCTTGAGAGGTTTGTAACTTTTTCAGTCCTTTTCATTGAATAAGTTATCACATAATGTTTTCGACGATTTAGGGTACTTTTTGCATCCAAAAGCAGTCTTACCTGTAGCTGATCTAGCTTCATATTGTAAATCAGCCGTTTGTTGATTTTGAATGATTTTGGAGAATGGCCGTCTTAAGCTTGCTGCAACAGGAGTTTATTTAGTTTCCGAAGTTTAAGCCTGGTTTATTTATTTTTTCCAATCCATTCAGAGCCTTTTGTAGAAGTTCAGGACATTCTTGAGATTATTTGTAAAGCTGTCAAGTGTAACATTTAGCTCACTAGTGGCTGATACAGACCAGCAGTAGTCTGTAATTTTTCAGTGACAGCCTTTACATTTAATTTACACATTATTTATTTTGTATTTCTCCAGCCGGCTGATTCCTCCTTTTCGCGAGTTGTTAGCTACTTTAATAGAAAATTGAATAAGAGCATTTTCGGTCAATACAATAGGATCTTTCTTCGTTTAAAAGGCTGCGCTCAGGTGCATAAACAAGGTCCATTATGTGGCTGAATGAATACCAGAGGTAATCATCCGATAGAAGCCAAGCTTCTCTAGGTTTGCGGAAAGCATTGCATGGTACCACTGGTAAGGCATCAGCACCAAGGTTAAAATCTTTATACCTAAACTGTTGGCCCGAATTAACCATCACATTTCACGAAGTGTAGTCAGTCAGCCTTTATATGAAATAATCGATCTTCTGATGGCTGTACTGGCTACGTGTTGCTGAAAAAAATACTAGCCACCGGAATTCTGCATCAAAGAAGGTCCAAACTATGCAGCAAAGAGATGCAAATGACGCAGCGTTATGCAGCACATTCATTGGTTCGCAGTTTTGACAATAATGTACGTTGATACAACTGCTAAAGAAAATCAAAAGGTTTCTTCAGAAAGAACACTGCTGTTGGTTTGTTGGGTTTTGTCATAACAGCAGTATTTTATGAACACTAACCCTTTTAACTCCCAGATTAAAATAGTTTGTGGAAAACGGTTTTTACTCAGAAGTTTAAAAAAAAAAAAAAAAAGTCTACATATACACTTTTCTGATAATAAAACTGCATTTTTTATTTTGCTCTTCTTAATATGTTTAAAAACTTGCCTTCATTTTTTGTTTTATACTGTGTCCACACTGTGTGCCTCTGAAAGCTCTGCTTTCCTTTTAAGTATCTAAGAACATTTTCAAGCAGTAAAACCATTTCTGTCCACCAGTCGTCATAAATACTATTTAAGTTACATTTTCATTTCTTTACATGTACCCTGTTTTTAGTAAAATTTAATCAGTGGGAGCTAAAAAGCTAGTTTTTTGCTGAAATTCGGAAATTATGCAGCATATATTCTTTTTTTTTTTTTTTTTTTTTTTAATATATACAGCGCTTCATACTACACTTCTGCAGTTTCTAAGTGTTGTAAGTTTCTGACTGTTGTAAGTTTGAGTGTTGTAAGTAGCAGGTGTTTAAAATTTCCCACTCATGGTACACAATTTGCCAACCTTTGGGTGAATGGAAGTTAAAGTTGCCTTTGATTGGATTTGGCAAGCCAAGGCTCTCATGGGGATGGGATTTGTTCTCATGAGGAGCAGATCACTGCTTTGCTCCAGCAGTGAACATACAGATCATGGAGTTATCCCCCTGGCTGTATGGTGGATTATGTGGTGATTGTTGATAACCAGTTATCATCTGGAATTTGCAGAATATCCTAATGCTAGTGGGCTTGGCTCATGTACTTTATATTTGTCTTGCAATTAGCCCTTGATCTTAGGTTTAATTAAAATTATTGTTGCTTGAAGTGAATAATTTTATGGTTTGATTACTGAAAATCATTTCAAAAGATTACACATTTGGTAAATCTGTAGTTTAACTGAGTATTGTTCTTCATTGAGGCATGCAATTTTTGTTTGAGAACATGTTTGAATGTTCAAAGTTAGAAAAAGTTTAAACAAACATTTCTTCAACTGTGAAGGTTGAATGAGAATGTGCAAATTTGACTTCATATGGTGGCCATGTAGCCTGCTCATGCTTCTCGCTCTAGTGTTTTAATTGTAGACTGAAAAATAGTGGCAACAACTTTTGTATTGCAGGTTTGATATTAATCTGTTGCCAGAGTTGGTATCGCCACATGTTTCTGCAAGTAGCTTTTAATTAGTGCATACGTTTGGCGGATGTCAACAAGTTTCAATGTTCGGTTTGCACAGGCCGAACTCGAACCTGATTTACACTTGTGAAGGATTTGGTGAAAGACAGAATACTCACTGTAACACTTACAGATAAAGGTGTTTATAGAGGGGGCTAATGCAGCTATGCCATATGATAAAGTTTTTTTTTAAATATATTTTTATTAACATTTTGTTGTCTAATAAAACATTGGTACAGTTGCAGAATCACTTAGTATGCATTACATTTGTACACAACAATTTTAACATCACCTCTGTGTCTGTTGTTTGATTGTACTACCTCATAGTCAGTTAGTTTAAGTGTTTTATTCCTTTTATACAAGCGTTACATTGGTAGTTCAACTTTCCTATGGGATGTTCTATAAGCTGGGTGTTATGATTCTGTGTAATTCTAGGGGTCATGCAACCCGGTTGGTGTCTATTCAACAGTTATTAACTCAAACTAAAAACTATATGGTACTGTGGGGGGTGGTGGTTGTTGATGTAGGGGTTGGCTGTGTCTTTTTCCCTTTTCTCTTCAGGGGATTTATATGGTATTAGTACTCCTAGCCTTGGCCTGGTTTCGTAAGGGTGGGGTTCTCTTATGTCTGATTTGTCGGTAACTCAATGTCTGAACTCTGTTCATTGGTGGCTCGCCCCTTATTCTGTTCCCGTCTCCCTCTTGCCCAGTCTATCTGCATTTGGTGAGTGTGGTAACGACCGTTTATTCTCATTATTTACCCAGTTTCCCCTTCTGTCGCTGCGTCTACGTCAGCCTCCGCGTCTGTAGCCCTTACTATGTCGTTCCATTTTGTCACCGCTATTTCCCATCCCTGTGCAATAGGGTGGCGTCGTAGACCTGTCCCCTCCTCGCTCTTAAGGACCTGGAGTTCAGCCCTAGCCCACACTGCAACATCTTGTATCCATCTGACCCGGGGGGCGAAGCTGCGCTTTCCAGTTCTTCGCGATTTGTCTCCTGTACAAGGCCAAGGCCAGGTTCAAGAATCGGATCTCGGTCCTTCCCCGTGGCGGTTCATCCCCGTAGCCCAGCAAGCACACGTTGGGGGTCGGGCTCAAGTTCACACTTAGCAGTCTGGACAGGTCAGAGATCACTTCGCCCCATCCCTGCTGAATCTCAGGGCAGGACCATACCATGTGGTCAAAGTTTGCGTCTGTGTTTTTACATCTGGGACACTTCCTAGGGTCTCCCCCATAAATTACTGTCAGTCGGTGTGGGGTAAGGTACGTTCTATGTAAGTAGTTGTATTGTATATACCGCAACCTTGTGCTGCGGGCAACATTCCGGGGATAAGCCAGGGCCCTATTCCACTCCGCATCTGTCGGTTCCCTGCCAACTGTGCTCCCCCCAACTCTCTCTCAGTGGTCCCAGGGATTTTAGTGCATCCTCAATTTGAGCGCGGTATAATTTAGTGATCAAATGGGTCTCTTCGCCCGATGTCAATAGGAGATGTAATATTCTATGGGTGGGGGGCTCTACATTGACAGTGGTCCTGTGCGTTTTCAGCGTGTGTATCAATTTATGGTGTAGGAGGAACTGCCCCGGGGAGATTCCATCCATGACATGGTTAGCAAAGGGTCTCAATATTCCCTCATGGAACAGGTCTCCAACTGTTTCTATTCCAGCTCTCCTCCAGGAACTAATACCTAGGTCCCTCAAATTTCAGTTTGTCACAAGAGCCGCCAGGGGCAGGGCTGGGGAGTACGGGGGACCCGCTCCTACCCTTTTTACGCATCTTTTCCAACATGCGAGTGCCACTCTTGTCATCTGGCTGTGCATGTGAGGGGTAAGTTTCCTACATGTCAACCACGCGGCGAACCGGTTAATGTCCTCGGCCGCTGGTTCGATGAATCTCTCCAATTGGCCCCTGCCTATAAGCCACCTGGCTACCCACTGCAGCTGTGAAGCTAAGTAATAGGCTTCGAAATCAGGGGCTCCCAATCCTCCTTGATGGGCTGGTCTGCGTAATATCGAGAGCGATGTGCGTCTCCGGCCATCATCCCATAAAAGCTCCCTCAGTAGGACATCAAGCTCCCGGAACCATGCTGTTGGGATCAGAAGGGGTAAATTGGTGAAGTAATATAGGAGACGGGGTAGCATGATCATTTTAGATAATGCTGTTCTGGCCATTATCGTTAGTTTTAGCGATCGCCAGAACCCAACTGAGGACTTCAGTGATCGTAGTGCCTTACCCAGGTTACCCTCGCGCAGATCTGTCTTGTCATGAAACACCTGTATTCCCAAGTATTTGAATGTTCGTGGGGCCCAAATCAGGTCCTCGGGGCAAGCTGTCGGCCGTTCACAACACGGGGACAGGGGGAACACATATGTTTTGCCACGGTTAAGGCGTAATCCAGAGATGTTCCCATAATGTTCCAGCACTCCCAGGGCCCACGGGAGGTCTCCCTCTCCGTCCCGGAGATATACAAGTATATCGCCCGCATATAGCGAGATGATATGTTCTTGGTGTCCCCATTCCACTCCTCTGCCCGCGCCATCCCGTCGCATCTGGGACGCCAGCGGCTCGATGGCCAGGGCAAATAACAGCGGGGACAATGGGCAGCCCTGTCTGGTTCCTCTATAAATTGGGTAAGTGTCAGATACTGTCTTGCCTGTTCTTACTCTCGCTAGCGGAGACGTGTATAATAGGTCAACCCATCTAACCCAATCCTCACCCATTCCCATACGGAGCATCACTGCTCTTAGGTAGTCCCATCTGATCGAGTCAAACGCTTTCTCAAAATCTACCGCTAGCAACACCCCCGTTGCGGGTCTCACGTTACTAGGCATATTCAGGATCGCAAATAGGCGCCTCAGATTCAGAGAGGTGTTGCGGTTCGGGACGAAACCATTCTGATCTTCATGTACAAGAGTTGGTACATGGTCAAGCAGCCGGTTAGCCAGGATCTTACTTAGTATTTTGAAATCACTATTTAGCATTGACAGGGGGCGGAAGTTAGTCACTGATGGTTGTTTTGTTTTGGTCTTAGGGAGCGGAATCACTAGCGCCTCTCTCATGGTGCCCGGCATTATTCCAATTCGTAGCGCTTCTGAGTATAACTCTACCAGCTGGGGAGCTAGTTGTTTCTCAAATTTCTTGTAGAAATCCATGGGGAGGCCATCTGTCCCAGGGGTCTTCCCAAGGGCCAGTTGCGCTATGGCTTAGCTAACCTCCAACAGTGTTACTGGGCCTCCCAAGCAAGCCCTATCTTCAGCCGTCAGGCTTGGCACGGGTATCTGCCGTAAGTAATTATCAAAGACTTCCGTGCTAATTTCCTCCGGCTTCGCGTAGAGATAGGTGTAGTATTCTTTGAAGGCGTTATTCACTGTACATGGTCCACTTCTGCCTATCCCTTCCTTATCTAGTACATTCGTTATGGGCTCGGCCTCTCCCCCCGGTCTTACCAACCATGCTAGCATTTTCCCAGACCTACCCTCTTCTGACTGTAAGGAGGCGAAATATTTTTGTGTATGGTGGCATCTGAGTTGTTCTTCGGTCTGTGAGTGTTCCTTTCTTGCCTGATTGCACTCTTCATTCCCTGTTGTGTCCGCTCCCTGTCTCCGTTCCTTCTCATGTATTATCTTCTCTGGTCTGGTCAGTTCTCTTTCAAGTGTTCGAATTCCGACCGATTGTCCCATACAAAAACCCCTTGTTAGCACCTTAAGGGCTTCCCATTCGGTTGCTCTAGTGGCGGTGGATCCGTTGTTAGTTTGAATGTGGTCAATCAGGTGCTGCATCAGGGTGTCTCTATATGCTGGGTCTTCAAGCACCGACGGAGTTAGTCTCCAGGTCGGTATGGGGGGGCCTAACCTCTGTCGCTCTCCATGTTACTAGCAGGGGATTATGATCGGATAATGTGCGACCTAAATATTCTGAGTGGGTCATCCCCCGCATAAGGTCTGCTGTACATACCACCCTGTCAATTCTGGTATGGAGTCGGTGGAGACCCGAGTAGAATGAGTAGTCCCTGTTGTGCAGATGGTGCTCCCGCCAGACATCCAATAGTCCCCATAAATTCAACCATTCACTGAGCTTCCCGGCTATCTTACTTGTCATTGCACCCTGCAGCGGAGGGGTAGATCTATCCAGGTCTACATCTAGTATACTATTGAAGTCCCCTCCGATCAGGAGCTCTCCTCTCCTTTGACGGGTGAGGTGGCTCGAGAGTTTTGTTAGGAAGGGGATCTGGTCCTGGTTAGGGGCATACATGCAGCATAGAACTATTGGTTTACCGTGCAATCTACCCTCCAGAATCACAAACCTCCCCTCCCGGTCTATGTTGGAGGCTTCAATCTCTAGCGGGACTCCTGCTCGAACCCAGATCATTACTCCTCTCGCGAATGCTGAGTACTCTGTTGCGTACACCCGATCCCTCCACCTCCGTCTTAGTCTCTCGGGTTCCCCTATTGCCAGGTGGGTCTCCTGCAACATTGCCACCTGTATATTCCTCCTTTTTAAGTAAGCCAGTATTTTGTGTCGTTTATTCGGTGACCCCATCCCCCTAACGTTCCACGTTAAGAAGTTGTATTCTGCCATTTTGGAGTTTCACTAGTTTATGGCGGTTGCACTTTACCCCTTTTACTTTTAGCTCTCCCCTGTTCAGTAATGGAATACCACTATTTTCAAACCATTCACCACCCCTTGCCACCTTAACTCGTAACTGTTTCTCCCAACTCCCCCTCCCCAGGGCACCTCTCAAACAGTAGGCTGCCCATAACAGACAAACCTGTGCAACAGTGCAACTTGTGTCAACTTTTGGTTGCTGTTCTCGCCAGTCTACTTGTACAGGTGAGATTCTAGTAGGGGGGTGGCCCTGCACAGAGGGGCCTCTCGTACATCAAGATCAGCCGCCCCGAGGTTGTCCAGAAAAGCCTTGGGGGTCAAAGTTTGTCTGCAGTCTGTGGGGTCACTATTGGTGCTCGTACGTAGCTGCTCGAGCCCCCAGCCGACGACATCACAATCTCGTCTGACTCTCCTCCAGAGCACTCCAGAGTGGACCCTTCTCCACTCATACGGGCCGCTGCCTCCAATGCCGCTCCTCTGCCACTCTCTTTTTGTTTTTGGGAGGGTGCCCCTCGGGGGTCGAAGTGATCCTCCCCCAAGTGGTCCTCCCCTCTCCCGCCGCTCCGCCTGTACTCCACGGGCTTCCAGTAATTCCCATGCCTCCTCAGGGGACTGAGGAAATTATGTTTTGCCGTCTAGTATTACCTTCAGTCTGGCTGTGTATAACAGTGAGTATTGAATGCCTTCATTCCTTAGGGCCCTTTTGACTGCGATATAAGAAGCTCGTTTATTTTGTACTTCTACAGTAAAATCCGGAAAGAGTGTGACTTCGCCATTTGCCACCTTGAACGGGCCTTCTTCTCGTGCTCTTTGCAGTAGTATGTCCCGGTCTCTGTAGTGTAGTAATCTTGCGATCACAACCCGTGGGGGCCTGCCCGTAGCCAAGGGTCTCGAGGGCACCCGGTGTGCCCTTTCCAGAGTGTAGAAGGGGGTCAGCCCATCCGGCGCCACTACAGTGCTCAGCCATTTTTCGAGGAATTTTACCATATTCAATCCCTCGGTCCCTTCCGGGAGTCCCACCACACACACATTATTCCGACGACTTCTCCCCTCTGCGTCCTCTGCTCTTTGCTCTAGGCGTGTCATTCTGTCCCTGAGGTGCGTCATTTCAGCTTGCAGGTCTTTTTGATGTCGGCCAACGTGGTTTCTTTTTCTTTCACTCTGTCTGACAACTTGTGGTGGTCGGCCCTCAGGAGGCCCAGCTCAACTGCGACCTGATTGATGTTGTGTTGCAGTGCCAATTTGGTATCTTCAATCGCGCCAAGGATTTTATCTAGGGTGTCCTGCATTTGGGCCTGCGGTGGGCTCTGCGCATCTCCCCCTCCGTGACCGGGAGCCGCCGCGCCGTCCATATCTCTGGTCTTGTGGCGGTTCTTAGGGGACATTTGGCGTGTGGGTGACCGCTCCACTAGGGGACGAACCAGAGCCCAGCTCAATAGGTCCTAGTCCAAGCGCTATCCAGAGCCCCTCCCAGTGGCATCAGAGTCGGTGTTCTCGCTCTCCAGTTCACCAGAGGCCTAGGGATGCACCCCGCCAGCCCGATGGGGTATCACCAACCCGTTCGCAGCAATCTCTGCCCCAGGGCTTGATACGGGTCACATAAACAAGGCTCACGTTACAGTTCACTGCCCAGTGGGTCTTTTGCAAGGGTGCACAGGTCCATGCCATCTGTTTCCAACGAGTCACCATGCAGCGCCATGCCACTATACCTTCCTCTTGGATCAGGGGCTGACTGTCACAATTCAGTTCCCCAAGTGTTTCGTCCGCACCGGGGAGGGTCCGGGTACCCTCACCCCTGGGATGTCGTTGGGCCTGTTCCGATGCCTCTCCTCTTAGGGTCCGTCAAGTAGGGCCCGGCCTCCAGTCAGCCCCAACGCTCTCACGCGGTGCCGCCCCAGGCCCTACCGCAAGATAGGCGGTTCCTCCTGTTCGCCTTCCGCTCCCCGGTCCATGCCCAGCGTTCTCCTCCACCAAGGGGGGCAAACCTGCTTCGCGTTCGCCGCGGCAGGGGCCCCAGTTCTTCTCTAGGCCCCCCCGCCTCGTTCCCCAAAATCGCCTCGCGGGCCAGAGCAGCACGCCCCTTCAAGTCCCGCTCGCGGGACCGCAAGGGCCACGATCCTGCCGGCCCCGCCCCTCTCACCCACCAGAGGCTCCCGCGCGGGCACCTCACTCGCCGACTGGCCCTGGGAGGGCGTCACCTCAGGCTCCGGCTCCGGCTCCGGCTCCGGACCGGGATGCCCCTCCGAAGCATCGTACAGCCGCAGGGGCGGGCGCGCACCAGTCCTCTCTAGGGCACGGCCCGCGAGGACAGCGCGGCGGCAGGTCCGAAGGCCCAGGAGTCTGCCGGAGGTAGGCAATGTCCCCAGGAGCGCTCGTCTCGGGGTCAGCTGATGCCCAGCACCCTCACTTGGGTTCCCGCTCCTTTCCGGGCTTAGACTGCCCTGGGGACGGTATAAATGAAGGATAAAGTTCCGGCCCCTCCGGAGCAGCAGAATTAGGCGTACGCCATTTTCAACCGCTTGGCCACGCCCCGCCATATGATAAAGTTGATTGAAATTTCCTTCTCATCACCTTGATGAGCGGTTCTAATGTTGGACACTGCATTCTTATTTTCAAATACTTAAACGCATGGCTCAAGGAACTGACTTTTTGTTCTAGGACTGTGCTGTAGTCATGGAATGTCCCTCAGAGATCAGATGTTATTCCCTAGTAGTTGTATGTTTGGACTGTTGCACTTTTGTTTTAGCGTATACATTTTCCCTCAGTAATATTTGTTCTGATGGATACATTTACCTCTGGATTCCACACCTTTTGAATACTCCCAATGCGCCAGCATTCAATGGAAATCTTTATTTATAACTCTCCACAACGACGAGGATGTCACAATAACACTGCTCCGCACACAACTCTGTCTGAAGTCCTCGCTGGCGTGCTGACGTCAGTTCCCTTTTTTCCACGCCTTAGATGCTCGCAGTTTTTTTTTCTACCTCTCCATTGTGTTACAACTGTTTTGGGGGAGATATTTAAATTATTGAAGCAGTTAGATTTTAGTAATGTCAAACTGCTTTTTCATTACGGCTCCTTTGAAAATCTCCATTGGGTTTGCCAAGGAAGTTCCTAGTGAGAGGCTTCGAAATGGACAACACAAGTTTTGTGCGGCCATATACAAAGCTTCCAGAAATATTGTTCAGTGTGCTTCTGATATTTATTGATTTTGTTATTATTTAGATCAGTAATGTTTGCCCGAAACAACAAGGAAATACTTGTATTGCTTGCAAACATGAGTTTGTCCACAGGTTAGCCATAGCCTTACTTTTTGTGCTGCAGATTGCTTTCTCATCTGAGTTTTGCATTTGTTTCACTCTTAGTGATAGATTGGCACCCAGTGGATTTTTCAGTTGATGTCAAAGTGCTCTGAGCAGACTTTTTTTTTTTTTTTAGGTCGAGTGTAAGGATTCAAACTTGTGTATTCTTTTAGTATACTTCTTAAGGCATAAAGCAATTTCATTTGTTGGTTTCAGTGTTCTTTAAAAATTCTTGCTTGCTGGTGGTCAATTCTGCCATTTTCACCTTACTTTTTCTCTTTCAGAGCAGTGACCACCTACTGTATTATTTCACTTTTCTTTCTTTATCCGTTGCCGTGACAGACTAGGTTTGTCATTTCTTTGGTGCTCCTTTTTCACTGTGGGTCTTTTAGGCTGGTAGTTGCCTGTGTTTTATTGCAGCATTCTGTTTCTCCCATCTCCTCCTATGTCGCTGACATTTGTTTTGGCTTCATTCCAGTGCTGTTCTAGTTTACCTCTGGCTCCTAAAATAAGCGTATTTACAAAGGAAACACCCAGTCGTTTAGCTCACTGCTCACGAAAGCTACAGTATGCCCTTTTTTTGGTAGACTGTAGCTAATCCTAGAAGAAATTATGTGAAACTTGCTTAGCCTCGCATCGCATCTCGAGCCTCTCTTTCCACAGCCCCTCCCTGCCAGCACTCACGACATCTCACACAGTGCATTGCCTATCTCCTTTATTGGGGCTATAAATCTTCTCAGGCTGCTCTGCTTGTTGAAATGTGAGGTGAGAATGCTTCCAAGACTTTTCATTCTGTTAAAATAAAAATAAAATACTTTTCCAGCCTTATTTTCCAATTTCTGTTCAGGTTTCTGATGTCAGTAGCCGCCAGTGACCACCTGGCAGGAAAATATGAAATGATGAGGAGTGTTAGAGGAAGGGCTTGTTGGGCAAAAGAAAGGCAGGCAAAATTACTCCATCTTCAAGCCCTTATGTTAAGTTAATAAACAATTCTTATATACAGACAGAAGAGGCATTCTTTAAGGAAATAGTAATATTACAGACAATTTTGGAAGTAGAGAAACGTAAATCTGCTCCCCCAATGGCTTCTCTATGGAAATCCAAGGAGAGGCACAAATCTGGGAACAAGGAAAGCCCATCATCTATTTTATTGACAGCTTTTCAAACAAATACCCTTCACTACAACATTACTTGTTATAAAAAGTCAATTGTTAGTCGATCTACGGAAGGTAGATAGATAAAACATGGCAAAAGTACTTAAAAAATGAGAGTACCAGAAATTAGTTCAGATGAAGTTTGCAGGTATAATAAGGATAATGTGGAAGAATAATATAAGCAATGGCAAATGAGTCTTAGATGTAGATGAGCTGACAGAGCAAATACATATAGAAGTCGGCAAAAAAAAAAGTAAGATCCTGTGATGTATAAGTCCAGGTAATGAACTTAAGTGATGGCGGACTTAGTGGAACCATACGGCATGTAGCAGTGCCATATGCCTAATGGAGCGTTCACATGTGGTGGGTAGGTGCCAGAAAAATTAAAGATCACAATGTGAGGGGGTGTATTTGCCTCAAAAAAGTTTCCTCACATGTCCTCTTTTACTCAGTAGTGTTGCATCTTATTTGTCAAAATGATAAGCAAATTGAGAAGAGATGAGATCCTCAGGAAACAGAATACTTTCAAGGAACGATAATGGCTTAAGAGTGTTCCTACAAAGAATTATATTTTTAAAAAATGTAAAAAAACAAGTGTGCTTTTGAAATAAATGCACCTGAGAAAGAGATCAAAAAGCTAGGAATGATAGCATTTGATAGCGTGAACTGCGAGTTCCTATAGATCTCTCTTGCAAAAAGAATAAAATGTGCTCTACCTAAAATTGAAATGCAAAGGGCACAGCAGTCCTTACCCCAGCCCACCCAGGCAGAAATTGCAAGTGCAAAGGTAGAGAACATAGGAAGATGGCTATTTTCCATCTATAATGGCCAATATGGGATTCATGGTCATATCTTTCTATGGTCCAAATGATGATGGCCCGATGTGTTTCGGAAGCTTTAGACTCTTTATTGGAATATTGGGCATTATATTGTTCCAGCAAATATTAATATATTTAATTAGATGTTACATTGTTCCTCCACAGCCACTTACCAAAAAATCAACAATTCTAAAATAGCTTTTGGAATCATAATACAGGAGCCTTATTTAGTAGATATATGGAATGCAAAAGGGCATACATTCTATTCCAACAAATATGGAGATTTCTCATACCTAGATTTTTTTAAGTCAAGGTGACTTGTAGATTCAATTAAAGATCTATTCCATTTACCTTTCTGCAGATACAGAGATTCTTCTGAGGTTGAACAGTGACTTAGTAAATGTAAAAAGGAGATGGACACTAGATTCAAAACTTTACATAATGTATTAGTAAGAAATCAAGCTGTAGAGCATTTCATCCAGAATGTGGAGCCTGTTTCATTAGACATAGTATGGGCAACATTCAAAACCTATTTAAGAGGAATCCTGATGCAACAGCCAATAGGAGCAGCAAAAAAGTATAAAACAAAACAAGTCAAATTAGGGAAACTATGTTTGGAGTCCGAAATTAAACTGACTTCTTCTGAGCTAGGGACTGAACAATATGCTCAAGCAATTAAAACATTGAGACCTTACAGATAATGTTATAATGCAGTTTAGCTGAAATAATATAGAGAAATGGGAGACAGGCAATGCCTAACCTTTTTTCAGTGAGCAGGAACTTGTGTTTTATCGCTAGCATGAACAGCCAACACAGTCAAAGACAGAAATGTTATCCAACCTTACCACAAATAAGACAGTAGTGAGATGCGAGAAGATACAAGAGGTCTTACTAAATTACTTCAAACAAGTATATTTCAAACGTTTACCAGCGAAGAGGCCCCAACTTTTAACTGACTCAAACATAACATTTCTCCATTGACAGCAGAGTATCTATATAAATTAGAGTTCCCGTTGACCTAGAAGGGGTAGTACAAAATGTAGAAAAAAATGTAAAAGCGCTGATCCAGATGGTATACCTTTGGAACTGTACAAGGTACTCTTGGAGCAGGTACCCATAATCCGAACTAAACTCTTTCATTACTTCTTTTTGCGAGGTCCAGCACCTGGCACATAGTCACAAGCTATGACCATGTTAATTCTAAAACTAGAGAATGATCCATCTAAATGTAAAGCTTATAAGCCAATCTCATGCGTAAACTGTGATTTATAAAATCTTATATCTTAAATGATGCTAAAGCATTTGATAGAGTGAACTGCGAGTTCCTATAGACCTCTCTTGGACCAGGATATAGGATAGTGCATGTGAGTCCTGCTTTCTATAAATTTCCCTCATCAAACATGTATATGAATGGAAGCTTGACTAGTAGTTTTAGAATAACTAGGGTAACAAGTCAAGATTGCCCTCTATCACTTATGCTGGTTGACCTTAATATAGATCCATGTGCATAGAAATAAGGGCAAAATGACTGTGCTTACCTTAAAGTTCCCAAATTATGAAAGTAATCTGGCTATGTTTGCACATGATCTTATATTCACATCAGACCCGCAAAGATTATTCTTCGAGTTAATGAACTTCCAAAAGAATAAGGCAACTATACTAGTATTTTATTAATAATCTGAAGTTATGTGCTGGACGTTGGACTTTACATCAAGATTTCTAGTGCATGAAATGGGATATTAGGGGTCAAGATCACTAAAGGTCTGTCTACAGTCAGCCTTATAGTAGGAACACAAAAGGTAGAATGCTGCTGAAATGATGGATTCACCTTGTGTTAGTGATCCATGAAAGAGTAAATGTAGTAAAAATTAAACTTTTTCCCAGTTATAACTTCTTTCTGGGCAGTATTCCATATCAGTTTCAAAAGACACAGTTATCTAAGAGTCACAGGCTCATTAATAGTTTCATATGGGCCTAAGACAGGACATGGGTATGCTGGATAAAGCCAAGATGAGAAGTGAGAAAGGTTGGCATGGCATTACCAGATATACAGTTGTATTTTTTTTTTTGGGGGGGGGGGTGGAGGAGGAGGAGTGCAGCTTAAAAATATTGAATATAGTTTCCTTTTATTTAACCAAGATCCTAGAGACCATTTGAGAGAAGCTCCATTTGACTTATTTAATATTTCATATGTAAGTATTCAGACCCAAAATACTTTAAGAAAAGAAAAAAGGAAAATTTATGACAGCATATGCAGCTGTAAGATAATGGAAAGGTGGGTAGACATAGCACATGTAGCATAGTAAGCATCCAATAATTTGGGATTAGCCAGGTACATCAGAGTGCTTTAAATACTTTCTAAGTACATTTGTTAGGAATGTAGGTAAAACATCCTGGGGAGGATTCATGATACAGGGATCCTTAATCACATGGGAAAAGTATGGACAAAACTATCAGGGTTTAAGTTTGTTTAGCTTGTATAAAGGCTTTGCAACAGAGGAACATCAAGGAGAATGGACTAGATGTCTTAGTAATCAAATGTTTCACCTACTAAGCATTCAAAGGAAACTTCAAAGTATTTTGATGCAGCAAGGACATATATGGAACATCCATCTAAGCTAGGGTAGAAATGTTTGCTAATGCTGGAGACAGCATATCTGGCAAGTATCCGTTGATGAACTTTGTAGTACTTTAAAAGCTGTCTGTCTCAGGATAATTTCTTTACTTTTCACAAGTTATAATTGACACCATCAAAAAGAAGTGGTAGCCAAGAGGGAAATAAGAGAAAGAGGTGCCCTCCGCTTAAATTGTCAACACAGTAATTTCCTGTGCCAGCACATTCCACATTGTGAAGTCATCAAACCCTGCAAACTCATATACCATCATGAGGGTATCCAACCAGCCACAGCCTAGTATTGCTGAAACAATGAACTGTGGTTAAAATAAAAAATAGTAGAATAAAAGGTTTTATACCATATGTTGCGTAGAAAATAGGAGACATCACACGTAAGCAACCAAAGATGTCACTGAAGAGTCATTCAGATGTCCACGACTTCTCATAATAGGTGCACTCCTAGGTGTACAGAGGGCCCATCTAGAATTCAGTCAGTCCATCTCAATTGATAGTGATTCATGCAGATGTAACCAGAGCTAGATGATCAACTCAAGCCGCATTCCTACATCTATATCATTACTCTGTTGAGTTTATCAAGACATACATACTTTCTCTTTCTTGTAATTTTGTTAAACATTTATTCAAGACACTGTCTATGCTTTATTCAGTGTGATACCTAGGTGATTGGTTAAAAACTGGTGCATGTTATGACCTATTGGTTACATCTGATGACCTGGTGAAATTTAGAGCACAAACTATGTGGTCCTGCCCAAAATATAACCAACCTGAAGTACGCAACCTACAAATATTCAGTGTGCCAACCTATTCAGGTATACATGGAAGCCAAGGTGTGTAAAATTTGAAATATTCTTAAAGCTATTAAGATAATTGATTCCCTAGTAGTATATTGGTACTTCCCCAACGCTGTCCAGGCCTATATTTGACAAAGAGCTATTTGTCTTCATAATATCTTTGACAAGACAATTGCTTTGTGGTATTTGGATAAAAATCATCCTCTTGCTGTCTGACTAACAGAGGTTGTGAAATAAATGCATGCCAGTATTCCAGACAAAAAGTATGGTTGAAATATGAAGTGGCTAATATCGCATACATAACTACAATCACATTTTATTTTATTTTCCTTTTTTGATATCCCACTATTATGCTAGTTTGTTCAGTTCTCTGGAATGTGACCCCTAATTATTAATCTATAGTCAGAATGGGGTTGCTTGAAATGCTGCAGCTTGAGAATTTGTGAGGATTAAAAACAAATTAGAATGGATACATTGGGGGTTATAGACTTACTGGTTTAACTCCAGTCTAACAAACATTGGAGAAGAGCATACATTTGAGAGAAATTGGATTAAATACACCCAAAGACTACAAATGTGCGTTTGAAACTGTTCAAACATGTAAATAAAAGTTTGGTGGAAAAACCTAAAATTGAAATAACCATACCATTTGTAAAAATGAATACACCTTTAAAAAATATACAAATAGGTTAAAAAATCTATTCGAGCTTTTAACTGAAAAATAAAAAAGCCTCATTATAACTGTATAATTTCCTTTAGAAAACACAATCCACGATTCACTTAGTATACCACGCAACCCTGTATCTATAATAGATTAAATGATTTTGTACGAAATAACATAATCATACACTTCAATAAGTAAAAAAATAAACAAGTTAAACAAAAAAATCTTCACTTAAAAGTTAACATAAACTATACATCAATAACTATAAATGATTATGTAAATGTCAAGACTGCCCACCTAAATCCTGAATAAATGTAATATTTCCAAAAAGTAAATCATTCTAATATTATAAAGCATGTAAACAAGAAATAATGTCAAACATTGCATATTTAAAATATTATACAACATTAATCAATAAACACTTCAAGACAGCATTTCCCTCCAAAACCAATACACATGAGAAATTAATGCACTTTTCTGAAGAAATATAAACTGTTCTATATTTTATAACTAGGCAACCTATTTTCTGAGAAATAAAATTAAATGGCCATTTTTTTATCAGTTTATGTATTTTTTTTATAAAAGTCTACTGATCAAATGCCCCCTCAAACCTCGCACCTGAAATATAAATATGACATGATTTAAAATGTATTGAACATGTATAGAAATATGTAACAATTCATATATAATTTTTAGACGGCTAACCCCCAAATCCCCAATAATCCCAACAACCTGAATTATAACTAAATTGCACAAAAAAGTAATGAAATAAAAGCATATGATCCAATAAAACAGCATACTAAAATTGTTATAATAAAATATTTTAAACTTCAATATCATTCTAAAACAGTAAAAAATGATATACATACTGTCAATAGTTTTGTCCATAGTATTGTTTTAGTCATGATATTTCACAACAATATCATGGTTGGGCAATATCGGAGACAACATTTAGGTGGAATATTAACCAGCTAATGGAGAATTTTATTAGAGGCATGGCTGTGTCAATCTGTGGCTTCATCATTCAAGGTGGTCCTACCTGCCAAGCTGTACTTACGGTCCCTGGAAGTATGTACAACACTAAGTTGAACTGGTGGAGTACCATTCCCAGCTCATCCTTGTCCTGCTATCCATGGTTCCAGCCTTGCAATGGTTGTCACATGCAACAAACCTCTTGATGGGTTTTGTCTTCCCCTTTCCGAGCAGCCGCTCATCATCATCACTCAAAATTAAAACCATTACAAAAAAACACTTGAATATATAGTTAATAAGAATAAAAATTAACAAAATTATCATTTCAGTCAAGAGGCATGTCCAAAAGAAGTGAACGCGCACGAACCCCATGACTAAACCCTCTGAGAATTGCAGTTTGTCATGCCGGTCATGTATATAAAGTCAGCATCAGGATTGGCCAGGTCATAGTTAATCATCAACCACTTCTCGGAGTATGCTTAGGCTGTGTGCTGTGAAGCTATCAGTGTTTTGTTGGCCACGTTAGATATGGTCCTTCATATATTTTGGCCTGAAAACAGCATTCCCAGGATTGATCGACAGTCTTTCCATAAGGTTGCTGATGCACACTGCTAAAATTACTGCCAATTTCCAGGTGAAAAAAACGAGGGGAAGTCCACTCTCCCAACACTGTGCTGGCTGGCAGTGGACTTTTGCAAAATGAGATTTGCAGCACAGCATGTTCCAATTAGTCTTCCACATTATGGGTATGAAAAGTACCAAAGCAGACAGCCGGAGAATACCTGTCCACTCCTCACACAAGTGAGAACATCACCAGGGTGTCCTTGACCCTATCCTGAAGGACATATCTCTTCCAAATCGAGAAACCTCTGACACTCACCGAACACCAGTTTTTCTCATAGATAAGTAACCAGCATTGGCTTCATGAAGCTCGCATCCTGCTGTTGGAATAGATGGGAGTGTTAATCTTAAGCCTTTCCTTCTACTAATGGTTCCAAGAGTTTTCATAAATGGGATAACCCAGGACCCTCGGTAATCCTTTTGGTCACAATTTTTCCTTCCTCGGTTAGGTTTCCTAACCATATCTATCTGTTTTAAAAGGACTACGTCCCGTCTTACATAGGACAGTTATTTCTTTCAGCCCTCCATACCGTTGCTTAGCTGTAGTTAATTATTCCAGAAGAGTTAACCTTTGAACATCTAGGTCTCCTCAGAGACTCTTCAGTTTTGGCTGCAGCCAGGAAATCCTTATGAGTGCCCAAGCAAGTCCAAATTGCTGGCTATCCTTGTGCCACTGAGCACTAGTGAACATCATCAACTTGTTTACTTGCTCAGGGGATGACTTGATCATTGTAGTATCACATAGCTGTGACTGGTGTGATGGTGGAACAGTTGTGGGGAGGCATCTTTGTGGGTTAAGTAGTCAAGAGACATTGACATTGTAATGCATTTGTTTCCTCCCTGGTCTGTTATGATCTGAATTATGATGCACAAGGTTTTGGGGCACTGTCCTCTTGTGACCTAAAACTTCATACAAGAAATACTTTCTTGATGGCTAAAACATCACCAGATACAAATCTGTTGCACCTCAGAACGTTTTTTTTTTTTTTTTTTTTTTTTTTGTGGTAAGAAACAGATTGAATCCTGGGACCTGTCCCACCTTTGCTGCAATGTTATTATCAGAGTCCATTCTAAACAACAGGATTGTGTTTTCCCAGTGGTCATGTTAACAACTGAAAGGGCATTACACAATCTTTATGCTCTACACCATCCCCCCAACTGGTCAGCCAGTGATTTATTTTTTATTTATCAGTGTGTTCAGTTAATAAAAACCATTACACAATCGGTACATGACTAAAAAAGGATCAGTTTTAAGTTAAACTATTCAGCTGGATTACAGAGAATTGCAGAGTTGCTTACTGACTACTTGTGCACACTTGTGCTGCTTGTTCAGTCTCTTAGAGTCGACATCCTAGTTTGTCCAGGAATTTTACCAGCCTGCAATAGATCTGCACATCGTCCCCTTTGAATCCAGCCAGAATCGCTGGTCTGCATCTTCGCATCCCTCTTTGAGGCCACACTGGTCGCAGGAGCTTTTTACGGTCCATCGTAGCGCTTTTGCAAAGACATATCTGGTGTACCAGCGTTTACGGAACCAACCCGCAGGGTAGACAAGTGCCCATCTGTAGGAAAGTATCACCTTTCTTGGCATGTTACCCCCATTTTTACCTGTATGTCAGTATGTTTTTGCCTCTCTCACTGGGGTCCTGCTGGTCAGGACCCGAGTACTCCTAGTTTGTGGCCTAATGTGTGTGTTGTCAGTAGTGCTTGACTGTGACACTGAGGCCCTGCTAGCCAGAACCTCAGTGCTTATGCTCTCTCTGCTTTTAAATTTCACTATAGACTAGTGACTTAATTTACCAATTTCAGTTGGCACACTGGACCGCCCTCATAATTCCCTAGTATATGGTAACTAGGTACCCAGGGCATTGGGGTTCCAGGGGATCCTGATGGGCTGCAGCATTTCTTTTGCCACCCATACGGAGCTCAGACAAACCCTTTCACAGGACTGCCACTGCAGCCTGAGTGAAATAGAGCACACACTACTTCACAACCATTTTTCACTGCACTTACTTAACTTATAAGTCACCTATATGTCTAACCTTCATTTACTGAAGGCTAGGTGCAAAGTTACTAAGTATGAGGGCATCCTTGCACTAGCAAAGGTGCCCCCACACAGTCCAGGGCCAATTCCCCAGACTTTGTGAGTGCGGGACGCCATTTCACGAGTGCACTACATATAGGTCAACACCTATGTGTAGCTTCACAATGGTAACCCCGAATATGGCCATGTAAGGTGTCTAAGATCATAAAATTGTCCCCCCATTCCAAATCTGGTATAGGGGAGCCAATTCCATGCATGCTGGGGGCTCCACCATGGACCCCCAGTACTGCCAAACAGGCTCTCTGAGGATTGCACTACAGCTACAGCTGCATCCACCTCCTAGACAGGGTTCTGCCCTCCTGGGGTCTGAGCAGCTCAGTCCCAGGAAGGCAGAATAAAGCATTTCATTTGGGAAGAGGGGTGTTACACCCTCTTCCCTTGGAAATAGGTGTTACAGGCTTGGGAGGGTTTGCCCCCCCCAGCCTCTGGAAATGCTTTGAAGGGCACAGATGGTGCCCTCCTTGCATAAGCCAGTCTACGACGGCTCAGGGACTCCCCAGTCCCTGCACTGGCGCGAAACTGGACAAAGGAAAGCGGAGTGACCACTCCCCTGTCCGTCACCACCCCAGGGGTGGTTCCCAGAGCTCCTCCAGTGTGTCCCAGACTTCAGCCATCTTGTTTTCCAAGGTGTGGTCCATACCTGCTAAGGTAGCCAATCCCCTTCTCAGGGCTATTTAGGGTCTCTCCTGTGGTTTTCTCTTCAGATTCTACTTGCAAGTTTCCATCAGGAATCCTCTGCAACTACTACTTCATCCTCTGACCTCAGATCAACCGCAGACTGCTCCAGGAACCGCTGTAACAGCAACAAGGTATACAGAAGGGCTACTTTTCCTCTGCAACTTCAGCTCCAGCCAGCAACTGCAACACTTTCCCAGGTGTGCACGCTCTGGGGACTCCTTGTCTTCACCTTGCACCAGAAGGACCGAAGACTGCTCCTGTGGAGTTGCGGAGTCACTTCCCTGCTCCAGCAAGCACCTTCTAAGACGACGACCGGTTCTCTTGGACTCCTCTCCTGGCTACGAGCGTGCTCTTTGGAACACAGGCGGTGGACCTCTTCGACACAGATGCCCTAAGGTCCTGCTGTCCAGATTTGGAGCTTGCCTTCCCCGTTTGCGAAAGTACCCCTGTGCACCGCGTCATCTTCACCTCCTGAGGCCTCTGTGCACTATTTGTAAGAATCCTTTGTGCACAGCCTGGCCCAGGCCCCCAGCACTCTATCCTGTGATGCTCAACTCGCTGCGTTGTTCTCCGGCAGCGTGGGACCTTCTTTTATAGTGCTGCAACAACTGCAATTTGTACCTTATTTGTTCCTGTGTCCTTGGACCTCCGTGGGTGCTGCCTGGTCATCTGTGGGTTCCCTCCAGTGTTGGGAGCCAACTCTGCCTCCTCAGTCAGAGTTGAGGCCCCCAGGTCCCACCTGGGTCCAAGCAGTGCCTCTTTGACGCAATCCACGACATAGCTTGAACCAAGGCTTGTTGGACGAATCCAGCACCGAAACTCGCCTTCATCCCACATCTTCATGTGGTACATCCATTGCATCACGCAGGAACCTGCAGCCATCTCCCTTGGTGCATTTCTGCAGTCTTCTTCCAACTCAAGACTTTCTTTTGCACAATTTCTTAGGTTGGCAGGGGCTCCTGTCCTTCCTGGAACCTTCTCCGACTTCTGGACTTGGTCTCATCTCTTTGCAGGTCTTCAGGTCCAGGAATCCACCATTTGTTGTTTGCAGTCTTGCTTGGTTCTTGCAATAACTAATCACGATTTGTAGTGTGTCCTACGAAAACTTGCTGTACTTCACTCCTACTTCCCTGGGCTCTAAGCTGGGGTATTGTACTTACCTTTGCTGTATTCTTACTCTCCCAGCGATTATCTACACACTACACTTGTCTACGGGAAAATCCCTGATTCACATTCCACTTTCTTAATATATGGTTTGTGTTGCCCCTAGACCTATTTTCTCCTATTGCATTCTATAGCATTTCCTTTTGTTTGCACTATCCTATGTCTAATTACTTACCTTATATTGTGTATAATACTTACCTCCAGAAGGAATATTGTCTCTGAGATATTTTTGGCCTTGTGTCACTAAAATAAACTACCTTTATTTTTGGTAACACTGAGTATTGTCTTTACTTGTGTATAAGTACTGTGTAACTATAAGTGGTATTGCAGGAGCTTTGCATGTCTCCTAGTTCAGCCTAAGCTGCTCTGCTACAGCTACCTCTATCAGCCTAAGCTGCTAGAACACAACTACATTTCACTCATAAGGGATAACTGGACCTGGTATAAGGTGTAAATACCCAAGGTACCCACTACAAACCAGGCCAGCCTCCAACACCGTCATAATACCTTCAGTCCACCTGGCAGATGGGCTTATGATGGAAGGCAGCCCATTTCGTATTTCGTAAAAGCTGCTTTAGTCCGTGGATTGACTGCTGCCCCCAGGTAGGATTGTGGGACGGGAGTGACCAGATGAGCCAAGCGGGACTTTTTTTCTATAAGACTTTTGTCTGGTTGCTGCGGGAGAGACTTGACTTTTGCTTTAATCACATGCTTTATGAGCTGGAACGAACTCAGTTGAGGCAATTGGTCTACTAGGTCCAATGCCGTCAGAGCAGCCTCGAGATAAAGAGGAAAAGGAGAGTTGGTGTCTGCAACCATTTCGGCCTAGATAAGGGAACTTAAAGAGCCTTTCCCGTCCTGCTTTCAGTTTGTATGCCCCTTTCCTTGCTAGAAACTGCCTGACCAGGCCAAATTCTAGGCGGACCTGGGCTGGTGAAGCACGATTTGGTAAGCTGAACAGCCTTTTGAAAAGTTTGACGATCATTGTCCTGGTGCTCTTTGCCTCGGCCCCTCAAAGCTTCGCTGCCATATGTGATTGTTGGAATTAATTTGACTTAGATGACCTTTAATAGCGGCAGGTAAATTGAAGAGTCGTTTTGCTTTTTTAACACAATTAAATGCAGATGTGAGCGAGGTGGATTTCTGGCTTAGGTATTCTTGGTGGGGCTTAAAGGAGCTGTTGCAGTCAAGAAGAACCCCTAGGTATTTATATTCGCGCACTTATCCAATTTTGTTGTTGCCCAGGTACCACTGCTGCTACAGCCGCATGGTCACCCTTAAGGGTATGATTTTTGATTTGCTGAGGTTAATCAGTAGAGCATTTCCTTCTGAAAATTCGGCTGTTCCGTTGAGTAGCATTTGCAGACCTATTCTGGTATGGCTAAAGAGAATGGGATTGTCGGAGTACATCAAACATGCTATAGCATTTTGCCGCAACCTTGATGGGTGCGAGTTCCCCTTGTCCAGTCTCGCTAGTAAATCGGCCAAAAAAAGATTGAAAAGATGATGTCAAGCACACATCCTTGCCGCAGTTCCTGAGAGGTAGGAATTGTTTTTAGGAGAAGTGCGTCTCGTCACCCAATTTAACCTTCACCCAAGTGTCTGTGTGGAGAAAGGCTATTACTTTCATCAAACGCTGCTTTATAGTCTTTGTAGAAAAGGAAGTTGGACATCTTGGCGCCCTGACATTGGTTGAATAATAGTGCTATGGCCATAGGATTGTCAATCATGCCTACCCCTTTAGCGAACTCGTTCTGATGGATACAACTACCTGTGGATTCCTCACCTCATGAATACTCCCATGGCGCCAGCCTTCGACGGAAATCTTCTTACTAGTCTCTGCACGTCGACGAGGACGTCACGGTCTCGCACGCGACGCCGTCTGACGTCATACAGGCAATAAGAGGTCCTCGACGACGTGCGGACGTCAGTTCCCTTTTTTCCGTGCATTCGAAACGGTTATCTTCGAGGGAGCAACTGTTACTCTTGCGGTTACAGTGTATATCTTGCTGCGTACTCTTTCTCTGTGGAAATAATGTCGCAGAGAAAGTCTGGATTTAAGCCTTGTCGTGAGTGTGGAGGCAAGATGTCGGTGACGGATCCTCATTCCGATTGCCTTTGGTGTTTGAGCTCCGACCACGACGTCTCGACTTGTGATTCGTGTCAGCACATGAATCCGAAGGCCATTAAAGAACGCGAGGCGAAGCTGTTTATGGCCAAGTCAAAGGAGAAGCATCACAAGAAAAAGTCTTCTCCAAGACATCGGCGTCATCGAGACTCCCGGCGCCGTAGAGAATCTCGGCGTCATTCAAGGGAGGCTCGTTCCAGGTCTCCGGATCGGCGCCGGAGGACATGGGAGGTCAGCCCCACGGTGACGCCGCATCCTTCGACGCCGTTGCTCTCTCCGACGTCTCCAACTTCGCCTGGACAGGCGTTGGTGATTGAGGTATTGGAGCCTCAGGTGTTTTCTCCGGCGCAGACGCCGAGGCCGGCGTCTGGGTCGCCTCCGAGTCAGGCACCCCAGTATCCGGCTTTTCCCACCCCTGGAGCAGATAGTTCCGCATTCTTGAATGCGATGTATGCCATCTTCCAACAGATGGCTCCAGGGGGTGCTCCGGCTGGGCCTTTGGCCTTTTCTTTGGGTGATCCTGCGCCTCTTCGGCCGGCACCCTTTATGCCCTTTCTCCCGTTTGGGAACGTGGGCTCGGCGCCAGTGTCGGCGCCGGTGGCCGCTCCGATGGCTTCGGAGGGATTGGCCCCAGGGATTTCCATCCCGTCGACGTCGAGATTTCGGCCTGTGACTCCGGTGGGTCCATCCGTTTCATCTGATCTTCAGTCGGCGCCGAAGTTACCTGTGGCGCCGGATGCGGCGTCGGTGGCTTCGGAAGATCGGCGCCGATCTCCGACTTCGGCGGAGGTGTTGTCGACTCCGCGGATTGAGCAACGACTGCATTCAAGGAGGCGTGCTCTCCGGGTACTAGAGGAGCAGGAGTACCAACGAGCCCTAGAGGAAGGAGAGCTAGAGGACTCGGGTGATGGGCTGCGTGGACTGGAGTCGGCCAGTGGGCTGGACACTTCCCCTGAGTGGGACCTTTCGTCCCCGGGGGAATATACCGAGGAAGCTGCTTCCTTTCATACAGTGGTACGGAAGGCAGCTAGTTTTTTGGACCTGCCTTTGCCGGTGGTGGAGGCGAAACAAAACCTTTTGACAGAGGTTTTGCATCCGGCCTCAGCCGCGGCGGAGCCTCTATTACCTTTTAATGACGCTCTGCTGGATCCGGTCTTAGAGGTGTGGAAGAAGCCGGCATCTTCCCCAGCAGTTCACAGAGCCGTGGCCAGGAGGTATCGGACGGCTCCAACTGATCCTGGTTTCCTATCTAGGCACCCTACGCCGGAGAGCTTGGTTGTGCAGGCCTCCTGTTCGTCCAAGTCAGCGCCTGGTTCTTTCCCGACGGTGCCTGGGGACAGAGACTCAAAAAAGCTAGAGGCGCAGTCGAAGAAGATTTTTTCGTCCTGCAGTCTGGCGTTAAAAGCCACTAATGCGACCTGTATCCTGGGGAGGTATATTCATGCTCTGATGGATGACATCTCCTCTTCGTTTACAGAGCTTCCCCAGGGTCTTTTGGATCTTGTCTCTGATGCCCAGGCTGCTGCGACCCAAATTATCCAGACGGGACTGGATACCACCGACTCGGTAGCCAGAGCAATGGGCACAACTGTGGTGGAAAGGAGACAGGCCTGGCTCCGTAACTCGGGCTTTTCGGCGGATGTACAGTCCACATTGTTGGATCTCCCGTTTGATGGGGACAAACTGTTTGGGGCTAAGGCGGATTCGGCCTTGGAACGTTTTAAGGAGAGCAGGGCCACGGCTAAGTCGTTGGGACTCCAAGCTCCTTCTTCCACGGCCTCTTCCAGATTCTTCAGGAGGTTTCGTGGATTTGGGCGTGGCTCTTCCTCCTCTTCCTTTCGGGGAAGATATCAGCAACCTGCCTCTTCCCATCCCTATAGATCTTTTAGGGGGAGGGGTAGGGTCCGCACCAGGGGAGCCTCTCAGCAGCACTCTGCCTCTTCCTCATCCTCTGGCGGGGTGCAGCAGGGGAAGCAGCCTTAGGCTTCCACCATTTCCCACTCACTCCTCTCCTGTAGGGGGAAGATTACAGCATTTTCTCACCAAATGGGAGACTGTTACGTCGGACACTTGGGTTCTCAGTGTTGTGGGAAAAGGCTACACCCTTCCCTTTCGGGAGTTTCCGCCCCTCATCCCGCCCCGCCCTTCGTATTGTTCACAAGAACACCTCCTGTTGCTAGAACAGGAGGTAGAAGTCCTCCTTTTAAAGGGCGCGGTGGAGTTGGTCCCGGAGCAGGAAAGGGGTCAAGGAGTTTACTCAAGGTATTTCCTGATTCCCAAGAAGGATGGTCGTTTGAGACCAATTCTGGACCTGAGGATCTTGAATTGGTTCCTCAAGCAGGAAAAGTTCAAGATGCTGACCCTAGCACAGGTGCTTTTGGCGTTGAACATGGAAGACTGGATGGTGTCTGTCGACTTGCAGGATGCTTACTTTCATATCCCGATACTCAAGTCACACAGGAAGTATCTCCGGTTTGTGGTGGGATCGCAACACTACCAGTTTGCGGTCCTTCCGTTTGGTCTTACTTCAGCACCTCGAGTCTTCACGAAGGTGATGTCGGTGGTTGCGGCAGAGCTCAGAAGGAAGGGGATAGCAGTATTCCCTTACTTGGACGATTGGTTGATCAAAGCCAAGTCCCCGGAGCTTGTGTTGCGTCATCTGCAGTCAACAACCCAGTTGTTGTTCGACCTGGGCTTTTCGGTGAACGAGCCCAAATCTCACCTGGAGCCCTCTCAGCGCCTCCTGTTCATAGGGGCAGTACTGGATACGACATTGGGTCGGGCCTTTCCTCCGCCTCAGCGGATTCAAGATATTCAGGATTTGGTTCCAATGTTTCGAAATGGAGCGGTAGTTCCAGTCCTCAAGGTCCTTCGTCTGCTCGGTCTTTTTGCCTCCTGCATTCTGTTGGTCACGCATGCTCGCTGGCACATGAGGGCTCTTCAGTGGTGCCTCCGAAGGCAGTGGTCTCAACACAGAGGGGATCTAGAGGGTACTGTCAAGATCTCCAGAGATGCTGCTGTGGATTTGAAGTGGTGGATTGCAAGCAACAATCTTTCACAAGGAAAACCGTTCCAGCAGTCGCCACCAGTGGCCACAGTCATAACGGATGCTTCCACTCTAGGGTGGGGAGCTCATCTGGGGGATCTGGAGATCAAAGGTCTTTGGTCTCCAGAGGAACAGATTTTTCACATCAATCTGTTAGAGTTACGGGCTGTACGTCTGGCTCTCAAGGCCTTCCTCCCTTCCCTTCGTGGTCAGTCGGTACAGGTCCTAACGGACAATACTACCACGATGTGGTACATAAACAAGCAGGGAGGAGTGGGGTCGTACCTTCTCTGCAGAGAAGCTCTTCGACTATGGTCCTGGGCAAAGGACCATCGGATTTGCTTGATAGCAAACCATCTGGCCGGAGTCTTGAACGTGCGTGCGGACAGTCTCAGTCGCCACTTCTCGGCAGACCACGAGTGGCGTCTCCATCCAGATCAAGTCTGTTTAATCTTCCAGAAGTGGGGGTTTCCTCGGGTAGATCTGTTCGCCACTCGAGAGAACGCGCATTGTCCGTTGTTCTGCAGCCTTCAGTATCCGATGCAGGAAGCGTTGGGGGACGCGTTTCAAATGACCTGGTGCGGCCAGTTGCTTTACGCGTTTCCTCCCATACCCTTGATTCCTCGAGTATTGAGGAAGATTCGCCAAGACCGGGCTCTAGTAATCTTAATAGCTCCGGATTGGCCAAGGAGGGTGTGGTACTCCGACCTTCTCCAACTCTCAACGTGCCCGCCGCTCCGTCTCCCTTTCAGGGCAGACCTCCTCTCGCAGTCGCAGGGGCAGGTTCTACACCCCAACCTCCAGAGTCTGCACCTACATGCCTGGAGATTGAACGGGGCAACCTGAGTTCCTTCTCTCTCCCGCCTGAGGTAGTGGATGTTATATTAGCGGCCAGGCGACACTCCACTAAATCTATCTACGCTAATAGGTGGTCTAAATTTGTTGCGTGGTGTGGAGAGAGGCAGATTGATCCTTTACAAACTCATCTATCGGACGTTTTGTCTTTTGCTCTATCTCTGGCGCAGAAAGGTTGTGCAGTGGCTACCATTAAAGGTTATTTATCGGCCTTGTCAGCCTTCATATGTCTTCCAGACCAACCATCTTTATTTAAATCCCCTATTGTTATCAGATTCTTGAAAGGTCTTCTAAATCAATATCCTCCAAAGCCATTCGTTATGCCGCAATGGGATTTGCCCTTAGTCCTGACTTTCCTTATGGGGTCCCCTTTTGAACCTATGCATTCTTGCCCCTTGAGGTATTTGTTTTTAAAAACAGTCTTCCTGATAGCTATAACATCAGCAAGGAGAGTGAGTGAGTTGCAGGCCTTATCAGTAAAACCCCCTTATACAACTTTTTATGGGGATAAGGTGGTGTTGAGGACCAAGGCTGCTTTCCTCCCGAAGGTTGTTTCACCCTTCCATTTGGCTCAGGCAATTACTTTGTCCACGTTCTATCCTCCGCCTCATCCTTCCAAAGAGGAAGAAAGACTGCACCGTTTGGACCCAAAGAGAGCGTTGAGCTTCTTTATCGATAGAACAAAGGATTTCAGGCTGGAGGATCAGCTGTTTATTGGATACGTGGGCAAGAGGAGAGGAAAGGCAGTCCACAAGAGAACACTATCCAGGTGGGTTGTTCTTTGCATTAAAATATGTTACTCTTTGGCAAAGAAGGATCCTCCTGAGGGCATTAGAGCTCATTCCACCAGAGCTAAGTCGGCCACTTCGGCCTTAGCCAGAGGTGTTCCTGTGGTCGACATCTGCAAGGCCGCAACTTGGTCGTCCCTTCACACTTTTGCAAAACATTACTGTTTAGATTCTGAGGTTAGAAGGGACGGCCATTTTGCACGGTCAGTGCTGCAGGATTTCTTGGTTTGACCATTTAGGCACCCACCGCCGGGCGTGGTACTGCTTTGGGACTCTATTCATGAGGTGAGGAATCCACAGGTAGTTGTATCCATCAGAAGAACGAGTTACTTACCTTCGGTAACGACTTTTCTGGTGGATACATTAGCTACCTGTGGATTCCTCACGGTCCCACCCGCCTCCCCGTTGCCTTTATGGTCTTGCCAAGTAATCCTTGAGTGCGCTCCTCTTGATCTTTGAGGGTGCAATAGATGTATATATATAATATATTTATATATATATAGGTATATGTGTATATATCTTTATGTATATACTTGGTGTGTGTATATATTTTAAAAGAGAGAGTTTTATATATATATATATATATATATATATATATATGTACATAAAAAGATTTACAGTTATTCATACAATGTGGTGTATTTTTACAATATAATGGATGTTGCTTTGTTCTTTCATTGCATTGCCTGGTTGTTCTCATGCACGTAAAAAATGATTGGTACTGACGTCCGCACGTCGTCGAGGACCTCTTATTGCCTGTATGACGTCAGACGGCGTCGCGTGCGAGACAGTGACGTCCTCGTCGACGTGCAGAGACTAGTAAGAAGATTTCCGTCGAAGGCTGGCGCCATGGGAGTATTCATGAGGTGAGGAATCCACAGGTAGCTAATGTATCCACCAGAAAAGTCGTTACCGAAGGTAAGTAACTCGTTCGTTTGGTTGAATGGGATTAAGTTATTGGCAGCAGCCCAAGTTTCTAACTCCTCCAAGAGAATCCCTCCAAAGATTTTGGACTCAACATCTAAAAATGCAACCAGTCGGTAGTTTGCTGGGTCATTGGTCCCGTCTCCTTTGAAGATAGGGATGATGATTGAGTCTCTCCATGCTTTTTGCCCAGAAGTCTGGGTTCTCTTTATACAAGGCAGCAGGGATACCATTGGGTCCTGGTGCTCCTCCGCTTCGACACTTAATGATTCTCTTCCTCGTTGTTTCTGAAACAGTCAGAAAGCAGCTGCGTGGATGATTTAAAGAGCTGGTGGGGCTGTGAGCTTGTGTTGTTTCCTGGGGTTGGGGGCCTTCTTCTACGGGGCCCTCGGCCAGGAGACCAAAATGGGAGGAGAGATATTGATACCAAGTGGATTCAGATGTTAATTGTGGAGCAGTGGTGTGCTGTAGAACTTAGGCTGTTTATATGCTTCCAGAACTGTCTTGTCTTTGATGCGTGCAGGAGTTTCCCTGCTAGCCCAGTTGCGTTCTCTTTGGTGTGCCCACAGATGACCTCTGCAGGCAGAGTTGTAGGTGGAGACCAGCGCCCTCAAGGCCTCATTTCTAGGGTCTTTCTGAAGAAGGCGAAGGACGGTGTTTGAATTCCATTTAAGTGTCTTTGTGCCCCTTCCGGATGGAAATTTATGAGAATTGTAATATCTTGTGCCTTGTTACTGCTCATGACGGGATGCCAGAAATTCCACTACAAACCTGTCCCAGGCTGCTTGTGCTGTATGCTCAGGGCCTGCGAGGTCCAGTGTAAGGGACCACATTCGCTTAGCCTTTTCTGCCAGAGCAGGTGTGGTCTCTGAAGTCCACTTAATCTGCCTCCCATTAGTTGTATACATTGCTTGCTGCAACACATCTGTGATATCATGGTGTTCAATTGGGTGAGTGAAGTGTAGCTCTTGCGGTAAGTGCTTGCTCTCCCCTCTACTTGCTATCTGGAATTTTGAGTTTCTGCCAAACAAGGACAGTGATAGAATTGTGAAGTCTGTTAGCGTTCTTGCTTTTTGATTGAAAAATGTGAATGAAGAGGATTGATCCGTGCTGGAGGGGCCGTTGACGGATCGAAGTCCCATTGCTTCGAGATCTTTTATTACTTTTTTCCCTAGCCTGTCCTATCTGTAAATTTCAGATGGGGATTGGTCTGGAATATGCCAGAAGGAGTTCTGCGCCGTGATAGCTTCTTCAGAGAGAACTGTTCCTAGTAGATTCATATTGAATTTGCTGCTTAGGTTCAATTCAGGGCAAAGTACTTTCTTAAGTAGTTCGTCAATGTTCTCTTTCAGCAGGCGTGCAGACTCCAGTTTACAAGTTTTCTCCGGAGGGATGTAGATGTTCATTAGGGCTAGGTGGAGGGTGGAAGACGCTTGTGTTGTAGAATGAAAAACTGTCAGGTTTTTGCACATGGGTGAGGGCATGTGGTGGTGCCCCTTCATTGCCGCGCTGAGATACGCAATGAGGCCGCCACTCAGGTTCCCAAAGCGGGCCCTCCTCATTGCTGAGACGTGATAACTCCCAAATCCCGGGATTGTAGGTGGAGATTCCGTCCAGGTATCTTGCAGCATTATTTTTTGGAATCACGTTAGGTATTTAAGTAGGCTCACATCCTCCAGTTTGTCCAGAAGCCCGTTAATGATCCAGGAGCACATTGCAAGATTGGATTTATCCTCCTGGTTGCCCATGTTTGGCCTGTTCCTTCATGCTTGTCCTGGTCGTATGCTGAGGGTGCTAGGTATCCAGCTCCAGTCGCTAGGGAGGTGGAGGCTCTGGAGTAGGGCGCGGGTGCTGTGTTTTGCAGTGCTCCCCGGGGGGAGAGCGTCTTGTTATGAAGTTCCTTACAGTTCCCTCGATTCTGCACGTCGAAAGTGCCTCTGGATTTGTATTTTGGATACATCAGAATTGCTGTAGAGCTTGGTCCACAGTTGTGCAGGGTCAATAGAGGTGTCCTAGGGGCAACTTGTGGCAGAGGCATTGTGCTGCAAGATCTTTTTTGAAGTCTGGTGGTCTCATGAGTTTTTGGCACTGTATGTGTGTAATTGCTCCCTCTACCTGATCTTTTCCTGATTTACTGCGTTCTGGGACATTTTGACCAGACGGGATCTTTTGTCAGTTTGTTGTGACAGTGAGGGGCAAGTTTGGTGTAACATGGTTATCAGCATCAGGTGAGGCAGTCCAGGAGGTAATGTTGTTCCTGAGTTCTCCATCAGAGGTGCCTGCTCAAGATTGGTCTCGGGCGGAAGTGGAGATAGGATGGGTCACCGGTCTGGAAGGGCTGGACAACCCATCCTTAGTTCCTGCGTGGGGAATATGTGCTTGGTTCTGGGGTCCTGAGGGGAGAGCAAGTCAATATTTTGGGTATTTTGGGGCCTGCTGCCTGAGTACTGAAGAAGGAAGAAATCGTCTTCTTCTCAAGTGCCTTTAGCCTATGCTTCCTCCGGGGCGTAGGTGGTAAATAGTATTTGGGTGAAGTGCCACTTGTGGTGGGCGGAGGGGCCTCAGTGTTGCAAGAAGGCCCTGAGTTCCGTTTCTCAAGGAGGCAGCTTGGCGGGTCGGAGTTATGCAAGGATGTTTTAGGGGCTGTGCTGTTCGGTTGTTTGCTGGAGTTCGCTGTACGTGTGTAGGCTCCTGTTCAGAGGATTTGGAAAACTCTGAGGATGCACCCTGCAGACGTGTTGCGCGAGGTTGCAGAGGGTTGTCACTCATAGTGTTAGTAGCAGACCTGGGATCACCTGCCCCATTTTGGCCCAGAGCTCTTTTCAAGTCCTGAAAGACTCCGCTTAGAGTTTCTGAAAGGGATCCTAATTTATCCAAGACTGGAGAGCATGTGCACGGACAGGCAGGTAGCCAGGAGTCAGCGGAGTTCTGAGCTCTAACTATCAGATTGTTAAGATCTGTAATTTTTTAGTCAATTCCTGAAGTGAAAACTGTTAGTGTATTTAGTAGCTTGATATGAGTGTCCATTTTAGTGGACTGGGAGTTCAAGACTTCAGCGCTGAGCTGGAGGGTGCCTTGTATAATGTTCAAAACTTTTGGTACATCTCGATCTGTGGTGGTCTCAAATGATATGGTGATGCCCGGTCGGACCCTGGTGTCACAGCAAGAGACTGCAGGCGAGTGTGAGGTAGAGCAGGATTGGTTCAGACCCAGGGCGCCATCTCCGTATATTGCCACCATTGCCTCCCATTACAGGGAGGTGAGCGATGCAGGATTCTGCCGTGTACAACTTAATGGTTTATCCTAGGGCACACGGCTGTCAAAGTTATTTGGGGGGGGGGGGGAGGGTGAGATAGGCTGAGACAGGATCTATCCATTGGGTACTTTGTTGAGTGCCGACCTGACATTGGGTCTGCTCAGATTGCACTGAAGGTGGTATCACTGATACAGACTCTTGATGGATAGTTCGGATTTAAGCCTGATGAGCCCGGTAAACAAGATTGAGCTGAATTAATGCACTGGGGTGGCTGCCTTGATGCCGACGATAGGAGGGAGGAGGAGAGAAAGTAATTGGGTTCTCCTAAGTTAGATCTGCGTGGCTGTCGCAGCTATCAGTTTCGCCTATGGGCAGGAGCTACATTCCAGGGCCATGTGAGTGCACCTGTGCCACTGTAAAGGATTTAGTTGTCATTTTTAGGGCTGACGTTTTGTAGCTGTGAGAATGTCTTGCACAGTCCTGGGGCCTGCCGGATCAGTCCTGCTGTGGGGCCATGGCTGGCTGGTTGAGTTTGAGTTGTATCCTGCAGGGGTCCTGATGGATCAGTGTTGTCAATAACATTGATTAGGGTCTTGGGTGTAGCGATCCTCCCTCCCTGGACTGGCTTCTTACTTTGGCGAGACATAGGGGGGAACCCTAGTTCTTCTGGAGTGCATCTTCGCCTCATTGCTCTCTTGGGCTTGCGTCTTTATTACTGTGCTTACAGGTAGCAGGCTGGGTGAGTTGGGTGCAGGAGGCGAGTGATGGGTGGCAGGTGGGGCAGGAAGTAACTGTTTGCTGCAGTCTCTTGGCTCCAGGCCGGACTCCCAGTCAAGTGCTGAAACAGATTCAGCAGCCACAGAGCTGCTAAGCAGAAGATGCTAACCGGATCCTCACACGAGTGCAGAGCAGCCCAGGGGGCGCAGCCAGTGGGAGACAGAACCAACATGAGCAAATCCGGAATAAGGAGCCAGCCAGTGGCCAAAAGCACACACAGGTTGGCTCATTTCTTTAATGAGAGAACTGCTGAGGATGCATGTAGGCACAGATAAACATGCCTTCCTAAGCAGGCCAACCATTTGTATGTGCTGCACAAACGGACAAAAGCTCTGAAAAGCTATTGAAATAGTTTACCATTCTAAATAGAAAGGGCTAGCTACCCAAAAGGTTGATAAAAGGCAAGAGATTACCGGACTAAGTGCATCCAAGTTACCATAAAAGTAACTTTATTCTTATAGTGGTGATACTTTTTATATGATATACCAATTCAGGATGCTGAGCCCAGCCCAATATATTGATCTGTTTCACCAAATGTGATCCTCTATGGTGGATGCGTACCTCTTTTGAGGATAAGGACAACCTTTTGAATTGTTTTGCAGTTTACCTTTATGCGAGTGGGAGCCAGATGTATTTGTGAGTGTCCGTTGCCGAGGTAAACTTTAATGTGAAGCAATTGTGTGACTACTTTTGTCAGTATCAGCATCTCTGCGTGTCCTTGGCATGTTAACGCATTTCTTCTTGCTCCTGCAATCCTCGACTATGGAAGAGTGACATTTTCTGACACTATTTACGTTCTTCACACGATTTCCGAGTTAACGTGTATACTCTTTTGGGGAAATGTACCTGGAGATGGCGTGCCTCTCTTGTCTTTTCAGTCCAGTGTGTGTTTATATATATTCCTTTGTTATTCTGCTTTAATTACTCTGTCCCCTGGACCTATTCTGTATGTTGTATTATGGTGTGACTAACCGTGGTTGCGTTTCAGTCATATTTGATGGAACATCGCCTCCTGATTTTGTCTTCGGAAATGTATCGTTGCATGTTTGTACCTAGCCCTCACTATGGATGTGCTGCACTCTGAGGGCAGTTGGTGTAGATGGTCTATTTGAATCTTTTTTCTCGTTATTTAATCTATTCTGTTTGACTTGAGTGCAGCTCAGCACAGCTCAGTTTGCACAATACTAGTTCCTTTGCAGTTTTCGCGGTCCTTTTCACCTAAAATGTATTTGTCGCTCCTGTCTTAGATAATTGTGTCTTTCTTGTTGTGCAGTGATTTATGCTTCTTCGAAACACGACTGCTGCTGCATTCTCTGAATATTAACATTAAATGCTTTTCTTTGTTATGTGCAGATTTGCAAAACACTGCCTTTGCAAATTTTAATTTGCAGGTGTAAGCCGTTAAAATGCAAAGAAGTAACAATTTGAAGAGGGTAAAAGAGTAAAGCAAGAACGTTTACTCGGAGGTCTTCGTTTAATACACATGTAGTCCAGGTTGATAGTTGATTTCATTAGCAAATCTCATTGTTATGCAATGTCTGTTCTTCTGCAGCAAAATGAATATGTTATTGTCGCAAGCTGGGCAAAGTGTGTGTCTTAGAGCGTGCATGTGATGTTTAGAGATAAATTAAGGGCATACATTCAGAGCTTTCTTTTCGGTTATAATATTGATAGACTGCTGGAACACGTGTTCGTGAAATAGAATAGTTGATGAAATGTGCAAGATTTAGCGTTCCATTTCTGTTTTATCCCTATTAATACTTACCAGCAGCAGTAGCTGGACTTTAATAGCTTTATATCTACATTAGTGCAATCGCGTGTTCTGGAAAAAAAAAACCTATCTATAACCATGTTCTGTCTTAGAATACTACCGGTTGCAGACATAGTATGGGGAAAGATGTACTAATACAATGTTGGCAGCATGAAAATACAATGATTTCAAGATCATTGACTAATCAAAGAAGAGCAGCGGCCAAATTCAAAGGCCTCTGTATAAACAAAACCTGCCTTATCTAAATGATTAAAATAAAAATAAAGGCATCTGACATAGATAGGTGAGCCTAATTCAGTCATCTTCAATAACATGTATTCGTTCTTGGCTTGTAATTACAGCAAACGGAAATGTGCAATAGGAATTGATGATAATGCTCCTTTTTGACTGGGTGTTGGGTGAATTACTGAAGGGTCCTTGTTGGTCTGTTACTATTACTTGTGATCAGAGGCCATCAAATGGGCAAGTGTTAAACAAATTCTTTGTTCCGCCTGACTTTCAGTGCTTTGCTGTCTCTGTTCCCGTTACATAGGAAGGAAACCTGGTAGCGAGCGGCAAAATCTTTTTTTTATTTTCTTTTTAAATGCATGGTATGTCGATATACTTTGAATGAGTTAGTTATCCCCTGAAGGATAGCTTGGATTTAAATATCGCTTCTAACCAGCGTTTGTGCATATTTTATGTGCACTGTGGTTCAGAAAAAGATGTATCTCTTAAGAGGCGTCTGTCTAACTCTATGTCTAGGAAGTGCATCACTTGGAATTTAACTGAAAGCTGCACCTATTCTGCTCCATCCTTCATTCTGATATTTTGAATTATTGACACCTCCGAAGAAAACTGAGAGCCTTATAAACATGTTGAGGAGTGGGCAAAAAAGTTGCCTTGTTTCTTTTAAACGTGATTCGTATCAGAACCCTTTTAGATGATTCAGTGAAGAAAATTAACTACCATGGTTAAAGTCCTTAATTTCCAGTCTAGTCTGTCTTTGATTTCAAGAATGTCAAACGTTTTTAAATAGACATATTTCTAAAACTTTTTTTACCGTAATTAATTCTAATTGTACTTGAGATGTAACGAATTAGCTGTGAAGCTTTTTTTTAGTATATATAATGCTTTTATGGTTCATACGATATGTATTGAATAAAGTTTTATGAATTGAAAATGTCTATACATCCCTCAGAACCTAGCCAACAATATTCCGGATTATTTAGTATACCATTTAGTGCTCCAATTGGTAAAACGTAAATGAAGTAAAAATGATAATGGAAATTCTCTCTACAAGCCTTTGTAGGTAAAAGGTATTCTGTTCCCTTTTTGTTGGTGAAAATGCGCAGAGATTGCCAATGTGGACACTGAACCAGTCCAAACACCACATTCAGTAATTGCCACGGGGGAAACTATTAAGGAAGAGACGCTGTCCTAGGGCTGGTGAGGGAGAAGGAAAAGCTGAGATACGAATGATCTGAAATATATCGTATATTCTGACTCTACAATGAAAGTAGAGGAGGTGAGACCCTTCTGTTTGTCTGTGAAGAATCTCCTTCACTGTCTTAATAAAGGGGATCAAATATGTAGTTAGTTAGTTAGTTTTTTTTTTTTTTTTTAATACTGCCAAACTCTGCATTGACTGTAGTGGCGGGCACACTTCTTTGTGACACCTGAGCCTGCGTCTGACTTCCTGGACTTTTACTTCAAGGATAGGCGCAATACCACATTGAACATGATAGCAGTCGGGTAGAGGGAAATACTAGAACTGAGTGGCGCCCCACTGTGTGATAAGAATTTTTAAGGCCTGGACGAGCTCCAACGTTGCTAGTTCAGGGTTCTGTTCTGTCCGAGGTTAGGAGGATTCATTCTTGAAGCCCGAGTGCCTTTCCCCTATATGTATCATGTGTGAAAGACAGGTGTCTGCAGGAAAGGTAGCGCACTTGAGAAAAGCACAGTGGCACAAAAACCTCGAGGAAGTTGGCAACCCAGGAAGACAGGAGCATCCTTGAGGTCGAAAAAAGATGTAGTAGGTTGAAGTCTAGACTGAAGGTTAATCCAGTTATCCCAGGAAAAATAGGGGAATAGAACCTGCTGAAAAATACTTCAGATGCGTTACGATGCTTTGAAAAGGAAGAAATGCCGTCCTTAGAGTGCAGACAGGAAGAACAAACAGCATAACGGATCACATAACCCCAGTCATAACCGATTTAGAAGAAAGGAATAGGGAAGCAGTGCATCTTCCTCTTGGAATTACAAGTTGAAACATTAGAACTGGACTAGAGTTAAGCCTTTAAAAGGTTTCTACAGACTTTTAGACCAGAGATAGCCCTCTTCATTAATGAACGCCATGAAGCTGCTGGTTAGTATCTGCCCTGCCCTTCTCTACCTTCCAGAAAAGCTAAGTTCCAATGTGTTGCATACAGGAAGCTTACTGAAGGGGCACCAACCAAGACCCCAGAATCAGACCTGGACCTGAACGCCGTAGGCTGCAGGTAAGAGTTTGCCTAAATGCCACAGATCAGAAGGGAACCTACCAGTATTGCGGTCGTCCCACGGGAAGCTTCTGGTACTGTGGCCATTCCACAAGAGCCATATGACTTAAAAGAGTTGCCTGTGAGCAGTCAAGGGTGCAACAAAGATTTGTTAAGAGACACATCCTAGGCATGCAACATGAGTGCACTTCATGTGAAACGGAGTGTTGAGTTGTTTGCTTAGTTAACACATTGAGAGGCAGGCCTGATTCTAGGTTTTACATATTATCCGTTCTTTTGAGAGATCTAAAGAGTGGCTAATACTGTTTTCTAGTGTAATTTGGAGACCTAAGTTATATGATCTCTGAGTGTCTTTGGTTTCCCTAAGCATGGATCACCTCTTTTATTGTTAACGATTGAGACTGTGTGCTTAGATGTTTTGATTCTATGAGGAAAGGTTTCATTGATGATTGGAATCTGTACGGGTGGATGGAGACTAGTGAAAAATGGAGTTATGCTTCTGATATACTTCTCCAGGGGCTACACTAGTCTGGAACTTTTCTCCAGGCATAGTTCTCCTGCGCAGCCAGGTGGCACCATACAGTGCTGTGCAGCTTCAACAGAGACTCCTCCACTCTGGTGAGTATTTGTTGTTCCATGCCTCATTAACACGGGTTGGGAACTTTCTCAGTGCTTTGCTGATGACATATTTTTCAGCTTTAGGAGAATGTCAGTGAGTAGGTTAAATGTCTTCTTCTAAGGTTTGAGGGTTTTAAACCTGATCACAGGTTCACAAGAAAATGGCCTTGTCAGATCCACGTCATTTGCACGTGGTGTTTCAGCTCTAAATAGGTGTGCGACTCCTGTTTTGAGTGCCGAGCTGTTGACTTTGTCAATGTTTATCTGTAAAAATGTTGTTTAAGAAAAAAAAGTAAAGCAATGAAAAAAATTAAAATATTGGAGAAAAAGCAATTACATATCTTAAGGTACCTCAAAACTGTGAATTGAATTCAGTGTTTTCTCTTTTTATAAATGACATGGCATGTTTTTCAAATATTGAACTGAATTTAAAAGAATAAGAATTTCAGAATGTAAAAGAAAATGCTTGCCAGGATTCCTCCATTTTCGCCTCTGCAATAGCTCTAGGAGCTGATTTACTTGCCCCTAGAAATGCCATGGTAAGTAATCCTTCTGCCTCTGAGCCAGGTGAGTGAGTGCAGTTGATGGGCCTTACCTCAGCACCATAAAAGTCTTTGTAAGCCAAAACTTGTGCTTTCATGCAATGTGTGGAATGCAAACAATAAAAATTAAAGTCGGCTTTTTGGTGTTACTCCAGCAAGCATATCCCTGTACCAGTGTTCTTACAGACAAGTAAGGGAGCAGCACGAGGTTATTTGATGAGTGAATCAGCGTATGAGGTAGAGAGCTAGAGAAACATACACTCTCATCGAATGCTGGATAAAAAAAGAAAGGAGTGGTCCTGTAAATGTGAGCAGAGGAATGATACAAGTCAGACAGTTTAAAGGAACATTATGAGGCTGGGCTACAGGGAAGGAACAACCGCAAGAAGAGGAAGGCATGCCATTGAAAAACATAGCCCACCCATTGTTTTCAACTGGTTGGGTTTATTGTCAATCTTGTATAAGGCCACAGGTAGCTCACAACAGGTCTTTAACCCCCAGACAGCTTGCACTGTCTTGTAGGTGCAATCTAAAAAGTGCCATACGAAAAATAAGTCAGCCTCTTTCTCAAATAAATACCGGACTCTTGAAAAAGATGGGATTGGGCCCCCCAAGCTCAATCATTTAGGCTTGGTAACTCTGATGACTCTTATTGCCATGCCATCATGGACTCCGATACCCAAGAAGCCATTGAAGCCATGCCAACCCATTGTCACCCTTTTGGTTGGCAGCATCAACACTGATGCCAAACTTGAAGCTGCTTACAACACCATCTTCAAAATCATAAAACATTATTTGAGTACCTAAAGGGAAGGTGAAAGTTGTTTTTAGAGCCCCAAAATTTGCCCAAGTGGAAAACCAATTTTAGTGCAACTCTCAGGCCATTACCATGTCTGGTAAGAAATGTGGCACACAGAGGTGACTTGAAAGCTGATAATGTCCAGTCCACCCTTAATACTTATGCTGACCTATATCTGTATTTACAAGCTGCACGTGGTTTGGATACCTCACCAGAAGGGGACAATTTTTAAACCTGTGGCAATTGTCCATTCACCACAGTAGTACAAAGACCAGCAGAAATGTTTGAGGTGGCCCAGCCATCAGCAGGTCAGAACCTAACATTCTGAAGTAGATATTACAGATATTCTCTTCAGCTTTGTAGCTTTTGCGTCCCTTTGTTGAGGTTCTTCTTGAACTTGTCCTTGCTGCACGTTAGAAGCCCTTTTCAAGTCCAGTAGCACATTGATAAATTGTCAGGTGATATACAGGGAGTGCAGAATTATTAGGCAAATGAGTATTTTGACCACATCATCCTCTTTATGCATGTTGTCTTACTCCAAGCTGTATAGGCTCGAAAGCCTACTACCAATTAAGCATATTAGGTGATGTGCATCTCTGTAATGAGAAGGGGTGTGGTCTAATGACATCAACACCCTATATCAGGTGTGCATAATTATTAGGCAACTTCCTTTCCTTTGGCAAAATGGGTCAAAAGAAGGACTTGACAGGCTCAGAAAAGTCAAAAATAGTGAGATATCTTGCAGAGGGATGCAGCACTCTTAAAATTGCAAAGCTTCTGAAGCGTGATCATCGAACAATCAAGCGTTTCATTCAAAATAGTCAACAGGGTCGCAAGAAGCGTGTGGAAAAACCAAGGCGCAAAATAACTGCCCATGAACTGAGAAAAGTCAAGCGTGCAGCTGCCACGATGCCACTTGCCACCAGTTTGGCCATATTTCAGAGCTGCAACATCACTGGAGTGCCCAAAAGCACAAGGTGTGCAATACTCAGAGACATGGCCAAGGTAAGAAAGGCTGAAAGACGACCACCACTGAACAAGACACACAAGCTGAAACGTCAAGACTGGGCCAAGAAATATCTCAAGACTGATTTTTCTAAGGTTTTATGGACTGATGAAATGAGAGTGAGTCTTGATGGGCCAGATGGATGGGCCCGTGGCTGGATTGGTAAAGGGCAGAGAGCTCCAGTCCGACTCAGACGCCAGCAAGGTGGCGGTGGAGTACTGGTTTGGGCTGGTATCATCAAAGATGAGCTTGTGGGGCCTTTTCGGGTTGAGGATGGAGTCAAGCTCAACTCCCAGTCCTACTGCCAGTTCCTGGAAGACACCTTCTTCAAGCAGTGGTACAGGAAGAAGTCTGCATCCTTCAAGAAAAACATGATTTTCATGCAGGACAATGCTCCATCACACGCGTCCAAGTACTCCACAGCGTGGCTGGCAAGAAAGGGTATAAAAGAAGGAAATCTAATGACCTGGCCTCCTTGTTCACCTGATCTGAACCCCATTGGGAACCTGTGGTCCATCATCAAATGTGAGATTTACAAGGAGGGAAAACAGTACACCTCTCTGAACAGTGTCTGGGAGGCTGTGGTTGCTGCTGCACGCAATGTTGATGGTGAACGGATCAAAACACTGACAGAATCCATGGATGGCAGGCTTTTGAGTGTCCTTGCAAAGAAAGGTGGCTATATTGGTCACTGATTTGTTTTTGTTTTGTTTTTGAATGTCAGAAATGTATATTTGTGAATGTTGAGATGTTATGTTGGTTTCACTGGTAATAATAAATAATTGAAATGGGTATATATTTTTTTTTGTTGAGTTGCCTAATAATTATGCACAGTAATAGTCACCTGCACACACAGATATCCCCCTAACATAGCTAAAACTAAAAACTAAAAACTACTTCCAAAAATATCCAGCTTTGATATTAATGAGTTTTTTGCGTTCATTGAGAACATGGTTGTTGTTCAATAATAAAATTAATCCTCAAAAATACAACTTGCCTAATAATTCTGCACTCCCTGTAGATCTGCATGACAAATTGCCAGATGACATAGATCTGCATTGGTCGCCCACTATTCCTGTCACCGAACACATCACTAGAATGTCTGGTGGTCCAACCTTCTCCTCAAAACTTTACCCAATTCTTTTTCCACAACTGCTATGGATATAGTTGAAATAACTGGACTGCATGGGACGTTTTCACCCCTATCAGTATCTCCTTTCGAAAGGCAAACACCACCTGCCTTCTGGGCCATTATAGCTACAGACTGTGGGAACTGGCAAAACTTTAGGAACAGGTCTACCATCCCAAGTAAGACATTTCCACCAGCAGCGCACAAAATGTTTCAGGCTATTCTAGGGCATTGTAGCCTCAGCAGAGACACCTCCTCAACCAATCCAGATGTCGCAGTAAATGTACTCCTAGTTCTCGGGCGGGGTGACTCTGGGAGTCACTAGCAGCAGCACATCCAGTCCCCTTTTACCTCTGCAGGTTCTTTTGCCTAAAAACCTTTACTCTGCCACCTCCCCTTACATCACCTTTTTCTGGCAGGGGAAGGTCTTCAAATACTTCACCTGCAAGGAGACTGACGATGGATCACTGGGTCAGTCAGGTAATCCTCAGTGGCGATGCTTTACCCTTTATGACTGTTCTTTCTGACTGCTCTCTTTCCATTAGTGTTCCCCAAAACTCCCTGCCCTGTTAAATAAAGAACAACTGATTTGTTGCCTCTGGAAGAAAGAGGATTTTATTTCCTTTACTTCCCAGATCCCAGTAAGGACAAGGGGCTGAGATCCATGCTCAACCTTCGCTTCTGAATCTGTTCATTTGGCTGAGCAAGGTCAAGATGCTTGCCCCGAGCCAAGTTCTGCTGATCTTCAGTACAGGGGATTGGCTGTCATCCCTGGAGCTCTAGAACTAATGCATAACTATGGCAGACATCCCTGCCTACAGATGTTACTTAAGGTTCACAATGCTGCCCAAAAGTATCAGGTTCAGACGGGTGACTGCACCAGCCATCTTTACAAAGTTTCTGACAGCTTTGACAGATTCCTTGCAATGATCAGGAGTCCATATACATTCTTGGAGACCGAATGAGGGTGGTAGAGACGCAGGTATTACATCCTCAGTGCACTCTAACTCTTCCCTGTGACTTGGGGTTTATTCAGTGCCCAAAAGTCTTACCTCACTCAAACACAGAGTTTAACTTCATAGGAGCAGGACTGGACTCGACCCCCATGAAGGCCTTTTCTCCTTCTAAGAGCATTGTAAATATTCGTAGGATGATTCTTAAGTTTCTGACTTTGACACATATTGGACCGGAAGACTCCATGCATGCTGTTGATGCCTCATGTTAGGTGGCAGATGAGAGCCTTTCAGTCGTGCCGGAGAACACATTGGATTTCAACTCATGGGGCCTCTCAGCTCAGGGACAGATCTTTCAATAAGTGCATCTAGACCTACACTTGTGGATGAACTTTTCCTAACATTTGCTGGGTCTTTCCTTCAGTCCAGTGTGGGCAAAGGCTACCATATGCCTTCTTAGTGTACTCTGGTGCCCATCTAGGTGACATGACAAAGCAAAGCCTTTTGTTGCAGCAGCTTCCCTACATAAATGTGTTGAAGCTGCAGGTGGTCTGTCTTGCAGTGACAACATATCTTACTTCCATCTGAGGCAGCACAATTCAGATTCTGCCAAATTACACCACCACCTTTCATGTATCAACAAGCTGGTAAGTGTGGGTTCCTGGGCATTATATTGAGTGGCAATTCACCAATGAAAGTTGGCTTATCTTGCTGTCGTCAAAGTGATAACAAATGCTGTCAGTTTCCTTTCAGTGGAGGACTACAAGTGGGAACTGTAGACTGAAATGATGAAGGAAGTGATTTCCAGATTAGAGGGTGTTGATTCCTGGATCTCCTTTCCACGGCCTGGAACAGGAAGTGTCTTTGGATTTGTGCCATACACTTTCCTCTGAATAGATCAATGCAGGATGCCTTTAGGTTTATCTGTTTTCGAGGTTTGCTCTGCATTTCAACCCATTTAACTTCTGTTAAAGGTCTATTAGCAGGTAGAGGAGAATTGAGCACAGCGGAGTCTCATCCCCCAGGTTAGGTGAGAAAGATCTGGTACACCAATTAGTTGGCACTCAGCGCATGGCCCCCTTTTCCTCTACTGCACTAGGGTGTATCTTTTCTCAAAGCACATAGCTCCAGTCTTTGAAAGCTGTGGATACTTGTGTGGAGCATGAGCAGTGTCTGCTAGAGTGCATTTGCCTTTCAGTTGAGGTTGTAGACTCATCTTGATTCCTACATGATCCGTTACAAAATCCATTAATGCAGGTTTCTGGAAAAAAGTTTAGTGGTGTGAGTCAAAGAGCATAAATTCTTTTGAATTCCACCCTTCTGGGGCCCTGTGAGTTGATCTGCCTTGATTCACATAGTCTGCTAGAAGAGGAAAGTTAAACACTATTTGGCTGACATGTCCACCTTTGTGTCTTGGCCAGACTTACTTGGTTATATCATCTGCAGAGCCATGTTTTCTAAAGGTTTAGTTGTTTCCTCCTACTCTGTTCATTGTTCCTCACGTTGGAGTTGAATTTTGTGTTGACTTTCCTCATCATAGTCCCTCACAGGCTGATGCAAAGTCCATCTGGTTCAGCTTCTTCCTCTGAAGACAGTACTATTGGTAGTGATAACTTAAGCCTGTGTGGTCAGAGCATTTCAGACCCTTGAATACATCCACCTTTCATAGTTTCCTGTTTTTCGTTCTGGATACATTGCATTGATCCTTCATACCTGCTTGTGCTTTCTATCCAAAGGTCTATCTACAGGCCTCAAAAAATAATTAAAATGTTATTAGACCTGCAGGTTGAGTAGCTTGAATAATCTACTCGACCCAGAAATGGGTCTCAAATTATGTGATCATAAGCAAATGTTGGATTTTATAGTCCCCTTTTCTTCGTTCTCACATGAGTGCACCTTCAAATGTGAGTTCATTGTTTCTGCTGTAAAAAATAAATAAAAAAATCCTCTTTTGTTTGATTAAATACAGTAAACTGCTCCATGTATAATAAATCTAGCCCACATATAGGATACACATAGGGTGACCACCTGGCATTGAGGCAAATTCTGGACAGGACTGTAAAAAATTCAGGACAAAGGGTCAAAATTCAGGACAAAAATTCTGGACAAAGGGTCAAAATTCAGGACAAAAATTCAAGAACAAACGTCAGTTTTACAGACACGTAAGAGAGGCCATGCCTCACTATGTTGTCAGTGCATTTATGTGCTCTTTTTTAACATAGCACTATTTATTCACTGTGGACCTTTTGTGATTGCCTCCTGGTGTGCTACATTCAGGTGTCACACTACATCCTTGTTCAGTAGTAAATTAATGCCCTTCACAGCAAGGCCATCCCCCCTACCCAAATCTACCCGATCTTTACTGAAGAGAAAGTAACAGCAACATTTTTATTATGTTTCTGAACATTTCAAAACCCCTGGCAAACAGTTTGGAAAACATTAAGGTAATTAACCTTATGCTAGTTTAAACAAATTGAACAAAAACATATGGCTTACCCCAACCGCCCATGGACTTTCAACCTAATTTTTTTTAAAGAGGCAGGGCAGATGGTGTGGGTGATAGTCTCACACCTAATGACAGGATGTGATGTACCCATAACTTGTCTGTAGTCTCACTGCACTAGAGTGTATGTTTGGGACTCTACATTTATCTCAGAAATGGGAGCCCGGACTACCAATCAAAGATAATAAAAGAGTAGGATGAAATCAAGATCAAATGGGAGATCCACTGCAAGTAATTCAAAGGGTTGTTGCTAACAACTGGATAAATAAAGAAGAGAAGAACAAGGTGGGACAAGTCCTAAAATCAGACAAGATGGGTCCACCAAGACTATTTGAAGGTATTGGGTACCTGGGGAGTTGTCTGCACACAGGAGCGAAACAGAGGGGCACTGTCAAGTGGTTGAACAATCAACACCCATCCACATTGGCAAACTCTTCTGGTGCAATGGTTCGCTGTTAGTGCTTGTGAAGGGTGAGCAGGGGCCAGACCCCTTGCAAGGTTGTGCAAGGCAATTGCCCACTTAGTCCATGTCTTTATATGGTTTTGAAATGGAGCAAAAGCCATACTAGAGATCTGGGTTATCCCTAAGTGTCAAGTACACATAGAATCTTCAAAACATTTGGGATGTAAATTGCACAAACAAAATTTACAAATTTTAAAATTTAATTTGTGTTTCTTTAACATATGGCACCGTTTTCGCCTTCATAGACAATTAGATCTCAGATTGAACTGGGAACCAGTTACCATTTGATACCTAGTGATTAATATCTCCCATTCTTACACTGATTTCCAGGATGAAAATCTCGGCAGAGCGAATGGTCCCTCCAAGCCCAGTTTGCTTTTTGGTCTTCTCTTCTGCTTTCTGTAGAGGCCATGTGGCACTAGTGAAGATGGTGTGCTACCCCAATGATAGTATTAATTTACAAACCTTCCCCTGCTCGTCCTTCATTCCTTCTTTAGACAGGCTTCACATCTGATTTGGTCGCTGCGGCGCCATCGGGAGCTCTTTCCACTCTAAAGATACCCATGACTGCGGGTGGATTAGGTCTTCTGGACTTAGAATGCTTTTATTCAGCTGCAGATGTCCAATGGGTGGCTCGCTGGCTTTCTGCCCACCTCCCTGCATGAGATGGGGTTTACCAGTAAAGACTTTTAAGGAAGGCTTAATGCACTGCTCATTGTTTCCTACTGACCATTCTATGGATCACCATCCAGGGTTATCATGCATGGCTTTCTCTTGCCTTGCCAGAACCTGTAAACTCACTGACACGAAGAAACCCTATGCTCCTGCACTACCTTTGCTGAGCCTTCCCACTCGCACATGATGGCTGTGCTCAGAGCAGCTCCATCAGTGGCATGTTGCAGGTGTCTTAAAATTGGGGACTTTGTTTCTGAACAGTGAGCTACTAAATTTCCAAACCCTTGTGACAGACTACCATCTTCACCCCGGTCAACTCCTTACTTACAACCACCTTAAATAATCATTAAATGCCCTATTTCATGTCTGCTACCTAGCACTAAACCTACAAGAGGTGTGCCAGAAGCTTTGTACCATAGGAAATGGTGACAAACTGATAGAATGGGTGTACAGACCTATCCTGCAACATGGAAACCACTCCAGGTCTTCTTGTCATACTACCTGGGTGATTGATGTAGCCAAACCTCTGCAAGATATGGACTAAAATACTGGACTTTCCCCACAAAGTATCCCACAGCTGTCACTTTAAGTAAATTCATAGTGCTTCCTTGTGAATGCATTCTGCCCGTTGCATGCCATTGGCCTTGTGGTTTGTAACTCACAATTTGTTGCTTTCAATTTGCCTGCTTTATTTGTTTTAGGCTATGCAGCTTGAATTCGTCCCTTCCCTTGCCAAAACCTTATTTATAGTATCCTGCCGAGTGCTCCATTTCTGTAAACAGGCCTGTAAATCTTGTTCTTATCTTATCATATTTGCTGTGCATTCAAAGAACAAAGTCAAATGTCAGGCTCTGTCTTCGGTGGGAACTTAGGGCCAGATGTAGGAAACGTTTAGCGACTCGCAAACGGCAAAAATTGCCGTTTGCGAGTCGCTAAACGCGTTTTCCAATGCAGAAATGCATATTGCGAGTCGGTACCAACTCGCAATATGCATTTCGGAATCGCAAATAGGAAGGGGTGTTCCCTTCCTATTTGCGAGTCTGAGTGGTATGCAATACCATTTGCGACCGCGTACGCGGTCGCAAATGGTGTCGCAGTTACCATCCACTGCAAGTGGATGGTAACCCACTCGCAAATTGGAAGGGGGTCCCCATGGGACCCCTTCCACTTTGTGAATGGACCCAAAAATATTTTTTCAGGGTAGGTAGTGGTCCAAGGGACCACTACCTGCCCTGAAAAAAAACCGAAACTAAAGGTTTCGTTTTTTTTCTTTTTTTTAAGTGCAGCTCGTTTTCCTTTAAGGAAAACGGGCTACACTTAAAAAAAAAAAAAAAAACTGCTTTATTGAAAGCAGTCACGAACATGGAGGTCTGCTGACGACAGCAGGCCTCCATGTTTGCGAGTGCCTATACTCGCTATGGGGCCGCAATTTGCGACCCACCTCATGAATATTTATGAGGTGGGTCATTGCGACCCCATAGCGAGTCGCAGTCGGTGTCTGAGACACCTTACTGCATACCAATTTGCGACTTGCAAATTGCGAGTCGCAGGGACTCGCAATTTGCAAGTCGCAAATTGGTTCTTTGCTACATCTGGCCCTTAGTGTTTACTTTCCTTTCTCTGACTTCAAAGTGAGAGGATTTATGCAACAATCTTGCTGGATACTGGGGTTTGGAAAGTGTTTTTTCTATCACATGACAACATTTAAATAGACTTCAGAATATATCAGAATTGCACCCGACTCTGTATCACTCCACTTTACGCCACTCCATGCCACTGTTCTCTTCTCCATTCGGAACCACTCCACATTATGCCACTGCTCTCTATGCTACTTCACACTATGCCTCTCTACTCTACTCTGTACTACTCTAAGCCGCCACACTTTGCGCCTCTCTACACCACTGCGCTCTGCTCGTCTGCACGCCATACCACTCCAGTCTAGGCAACACCAATCTAATCCGCACAACTCCACTCTCTGCCACTGTGCAACGCTGCACTCTACGCCACTGCACTCTCAGCTAATACACTCTATGCTAATGCACTTTACTCTGTAACACTCAACTCGATGCCCCTGCACTCTACATCAATACACTGTACATCATTCTAATCTACTCTGCACCTCTGCACTCTACACTACTTTACTCTATGCCATCACACTCTATGCAACTCCACTCTAACCTGCACTTCTCCACTCTAAGCCACCTCACTCTACTGTGAAATAATCTACTTTATGCCACTGCACTCTGTGCTACTGCATTCTATGCCACTGCACTCTACCCTGTACCTCTCCACTCTATGCAACTGCACTCTACTCTGAAACAATCTATTCTACGCCACTGTACTCTATACCATTGTGACCACTGCACTCTAGTTCAATGCACTCTACACCACTGCAAGCTGACACTCTGCAACACTGCTCTGGCCGCCACTATACTCTACACCACTCTGCCCTGTACTACTGCATTTTGCACCAATATACTCTATTCCACTGCATTCTATGCCACTCTACTCTGCCCAATGCCACTCTGTGCAACTGCACTCTACACCAGTGCACTCTAAACAACTGCACTGCCCTTTACTCTGCACCACTGTACTCTATGCCTCTGTTCTCTGTACCACTCTACACCACTGCACTGACACTCAACTCTGCACTCTATACCACTCTACGCCACTGCACTCACTGCAATGTGAGTTTACTCTGCAATCTATGCCACTGCACCACTCTACACTACTGCTCTCTCTGCTACTCTATTGTATGCCACTCTACTCTGTCCCATGCCACTCCATGCCACTGCACTCTACGCTAACGCACTCTAAACAACTGCACTGTACCCCACTGCACTGTACTTTGCAACACTGGGCTCTACGCCACTGCTCCTATTCTACTCTACTCTACTCCACTCCACACCACTATGCCACTAGCTTTAAGCCATGCTGAACAGCAGCTACTCTGGTGTATAACATGGCTAATGGCTAAAACACATTAGCAAAGCCAATAACTCTTTCGTAGATGAGACCTATTGGCTTTGCCAACGTTTGTTAGTACTATGACCTACCGAGGTACCTGAAAGAACTGTGAAAAATACAATTACATCATAATAAAGGCTGCTACAAAATGCGCAAATACATTTCGGTTAAATTAAAAAAAAGTGCTTCTCAAATACAGATTTGAATAATATACAGTTTATACCTAGTGATAAAAAAAATTATAACACTCCATTAAAACCACACACTCCACAGCTCACCATTACAATTCCTCTCTAAAAGAAAATTCTTTGCCACCAGAAAACTTCAAGTGACTCCTTTTAGTAAAGTCAATGCAGGTTTTCAAGCCCCTTTGTATTTGCAGATTTACCAGTTGCCCACATTTGCATGTCTTTAGGGAAGGAGACCCCCTGTCAAGGCCTTTTATTATCTGTCTGCCCCTCCCTCAGAGCACTGGAGACCCCCTGCCTTCCAGCCCAGCTGGGGAAACTCCTCTGCCTGTAATTTCGCTCTGCCTCCGTTGCCCTTTAGGTGAAAGGCTAAAATTACGGACAAATGCCATCCGTTAAAGCTTTCATCACGGACAACGGACAGCAGGGCGAAATTACGGACAGTCCGTGAAATTTACGGACGGGTGGTCACCCTAGATACACATAATCCATGCATGACTTGCCTTACTACTAATATTTGCCATCAGGGCAGGAGTGTTTTTGTTTTTCAGTTTGTTTAAACACTCACTTTTAATAAACATATCACTAAAGCATGATGTGGTGGCGCACTGTCATTTACAGACAGTAAATTTCCAAGAAATGCCCAAGAACCCTCCAACTAACTTGCAGCTTTAATGATAAAACTATATAATGTATTAACAATAATCTTTGAAAATTGGGTTTCAGAAAACATTTATCATTTGCACATCACCAATTAAAGTGTTTTGGACTTTTTTTCATTCTATTAAAATATTTTTGTCATCACACAGAAGTAGAAAAAATGATCTTTCACAGCTACTGAAATATATTTTGATATGTATGTAAAGTTGATCTAGTTATACAAATGTTGTATGTTAAGAGAAACCTGATACCAAAAGCCTTTCATTTCACCTATGTCCAGCAGTTCACCTTACAAAAACCTTGAACTCTTCAGTCACAAGGAAAAATATTTGCATTGCAAGAAGACAAACTGACTTTTGACCTCCTGTCTCTGCAAACGTGACAAGAATAAGAATTAAAGCATCTTAATTGCTAATTCAGTTTTTGACTAAGCAGATCTTTGTCCACTCCCCAGAAGGGTCGAGTGAAATTGAAAAATAACTAGACCTTGTCATGGCCAAGGGTCCAGTAGATTTTTGGAGCACTGAATCTACCATTCAAATGGACCAGTCAATTACCCTTCCATTCTTCTTCCTTCCTATTCAAACTACAAAAGTGGAGGAGTTGCTGTGTAAACTTTACCACAAATGTGCTATTTCCAGTTACATCAAATGTAGACAGAATAGAGTAGATGATCAGTTCTTTTTGAGCTTCATCTGAAATAAAAAGGCAAGATGACCAAACACCGCATTAATCACAGGGTATCCTTTGTATCAGTAATTTCTGGGTCTTATTCACGAATTACCCTCAAGAAGCATTTGTGCCCATTCCACAATGGCTGTCGCAACAGGGGAAATGGCTGACATCTGACAGGCTGCTACATAGTACCCTTTGCATAGTTTTGTCAAACATTATTGCCTCACAGTCCAAACATAGAATTATAGGTATTTATCCAGCTCTGTTTTGCATGACCTTCTTGGTTAATCAGTAAATAATCAATCTCGCTTCCCAGGTGGAAGAGTTGTTTTAAGGCTTTTATATGATGCGACTTGTAGGAATATGTATCCATTGAGAGAAAAAGTTACTTACCTTCGGTAACCATATCTCTGGTTTATGCATAATCTGCAGATTCCTCTCCACCTTCCCTCCTCCCGTAATCAAGCAGTGCTGTGAATAATAAAATCCAAAGTGTGCAACCATGCTGCGTGCTGTAAATTGTCACTGACACTTATAGGTTCCTCTTTGCATGTCTTGATGGGATGAAGAAAAAGTACCAATAACGGACTCTAGTACACCCCTTGATATATACTCCAGTGTCAGCATACCCGGCTGGTGTATTTGCGAAAGAAGCGGAGTGTCGCCACGAGGTGGTGTTTCAGAGCTATGGTTGAGGAAAGGTTTTCGGTTCCAGTATTAGGCCAGGAGGATATTCATGAAATGAGGAGTCTGCAGGAAGATTTGTAAACCCCTACAAATGTAATAGAAGCAAACTATTATTTTTAACTTTTTGTTGCGCCTTATATACTGATTTCTGCACTGTTACAGGTCAGTCACAGAAGAAATCTGCAAGATCAGGTTTCTTTTTTTGATAGCCGGAAACGTGACAATATGAAAAGCAAGGACCTTCAGGGGACAAACATGATTAATAATTATTCTTTGGGATGGGGTATGGTTGGTGATTCAAAAAGGAGGAGTTGAATTTTAGGGCAAAGAACAACGTTAGTTCTTTATATTAGTACATTTCCTCGAAGTATTCCAATGAGTGAACTGTACATAGTAACTTTGTTCCATCTGTAATTTTGGGACGATGTAAGTCGAAGTTTAAATAAAAAGGCTTTGGTACGTTGGGCTGCTTCCACTCCAGAAGTGAATTTACTGTGTGTTATCGCCATCATTTTAGTTCCTCGAGCTAACCAATACGCGTAATGAATGTATTTTATAAAGTTATGAGGGAACTGTTTTTATTGGTGAACAAAAAGTAGATGTAGTTTCGTGGAAACGAATGAAGCGTGTGTGCCATTTCGGTGAAGCATTTCGTGTTCTGAATATTTTTAAGATAAAAAGTGTTATTTTTTTCATTTATTTCTGAATCCATTTTTTCCTGAAAAACGTATTTATGGTTGTATTTTTGTTTTTGCATAATATTACTTTTTTTTTTTTTTTAAATCAAAGCTTGGTAATAAACTAGTTAGTATTTTTTAGTGCCTCTTTTTAGAATTAAAATGAATATCGCATATTTGTGTTCACAGCGAGACAGGTCGTATTTTGGAAAAGCATAGCAAAATAAGGATAGGCTTTATATAACACGAAACTGACGGATGTGATTAGCTCTTTCATGTGACCAAATATATTAAACAGAAAGTGGACTTGAATCTGAAATTATGATATTAGTTATCCAAAAATTAACTAACTAAATCGTGTAGACTATCACATCTATTTAATACCATACTTGTATTATTTATTGGAACTATTTGATCGTACAGGAACTGTATTTAAACGTTTGGCCACTCAGCAATTAGATATTGCACTTTATCCACCTTTCGTGTTTGAATATCTGCTTTAAATGAGACAAGCAATTCTGAAACGACTTGGAATTTTGTTCCTTGGTGGACTCTGTCTGCATTTTGGTTATTGATTACTAGAAGTTAGCGGTGCCAGACATTATTATTGTGTTTAAGAAGAAGTAGTGAAATTATGTACTGAGATTTCTCATTTATGTGAAAAAGTTAAAATAAAATGCATATCGCATTGTTTTTTTACATGCTGTGTCCTCGTCCTCCATATTCTGTCATAACACCTCGTTTACTGTATATCTTTTAGTCGTTGAGAGCTACCAGAAATTAATGTGCAGTACAGTAAGATAATTACATGCTGTGTTGCATGTCGGAGGTCTCAGTTTGTACTAAGCCACAACAGACCCTTATAACCATCCCCGCTTGCTGCTCAATGACCGTCAGTGGGGCTGAGTAATAATTCGGTTTTAGAATTTTCCCGTTTCCTTCTCAAGCTAGAAAACCCGTTACATATACTTTGACTCTACAAAGGTAGGCTTTGGTGGTTGGTATACAGTGTTGTAGGTAGCTGTAATTTGTTAATGTTCACTGAGTAGAAAGGAAAGGCGTAGTAGTACAGTTACTGGTGGTCGTTGTAGCTGTGGTGTATATAGAGTGATGTAACATCTGTTCCTTGTTCCATTCCTTGTCACTGTCTTTAATTATGAGGAGGCCCACATCCTAGAGCCTCATTCTGTAGCACCTGTTTATTTTATTATACATTATTAGAGGTATAGGTATCCTCTGTTTACAAGTGTTCTTGAGTGTGGTATTACTTAATGAAAGAGGGCTTTGGTTTCCACTGATTCTTTTCTCCTATAATATCGGATGATGATTAACTGAAATAGTCCTCAGTCAAATTGAGCTGGGTAGTTGGAGTCCAACTGGTTTTCTGTTTCGAGTTGGCACATTTGCTGATTTCTTAGTGCCAGGGGTTAGAAAACCGAACGGTGTTCTAGGATAATCTAGAAAATGTATCAAACTATTCTCACCATCAGAAGACTCTGACAAGTATTAGTTTTAGTTAGCCATTTGTCTATTAAACGAAAAATGAAAACAGACGCAATATTTACACATTCTGCTTAAATAGAAATATTACTATAATTTCTACCTAGATAAAACTAACATTTCTTAAAACTCTATTGAGAGTGTTTTTTAATCAGTGGCACAGTGAGCACGTCTGGGCATACCCTTCTCAGTTAGGGTGACTTTAGCAATACAAAAGGATGATTGGGAGAGTGCTGAAACATTTCAATCACTCACCCCCAATCACTGGATTGAAGGACCTGGCCTGGCAGTTCGGGCTGAATTGTTCCCTTGGGGAAAAGGGGCAAGACTGATTTGCAAATGGCTGGGTCCAAACTGGGGTGGTATTGTGAGCAAAAAAACAATGGATTAAACCCAGATCTGTTACTGGGGGTGAGTGTTTGAAAAGTTTCAGCAGACTGCCATCCTCCTTTTGTGTCATTAAAATCATTGCCATCATTCTGTTTCTGACTAACCGTGGAAGGGAGCTAGCTACTTTAGGGCAAAACGGTGATTCCATGTGTGAAATCTGTTGGTAATCCTCCATCCATGGCCTTTAATTACTTTCTTCAATTTTACATACGTAGGACATGCTTGGGGTGGGGTTTAGGGATTCTTCAAACAGTGGGAGGAATTGGTAGTTGATGCTTGGTTGCTGAATATTGCACGGTAGGGACACCAGACAAACTTTCTGTCTCTGTGTCCACATTCCACATGAGTCCCTGGACACAGGCCTAGGACAAAAAGATTGGTTTCTAGGAGTGAAATCAATCTCTGCTTATGAAGCAGACCATCTCCTCTGAAAGAGCAAAAAAAGTTTTTTTTTTTTTTTTTTTCCCGCAATGTTTTCTGGTATCAAAATTCATGGGTGGATTCAGGATGATCATTCATCAGAAGAAAGTGAATCAGTTTCAGTTTGTCCAGACAATTCGTTTTAAAATAAATGGATAACTCAACAGAATAGCATTGCCCTAGGTCTGACATGGGAGTTAAAGGCAGTCATGTACCTCGAAGATGTCCTATCTTCACATTTCTATCTGGTCACATCACCAATTCCTGAGGTTTGTAGTCTTGTCATCATACTACCAGTTCAGTGTTCTCCTATTTAGAGTGACATCTACTTCCACAGGTTCTTGCCCTGGCAGTGGCTCTCTTGCACAATAAGTGAGTAAGTCTGTCTCTGTATCTGGATGATTGCCTAAAAAAATCTACAAGCAGAACCAAGACAGTTAAAAAGATATGGAGAGGGTGTCAGATACTGAAGTTCCTAGGACGTCTGATCTCCCAACTCTGTTCAAGGCTCCTCCTCTTTCAATGAAGCAAATCAGTATGGTGGTTCACCTTCCAAGTTGCCTTCTGATGTTGCCTTAGGATTTCAGGCCAGTAGGGGTGTTTCCACCTGTAAAGCCTATAATCAACATTAAGTTTCCTTTTAGAAGTGGTGTATTGAGAATTTTGTATTTTCTTGGGCTTTAGATCGTGGTTTGCTGTTTTTATGGAACTGTTTTGTTTTGGATTTATCCATGGCCAATCTGAAGGTTTGATGGGCAGCCAGCCATTGGTGCATACATTTCAAGGGACAGAACAAAGTTTGAGAAGGAGCTCCTCCGTGGAATTTAACTTTGAGTTGGCCTGTCTTGTAATCTACTCTTCACCTTAGAATAATACCTAGGTGTCAGACTGGGTCTGGATATTTTTTGTGATCAGTACCCTTGTGCCCAACGAGGTGCCGTTGTTCAGCTCTGCTTTGGCTTCATCTACATAGTCTCTGCCGGAAGTGAAATGCCTAGTACCTATGTAGGTGTCGCCCCTGTGCTTATCTTTCGACAAAAGTCAGTGCTGATCCAGGACGAGTTACCCCAGTCTTTTTTGACTGACCCTTTTTGGACTTTTTGTCGACATTGTTTCAAGACCTTGTCTCCTGGTGCATCTGGATGTCTGCCAGGAAAAATGGGTGTTAGACCTATCAGCTCTTGGTGTGGTTTCCCCTGCCTCTGACCTCCTGTATTTGAACCTGTGCTGAATTTACTTTTTGCTGGCTTTAGGGCTCTGGGCACTTTACCACAGCCGACCAGTGCTAAAGTGTAAGTGCTTTCTGGCTAAATGATATTGGTGGTTGGTTTATCTATGATTGGTACACTTGATTTACTAGTAAGTCCCTAGAAACATGCACTATGTGTGCCCAGGGCCTGTAAATAAACTGCTATCAGTGGGCCTGCAGCATTGATTGTGCCACCCATATGAAACAAGTCTCAGACCTGCCACTGTAATGTGTGCGCAGTTTGAAACTACCAGTTCGACCTGGCAAGGGCACCCACTTGCCAGGCCTAAACCTTCCCTTTTACTACATATATGTCATCCTTAAGGTAGGCCCAAGGCACCCCAATGGCAGGGTGCAGCATATTTAAAAGGTAGGACATGCACTGGTATGTTTTACGTGCCCTGATACTGAAATACTGCTAAATTTGTTTTTCACTATTGCAATAGGTTAACATGGGGATTGCCTTGAAATATCTTTCAAGTGTAATTTCCCATTGGGAGCAGATAGCGATGTGGAGTTTGGGGCCTCTGAACTCACAAATCAGAAGATGTTAGCTCTCTAGGCCAAGGGAGCTATAGAGAAAGTGCTGACATCAAAAGTAGGTTGTGGTTGCTATTTCCACTACTTTATGGTGCCCAATAAGGGCAGAGGCCATTGTCCTGTTCTGTTGACATGAAGAATTCCAGTCTTTCCCTACCTTGATGATTGGCTGCTGAAGATGGGCTCACAACAGACAGTTGTCTCCTACCTTCAGACTACTGTGAACCTTCTGCACTTGCTAGGGTTCGCTATCAATGTGCAGAAATCACACCTAACTCCTTCTCAGACACTCCCTTTCATCTGAGCTGTTCTGGGCACAGTGCAGGTTTGGGCTAGCCTCCTGAGTGGTGAGTGTAGGATATTCAGGCTAGGATGCTGACGTTTCAGCCTCTATCCTGGATTTCGTTAAGGCTGACTCTCCAGCTGTTTTTCATCATGGACTCTTGCTTCCTGCTTGTGACACATTCCATTTGGCATATGAGCGGTCTGCAGTGAGACCTGAAGTTCCAGTGGGCACAACATCAGGGTAATCTCTCCAACTTGGTCTGGAGCTCGGAAGGAACTGTAAAAGATCTGTAGTGGTGGCTAACGAGCCGCAATTAGGTCAGTGGAAGACCGCTCTCTGTTCCCCAACCAGAACTGACCGTGGTGACAGATGTCTCTTCTGAGCTGATAGGACCATCTGGGTGAGGTGGAGATCAGATGACTCTCGTTTCTGGCAGAATCTGGACTCCACATCAACCTGTTGAATCTCCGAGTGATCTGGCTGACATTGAAGAACTTTCGTCCTTTATTTGGGGGAAGGTTGGTACAGGTGTTCACGGACAACACACCATATGTTATTGAAACAAGCAGGGCGGGGTGGGGTTGTGGACCCCTTGTCAAGAGGCACTGCACCTCGGGACATGGCTGAAATTTCATGGCATACCCATGGTGGTTCAACACTTGGTGGGCACAAAGTCTTTTCCAAGAATGGGATGAGCCTTGGCTGGATTGGTTTGCCTCTGTCGAACGAGCAATGTCTGCAGTTTTGTGTGCTGGAATTTCCAAGGATGCTCTAAATCAGAGACTCTTTCTTCTAGTTGATACCCATTGTCTGCCTTTCTGCCAAGAACACTCCTGCCCAAAGTTCTCAAGAAGATCAGGAACAACCAGGTCCACATCATTTTTGTGGCTCTAGATTGGGCACAGAAATTCTGGTATCCTGAGGAGTCTGGTCCTTTGGTCAGGCTGCCTCTTTGGGAGGATCTTCTGTTGCAGCCACAGGGGGGCAGAGTTCTGCAGCCAAACCTGAAAGCGCATTGCTTTTGTGTAGAGACTGAGGAGCGACAGTTGACAGCTTTTGACCTTTCGCCCCAAATCTGCAAAGTTGTCTTGCCAGCCAGGCGTCCCTCCACCAAGACCTTGTACGCATGCTGTAGGGACAGGTTCATTGCATGGTGTACAGATAAACAAGTTGATCCTGTCTGTACCCCTTTCCCTTGTTCTTTTGGTTATTCTTACCAATAGGTCTCTGCTTGGGCACATTGAAAGGTTATATGTCTGCCAAATCGCCATTTTTTAGGTTGCCAGATCAGCCTTCCTTTTTTCAGATTTGCTATTGTAGGTTTCTCAAAGGTCTAAAGCATACATTTCTTCCAGTTCCTTTTATTATGCCACAGTGAGACCTGAATTTATGTTCTCAAATTTCTGATGTATGCTTCCTTCGAGCTGCTACACAACTGCCCTCTCAGGCCCCTTACTGTGAAAATGGCTTTCCTTGCGGGGATATAACCTGCCTGGAGGGTCAGTCAGCTACAGGCACTATCATCTTAACCTCTGTACCTTAACATCTACCCTGACAAACTGGCCCTGCGCATTTGAGAATCCTTCTTACCGAAAGTGGTAAGCTCTTTCATACAGGCCAGACCATCACTTTGACTACTTTTAATGCTCTGCCTTACCCTTCTAAACAAGAAGAGAGGCTCCACTGGCTGGACCCAAAAAGGGTGTTCTACCTTGACTGCACAAAAGAGTTCCGGTGGATGAAACAGACCATCTCATGATGGATTGTGCTCTGCATCAAAATCTGCTACATATTGCCCAAAAATCAACCTTCTCAACATTTGCAAGCTCATTGTACCAGAGCCAAGCTTTGCGTTAGCTAATGGAGTACCTCTCTGGATACCTGTCAGGCAGCAATGTGGGCTTCCCTGCATACTACTTCCTGAACAGTCGGGTCCAGCGTTATGGGCATTTTACCCATTTGGTCTTACAGAATTTTTCGAGTCTAATTCCTGTAGGAATCTGACCTGGTGTGTGGTGGACACCCATGGTGTTGGCACCTTATACCAGGTCAAGCAACCCCTATTAGTGAATGAAGACAGTGTCTAGGAAGCCAAGGCTCTATAGAGGAAGTTGTGGGCGAGCAGTCAAGACTTAGCTAGTAGGAGTGTAAAGCACTTGCAATACCACACTAGTCACACAGCAACTTATTACATCTGAAAGGAACGACACAGTGCTGCAAAAATAAAGGCACTTTATTATGGTAGCACTAAACTAGATTACTTATCGGCAGTCCCCCAACTGGAGGTAAGTATACACTAAATATACATTCAGTAATTAGCATAAGAAAAAACACATTGGTAAGAAATAGTAGAAAATACCTAGGGCCCTAGCGGAGGGACTTACCATATACTAAAATAGTGGAATGCGAAGTTAGATCCCCAACCCAAGAATGTGGAGTAGTTAGTCAGGAGCTGGGAGAACTCAGAACCCCAACAGGTGAGTACTTAGATGACCCCCAGCGACCAGGACAGCAGAGGTAAGTTACCTGGTTTTCCTGTAGGCTAATAAGGGAACTTAGAAAGGGAACTCTGCAAGAAAAGGACCAGACCAGAGGAACCCAAAGGTGGTTTCTGGAAGAAGAGGACATGTAAAAGAAGGGGACAGAGTCCAGTCCACGATGGAGTGTCCAGCCTGGGAAGGAGCCTCTGCCCGCCCTTCTGTGGGTGAAGATCTGTGTCGACGAAGGAGGGTGAAGATCAGCTGCGAAGTCCAGGAGCTGTAGAGGCGTCCCCAGAGTCCTGCAGATAATGTCCCACGCCGGTTGTTGGGTCGCAGATGTGTCAGCAGTCAGGACAACAACAAGCCTTGACCAATGCAGACCGGGGCAGAAGAAGAGTTGCAATGCTGAAGAGGACTGCAGGGTCCTGGGGACTCGACCCTTGGAGAGCAGTCCAAGCTGATCCTCAGCAGTCGACAGGGCCAGCAAAAGCAGTTACAGCCCCCACAGGCAACCCATTGGCAGCAGGCACAGTAAGTTGAAATGAGGCCCAATCAGCACACCTGGAGAGGAGTCTCATCGCTGGAACAGGAGACAACAAGCCTTGGTTGCTGCAAGAGTCACGGTGCACAACCGTGTCCTAAGGAGCCCCCAGAGTGCATGGAATCCTGCCACCAATACTGGCATTAGTGTAGGGGTATGATTCTGACATGCTTGATACCAAACATGCCTAGGTTTGGAGTTACCATTATGTAACAGGACCATAGGTAGTGACTTGTGGTCAGTACATGGGTATAATGGCTTCCCCGCACTTACGCAGTCCAGTAAAATGGAACTGGACATCGTAGGGGCACCTCTGCTCTCGCTAGGGTGCTCTCACACACAGGGACCGGCACCCTGCCCTTTGGGCTGAGAGGGCCTGCAATAGGGGGAACTTACAGTGACCTGATGCAGGGACCAGCAGTGAAAAGGTGCATGCACCTTTTCAAGCAGGCTGCAATGGCTGTCCTGCATACACAGTTTTCATGGGCTCCCATGGGTGGCATAATACATGCTGCAACCCATGGGGGGTCCCCTGGTGTACCAATGCCCTGGGAACCTGAGTACCATATACAAGGGACTTTCAGGTGTACACCAGTATGCCAATTGTGGGGTGTAAAAAGGTACCAGGGTAACCGCCTTTGGAGGAGAGCGCACAATCACTGGGGTCCTGGTTATCAGGATCACAGTGGAAACAGTCTAAACACTCTGACAGTCAGGCAAAAAGTGGGCGTAACAATGCCAGAAAGAGTGACTTTACTATAATCCATGTCACAGCCCTACCTCTGGGGAGGCATTACTTGAGTATCTATTCTAAGGTAATTAACTTGTGGCTACAAGTCTTTATCAGTTGAACAAGTTACTTACCTTCAATAATGCCTTAGCTGGTAGAGACTATCTAGCCACGGATTCCTTACTGTCCCTCCCATCCTCCATGCTGTGGAAACGGATTGCAGAGTAAAGTGTTGCTTCCCTTTTAAAGTTTCAAGTTATAATGCACCAGTCATCCGTGTGCTTCATGGCTTAGCACTTCTGGCATGGAAAGTTGTGAAAAGAAGCTGACATCAGCGTTCTGGGTTGGCACCCATATAGGCACTGAGCACTTCACCTCTGGTGTGGACGACATCATGCGGAGCCAAACAATGACACCTACTGGCATGCAGGGGTACTGCTAACAGAAAATATCCAGCTCCAGTCTGACACCTGGGAATTATTCTAAGGGAAGAAATCTGCATCTAGATAGTCTCTAGCAGATAAGGTTTTACCTAGCATAAGTAACTTTCTGTTCTGGTAGCCATAGTCTCTGCTCAGAGACTTAGGGTCCCCTTGTAGTTCAAGCCCTTCATCTCTCTTTCCAGACATGATGGTTCTCAAATTAAACCTGGGTCTTGTACAAAAGGTTGTGTCAATTTTATTCTGAATCTTAGATTGCCTTGCCTGGTTTTCACCCTAATCTTTCGTCTGAGGAGCATAAAAGGGGCGCGGTAATCTCTTGAGCTGAAGCCCATTGTTTATTTTCATAGGACATTGATCAAAATTAGGTGTGTGTGAAATGTGCATTTTTTGCTTTCATGCAACTATGCAAAAAATTGGGAAAGTTATGCAAAATGTAAATCCATCATGTAGAACCATATTAAAATGTCAAATGCGGCCGTGTGTCAATTTTTGTTCTCTTTAAAAAAAAAAAAAAAAAATCTATCAATTTCAGTGAACAAGAGTCGCTTGTGTTATGATTGTTCATATGGTTCCTGCACTTTCACACTATAGCTTATATAATTTTCTGCAAGTGGCATTGTAATTAGGCAACATGGCGTAATGGCCTCATTTCTGAAATTCAACATAATTACTCCGGCGTCATTTAAATTTCAGAGTAATGTTATTAGCAATAGGTAATCTAAGCATTTTGTTGATTGCAGACATGGTCTAAAGTTGAAGACCAAGGATGATGCACAGAAAGGAATTAATGTAGATTTTATGATTGTATTTTAAAATACATACTTAAAAGAGCTGAAAGTAATAGAAAAGGGCATCACTTCCACTGAATGGAATTGTGGGGTTATTGCATGGGTGACTGTGACTGCTTCAAAGCGCATTTAGTAGGTGATCTCAGTATTCAAACCTTTCTTTACAAATGTGCAAGTTTACCAAATGTGCAACTTTAATAAATGTTCTGATGTTGATATTTTTAACTATGAAATTGCTTGTTGTCTAGATCGATTGGCTGACATCAGTATTTCATTATAATGGCAGATCTGTTCCCAAACGTTTGTGGTGTAAATGTATAACCACATAATTGTTATTGCAGGTATGGAGTCAGGTGAGAGGATAACATCTCAAGCCTCTCCTGTTATTCCTTCTTCGTCTCCTACATTTTCAGCCACTTCTGTTGCTTCAGTCGTTCCAAAAGGAAATCTTTCTTCTGGTGGGACATCTCTTAGCTCAACAATCACAAGCTGTGGTAAGTAGTTCAACTACCACATATTAAGAATTAATTGGTGTGTCCTTTTTTAGGAGATCTGGCTTTCTGCCATCTGAAAGAGATGCTTAGTAGGACACAGTAGCTTTGATTGTTAATATTCAGTTTTTAATGAAACCTTGTTTGTTTTAATGTACACAACGTCCTCTTTGTTGTCACCATTTAAGGGCGGGAGTCGTACTCTTTGACTTTTGAATGTGTGTAACTGGCGGCCACTGTATCGCCACAGAAGCTCAGCGATCTAGCTCTGAAGCTACATCTCAGAGTATATGTGTGACCCCTCCCACCACTGGCTATTTAAGCACAGGCAAAGTGCATTTGTGCAGTGAGTACATCGAACACAAGGTCATTTGTGCCCGCCTGCACCTCAACTAGACCAGGAATAAGCCATTATGCTGGTGTTCATTGCTACTCCTCAGCAGAGATTATAATGCTCCCACCTTTTGCTGCCATATTACAGGCAGAGACTTAGAATTATTTAAATGACCTGGGAATTTTGAAGTAGCAGCAAGGACCTATTGATATTGTACTATTGAAGCCTTCAAGAATCTGACTGTTCCTAAAAGTATACATTCAAAGATTAATTCTATATGCTTAAACACCCATTCTCGAATTTAACACACGGAGGACTTGTTTGACATACTTGTTTATAGCTCAATGGTCAAATGGGAGACAACGTACCCATGATAGTTAAGGAAAACAATCTTCTCTATTGTTTGCCCAGTGAACCACATTAAGGATATTGACCTGTGATGTAGTAGAACTATCTTTTAACTCCAATACTTTTTCGATTTTGTTAACCTTTTGCCCCTCCATTTTAATAATTTACTTGTTGAGAAAATAGATGTAATCAATGGATGGTGGACCTCTGGCAGGCTACATTGTGGCAAAGTGAATTGGAAACCTTCCCCGCCCTTTCTCAAGTTGTCAAAAAGAGTTCAAACCAAAATTGTTTTCTTTGTGACTGTATTAAATAAGACATCTTCAGTTGCTTCTGCAGATTTCTGTCACCTGAGAATTTTGAGGAAGCAGTTTTCCTTTTTACCAGAAGTTTGAGAAAAGCCTCTGTTGCTGCCATTATGTCAACACTAGGTTATGCCACCATCTTATATCTCATTCTACCTTTGTGTCTCTTGGAAAGACTGCAAACGGTACAAAATCCAGCATCTAGCTTGATTTTAAAAGCCCACGCTTTACATCTTCATGTCTGATCTGTTGTCGATTAGATTGCATGGGCTCCCATAATTGAAAGAACTCAATAAGGGCTCTCTACATTATTTTGAAAGCTTTGCAAGTTCAAACGTCTGAGTTTATTGCCAAATGGGTGCAGAGATGGACAGAATCTCCACTCCTCCTCCAACAGCACTCTGAGTGCCCAAGGTGACCAAAGTTAGAAGTGGAGTGCATATTTTTTGCTTATTGCTCCTAAACTCACAAACTGAATCCAGTGCAATCTGAGGGACAAATCAATCTACTTTCTCTTTCGATGAGCATTGAAAACATGTATTTATTTTTTGTTTTGCTTGATTTTTTTCATTTAGTTTTGCCTCTGAATGGTGCCTAGTAAGGAGCTTAATGAAACCTTGGGTTGTAGGAGTGATTTACATGTAGAAATAAACATGTACTAATATTTATTGTTTTATAATTAATCTTTCTACCACAGTCAGTTTGGCCATTAAATTGCCATTTCAATAAGTTCCTGCTGTTTCCCAAAAATTTATTATTTTTTTCTATCTTGTAAGCATGAAGGTTTGTCAGCAAAACCAGAATTGTAACACATAACCTTCAAATTTCAATAAGACCTCAGTCACCACCTGTTGATTAACCCATTGAATTGTCTCACCAGCAGTAGGCAATGTCAATGGTAAGCTTCCCATAGTGTTCCTCCTGGTGTTAGCCGTGCCATTGTGAAATATATAGTTAGTTATTTTTATTTGGTGCTGCATGTCAAAGTGTATGCTCCCTCCCTCCAAGAAGGTGGATCAGGTGCTGCTAGGACTAGGTAGACCAAGACCGGAGACGCAGGCCATAGTGGTGGGTTGGGACATTCATATCACATAGCCTTCTCCCAGTTTAACTAATATCCATAGAAAGGAGGAAAGGGACTGGGAACATCCGAGCAGGAAGAAGTGCACCAGGATTTGACCCGTCATGAGGTTCTCATTCTTTCAGAGGAAGGTCTTCATGGGGCCCTGTTGGATGGATATGCCTTTATTTCCAGATGAGAATTGAACAGTAGTTACCCTTTCAGGGGAAAAATCTAGGCAATTTGGAGGCATGGTGTTGAGTCTCCACGGACTCCTGATTGATTCTGTGTTCCATCCCCGTCTACTCTGCTGCTAGGACATATTGGATCACACCTTCAAAAGATGTCACAAGTACCATAAGGCAAGCTAGTGCCTACCTCACTTCCTCCTGTTGAGAGTCAGGTACTGGAACCATTCCCCCAATCCTTCATATCAATGCAATGCGGGATGGTTTTGGAGTCTAGCACCTGGTAAAGTTGTCAGGATCATCAACAGGATCATCAATTAAGTTGTATTGTTGGTTGTTGATGATTACATAGGATTTTTAAAACCTCTTTATCTTCACACATCCTAGGTTTGCTATGTTGTACCCTAAGAATGTAACATGCTTAAGTTTTTTTTTTTCTTAAATTCTGTCCTTTCTTTTGTTACTGTGAACCTTATGGTCAGACAAAACTAGCCTAAAAACTATTTGCCTGTACTCGTCTGCTTACTCATTTGTCACCAACGTTCAAGCCATGTAGATGTTTGCTTCTCTTTTTCCACCCTTCAGTTATATTTTGCTACAAATTGCAAATTGAATAATTAGCTGTCCTCTTTTAAGCCTAAGATTGCACAATCCACTGAATATTATTTTTGTGTTAAAGCTTTAAATTTATTCTCACTTCTGTGAGCATCTGGAAGGCGTTTAGTTCATATTAGAACTCAATTCAGAATATCAAATGCTAGCAACTGAATTCCTTTGGTAGTCATAATTGTTTCATTTTGCTTTAATGAAGCAAGAAGGCAAGGACTGTAATATGCATAAAATAGGTTGCACAAAAAAGGTTGAGTACTGAAAGCCTTACGGAGTTTTGATCCTCACAAAAAGCATGACAGTGTGCAGCAATGCTCCCCCTTCATCAATAACTTGAGAGCATTGTTAGTGGTTTCAATGCACTAAATGCAATTCCTCAACAGCAATAATGTATCCTAAATGGTTAATGTTGGATCAGATTGAAGTCCGAAAAGGGAATTGGCCAGGATACTCACCAGCTTGATTAAGAGCCTCCTGCAATCACTATTACTAATGAAAATAAAAGATATCGGATTTCACAACTGCAAACTCAAGTTTCTCAGGTTTGCAGGAGGTAGGTTCTTTTTCGTGCCATTCTTACTGAAAGTGATAAATACCCATTCAAAGCACATAACTAGTCTAAGGCAAGAGTCTTGTCTCATCCAAAAGTCTTACTCCTGTCAACAGTGGACCAGCTGCTGCTTCAAATGATGTTTAGCAGCAGTGTAAAACATGAACCCTTCTAAATGTTGGAAGTACTTTTTCTCCTAAAGTAAGATTATTAAGGTAAAACAAAAAAAAACATACAGGTTTAGCAGTGAAGACTGCACACTGTGGCTCAATCACATATTATCTCAGTACAGATCTTTTCTCAAATCTAAGGAAGGACATGGCTTAATTTCTGCTAGAGAGAAGTAGGTTTAGTGTTAATTGTTGACATTCTCCAGGATTGCAACCTAAATGTTCTCTGGTTCCAGAAAATTACTAGTTAACCCCGGCCATACATTTCCATCAGTGTCGCCCATGTACACATCCCAAATCAGTTTAATGAAAACTGCCCTCTCTATTATGGAGAATATTAGAGAGAACCAAAATTGGTACACATCTTATATCCCTTCTGGTACCCTTCTTACATTAGCATCAACCATGTCATCTTCAGAGTGAGCCGACCTTATCCCTAACTGTTTTAGTCTGCTAGTTGCTACTCCAGTTTGTGTCTCAATATAATCCACCGCAACCATTGCTGCCAAGGGCAGAAGTCTTAACCCGAAGCCCAGATATAACCCCAAATTCTTCAGTAAAGGCCGGCATGTATGGCACAATATCCACAGGACCTTTAAAAAATACCATCTTGTTATCTGTATACAGGGACAAGACATGAGTGGCATACTGCATCTCTGTTACTCATTCCAGCATGTCCCTCCTGAAGTAATTGCAAGATGTCCCCTGGGTTACTTGTACAGCAGTTGAATGCTATAATAGCTAAAATTAAGCTTTCTCAACACCGCACTCAAATAATCCCAACCTAAATTGTATATAGGCCTTTTCAATTTCCAAGTCACTGAGGCCTACATAGCTCTACTTCATTTTAGGAAATATTGAACATGATCTAGGGCCTGATTTACAAGTTGGCAGAGAGAATTCTACACCACAGACGTGACTGATATCCCGTCAGTCATATTATGATCCTCAAAGGATAGAATAGGCTTGTAATACGGTGGACCGGATACCTGTCACATTTGTAACAGAGTATTCCCCTCCGCTAACTTCTAAATCATGCCCCTAATCTTTTCAGAATAATAATTGTATTACTTTGTGGCACACCATCAGGGAAAATGATGTGAATGAATCGGTTGCAGTAGGACCTTGCGTAATCCACCAGCAGTTGCTTTGCTCATTTTTTTTTTTTGTGTCAATGTTAAGCACAGATTACCGACAAAAAGACTTACAACTTACAATAGGATATCCAATAGTAAATTACCTAGTCCTATAGTCTTACCTTTGGCAATCTCCCCAAGGCAGGTGGCAGATTCTTCCTTTGTGAGGGGGTAGTCTTTCTTCATCTAGCCGACAAAGCAGTCTATCCCACCTAGGTAATCCTTAATCAATTCCTTCTCCTGTATTGGATCTTTCATAGATGTACATGCTTGAATCATTCCTTGTTGTCGAAGTGGGAGTCCCATATTACATTTTAAAGCAGTGTAAGTCATCCATAGCCCATAAGGGCTAATAGGAACATTCAGTTCATAAACTAATCTCCATCATTACAAAATAACCAAATTCCAGTCAATCATGCCACAGCACCCTCTAGAACATTCCCCACAGAGGCACCACTTTATCTGACCTTCTACCACATGTCATGTGGAGGTAGTCTCTCTAAGCCCTGCTCAGTTATATAGGATTTTGTGTCAGAAAACAGATATATAAAGGTACTTCTCAAAATGTCTTCATTGGCTAATCTAAACAGACTAGCTGCATTTCGAGGGCCTTCATCAGGACTGCATTTACTCCCTCTACCCTTCTCCTGAAGTGAAGAACTGTAACATTTTCCTCACTTTTTTTCATCAAAAAATTAAAAAATAGAGAGGAGATGCTGCTTTTATGGCTTCAAAAGCTCAAGACTAGAAATGTTCTTCTATCGGTAGAGGAAGATGAGGATTCTTCGAGGTCGTTAAAGTCTCAGAAGAGAGAGAGAGGGCTGAGGGACACATTTCACGTGAGCCACTTAAGAAAGCTCACAAAAAGTCTCATCATGGATCATCTAAGGAACATTCTTTGTCTAGTGAACAATTGTGTAACCGTTCAGAGGAGGATGTTTCCTCAAAAATATCAGTCAGAGCCTACAACACCTTCTCCAAGACTGTCTTTACAGTTGAAAACCCCTTATCAGTGCCGTAGACTGAGTCCACTCTACAAAAGAAGTCATTGAAGAAACTGTCTACTGCGATGGTGACAGCATTGTCGACGAAGATGACTCTGTCATCATGAAGAAACCATCAATTAAATTAGCTGCATCTTTGACATCGTTGACGGTATCATCGTTTTCGGCCATGCCTACAATCTCATCTACGGGACGATCGTCAATAACGAAATTGTCAAGAGTTCTATTGGTGGCTAAAGAAGAAGCGTTGTCGACAGTGAAGGCACTAGTAGTGTTGATAAAGTCATAATTGACGATACTGTCAATGAGAGAATCATTCATTCTTCATTAATTCCACTAATGCCTGAACATCCATCTCGGAGTAAAGTTTCACCTCTTCCACCATCACACTTATAAATGTGGAGGATTCAGAATATGATGGGTCTTTTAGCACATGGTTCTTCAGAAATTCATGTCCTATATCAGGAGGAGTATGAGGAAAATCGGGAGGAAGATTATTATTCCTCAGGAACACAGTTTATGGACATGCCTACTTCATATGTAGAGCATTATTATCCCTATGAACATCATCAGGCCCAAGAAGAGGTGGTGCAAGTACCAAGAGATTTGGTTCACGACTTGCAGAGCATGCTACCGAACTATTATAGAATATATGCTGAGCCCTCTCGGGCTACTTCACCACTGTAAACAATTTAATCTCCTCTAATTTAACCTCCTGTTCCTAGTTTACTGCAAACTTTACTGGCACTGTACATGGCAAAGACCGCACCATCTATGAGCGTTCTATGCGGATGCTGGGCCGTTCTCAGATGACATCGTGGAGGGTGATATACCAGATGACCACAGTATATCTAATGAATGGAATGATTACTTGTCAGCAGCTCCTTCACTGCTAGTTCCTCATCTGGTGGACTCCCCTCCTGATGATATTGGGAGTGTCCGTGCTCTGATGGAGCACGCAACAAAACAATTGATTTGCCACTGGTAGTGAAACAATCAGATTGGTTTCATTATGATTTTAAATAGCCAGCTAGAAAACCTGTTAGAACCATCCCTGTGGTCAACTATATCTGGGAAGAAGGTGTAAAGATAATGAAAAATCCAGCAACAGTGTCCGCTGGCTTACACAGGTTGGATAAAAAATATAAAACATGCCAAAAGATGCTCTAACCTGTTTAAAGGGAATCCTAAAGTAGTTATATAGAATGCTGCTCAGTGCTGTTCCATGCCTATATCACCACCACTGGATAGAAAGGGTAGAGGTCTTGATTTTCCTTGATGTCAACTATAATCGTGAAAGTGGCAAATTCTCTGGCGATTCTTGGTCTGATATCCTGTCTTACATAGACCGACCGGCTACCAGAGGACATAAGAACAAAGGCAAGAAAATTCCTACAAGAAGGCGCCAAGCCTCTTCAGAAGTTATCAACTGTGCAGCGGATATCGCCTTCACAAGTTTTAGACAATTGGCAAGTGCTGCTCTTCTTTACTGGCAGGGATGGCTTGAAGCTACATCCTTCAGACCTAATTCAGAATTAAATTCTAGACATGTCTTTTGACAGAGAGGCTTTATTTTAACGGCACATTAATGAAGTTTTTAAATCCATAGAAACAGACACGAACACCTCTCAATCATAGGGTTTGTTACATATCAAGTGAATGCCTTTTCATAACGCAAGAGGCAGGGGTATGTTCAGATAGAGGGCGATACCAACCTTATCGTTAGCAACGTTACCAGCCCTCTCAGCAACAAAAATAGGCCACAATACCCTCAACAACAGTACAGCCACCACCATCAGCAGCTTAAAGCAAGCAAACCTCAAAGAAGAAGCAAACTTCTCTGGGAAGAGACACACTTAGGAAACAGTGGCAGGACGAACGTGCCGGTTGCTCAGAATTATGTACCAGAAACAATTGGGAGTCAAATAGCAAACTCTCTGCCGCATTGGAAGTTAATCACAATGGACAGATGGGTTTTAGATCTAGTCTTCTATGGCAATACATTGGGGTTCACAAAGAGACCACCTCGTATGCTTCTGAGAGGGTCCTCTTCTCCCCATCTAGTGCAGCTACAGAAATAAATATTTATCATGCTCAGAAAGAGCGCCGTAGAAAGAACATGCAATCAGAGAGGAAAGGGGTTTTGTTCCCACTTCTTCTTAATCCAGAAAAAGACAAGGGAATAGGAACCCATTTTGGTAATTTCAGATGGTCACTCTTCAAGACATCCTTGAGCTCCTGAACCACGGAGACCATATGACAACCCTCAACTTTCAGGATGCATATGTTTACATCCCCATTCACCCAAACAGCAAATGTTTTTAAGATTCAGTCGCCGACATTCATTATCAGTTAAAAGTGCTCCTGTTTGAGCTCAAACCAGCCCCCTCTCCCCATAATTTTTGCAAAATATCTAGTTCTAGTGGCAGCTCACTTAGGGCAGGAAGGGTATCAAATATTTACATGCCGAAAAGTAATCAAGGGGACAACGGCCTGTCTAACCTATTCAAGAACCTAGGCTTACTTCTAAACCTGCAAAAATCTTTGCTTCATCCATCGAGGCCTATAATGTTTTGGTGCGCTGTAAAAAGCTAGCCTGGTTTGTAGTGAGCACCTATGGTGTTATCACCTTATACCAGGTCTAGGTATCCCCTATTAGTGAAGTGTGGGCAGTGTCTGGTAAACCAGGGCTCTCTAGAAGTAGCTGTGGGTGAGCAGCCAAGACTTATCCAGGAGACATGTAAAGCTTATGCAATACCAATATAGTCGCACAGCACATACTCACATGAAAGACGGTTCAAGCCTTCATAGACAACACTACCACAATGAGATACATCAACAAACAGGGAGGGGTAGGGTCGTATCTTCTCTGCAGAGAAGTTCACCAACTCTGGTCCTGGGCTCAGGTACATCGGATTTGCATAGTAGCAAACCATTTGTCCGGAGCTCTCAACGTAGGTGCGGACAGTCCCAGCTGCCACTTTTCAGCCGACCACGAGTGGTGTCTCCATCTGGAGGTGGTTCTTCACGTCTTTCAGTTGTGAGGGACGTGTCAGATAGACCTGTTTGTCACTCACAAGAACGCACACTGCCCCTTTGCTCTGCAGCCTCTGGTATCCGAAGCAGAGAGCATTGGGCCATGCGTTTCAGTTGTGCTGGTGCAACCGGATAGTTTATGTATTTCCTCCCATACCGTTAATTCCTAGGGTCCTGAGAAAAATTTGCCAACACCCGGGCCGAAGTCATATTAATAGCCCCAGATGGGCCAAGAAGGGTGTGGTACACAGACCTTCTTCACCTCTCACTGTGACAACCTCTCCATCTCCCTCACAGGTCAGACCTCCCTCGCAGTTGTAGGGGCAGTTTCTACACCCCACCTCCAGAGCCTGCACTTACATGCCTGGTGTAGGAAGTTGGCTCTGTATGTACTATTTCAAAGTAAGAAATAGCATGCACAGAGTCCAAGGGTTCCCCTTAGAGGTAAGGTAGTGGCAAAAAGAGATAATTCTAATGCTCTATTTTGTGGTAGTGTGGTCGAGCAATAGGTTTATCAGAGGGTAGTGTTAAGCATTTGTTGTACACACACAGGCAATAAATGAGGAACACACACTCAAAAGACAATTCCAGGCCAATAGGTTTTTATATAGAAAAATATATATTCTTAGTTTATTTTAAGAACCACAGGTTCAAGATTTACAATCAATACTTCAAATGAAAAGTACTTCACTTGGGTATCATATGAACTTTGAATCATCAAAATAGCATGTACAGTTTTGGCAAAAATGGCAATAAGCTATTTTAAAACTAGGCACTGTGCAAATTTCTACAGTTCCTGGGGGAGGTAAGTATTTGTTAGTTTTGCAGGTAAGTAAACCACCTACAGGGTTCAAAGTTGGGTCCAAGGTAGCCCACCGTTGGGGGTTCAGGGCAACCCCAGAGTTACCACACCAGCAGCTCAGGGCCGGTCAGGTGCAGAGGTCAAAGTGGTGCCCAAAACGCATAGGCTTCAATGGAGAAGGGGGTGCCCCGGTTCCAGTCTGCCAGCAGGTAAGTACCCGTGACTTCAGGGGGCAGACCAGGGGAGTTTTGTAGGGCACCGGGGGGACACACAAGTCAGCACAAAAAGTACACCCTCAGCGGCACGGGGGTGGCCGGGTGCAGAGTGCAAACAGGCATCTGGTTTGTAATAGGTTTCAATGGGAGACCCAGGGGTCTCTTCAGCGAAGCAGGCAGGCGGGGGGGGGGCTCCTCAGGGTAGCTACCACCTCAACAAGGGAGAGGGCCACCTGGGGGTCGCTCCTGCACTGGCGGTCGGATCCTTCAGGTCCTGGGGGCTGCGGTTGCAGTGTCTTTACCAGTCGTCAGGTTCTTGGAAGCAGGCAGTCGCGGTCAGGGGGAGCCTCTGGATTCCCTCTGCAGGCGTCGCTGGGGGCGGCTCAGGGGGGTCAACTCTGGCTACTCACAGGGTCGCAGTCGCCGGGGAGTCCTCCATGTAGCGTTGTTTCTCCGCAGGTCGAGCCGGGGTGTCGGGTGCAGAGTGGAAAGTCTCACGCTTCTGGCGGGAAACGTGGAGTCCTTTTAAAGTTGTTTCTTTGTTGCAAGTTTTGGTTTCTTTGGAGCAGGGCCGCCGTCCTCTGGAGTTCTTGGTCCTTTTAGATGCAGGGTAGCCCTCTGAGGCTTCAGAGGTCGCTGGACCCTGGGGAGCGCGTCGCTGTTGCAGTTTCTCTTGAAGTGGGGAGACAGGCCTGTGGGGCTGGGGCCAAAGCAGTTGGTGTCACCGTCTTCTCTGCAGGGCTTCAGGTCAGCAGTCCTTCTTTGTCTTAGGTTGCAGGAATCTATCTTGCTAGGTTCTGGGAGCCCCTAAGTACTCAATTTAGGGGTGTGTTTAGGTCTTGGGGGTTAGTAGCCAAAGGCTACTAGCCCTGAGGGTAGCTACACCCTTTTTGTGCCTCCTTCCTGAGGGGGGCACATCCCTAATCCTACTGGGGGAATCCTCCATCTGCAAGATGGAGGATTTCTAAAAGTCAGAGTCACCTCAGCTCAGGACACATTAGGGGCTGTCCTGACTGTCCAGTGACTCCCCCTTGTTTTTCTCATTATCTCCTCCGGCCTTGCCGCCAAAAGTGGGGCCGTGGCCAGAGGGGGCGGGCATCTCCACTAGCTGGAGTGCCATGGGGCCCTGTAACAAAGGGGGTGAGCCTTTGAGGCTCACCGCCAGGTGTTAAAGTTCCTGCAGGGGGAGGTGAGAAGCACCTCCACCCAATACAGGCTTTGTTACTAGCCACAAAGTGACAAAGGCACTCTCCCCATGTGGCCAGCAACATGTCTGGTGTGTAGCAGGCTGGTAAAACTAGTCAGCCCACACTGGAAGTCGGGTATGTTTTCAGGGGGCATCTCTAAGATGCCCTCTATGGTGTATTTCACAATAAAATGTACACGGGCATCAGTGTGCATTTATTGTGCTGAGAAGTTTGATACCAAACTTCCCAGTTTTCAGTGTAGCCATTATGGTGCTGTGGAGTTTGTGTTTGACAGACTCCCAGACCATATACTCTTATGGCTACCCAGCACTTACAATGTCTAAGGTTTTGCTTAGACACTGTAGGGACATAGTGCTCATGCACCTATGCCCTCACCTATGGTATAGTGCACCCTGCCTTAGGGCTGTAAGGCCTGCTAGAGGGGTGACTTAACTATGCCATAGGCAGTGTGAGGTTGGCATGGCACCCTGAGGGCAGTGCCATGTCGACTTAGTCATTTTCTCTCCACCAGCACACACAAGTTGGCAAGCAGTGTGTCTGTGCTGAGTGAGGGGTCTCCAGGGTGGCATAAGACATGCTGCAACCCTTGGAGACCTTCCGTGGCAACAGGGCCCTTGGTACCTGGACTTACAAGGGACTACCTGGATGCCAGGGTGTGCCAATTGTGGAAACAAAAGTACAGGTTAGGGAAAGAACACTGGTGCTGGGGCCTGGTTAGCAGGCCTCAGCACACTTTCAAATCATAACTTAGCATCAGCAAAGGCAAAATGTCAGGGGGTAACCATGCCAAGGAGGCATTTCCTTACACCTGGCGATTGAATGGGACAACCTGAATTCCTTTTCTCTTCCCCTTGAAGTGGTGGCCAGGCGATACTCCACCAAAACTGTCTGTGCTAGTAGATGGGCCAAGTTTGTTAAATGGTGTGAGGAAGGGCATGTTGGTCCTTTGAAGGCCCATTTATTCATTGTACTCTCTCCTTGTCACAACAAGGTTGTGCAGTTGCGACATTGAAGAGCTATCTGTCAGCATTTATTTGTTTACCTGACCAACCCTCTTTGTTTAAGTCCTCTATAGACTAATAGGTTTCCTCCCAGTTTATATTGCGGTCACTGGAATTACAATTTAGATTTAACATACTTGATGGGTGCACCATTTGAACCATTGCATAGTTGCCCATTGAGGTTCCTAACATTTAAAACTGTTTTTCTCATAGCAATCATGTTGGCTGGGTGTGTTAGTGAGCTACAAGCTCTCAGTGTAAAACCCTGTTTACCAGTTTCCATGCTAACAAGGTGGTTTTTGAGAACCAGTGGGGCTTTCCCGTTGAAGGTATTGATGCCTTTTTATTTAGGGCAGTCCATCACCCTTTCATCCTTTTACCCTCCTCCACGTCCCCCTAAGGAGTGGGAAAGGCTTCACCGTCTGGATCCAAAGAGAACATTGAGCTTCTTCGTGGACAGGACGAGAGAATTTAGGATGGACGGTCAGCTCTTCCTTGGCTACGTGGGCAAGATGAAGGGCAAAGCCGTTCACAAAAGAGCGCTATTGAGGTGGGTCATTCTTTACAATAAAATGTTATGCCCTTGCAAAGAAAGATCCTCCCGAGGGCATTAGAGCTCATTCTACCAGAGCTCAGTCTACTACTTTTGCTTTGGCTAGAGATATACCTGTTTTAGATATTTGCAAAGCAGCAACTTGGGCTTCCCTCCACACTTTCATGAAACATTACTGCTTGAACTGTGTGGAAGTGAAGAGGGACGGCAATTTTGCCCGTTCAGTGCTGCAGGATTTCTTCGTATAGCCAGACAGTCACCCACCTCAGAGTGCGGGACTACTTTGGGTCTCTATTCAAAAAGTGAGGAATCCACAGGTAGATGTATCCATCTGAAGAAAAGTTATTTACCTTCGGTAACGCTTTTTCTGGAAGATACAGTATCTTCCTGTGGATTCCTCATGGTCCCACCTGCCTCCCCATCTCTTGCCTGGTTATGCCAAGAAGGATATTATTTGTGTATATTGTAGTTGTATGTATTTTCGGCCTGTTGTATATACAGAATCTATGTATATATATGTGTGTTTGTGTGTATATGTTCGATGGCATGTGTAGGTGCAGATACACATGCTATGCATATCGATTCCGACATCTAGTGTTGTGCTCAGTGTTACAAGTTGTTTTTCTTCTAAGAAGTCTTTTAGAGTCACTGGATCGAGTGACTCCTCCTCTCGGTTCCATTGCGCATGGTCATCGACTCCATTGTTAATTGTTTTCTTGCCGCCATCGGGTTCGGACGTGTTTCCTTTCGCTCCGAGATTTCGATTCGGAAAACTTTAAAAAACCTTCTTTTCGTTGGTATTGTATCGATCGCGTTATTCATCTACCATCAAAACAGCAGTACTGTCGGAACACAACTTTCATCGCCCTTCGGGGCGCGCACACCCAACTCGGGCCTATTCGGGCCGACCGTGTGAAGAGCCTCATGGATCGGACTCCATTCCAATTCTGCCCTTGGTGCCACGCTAAGTACCTATACACAAAGTAACATCTGGTTTGCAACCTCTGCCTTTCTCCAGACCATCTGGAGGAAAACTGCGAGGCCTGACGATCGTTCCGTTCGAATAAGACTCTTAGAGACCGAAGAGCAAGAAGGCTGGAAATGGCGTCGAAGAGCGGAGTTACAGAAGCAAACAGCAGTCTGTATCAGAGACACAGAGTCAGAGCAGGACTCCGAGGAAGACAGATATGTGGGTACATCTGCCACTGCACCCCCATACAAAAAAACAACAGAAGGATTTGGGTACACCACTGCCGGAAGGCCATGGTTTGGCCCGAAAAAAGACTGTCGGTGACTGACCCTCGGGTTCGGCACCGAAAAAGGCCACACCTCCAATGACTTCGGAGTCGACAAAAGCTATTAAAGGCTTCATTTCAGACTCCAGCAGAAAACGACAATTTTCTGAGTCGAAAATTTGAAAAACTGTTTTTCTAATTTGACCTTCCTCATCATTTTTGATACCGAAAAAACATAAAACTTCGGAACTGAAAAGGGCAGGTTATACAGAGGAGCAAGGACTCTCTAAAAGACTGCGAGAAAGCCATAAAACCGCTGAGGAAGATACAGAAATTAAACCAATCCTTCAAATTATGGATGAGAGACAGTCCAGGATGCACATCCATAAAGAAACAGGGAGAATAATCACAGCACCTCCTCTAAAGAGAAAGAGAAAGCTGGCATTTCAGGAGGATTTAGACACTACACAGCCCCCAGCTAAAGTGCCAAAACAAAAAGAGAACCCAGCTCCTCCTCAGTCTTCTCCTCCTTATTCTCCTCCTCATTCTCCGCACCTACCTACCTCTCCTCACACCAGTCCTACACCAATGCATTCTCCAACTCATTCTTTTGATTCACAAGAAGACACTGTTGATCCATGGGACCTTTATGACCCTGATCCCATCCCAAGCAACGACCCAGACACCTACCCCTCTAAACCATCTCCACCTGAAGATACTACAGTATATAATCAGGTTATAGCCAGGGCTGCAGCCTATCATGGGGTTACAATGCACACAGAACCACTAGAGGAAGACATTTTGTTTAATACGTTATCCTCAACCCATTCTAGGTACCAATGCTACCAGGCATGATAAAGCACGCAGACCAACTTTCTTATGAACCTGTGAAAGCAAGAATAATAACGCCTACAATAGAGAAAATGTATAAGCCCGCACCCTCTGACCCTGATTGCATCACCCATCAGGTGCCACTCGATTCAGTAGTGGTTAGTGCGGCAAGAAAGAGGGCGAATAGCCAGTCCTCATGAGATGCACCCCCTCCTGATAAGGAGAGCAGAACATTTTATGCTGCAGGAAAGAGAGTTGCGTCCCAAGCAGCAAATCAGTGGAGGATAGTTAATTCCCAGGCATTACTAGCTTGTTATGATAGAGCCCATTGGGATGAGATGCAGGATATAATACGGCACCTCCCAAAAGAGCACCAAAAGAGGGTGCACAACAGGCAGTAGAGGAAGGGCAAGCTATTAGTAACAACCAAAGAAGGTCTGCCCATGAAGCAGCTGATACAGCAAGGAGTGTGAACACAGCAGTTACTAATCGTAGACCTGCATGGCTACGCTCCTCTGGTTTTAAACCAGAAATACAACAGGCTGTGTTAAACATGCCCTTTGATAAGAAACATCTTTTTGGGCCAGAGGTAATAGAAATTTTGGGCCACAGCAATAGAAATACTGCGAAAAGACTCAGACACAGCCAAGGCAATGGGTGCACTCTATTCTACACCATGTAGAGGGTCATTTTGTAAGCCTCAGTTTCGAGGAGGTTTTAGACCACAACCCTCAGAGGCATCAACTTCGCAAGCAAAACCAACTAATCAAACACAGTACCAGCAAGGTGGGTTTAGATGCACATATAGAGGACAATACTCTAGAAATAGAGGTAAGTTCCAAACCTCTTAACAGCCTGCAACACAACCAAAATAGTGACTTTCCTCACTCCCTTCCACCCCACAAACCTCCTGTGAAGGGGAAGACTACAGCAGTGTAGGAGGCTGGACTGGCTTGTAGTGAGTACCAAGGGGTACTTGCACCTTGCACCAGGCCCAGTTATCCCTTATTAGTGTATAGGGTGTCTAGCAGCTTAGGCTGATAGATAATGGTAGCTTAGCAGAGCAGCTTAGGCTGAACTAGGAGACGTTTGAAGCTACTACAGTACCACCTAGTGTCATATGCACAATATCATAAGAAAACACAATACACAGTTATACTAAAAATAAAGGTACTTTATTTTTATGACAATATGCCAAAGTATCTTAGAGTGTACCCTCAGTGAGAGGATAGGAAATATACACAAGATATATATACACAATAGCAAAAATATGCAGTATAGTCTTAGAAAACAGTGCAAACAATGTATAGTTACAATAGGATGCAATGGGGAAACATAGGGATAGGGGCAACACAAACCATATACTCCAAAAGTGGAATGCGAACCACGAATGGACCCCAAACCTATGTGACCTTGTAGAGGGTCGCTGGGACTATTAGAAAATAGTGAGAGTTAGAAAAATAACCCTCCCCAAGACCCTGAAAAGTGAGTGCAAAGTGCACTAAAGTTCCCCTAAGGACAAAGAAGTCGTGTTAGAGGAATAATGCAGGAAAGACACAAACCAGCTATGCAACAACTGTGGATTTCCAATCTAGAGTACCTGTGGAACAAGGGGACCAAGTCCAAAAGTCACAAGCAAGTCGGAGAGGGGCAGATGCCCAGGAAATGCCAGCTGCGGGTGCAAAGAAGCTTCTACTGGACAGAAGAAGCTGAGGTTTCTGCAGGAACGAAAAGGGCTAGAGACTTCCCCTTTGGTGGACGGATCCCTCTCGCCGTGGAGAGTCGTGCAGAAGTGTTTTCCCGCCGAAAGAACGCCAACAAGCCTTGCTAGCTGCAAATCGTGCGTTTGGCGTTTTTGGACGCTGCTGGGGCCCAGGAGGGACCAGGAGGTCGCAAATTGGACCTGAAGAGAGAGGGGACGTCGAGCAAGACAAAGAGCCCTCACTGAAGCAGGTAGCACCCGGAGAAGTGCCAGAAACAGGCACTACGAGGATGCGTGAAACGGTGCTCGCCGAAGTTGCACAAAGGAGTCCCACGTCGCCGGAGACCAACTTAGAAAGTCGTGCAATGCAGGTTAGAGTGCCGTGGACCCAGGCTTGGCTGTGCACAAAGGATTTCCGCCGGAAGTGCACAGGGGCCGGAGTAGCTGCAAAGTCGCGGTTCCCAGCAATGCAGCCCAGCGAGGTGAGGCAAGGACTTACCTCCACCAAACTTGGACTGAAGAGTCACTGGACTGTGGGGGTCACTTGGACAGAGTTGCTGGATTCGAGGGACCTCGCTCGTTGTGCTGAGAGGAGACCCAAGGGACCGGTAATGCAGCTTTTTGGTGCCTGTGGTTGCAGGGGGAAGATTCCGTCGACCCACGGGAGATTTCTTCAGAGCTTCTGGTGCAGAGAGGAGGCAGGCTACCCCCACAGCATGCACAAGCAGGAAAACAGTCGAGAAGGCGGCAGGATCAGCGTTACAGAGTTGCAGTAGTCGTCTTTGCTACTATGTTGCAGGTTTGCAGGCTTCCAGCGCGGTCAGCAGTCGTTTCCTTATCAGAAGGTGAAGAGAGAGATGCAGAGGAACTCGGCTGAGCTCATGCATTCGTTATCTAAAGTTTCCCCAGAGACAGAGACCCTAAACAGCCAGAAAAGAGGGTTTGGCTACCTAGGAGAGAGGATAGGCTACTAACACCTGAAGGAGCCTATCAGCAGGAGTCTCTGACGTCACCTGGTGGCACTGGCCACTCAGAGCAGTCCAGTGTGCCAGCAGCACCTCTGTTTCCAAGATGGCAGAGGTCTGGAGCACACTGGAGGAGCTCTGGACACCTCCCAGGGGAGGTGCAGGTCAGGGGAGTGGTCACTCCTCTTTCCTTTGTCCAGTTTCGCGCCAGAGCAGGGGCTAAGGGGTCCCTGAACCGGTGTAGACTGGCTTATGCAGAATTGGGCACATCTGTGCCCAACAAAGCATTTCCAGAGGCTGGGGGAGGCTACTCCTCCCCTGCCTTCACACCATTTTCCAAAGGGAGAGGGTGTCACACCCTCTCTCAGAGGAAGTTCTTTGTTCTGCCATCCTGGGCCAGGCCTGGCTGGACCCCAGGAGGGCAGCTGCCTGTCTGAGGGGTTGGCAGCAGCAGCAGCAGTGAAACCCCAGGAAGGGCAGTTTGGCAGTACCAGGGTCTGTGCTACAGACCGCTGGGATCATGGGATTGTGCCAACTATGCCAGGATGGTATAGAAGGGGCAATTCCATGATCATAGACATGTTACATGGCCATATTCGGAGTTACCATGGTGAAGCTACATATAGGTAGTGACCTATATGTAGTGCACGCGTGTAATGGTGTCCCCGCACTCACAAAGTTCAGGGAATTGGCTCTGAACAATGTGGGGGCACCTTGGCTAGTGCCAGGGTGCCCTCACACTAAGTAACTTTGCACCTAACCTTTACCAGGTAAAGGTTAGACATATAGGTGACTTATAAGTTACTTAAGTGCAGTGTAAAATGGCTGTGAAATAACGTGGACGTTATTTCACTCAGGCTGCAGTGGCAGGCCTGTGTAAGAATTGTCAGAGCTCCCTATGGGTGGCAAAAGAAATGCTGCAGCCCATAGGGATCTCCTGGAACCCCAATACCCTGGGTACCTCAGTACCATATACTAGGGAATTATAAGGGTGTTCCAGTAAGCCAATGTAAATTGGTATAAATGGTCACTAGCCTGTTAGTGACAATTTGAAAGAAATGAGAGAGCATAACCACTGAGGTTCTGATTAGCAGAGCCTCAGTGAGACAGTTAGTCACTACACAAGTAACACATTCAGGCACACTTATGAGCACTGGGGCCCTGGGTTACCAGGGTCCCAGTGACACATACAACTAAAACAACATATATACAGTGAAAAATGGGGGTAACATGCCAGGCAAGATGGTACTTTCCTACAAGCAGTTCCACACACATTGGCAAAATATCACCACAGACAACTGGGTGTTATCAATTATCCGCAATGGCTATTGTCTAGAATTGATAAATATTTCTCCAAATATTCCACCAGGGTATCCCAAATTAACCCCAGAACATACTGTTCTGTTACAACAAGAGGTTCAATCTCTGCTACGCAAACAAGCAATAGAGTTAGTTCCACAGTCCCAACTAGGAACAGGAGTTTATTCATTATACTTTCTAATTCCCAAGAAAGATGGCACCCTCAGGCCAATACTAGACCTCAGGACACTAAATTTGTACATCCTATCAGAACATTTCCACATGGTTACTCTGCAAGATGTTATCCCACTGCTACAAAAACAAGACTTTATGACAGCCTTAAACCTCAAGAATGCGTATTTTCACATACCCATCCATCCAACTCACAGAAAATACCTCAGGTTGTGATACAAAGGAAACACTACCAATTCAAAGTGTTCACTTTCGGCATAACAACAACCCCAAGGGTATTCGCAAAGTGCTTAGCAGTAGGAGCAGCCTACCTAAGAAGACAACATATCCATGTCTTTCCATATCTAGACGATTGGCTAATAAAATCAAGCAATCATACACATTACGTGATAGAAACCCTGCACACCCTAGGTTTTTCTATAAACCACCAAAAGTCACACCTTCAACCAGCACAAGTACAACCGTATTTAGGTGCTATCCTAAATACTCAACTAGCTCTAGCGTATCCAAATACTCAAAGAATACAAGCTTTTCAAAATGTAATTCCTCTTCTACAATTAAATCAGCAATACACTGTAAGATTTGTCATGAAAATCCTAGGAATGATGGCATCTTGCATAGCAATAGTCCCACATGCAAGACTAAACATGAGTCCCTTACAACAGTGCCTTGCACAACAATGGTCACAGGCACACGGTCAACTTCAAGATCTAGTGTCGATAGACCGCCAGACACATATGTCCCTTCAGTGGTGGAATCGCAGCAATTTAATCAAAGGGCGGTCATTTCAAGACTCTGTGCCTCAAACCATAATTACAACAGATACATCAATGATTGGTTGGGGAGCTCACCTAAACAATCACAATATTCAAGGGCAATGGGATGTCAAACAGAAGCAGCTACACATAAACCATTTAGAGTTATTAGCCGTGTTTCTTGCCCTCAAAGCCTTTCAACCTCTTCTCAGACAGAAGAATGTTCTTTTAAAGACAGACAACATGACTACCATGTATTATCTCAACAAACTTGGAGGGACACATTCATCTCAACTGTCCCTTCTAGCCCAAAAAAATTGGAAATGCGCAATTCACAATCAAATGCATCTATTAGCATAGAACATTCCAGGGATGGACAATCAGTTGGCAGATGTCCTCAGTAGAAATCACCAACAAACACACAAATGGAAGATTCACCATCAAGTACTTTGGGGAACACCAAACATAGATCTAATTGCAACAAGCGAAAACACAAAATGCCAAACCTTTGCATCCAGACACCCACATCCTCTATCCAAAGGCAATGCTCTATGGATCAGTTGTTCAGGGATATTTGCTTACTCTTTTCCCCCTCTCCCAATCTTTCCATTTCTAGTCAACAAGTTGTGTCAAACTTCACTCAACATGATACTCATAGCACCAGCATGGGCACGTCAACCATGGTACACAAACAACACTACTAGATTTGTCTGTAGTACCGCACTCCAAACTCCTGTGCAGACCAGATTTGTTAACACAAAACAAAGGTCAAATCAGACATCTACACCCCAATGCTCTCAATCTTGCTATTTGGCTCCTGAAGTCATAGAATTTGGATATTTAAAACTCCCATCAGAACGTATGGAAGTTATTAAACAAGCACGAAAACCCACTACGAGACAGTGCTACGCAAACAAATGGAAAAGATTTGTTTATAATTGTCAATCTAAAAACATAGATCCTCTTACAGCATCACTACAAGACACTGTATGCTTTTTACATTATTATTAAATTTAGTTTTTTCCTCAATAAAAATACCTTACTGCAATATTTGCATATTTACAGACTATTCAACATTGCTCTTTATTTAGAGTTCCTGTGATTACAGCTTTCATGGAAGGCTTAAAATGCATCATTCCACCAAGAACACCACTAGTTCCATCTTGGAATCTAAATATAGTGCTTACAAGACTTATGGGACCACCTTTTGAACCCATGCACTCTTGTCAAATTCAATTTCTAACATGGAAAGTTGCCTTCCTTTTGGCAATTGCTTTTTTAAGAAGAGTAAGTGAAATACAAGGTTTTACTCTTGAGGAACCTTTCTTCCAAGTACACAAACACAAAATTGTACTAAGAACAAATCCAAAATTTCTACCAAAAGTAGTCTCACCATTTCATATCAATCAAACAGTGGAACTGCCGGTCTTTTTCCCACAGCCAGATTCTGTGGCAGAAAGAGCTATACATACATTAGACCTCAAAAGAGCTTTAATGTACTACATACACAGAAATAAACGATTTAGGAAAACAAAACCACTTTTAGTAGCTTTCCAACAACCACATACAGGCAATCCTATATCAAAACAAGGTTTAGCAAGATGGATTGTAAGGTGCATACAAACATGCTATGTCAGAGCAAAAAGACAACGTGTAATCATTCCTAAAGCACATTCTACACAAGAGAAAGGTGCAACAATGGCTTTTTTTAGGAAACATACCAGTGGCTGAAATAAGTAAAGCAGCTACATGGTCAATACCTCATACATTTACTAAACACTACTGTGTGGCTGTATTATCACAACAACAAGCCACAGTAGGATAAGCTGTTCTAAGAACATTATTTCAAACAACTTCAACTTCTACAGGCTAGCCACCGCTATATTGGGAGGACAAACTGCTTTGTAGTCTATGCATAGCATGTGTATCTGCAGCTACACATGCCATTGAACAGAAAATGTCACTTACCCAGTGTACATCTGTTCCTGGCATGTTGTGCTGCAGATTCACATGCACCCTCCCTCCTCCCTGGAAGCCTGTTGTCTTTTAAGTTAACACATTTGTACATATGTATATACATTTACATTTGCATGGACATCTCTTTTTTTTTGCCTTATATACTTTATCACTCCTTCCTTTACCCTCTGCGGGAAAACAATCTAACAATGGAGTCGATGACTATGCGCAATGGAACCGAGAGGAGTTGTCACTCGATTCTGTGACTCTAAAAGACTTCTTTGAAGAAAAACAACTTGTAACACTCCGAGCCCAACTCTAGATGTCGGAATCGATATGCATAGCATGTGAATCTGCAGCACAACATGCCACGAACAGATGTACACTGGGTAAGTGACATTTTATTTAAATATATACTCTTGTGTTACGTCAGCACATGTTGTGCTTACAATGTTCGTTTTAACCCAGTCGCCTCAAAGGCACGGTAATAAAAAGTTGGGTGAAACTGATGCCAGCACGCCGGCGAGGACTTCTTATGCGTGTGGAGCCGTTCCATCGTGATATCCTCGTCGATGTGGAGATCTAGAAAGAAAAGGTTTCCGTCAAATGCTAATGCATTGGGAGAATTTAAAAGTGGAGGAATTCACAGGTAGATACTGTAGCCACCAGAAAAGTGTTAAGCAAGTTGTTCATTCGGCTGAAGTCGGTGCCAACTTTGTCAGTGGCCCACAACCAGATACTTCATCCAGATCCAGCGTGCTTGCACTTATCAGCATGGCTCCTGAACACAATAAATTTGCGAGCCTAATTATCCTGGAAGATTGTAAAGAAATTCTTGCTAGAGCCTGAGCTGATTCTACCAACAAGACTTGACCTCAAGTGGAAACACTTCTGTCTCTTGAGCCAGAAATCACAGATTCATCCTCCTAAAGCTCCACCATAAAGTATTCTGCCATATTTAGTACATCTAGCTGAATCATGTTTGGCTAATATTTCTATTAAAGTGCACTTAGCAGCTTTATCCAGATCATCTTAGATCATCTAGTTCATCTTCTCTGTGGTCAAATAGACTTATCGAGGAGTTTCCCAAAGAACTTTTCTGAGTCTTTCCTCTAATAAAACAACCTCTTCTGTCTTGGCAGCTTAATTCGGTCCTTTTACAGTTGATGAAGGCTTCATTCGAGCCCATTCACAGAGATGATCTAAAATTTCTCTCATGGAAGGTGATATTATTACTAGCCTTAAAGTCTGCTTGGACAATAAGTGAAATTGAAGTGTTTGCAATTAACCCTTTTTGCAATTCAAACAGGACAGGGTGGTATTACGACCCAGCCCCAAGGTCATTCCAGAGATGCCCATAGACGTTCATCTCAATGATTCTATCATACTCAAAGTGTTCTTTCCAAATCCACAGACCGCAGCGGAAACAATGTTACACTCGTTAGATGTTAAAAGATGTTTAAAGTTCTGTTTGCATCAGATGCAACAGTTTAGAAAATCTGACCAACTACTAGTGGCTTATGGTAAGCCCCAGAAAGGATAGCCGTCATCCAAACAAAGCTGTCCTTGTTGGATTGCTGCTGCTATCCATTTTTGTCCTCGCAAAACTGGAAAACCCCTTTCATCTCAAATTAGAGCACTCTCTACCAGAAGTGTCTCTATATCAGTTGCACTCTTCACTGGTTTGTCTCTTCAAGACAACTGTAGAGCAGCTATGTTGAAGAGCAGACACACGTTTGCACAGCACTACTGTCTGGAATTGGCAGGACAGAGTGGTGTAGCAGTGGGACCGGCAGTCCTTTGTCATCTATTCTAATAAGGTGAGCTTTTCTTTTAATTATCCCACCACCTTCTTTATAGTTACGTGTGTGTGTTTTTATTTCTAATTCAGAAGTTATTTTGCTTACTGATAGCTATTCAGATTCAAGCATGTGAATCTGTGAATGATCCAATACTGGAAGATAAAATAGGTTACTTATCTATAACTGTGGTTCTTCAGTATTGGCATCTTTCATAGATTCAAATGCGACCAACCCTCCTCTCCTAGAAGGCTCACCTTCTCCCTGTGTATTTAGTTTAGCACTAATCCTTGAAAACCTGATGGAGTAGAGCCTCTGATGGGAGTGTTCTAGAGGGTGCTGTCTCCTGATTCGCTGGTGTTAGGCTAATTTGTAACAGTGTAGATAAGTTAATGAAGTGAATGTTTGTTTTAACCATTATGGGCTATGAATAACCTATACTGCTTTAAAATGTCCCATTTCAACAGGGAATGATTCAAGTATATGGATCTATGAAAGATGCCAATACTGGAGAAACACAGTTACAGGTAAGTAACATATTTTCTTTTAACTGGCAATATATGTGAGCATAACGTCTGGAGTAACATTACAACACACAATTTATAGCCTTTATGACGCAGACATCCATGGCTGTCTATTATTTGTAATTATTATCAATAACCACTACAGCATGTTATCCAACATACCTAGCTCCCTGTCAACCTGTAATTGGAGACATGACCTCACATCTTGGGTGAAATCAATTGGCTCTTTCCAGCAGCAAGTGAGGCCTGTCCCCGATGCGAACCCAGGGAGCAGAAATGTTGCATATTGTGTGGTCTTGCATGATCTTGACTAATTACTGGAGAGAGGTTGTAAATGATATCAATGAGGTGACCCAGAGAACGGTTCCATGTGTACCCCTGACATGTTTACTAGGAGGATACCCCAGACCCTCTAGTCGTAAGATAACTTCCTGGCTTATAGATGTGGGCTTGGTACTAGCTAAACTGGAGATCACCATGAACTAGAAGGCCACTGGGGGACCTAGACATAGGAAATGGAAGGAGAAACAACTCAGATGGGCTGGATATGAGGAGGCAATCTTACACAGGGATTTAGGGAAGGGCCAAGGCATGGGACCACTTAGTAGACTGTCTTAGGGAGCTCCTACCAGATGAACCTGTGGAGTCGCTAACACTTCCAGTGGATTTGTGGGAAGAAAGGGTATAGACACATTCTCTTGCTAAGCACAGTGGGGGAGGGGACACTATGGATGCAGTATTACTACTGGAGGGTCTGAAGCTCAACTGGCATCTTTGAAAAAATAAATGGTGAGGCAGGGGTGCGAGTGGGTGGGGGCTGGGGTGGGGTGGGGGAAGTTAATATTTGAAACATACTGGACTGATATGCATCATACGAATAGCACAATACCTGTATCAGATAATACTTTCTTTACTATGGAACCTACTGCAATGTTGGTCATCTATGACAATACTGTATGTTACTGCTTCCAGCCAGTTTGTTTTGGTGTTACGTAAAATGATAATAACAATCTGTTTAAAAAACAAACAAAAAAAACCAACAAAAAAAACCTTGTAATTGGAGGCATATATTTTTCCCCAGTTTTGTACTATCCGCATCCAACTGGAAACGTATGCCATACATCCTTCTAGCACATACACCTTGCAACTCATTTTCAAGCTATCCCCCTCCCAAGCTTTAGATGACGCTGTACCACTATTAATGATGAGGTAAATTCTCAGTTCCTATAATTGTTTGTCAGAAACTCAGGTCTTGTAGGGCCTATGTTAGAAGCTGCCAAGTTGGTACTCTAGGGACTGGTCTCATTCACTCATAGGTGATCGTCAGAGGGGAGTGGTCTGACACCATTCTGCCTAAAGATTCCTTTTCCATAAATAGATCACTCATAAACTCATCACTGATAAAATAGAGGTACTTAACCACTCTGTTTTCAGGACACATGTGGTGAGAGTAAAACAAGACTGTTTTGATGGATACTTTTAACTGCTGATTACTCAACTTGTGAATATCGGGCGCTAGACTGGATCCAAAAAACTCAAAAGTACAGTGGTGTGGACGGGTAGGTGGTGTTATGCAACTCCATGTTAATAGAGTTCTGCTTCAGATCTGATGAATGGACGCCACCCATGCGTAAAGACGTACATTGTTTGCTTCTGTTCTTGCAGAAATGGATCCGGAGCTATGCATTTTCACTCTGTGAAGAGATGTATTTCTTCAAAAATTTCGAGCATACAAGAGAATATTTCACCCAATAAAACTACGGGGTTTAACTCTTGTCGGTACTGTCACAAACAGATGTCTGTGACTGATACCCATGGGGGGTGCCTCTGATCCTTTGGTTTGATGCAGGACTCCAAGGCCTGCGACTACTGCACCAAGATGAATCCAAAAGCAATCGGAGAACGCAAAGCAGTACTTGGTGAAGCACTGCAAGACTCCAAGCAGGTTCCACTCAGGGTGAAGTCAAGAATGCGGACCCTCTCCCAAAGTCATTCTCTTGGCAGACCTTTGTCGTGGCTTAAGTATTTGGGTAAGTCCAAGTAGAAACATAAGAAGTCCAAGCAAGACTTTGCCCCTTCCTGCCCCTCTCATTCTTTAGCAAAGTTGCGAAGGCATCATCATACTTTACGGTCACGCTCCCGTTCCTCTGAGGAGCCGATTTCATTGCTAGTCCTGGTGCATCCTGAGTTTCCCAGTCTGTTGGCGATGTTGCAGCAGGTTGACACTTTGTGAGAGTCTATGCTACATTTCTGTGGCATGCTTCTGGCTCCAAAGATCGCTGGGGCCTCCATTCTGATTACCGTTGGCGGATTCGTGCTCATCACCATTGATTCCCTTTGGACGTATTTAGGCTGCCCACCTGGCTACAAAATTGGGATGCCACATACATTTTGCATTGATTAACACACATTTTAGGGCGGTTGTCAGTCAGTCAGTGGGGTTTCAACTTGGCAAATATATTACTAAGGAGAGAAGCAGATTTGTGATACTACAGGGAGCGGCGCATAAAGGCAGATGACCCTGATGAATATGTATGGTTCCAGTGCTGACAATCAAACCTTTTATGAGGACTTTTTGCATAGGGGATTTGAATTTGAAGAATAACCATTTATATGGGCTGGCAATTTTAATACATTACCAAATCTTATCCTTGATAGGTCTGTGTCCATGGTAAGGAACTTAACAAGGACTCATAAGATTTTATTGCAACAGGAGAAATTATTTAGGCTCATAGTGGCACCAGCTGCTGCCCATACGAGGAAATGAGCCTTCCACTCAGTGCATATATCTGAATGGGATACTCTGGTCACCTGACTTGATGCATGGCTGACTAAATATGCATGGGTTTTCCTGAACATTGATGGACCATTTCCGGCATAAGTTAGATTTGAGGTAGACTATGGATACTGGGGTCAGCAGTATTGGAAATTCGAAAGCAAAGCTTTGTTAGTGTTCTGTAAGGAGTTGGAAGATCACATTGAGCTCTACTTTGAATAAACATGAGCAACAAATCAGTGATAAAGTGATTGTGTGAGAGGTCTTCAAAGAGTACAGTAGAGACGTATGTGATGCTTGGGAACATTGATGTCCTGACCGCTGTGTGCACGAGGATGGATGCACTTGAAAGAGCTGTAATCATATTATAAAAAGTGTGGGCATAGACGCCTCTAGGGCTTTTTGAGGACAGGTAGTGAAGAGAAATTTGGGAAGGTAGCATGGCAAGCATTAGCAGTCATTGGCTGACAAGGTGTGGCTAGAAGATATGGGGAGCAGTCTGGATGTATTTTGGTTCTTGAGGAATGAATTACATAGGCAAGGTATCCTCAGTATCATTCAACCATGCGGTGAACAATGTGGTCATAAATGAGGTGTTTATAGATTATTATAGGCATCTTTATGCAACCTTCCGTAAGCAACCATTGCAGCAGATTAGGAGCCTTCCAGACTGGAAAATATTGGCCTGGATTGAAGGGCAGATGCAAGAACATCTGATACAACCTATATCAGTGGAAGATGTTGCCAAGGTAATTTCTAAATGTGCGGAGTGCAGTGCCCCTGGAACAGATTGGTGATCAGTGAGTTGTATAAGGAAAATGAGGACTGGTTGATCTCACACTTATTGGCAAAGTATGCAGATTGCGGTCTATTACTAGGGTGGCTTTTGTAACCTGCTTCTCGAAATGGGTAAGCTGGAGAACCTTTGGACTGCCTATGGACCCCTTTCATTAATAAACACGGAGTGTAAAACCTTGGCCAAAGTGCTGGCTCTATCTGTGTGACTTAGGAAGCATAATGCTCTACAGGGCTGTATCAGCTCATCACCTGCTCTACAAGTCTGTATTATCTCAGGTCTGTATCAGCTGATTTTTCGACAAGTCACAACTCTGTTGCATTGCATGAAAGGTTATTCCCAAAAACCCACCAATCAAACATTGTACTAGGAACTCCCATAGCTGCCTTGGGTGATGCCTGGTAGAGGATACAGTGGAGTCAATTGGATATCAGAGCCCAGACAGTGGCCCTACTAGACTCTGTATCAGGTGCAGTGCAGTTGTTAAATAGTTCCTTAGATGCTTTTAGAGGTAGAGAGGTCTGTGCCTCAGCAACAGCCGGAAACATGGAAATTGTATTGTGGCAGTGGTGCCCACAGAACGAAGCCACCACCGCAGCAGCCACCAGTAGCTCCAGTACTCACATGTAACTGTTCTGCTTAAGATTAGGGATAACTATTCCTTTGACCAATATTATTTATGCAGCTTTAACAGTTCGATAAATGATTCCTAGGGTCCGGGAATCAGTTTGAATTCCTAGCAAATTGACCACCAGCCGTGCCCATACCCTTCCAGCCACCATGGCCAATAGTCTTCCCAATATTTTCAGTCCCAGCGACCATGTGGGAAAGGCCGCCAGGGGTCAGGTCAGTCCGCTGCCCCGGCAGCCGCTGCCTCCAAGCTTCATTAGACTACACTCAGACCACCTTGGACACCCAGTGGGAGGCACAATACACCATCCCCTCCCCCAGTGGTGGTCAGTAACATCACCCCCTTGCGTACTACAGATAGTCCCTCCCTTTTTGACACTCCCTTTGTACCCACTTATGATCAGCTGACAGAAGATCATCTCTCCCTGCTCCATCAAGAAGTGTAGGCTCTCTTGGGCATCAGAGTCATAGCGGGCCAGTAGGTCGTAGTTGCTATTCCTTCTTTTATCTGGAGCCAAGAAGGATGGGGGACTTCATCCTATACCCTATACTCAGTCTGTGCCTTCGCAAACTCTTCTTGAAGAATGAGAAATTCATAATGATCACGCTTGCCCAATTTTTTCCCTCCCTGGACCATAAGACTGGATGGTGCAGCGTTGGACTTGCAGGACATTTATTTCCACACCCTTGTCCTGCCAGCCCAGAGGCTCCCTCTGAGGTTCACGGAGGGCACAAGCACGTTAAATTCACTGTGCTCCCCTTTGGCCTTGCCAAGGTGATGCTCAACCTCGAAGTCAGGGATTTCAGTCTTCCCCCACACCTCGACGACTGGTTGTTGAGCGTGGACTCGCCCCAGCCAGTCCTCTCCCTCCTTCAGTCGACGGCAAACCTCTTGCCCTCCTGGGGTTCACTATCGACATGTGGAATTCATACTTGACTCCCTCTCAGACCCTCGATTTCATTAGAGCTATTTTGGACACTCTGCAGTTTCAGGCCTATTCTCCTGAACGCCGAGTCCAGGATATTCAAACTATGATATTCAGTCATTCTGCATCCTGGATTTCAGTGAGATGGACTCTGAGGTTGTTGTGCCACCTGGCCTCCTGCATCCTGCTGGTGATACTTGCCTGCTGGTATACGCAGGCTCTGCTGTGAGACCTGAACGCCCAGTGGGAGCAGCATCAGGGGAATCTCTCCGACATAGTCCAGATCTCAGAGGGAATTGCAAGGGGCCTGCAGTGGTGGCTAACAAGTGTGATTATGTCAGTAGCAGACCCCTCTATTCCCCAACCAAAGTTGACTGTAGTGACGGCTGTGTTGCTTCTGGGCTAGGGCGGCCACCTGGGAGAGGTGTAGCTCAGAGGACTCTAGTCTCCGGTGGAATCAAGGCTTCACATAAACCTGATTAAAGAAACCAAATTTTTAACAGAGTTGTGGCATTTTACTGGGAGATAGTCCACATTTCCTGTTTGTTGTGCTTTCAACCTTCTTCCAGTTTCTGGTGGAAGCGGTTGTAAAACCCATGACCGATCCCAGAGAGCTATACATTTCGGAAAACTAGAAAGAATTGTGAACTCAGCAATCAGTAATTTATGTAGCTCCTTCAAGTGATAAACTAAATCAGCTATTAAAAATTAGTAGCATCCCCCCCCCCCCCCACACCACAAGTTGTGACATTTTCATTTATAACTTCTCATTTCAGTGGCAGTTTACCAATACATCTGCTAGAACCTTCTGAGTATGGGTATATATAGGGTATTGGGTTAGTGGGTTTTGCAAGAACTTGAGGTACTAAAGCCAATAACTGAGCTCCACCTTGCAATGGTTTTCATTGTGTACTTGGTATAGACCATTTCGTATTTTGAAATATAAAGAGTAAAAAATAGTTATCAAGGAAATGTATGTATTTCTGAAATGGGCAAAAGATATGGCGTTTAGAAGCAGTGGTTATTGGCACATCTCCAAACATGTGAATTAAATGGCAGTTCTCAGAATCTTTTTTCTTACACACTGGCTTACATTTGGAATGCACAGATGCAGAGAGAAATACAATTGGTAATAACTCTTGTTCTACTATTCTGTGTTCCCCATAAGTCTCCTGATAAAAATGCTACCATGCTTGTGTGGGTAGGCCTAGTGCTCACAACAGGAAATGGCCCAAAACGCAACCTGAATACATCAAATTTTTCCAATCAGAACTGGCCTCTTATTTGCAAAGTGGGTTAGTTACGGTTTTTTGAGGACCCACACTCAGCCTGAACCTAGGAAAACCTAGTAAACCTGTGCATTTTTTTAAAGCTAGACGCCCAGGGAAATCAAGGATGACGTTACTTGCATGGATCCCATGAGGTTTTATTTTACCCACAATGCCTTGCCAACCGTGAAAGTTGCCTGAAATCATGCATTTTCCTTAAATTTCTGTGATGGAAATTTCCCGAATCCACAAAATTCCTAACACACAGCATTGCCCCACCTGTGTCGATAACAATGCTGCACCACTTGTGTGGCTGGGCTTAGTGCCTGTGACAGAAACAGATCAATGGGAGACTCCTATAGGCCTCAGTTGGATCCGTTCCTGTTACTATACCCTACAACAAAGTGGCGCAGCATTTATATGCACCTGCAGATTCCGTACGTTTCCATCACAGATATGTGAGAAAAACGAGTGTTTTTAGTCCACGTTTGTGGTTTGCACGGCATAGTGGGTAAGAAAATTGTGTGGTATGCATACAAAGCACACCAGCCTGGACGCCCCCAGATGTGTAGTTTTCAGAACTGTCTTGGTCTGGTAGGTTTTTTCAGTAGGCAGCCTACCCAAGTCCAAAAAGTGCAGCTGTTCACCATTGCTAGTGGAATGATATTGGGAGTTAGCCAAACTCCCCTTGCCCACGTGTAAAAACAACACCCAAAAGAATAAAATGTCCTCTTGCTTGAAGTTGAGATGAAATGCTTTAGACTACAGGGGAGAAGAAAGACTGTTGAGGTTTTAGGGGGTGAGGGTGGGGCCTGATGTTAGGCTGGAAAAGTCCCAACCCATTATTTTCTTAAAAATGTATCTTGCTGCCATAAAGTGGGCTTCCTGTACCGCCACCCCCCTGAGGGGACAGATTGAGGATAATTAGAACTACTGCTTCCCCGTTTTTGAGGGGGTGGGGGCACATGCAGAACAGCCCCGCCCCTACACTTAAAAAAAGTAATCCTTGCTACCTAGTGCCCCCAACCCAGTAAGTGCCCCTATCTGCCCCTCCGGGGGAACCAGAAAGACTGTTTACCCAGTTTTGAGGGGTGGGGGCATGGCCATGCCCATGCTGAGCAACCCCCATGCCTACAATAAAATAAAAAAATATGAATCCCTTTCAGCCCCCAACCCAGGGGAGGGAGGTAATTGCCCCCTTCTGTCCTCCCCACAGGGGAGCAAAAACATTTACCCTAATTTTAAGGGGGTAGGGACATGGCCATGCCCATGGTGGGGAGCCCCACCTCTACAATAAAAAAGTAATCCCCGGTATCTGATAGTCTTCTAGTTGCAGATTTCTTACCTTAAAATTTCCCCTAGGCGTCAGTCTGCATCTGGAGATTGTTCTCCGAACATTACCCTTGTGTACCGTCAGGTTGATTCCGCATTTGTTGTTGGCGTCGTAGTCACTGGACATGACAACCTTGGTCGTATAGAGGTGCCATCCCGGCCCGCTGACATCAGTTATTTTCTTCCTGCACCAGCCTACGCCCAGATCCGAAGAGAGCTAACCCTACAGTCACTTTTTGACTCGAGTTTCAACTTTTTGTTGAAGCCTTTTCAGTTCTTGGTGCATCAAGCATGTCGTAAAAGAAGACCGGCTTCTCACCCTACAGCTCCTGTCACCGGATGATGACCATGACGGAACCGCACCTCCTGTATCTGTGGTGTTTGGAGCGTGACCACAACCTGAAGTCATGCTGCAAGTGCTCTGAGGCCACACCTAGGGATCCGCTTCTGAACAGGCGTTGGTCATACCACTGGGACCTTCCTTGACGGTGGTTCTGGCGTACATGCGCCTGACGCGGCACGGGTCTAAGGGCGGTGTCGACCCCATATTTATTGCTGACTCTGACACAGAGCTGGACCAGTGTTTCTCAATGCTGATTCCGACTTCAGAGGGGACTTTGCTCCGTAGGTCTGATCCTGACCCTAAATCTTACAGATACTAGTTCGTTGAGAGTATGGAGGGGTCGCTGAAATAACAGCTTGAATGCCTTATGTACTGTGCGCAGGAACTGGGTGAAGCCAGCGGTCTGGACACCTCCCCTGATGCTGGCATGCTTTCTCCTCCTATTGTGGCTATGGATGAGGGGGCGTCTTATTCCATGGTGGTTCAAAGATTGCACATGGTCTTGGGCCTCGAGCTGCCTTCTGTGAACATCAGGACTAACCTTCTGACTGAGGTGCTTCAGACTGGTATAGGAAAGTACCCTCTTTTTAGCATGGTTACTAACACTTTTTGCTTGCTTTCAGTGTGTTGACTGGGCTCCTGCTAACCAGGACTCCAGTGGCTGTTCTCTCTTCCTCTAAATTTGGTTATTTAGGACTTACCACACCCCACAATTGGCATTCTGGTGCCCTCATGTAAGCCCCTAGTATATGGTACTTGGGTACGCAGGGTATTGGGCCACCAGGGGTTCCCCATGGGCTGCAGCATGTATTGTCACCTGTGGGAGTCCATGCTAAATGTGTCTGCAGGCCTGCCATTGCAGGCTCTGTGAAAAGGTGCATGCACCCTTTCACTACAGGTCACTGTAAGTCACCCCTATGGCAGGCCCTCTTAGCCCAGAGTGCATGGTGCAAGTACCTGCGTGTGAGGGCACCCATGCATGAGCAGAGGTGCCCTTACGAACTACAGCTCCATTTTCCTGGAATTCGTAAGGACGGGGAAGCCATTTTACCCGTATACTGGACATAGGTGTCCAGCTACATAATGGTAACTCCGAACTTCACATGTTTGGTATCAAACATGTTGGAATCATACCCCAATACTGTTTTCAGTATTGGTTGTATGATTCCATGCACTATGGGGGCTCCGTAGAGGGTCTCCAGCATTGCTTCCACCAGTCTTCTGGGGTTTTCCGGGCAGCCTGCGCTACTGCCACCCCACAGACAGGTTTCCACCCTCCTGCTTTTTAGCCTGCTCAAGCAGAGGAAAGCAGAACAAAGGATTTTCTTTGGGAGACGGATGCCCTACCCTTTCCCTTTGGAAATATGTGTTACATTGCTTGGGAAGAGTAGCCTCCCCAAGCCACCGGTATGCTTTGAATTGCACATTTAGTGCCCTCCTTGCATAAACCGGTTTGCACCAATCCAGGGACCCCCGGTCCCTGCTCTGGCGTGAAACTGGACAATGGAAAGGGTAGTGACCACTCCCCTGTCCATCACCACCCCAGGGGTGGTGCCCAAAGCTCCTCTAGGTGGCTACTTGATTCTACCATCTTGAAACCAATGTGAGCAGAGGCCCCAGGGAGCATCTGAGTGGCCAGGTCAGGCAGGTGGCAACACAGTCCTCTCCTGATAGGTGGTCACCCTGCTAAGTGACCAGTCCCCCTTCCAGGGCTATTTAGGGTCTCCCTACAGGGCGGGTCTTGAGATTCGACGAGCAAGATTCCAGCAGGACTCCTCTGCATCATTTACTTCATCTTCTGGCCACCGGGACTGCAACTGGACCCTCCAGAAACTGACTATCTGCAACTCCAGTGACGACTCCACTCTTAAACATTGTTTCTCTGGCTCCTTCCAGCAACTGCAGCATTTCCCTGGTTGTGCATCCTCTGAGGGCTACGAATCTTCAGCTTGCACAAGAAGCAAGAAGGAATCTCCCTTGGAGTGAAAGAGTCACTCCCCTGCATCCGCAGACACCTACTGCAACGACTTCTGGCTGTGTTGATCTTCTCTCCTGCAAAACTGCGTGGATCCTGCAACACGGGTGGTGGCCTGGAGTGGTCCTCTCCTCCAGCTGTCCAACTTGAGTGATGGTGAGCCCTTACCTCTCCTTACAGGACAGTACCCCTGTGCACCGTGACTCTTGCAGCTACCAAGGCTTGTTGGCTCTTCTTCCAAAGGATCTTCAGGCTCCGTGTAGCCCCACCCTCAGGACTCTTCCCTGCAAAGCACAGTCTCCTTCCTGCTGCTCCAGCGACGTGGGACTCCTTCAGGTGTGCTGAGTGGGCCTCACTGTGACTCCTTTGCCTCCTGCCTGTGAGTTGCCTGTGGGGGCTGCATCCTTGTCTTCCAGCTCTCCTCACTGCTTAAGGTCACCTGGGACTCCTCTCCTTGCTGGCAGCCAGCAGCTCTGCAACTCTCCATCTGCAACTTTTGCCTTTGCTAAGGCTTGTTGTTGGTTTCCCAACACCACTGACTGTCTGCAACTCTTCTTCCATCGTGGGACATCACCTGCATCACTTCTGAAACTCTTTTCATGCTCTGTTGCTGCCCAGCACACTCCTTGTCTCCATCGTCTACCAGGTCCTGCATTTCCAGAAGGGTGGGCAGTGGCTCATGCCCCAGCTGGACAATCCAACTCGAACTGGACCTTGTCCCTTCTTTTGCAGGTCCTCTTCTGTCAGGATCCACCTTTGGTTTCTTCCAGTCTTGCTTGGATCTTGCACAGTCCCTTTCCAAAGTTCACCTGTGGGTTTGGGGAAAAACCAGGTACTTACCTCTTCTCTTCTGGTCGCTGAGGGGCACCCTTGTACTTACCTTTTGGGGTTCCTAGTTTCTCTAGCACCCCTCTACAGATTCCACTTCCTTCAGTGGGGGACTGCCTTTCACAGTCCACTTACCTAGTGTATGGTTTGGTCTCCCCCTAGGCCCGGCACTATTTTCTATTGTTTTACTGCTTGCTATTGCGTTCTATGCTGTCTGACTTCTAATGTGTAAATAATAGTGTGTTTACTCACCTGCTAAGGGGTATTGCCTATACAGTATTTTAGTATTTGTGTTACTGTAATAAAGTACGTTTATTTTTGTAACACTGTGGTTCTTTCATGTCTGTAAGTGCTGTGTGACTGTAGTGGTATTTCATAAGCTTTGCATGTCTCCTGGATAAGTTGTGGCTGCTAATTCACAGCCTACACCTCAATAATAGGGGAAACCTTGACCTGGTGTAAGGTGATAACACCATAGGTGCTCACCACACACCAGGCCAGGTTCCTACACCTGGGGCTTCCACATCAGAACCACTTTTGTCCTTTAATGAAGCCTTCAATGATGCCCTGCTTGGGGACCTGATCCAAATCCAGCACAGGTGCTCCTGTGAACAGGACAATGGCCCGCCGCCATAGACCTGTGCCTAACGACTAGTGTTCCTGACCCAACACCCTACCCCTGAGAGCTTGGTAATCCATACCTCAGCATCCCATGGCACACAGTTGCACAAGTGCTGCCACAGGTCCCCTGAGGAGGCCCAAGCTATTCTCTCCCAAGCGGTTGCTGACGGGAGAGACTCAGCTAAGTTCACAATTCGATGTGGGCTGGATACAAACAACTCTGTGGGCAGATCGGTTGCTTCGACGGTGGCCTTGAGGCGCCACGACTGGTTGAGGACATTTGGCTTTTTAGGGGATGTCCAATCCACACTGATGGACATGCCCTTTGTTGGCACGCGTCTCTTGGAGGACAAAAACAGACTCAGCACTCGAGCACTTTAAGGAGTCCCGGGCCACAGCCCGGTCCCTAGGCCTCTCAGATGCCCCTCACCACCCTCAGTCTGCTTTTCGACCCTTTTGTGGCTATGGAAGTAACACCCAGCCAAGTCCATTCCCCGCCAGCCACCATGCGACTCATGTTGCCCAGCCTCTACATGGGATCCATCTTCTCCATGGATGAGGGAGTAAGCGGTCTAGCCAGTCCACTGCCCCGTTAGCCGCAGCCTCCAAACCTTCCCAGTCTGGCGCTTCATCACCAGGGACCAGTCAGAGGCAGTACTCTACATCACTTGCCCCACTGACACACCATTATGTCACAGGTGTGATTTGCAAATAGTCCTAAGGGGCTTCTCCTTCCCCTTAAAAAATACTACCCCTCCATCCATGCCACCATCCTATGATCGGATGACAGAGGATCATCTGCCACTTCTCTGCAAGGAGGTTATGACTCTCTTGGCTAAGGGAGCCATAGAGTGGGTCCCTGTGCCAGAAGTAGGTTGTGGTTGTTATTCCCATTACTTCCTAGTGCCCAGAAAGGACAAGGGCCTCCGCACCATCCTAAACCTCTGGTCCCTCAATCTTTTCCTCAAAAAGGCGAAGTTGAAAATGCTCACTCTGGCTCAGGTCCTTTCTGCCCTCGACCCAGGAGACTAGATGGTAGCATTGGAATTACTGGATGCATATTTCCGTAATTCTGTCCTGCCTGGCCACAGACATTACTTTGGGTTCATGGTAGGTCACAAACATTTTCAATTTACTGTGCCCCCTTTGGCCTTATTAGCACCCCTTGGGTATTCACCAAAGTGATGGTGGTGGTCACAGCTCACCTGCATAAGTTAGTGGTTTCTGTCTTTCCCTACCTCAACGACTGGCTGTTGAAGGAGGGCTCGCCCCAGACTGTCTTCTCCCAGCTCCAGACTACGGCAGACTGCCTGCTATCGCTGGGGTTCACTATAAACATGCCAAAGTCACACCTGATGACTCTCTCTCAGACGCTCCCTTTCATTGGAGCTGTTCTGGACACAGGGCAGTTTCAGGCCTATCCTCCTGAGCGGCGATTCCAGGATATTCAGGCTGTTATACCAATGTTTCAGCCTCTATCCTGGATTTCATTGAGAATGACTCTGAGGCTGCTTGTTCTCATGGCATCCTGCTAATGATACATGGCTGATGGCATATGCGGGCTCTGAGGTTCCAGTGGGAGCAGCATCTGGAGAATCTCTCCAATATTGTTCCGATCTCAGAGGCAACTGAACCCCAATTGGGTAAGAGGCAGATCCCTCCCCCAACCAGATCTGACAGTGGTGACAGATGCATCACTCTTGGGATGTGGCGGCCACATGGGAGAGGTGGCGATCAGAGGTATCTGGTCTCAGGCGGAGGCTGAGCTCCAAATCAATCTTTTGGAGCTCAGGGCGATCAGGCTAGCACTGAAAGCATTCCTTCCTTCTCTCAAAGGAAAAGTGGTGCAGATGTTCATAGACAACACCACCGTCCTGTGGGGACTGCACAAGCAGGGCGGGCTGGGGTCGTGGACCCTTTGTCAAGAAGCTGCATGAGGCATCAGGACATATATGTGGTGGTTCAAAATCTGGTGGGCTCTCTGAACGCCAGAGCGGCCAAACTCAATCATCAACGCCTGGTCGATCACAAATGGCGTCTCCATTCGGAGGTGGTGCAAGTTCTCTTTCAACAGTGGAAAGAGACTTGGTTAGACCTGTTTGCCTCCGCAAAGTATGCGCAATGTCAGATGTTTTGCGCATTGAAGTTTCCAAGGCGTCACTATCTCGGCAACGCTTTTCGTCTTATGTGGAACTCAAGCCTCCTTTCCATCAATACCACTTCACCCAGAGTTCTCAGATGATCAAGAAAGCCCGAGCCCAAGTCATTCTTGTGGCTCCAGACTGGGCGTGAAGAGTCTGGTATTCCGAGCTCTTGAGCATGGTTATCGATCCTCCACTCAGACTGCCTCTTCAGGAGGATTTTCTGTCTCAGCAGCAGGGAGAGGTTCTTCACCCGAACATGTCCAGTCTCCTCCTCCTTGCATGGAGATTGAGCAGCAACAGTTGACAGCTTTTGACCTTCTGCCCAAAGTCTGTAATGTTATCTTAGCAGCCAGAAGTCCCTCCACAAAACAGTATACGCCTGTCATTGGAACAAATTTGTGGCATGGTGTACAGTCAAGTGTATTGAACCCCTATCTACCCCTCTTTCTGAGGTTCTTTTGTTTGTTCTTTTTCTGGCCCAGCAAGGCTCTGATCTGGCCACCCTGAAGTGTTATTTGTGTACCATATCGGCTTTCCTCCGATTCTCTGACCAACCCTCCTTGTTTAAATCTCCCATTGTTGGAAAATTTCTAAAGGGTCTTTCCCATCTATTTCCTCCTTCTCCGTTCATAATGCCCAATGGGATTCGAACTTAGTTCTTACTTTTCTGATGTGTGCTTCCTTTGAGCCACTCCACGATTGCCCACATCAGCTTCTTATTCTGAAGACAGAGTTCCTTGTAGCCACCACCTCTTCCCGCAGAGAGCATGAGCAGCGGGCTCTTTCTTCAAAGCTACCTTTCATCTCCATCCATCCTGACAAGTTGCTGCTTCTAGCCAGGGCTTCCTTTCTACGTAAAGTGGTCATGCCCTTTCATGTAGGCCAATCCATCACTTTGCCTACTTGTTACGCGCCCCCACATCCTTCTATGAAAGAGTAGAGACTGCACTGCCTAGCCCCAAAAAGAGCATTGACGTGCTATCTTGATTGTACCAAAGATTTCCAGGTGGATGACCAACTCTTTGTAGTTTATGCGGGTGAAAAGAAGGAAAGGTTGGGCAGTGCAGAAGAGAACCATCTCTAGATGGCTCGTTCTCTGCATTAAAATGTGCTACGCATTGGCTAAACAGCAACTCCCAGAGTTTGCATGCTCACTCTACCAGAGCAATAGCTACCACCACTGCATTAGCACGTGGAATGCCAGTCCTGGACATCTGCCAGGCAGCAGCATGGAAGTCTTTGCATATCTTTACCAAACTTTACTGCCTGGGCTCTCTGGTCCAAAGGGACGGATACTTTGCCCCTTCGGTCCTGCAGGATCATGATCTTGATTTGCAGACCCTCCTCCGGGGATTGTATTGCTTGGGTATCTATTCTAAGGGAAGAAATCTGCAACTAGAAGTCTCTATCAGCTGAAGAAGTTACTTACCTTCGGTAACAACCTATCTGGTTGAGACATATTCTAGTTGCAGATTCCTTACTGATTTACCCATCCTCCTCACTCTGCAAACTGCCTTCTAGGGACAGGGACATGGACTTCCCTCCTTTTAAGGGCACTAGTTCTGGCACTCCAGGGTCAGTGTTCTTCATGGCTGCGCAATTCTGGCGTGTAAAGTCATGAAAAGAAACTCACGTCAGCGCGACGGGGTGGTGGCTACATATGGCCTGTGACATCATATCTGTTGGCCACAATGCCAAGAACGAACACGGAGTCGACCAAAGCCATCTAATGGCGTGCAGGGGTACTGCTCGAAGAAAAATCTCTGGATCCAGACTGATGCCTGGTGGAAATTCTAAGATAAGGTGTATGCAACTAAAATATGTCTCTACCAGGTGATTTGTTACCGAAGGTAAGTAACTTGTTTGTTTAGGTGTCCCCCCCCCCCCCATTGCTGGGCAGCCCCCAACTCTTACAATTAAAAAATATATATAATAATTATCTCTGCTGTCTTGTGGGCTTTCTGACCCCAATTCCCCCCTACCCCCTGTGGTAGGCTACTGTCGGTACAGAGGACTCGTACACGGTGATAAGGTAAGAGGTGTTTATTTTTATGAGTTTTGGTGCAGTTCTATTGATGGGAAGGATAAAGGGGACGGGCTTCAGTACACGCAGATTTATTGAGCCTTCTTTGCTCTGATGATAACGGTATCTTCTTCTCCGGTTCTTTATGGCCTGGTGGGTGTCTTCTCGTCACTCTCGTTCTTTACGATCTGGTGGGTGTCTTCTCGTCTTGTCCCCGAGGTACCGGTAGGGGAAAGAAATGGTAGGAACAGGTAAGTCGAATGTGGGGTCTCTTGAGGGTTCTTATATTGTTAGTGGCATGCAAGGATAAAGAATACTCCGGGTTGGAGGACAAGGATAAAGGGGAGTGTTCAGTTGTGCAGGATTTAGGTCACACGTGCTTCTTGGTAGATATTACCACTCTCTTTCTCTGGTGTGGTTGGTTGTGCTCTTGATGTGACCCCCGTGCCCTTTTCCCCCGTTCCCACCCCCAGCCCTCCCCTCGTGCCCAGTTTCCCCTCCTTACTTCCCTTTATTTTGATATACGTGAGGGAGTCCTATAAAGGACTGTACCTTGCTGAGCCATGACCCTCCAGGGTCGTGGCAGGGCTTGTTAGCGTTGATTCCGGGGCGCTTCAGGACCTTCTCTGCGCACCCCTCGGTTCTCGTCTGCAGCTCTTCTCTGGGACCCAGCGTCTGTGATTCTTTGTTCGGCGTCTTCTCCTTCGGTTGTCCCGCGTCCTCTGATTCCCGGCGTTCGACCCCCTCTTGGGAGTCCGTCGTCTCTTTTCCCTGTCGGACCCGGAAGTCCGGGTCCGACGCTTCCGATAGCGTTCCCATGTTGTCATAGGAACGCGATCGCCGTGCGGAGAGGAGGGGCAATTGGCGCCAGCATCGGGAATCGTTAGACGCGGTCGAAGAGACCCGTCTACACCCCCCAAAAGACTTTCCCGTCTTTTTGTTGGGGGGCATGGGAATACCTGTGCCGGGCAGCTCCTATCCCTACAAATAAAAAAGGAAAAAGTAATCCTTGGTGTCTGGAGGATTTTCAGTAGAACTTTGGTCCCTGCTGGTGTGCCTATGGGACCTTCGGCGTTTAATCTTGGAGTACTCCCGGCGCCATATAAACCGGCTCCTTTCTTGCCTTTTATGCCCTCGGCTCCAAAGGCATCGGAGTTGACTGCGCCGCTGATGCCGACGTCAGATAGATCTTGTCTGGGGTCAAGTCACTGCACTCGAGATGACATCCCGGCGCTGGCTCCCGCTTCACCGGCTCTGTGAAAAGGCGTCATTAATGTCAGCACATGCTTTATTGACGCTGGGACTGGAATCTAGACTGAGGTCTAAATTAGCAGCCTTGAGACTCTTAGAAGAGCAGCAATAACATGAGGAGCAACAAGAACTTGAGGAAGGAGAAATTCCTTTACCTTCTCAAGGTTTTGAAGGTATTGATAAGGCTAGTTGTTTTGATACCTCTCCGTAGAGGGAGTTGTTATCACCTGGTGGTATTCCTCCTCCGAAATGTACTGGTTACCATGCGGGTGATAATAAAGCAGGTGAATTTTTGGAACTACTGTTACCCACTTCGGATTAAAAACAAACATATTCTAACTGCAGTGCTTACACCTTCTACTACCTCAGAGCCTTTGCTTCCTTTTAATAATGGTTTGACTGTGCCAATTCTGGACCTGTGGCGCAAACCAGTCACTACTCTGGCTGTGTCCAAGGTGATTGTCAGAATATGTAAAGCTGTGCCCGGTGACCCACAATTTCTAACTCAGCATTCTGGTGGTCCAGGCTTCTTGCTCTGCAAAGGCAGCTCCTGGTTGCTTCCCTACAACTCTGGCGGATAGGGAATCTAAATGCATGGAACAATCTGTGAAGAAGATCTTCTCCTCATGTAGTATGTCATGAACGTCGGTTAGTGCTACATGTGTGTTGGGAAGGTATATCCATGCACTAATGGACTCGCCAAGAGAGGTTGTTCCCAATCTGCCACAGGAGGTGCAGGAACATTTTCAAGATTTGTTACATGACAGTCAACCAGCGACTAGACAGGTTATTCAATCTGGCCTAAATACAGCTGATTCTGTTGCCAGAGCCATGGGAACATCAGTGGCCAATAGAAAGCATGCATGGCTTAGAGGTTCGGGGTTTTCCCAGGATGTGTGATCCAACTTAATGAACTGTCCGTTTGATGAGTCCAAACTGTTTGGAGAAAAAGCAGACTCTGCACTTGAAAGGTTTAAAGAAAGCAAAGCTTTCATCGACCTATAGACCTTTCCATAGATTTAGGGGATTTGGCCGTAGCTCCTCCTTTTGTGGGAGGCCGCAGTTCCAGAGTCGTCAACCTGCCAACCCCCTCTACAGGTCCTACAGAGGTCGTGGAAGACTTAGATCATGTGGTGCGACTCTGTAGCCTTCCTCCTCCTCTTCATCCTCCACTGGAAACCAGTCAGGGAAGCCGTCCTAGTTCTCTCCCCTTTCAGCAGCATATGTTATCCATAGGGGGAAGGTTGATTTATTTTCTCCAAGAGTGGGAGTTGATAACATCAGGCTTGTGAGTGCTGAGCATTGTAGGAAATGGATATGCCCTTCACTTTCAGGAGTTTCCCCCTCTTTACCCTCCCCAACATTCTTTTTGCTCTTAAGAGCATCTACTGTTGCTTCAACAGGAGGTGCAAAATCTACTGTTAAAGGGCACAGTGTGGTTGGTTCTGGAGCAGGAAAAGGGTCAGGGATGTTATTCAAGGTAATTCCTGACTCTCAAGAAAGATGGTCGTTTGAGGCCAATTCTGGATCTGAGGATTTTGAATTTGTTCCTCAAACAGGAAAAATTCAAAATGCTGACCCTGGCACTGGTGATTCTTGCGCTGGAAAAAGAAGGCTGGATGATTTCTATCGACTTGTAGGATGCGTATTATCACATCCCCATTCTGAAGTCACACAAGAAGTATCTCCGTTTCAGTTTGCGGACCTTTCTTTTGGTCTTACTTCAGCACATCACGAAGGTCATGGCAGTGGTTGCAGCACACCTCTCAGCAAGAAGGGAATATTGGTATTCCCTTACCTGGTTTATTGGCTGATCAAAGCCAAGTCCCCAGAGTTAGTGATGTACCATTTGCAGGTGACAACCCAGTTGTTGTTCACTCTGGGCTTTTCATTGAATGTGCCTAAATCTCACCTGGAGCCCTCTCAATGCCTCCTGTTCATAGGGGCAGTACTGGACATATCATTGAATCATGCCTGCCCTTCTCCTCAGAGGATTTGGGACATTCAGGCAATGATTCCAATGTTTCAAAATGGAGCGGTTTGCTCCAGTCCTAAAGGTCCCATGCCTGCTCGGTCTGTTTGCTTCCTGTAGTCTATTAATAACTTATGCATGTTGGCACATGAGGGCTCTCCAGTGGTGCCTCCACAAGCAGTGGTGTCAACACAAAAGGGATCTCAAGGAATCAATAACAATCTCCAGAGATGCTGCAGCGGATCTTCGATGGAGTGTGGACGGCAACCTCAAGGAAGGCCATTTTGTCTTCCACCTCCGGTGACCTCAGTCATAATGGATCCTTCCACTCTAGGGTGGAAAGCACATCTGGGGGATCTGGAGATCAAAGGTCTTTGGTGTCCAGTACAGCAGATGTTTCACATCAATCTGTTGAAGTTGCAGACGATACGTCTGACTCTCAAAGCCTTCCTCCCGTCCATTCACAGTCAGTCGGTTCAAGTCTTAACAGACAACACTACCTCGATGTGGTACATCAACAAACCGGGAGGAGTATGGCTGTACCTTCTCTGCAGAGAGGCTCTGCTGCTCTGGTCCTGGGCTCGAGACCATCGGATTTGCATAGTAACAAACCCTTTGGCCAGAGTTCACAGCATACGTGTGGACGGTCTCAGAGGGCACTTTCCAGCCGATCACGAGTGGTAGTTCTTGGCGTCTTCCAGTTGTGGTGAGCGCCTCAGATAGACCTGTTTGCCACTCACGAGAATACACACTGTCCATAGTTCTGCAGCCTCCAGTATCCGATGCAGGGAATATTGGGGGACATGTTTCAGCTGAGCTGGTGTAACCGGCTGCTTTACATGTTTCCTCCCATACCTTTTGTTCCTCGGGTTCTGAGGGAGATTTGTTAAGACCCGGGCACAAGTGATACTAAGACCCCTAGATTAGCCAAGAAGCATGTGGTACAAGGACCTCCTTCACCTCTTGCCCCCCCACTTCCCCCTCACCCCCTTCCCCCTCCCCCACTCCATCTCCCTCTCAGGGCAAACCTCCACCTCGCAGTGGAAGGTTCTACACCCTCACCTCACGAGCCTGCACCTACATGCCTGGAGATTGGGGCAATCTGAGTTCTTTTTCTCTTCCCCCTAAAGTGGTGGATTTTATTTTATCGGCCACACAACACTTCACCAAGACTGTCTTTGCTGGCAGATGGGCAAAATCTGTTAATTGGTGTGAGGAGAGACACATTGATTCTTTAAAGACCCATTTGTCAAACATGTTACAATTTGCTCTTTCCTTGGCACAACAAGGCTGCATAGTTGCGACGGTGAAGGGTTACCTATCTGCACTGTCGACTTTTTATTTGTTTACCTCATCAGCCTTCTTTAAGTTCCCTATAGTATTAAGGTTTCTTAATGGTTTATCTAATAGGTTTCCTCTCACTCCATTCATAATGCCTCAGTGAGATTTAAATCTGGTTCTGCCATTTTTGTTGGGTTCACCTTTTGAACCGTTGCATATTTGCCTGTTGGGGTTCTTTTCATTTAAAACCGTTCTTCTAATAGCTATCACATCTGCTAGGCGTATAAGCGAGCTTCAAGCTCTTAGTGTTAAACCCCCTTTTACTACCTTCCATGCTAATAAGGTGGTTTTGATAACCAGGGCGGCATTCCTACCTAAGGTAGTGGCACCTTTCCATTTAGGGCAGTCCATCACCCTTCCATTCTTTTACCCTCCTCCCCATCCATCGAAGGAGGAGGAAAAGCTACATCGTCTAGATCCAAAGAGGGCCCTGAGCTTGTATGTGGAAAGGACGAAGGACTTCAGATCAGATGATCATTGACTATGTGGGCAAGATGAAGGGCAAAGCCGTCCACATGAGAACAATGTCAAGGTGGGTCATTCTTTGCATAAAAATGTTATTCACTGGCAAAGAAAGATCCTCCTGAGGGCATTAGAGCTCATTTAACCAGAGCGAAGTCTGCCACTTCTGCTTTGGCTAGAGGTGTGCCTGTTGTTGACATTTGTAAGGCGCAACACCTTGGGCTTCCCTCCACACTTCTGCAAAACATTATTGTTTAGACTCTGAAATGAGGAGGGATGGTCATTTTGCCCATTCTGTGTTGCAGGACTTCTTGGTTTAACCAGTCAGACACCCACCTCCTAGTGCAGGACTGCTTTTGGATTCTATTCAAAAGCTGAGGAATCCACAAGTAGATGTATCCATCAGAATAACAAATTACTAACCTTCCATAACACTTTTTCTGATGGATACAGTATCTATCTGTGGATTCCTCACGGTCCCACCTGCCTCCCCGTTGCCTGTCTGGTCACACCAAGGATGATATTACTTGTGTGTGTGTGTGTGTGTGTATATATATATATTCAAAATGAATGTTTATTTAAGAATGTTTAGATATATATATTTTTATATATATCTTATTTTTTTAATGTATTGAATATGCACTTGTGCTTGAGATGTGGTATTCACCCGTTCGCCTCAAAGGCGCAGTAAAAAAGTGGGTGAAACTGACGTCCGCACGGAGGCAAGGACTTCTTATGGCTCCGGTGACGTCAGACAGTCATGGGCAGAGCCGTACTATTGTGACCTCGTCAACGCGGAGAGCTATAAAGAAATGTTCGTTGAATGCTGGCACATTGGGAGAATTCAAAATGTGAGGAATCCACAGGTATCTACTTGATACACCAGAAAAAGTGTTACCAAAGGTAAGTAACTTGTTCGTCTTGAGTTGGTCTCCAACCTCTGGTGCACCTTTCCGCCAATACTACTGATGCCCAAAGGTCTCAAGAAGATCAGGAGCGTCCGTGCCCAAGTCATTCTTGTTGCTCTGGATTTGGTCCAGAGAGTCTGGTATTTCCAGCTGTTGAGCATGACCATTGGTCCTCAAGTCAAGCTGCCTCTTCTGGAGGATCTTCTGTATCAGCAACAGGGCAGGTTCCTGCACCCAAATGTGGGCACCCTCTGCCTGCATGTGTGGAGATTGAGCTGAGACAGTTGACAGGTTTCGACCTTCCTCCCGAAGTCTGTGATGTTTTTTCTGGCAACCAGCTGTCCCTCCACTAAGGCGGTGTTTGCTTACAGTTGGAAACAGTTTGTTCCTTGATGTTCCTGGCACAGTGTCTGCACTTCTCTCACGTGTTATCTTTTGTTTGCACTGTCTTTTACCCAGCAGGGCTCTGCTTTGGGTACAGTTAAGGGTTACCTGTCTACCATCTCTGCTTTTTTGTAGCTGCCAGACCAGTACTTTCTTCTTATGTAACTGGTTGTTTCTAGGTTCCTTAAAGGTCTTCAACATGTGTTTCCACCTAAGCCCACTATCATGCCTCACCCTGGTTCTTATCTTCTTATGTACGTCCTCTTCGAGTCTCTGTACAATAGTCCTCTCAGGCTGTTGACCTCAAAACTGCCTGTTTAAGCCAGACAAACTGGTACTTTGAACACGTGCCTCTTTCCTGGCGAAGGTCCTCACTCCTTTCCATGTATGTCAGAATATCGCCTCGTCTACCTTCTATGCTCCCCCCTCATCCCTCCAAAGAAAAGGAGAGACTCTACCCAAAGAGAGTGTTGTAGTTTTACCTTGACTGCACAAAATAGTTCTGGTTGGACAATCAACTCTTTGTCAGTTATGTGTATTAAGATCTGCTACACATTGGCTAAGATGCAACACCCTGAGGGCTCAAGCAAGGCTGTGACCACTTCATTAGCGTGTGGCGCTCATCTCCTGGACTTCCGTTAGGCAGTGACATGGGCATCCTTGCACCCATTCACAAAACATTACTGCCTGGACAGTCTGGTCCGTTGTGACGGCCACCTAGCCTGTTCGGTCCTGCAGGATTGGATTTGCAGACGCACCTCCGGTGATGTGTTGCTTGGGTATCTATTTGGAGCTGAGGAATCTGAAGCTAGAAGTCTCTATTAGATAAACAGGTTACTTAACTTTGGTAACACCTTATCTGGTAGAGACTATCTAGCCACGGATTCCATACCGATGCTCCTATCCTCTCCGCTTTGCAAACCGGCTCGGTACGAGGGACACCCCTTTCAGGGCCCTAGTCTTCCACATCAGTGGCCAGTTCTCATTGTGGGTGCGTGCTCCTAGCGTGCAAAAGTAACTGACATTAGTGTGCAGAGGTGGCACCTGTATAAGTACTGTGCATGTCACTTCCGGATGATGCCAACTACTGGTGCACAGGGGAGGTGCTTGAAAATCTTTCTGGTCCAGTCTGACACTGGGAGATATTCAGAGGTAAAGCATCTGTGACTAGATAGTCTCTACCAGAAAAGGTGTAACCAAAGGTAAATAACTTGTTCCATCGTTCAAGTACGAGTTATCGCTTTTATGGACCCAAGCTGCAGGTGAGGCACCATAATGAACAGGCTGACTGAAAGCACTTATTGCCCTAAAAATAAGATCAATAAGGCTATTTCTACTCTTCTTCCCTAATTGGTGAATTAAGCTCACTGTGGGTGAGGGGATAAACGGTTCCTCTGTACCGCTGCACCATTGCAGCTCTTTAGCAGAAGTTGCTCGCTCTGTCACTGTGTTGACCTCTCCCCTTCCTATGCTTAGAGGGATGTAAACACTAATGCCTAGTAGTAAACATAAATAAATAAAATGCCGATTTCGAGTTTGTATTTTTTTTCCGTGGTTGTTATCGCTGACATTCCGCTTTACGGAAGTAAAGTTAGGACCAGCACAGTGTTGGTAAACGAGAATCAGCTTCTAATAACAGAGAGGTGAAGCTGCACTATTACATTTGTACAAAGGAGCTGTGTATGCCCTCCACTACTGTGATCTGAATTTGCCTCTGGGGATGGCATGGAGCTAAGGAAGCAGAGCTTATCAGGGGTGCAAGAAAATGGTAGCCATGAAATGTCCCTTTTACTATGCTGTAACAGTATCTGAGTTATCATTGTATAGTTAATGTTATTTTGTTTTTAATAGTTTGTAATTGTCAAATAAAAGCAAAAGGCTTTATAGAAGACCAAACAACTTTTTTCCGGTCACTAGTAGAATAACTAGCTCTTTTACTTAAAGCCGAATTCTATTTGCATTATAGCTTTTGTGATGAAAATCAATGAATAACCTATAGCAGATTCACGAAGTTTGTCAATTGATTTTTATTCATGTTTGTAACTATTAAGTTCTCTAATGATGTCTTGTTATTTTTTTTTTTTTAGGTCATTTGTTCAGAGCGTCTGGTGATCAGTTGTTTAATTTGTCTTCAGTGTCTAGTGCCTTTTCAATGGTTAGTCATCCGGTTTTTGGTCTACATACAGCCACCTCAGGTCACTCGGAATTCGGTGGTTTGGGAACACTTGGTGCACCTACAGCCTTAGCGCATCCCAGGCTGTCCCATTTTCCAGGTAAACTGCTAGTACCACCATTTTACAAATGATTTGACACTAGTTTCAGATGCTAAGTCACAAAAGAGAGTACGGGGTTTTTTGGAAATATAAATGGATTGGAAGTGTGCTAATTGCGTCACCATGCCAGTCCTAAATCTCAACTAGAGATACAACGCGGGGTGGTTCACGGTCTGTGGAGGGGGATTTCCTTTACGGACTAGGTGGTCTCACACACTATATAGTGTCATGCTTCATCATATGACCACCTAGCCCCACCCAGGTAGGGCAATACCACCTGGGCGGACTCAACCTCGCTGTTAAAGGAACAGGAGGGAGTGCGTAAATTTAGTTAGATTTCTGGAAAAATAGGGATCCAGCTATGCTATGGGAATAAAAACACCTACTCAGATACCAGGGTGAGTTTTAATAGAAGGTTCTGTGTGGTGTGTTTAAAAGGAATGGGAGACCAGTGTGAGAACAATGACTCACAAGGTCACCTATCTAGCCGACATGTTTCTGCCCTTATGATTGAGCTATGGAGGGTCTCTGGGCATTCATCAGGGCGTTGGATCCCTGTTGCGGATGCTAATAGCGCGCTGCAGTTTAATTCGCAATAGGAAAAAACGTGGGAAGGGAAGGAAGGGCCTACCTTAGCCAAGGGAATACCTGGGGAGAACCTATGGTAAATACAATAACAGACCAAAATTGGCAGTGAGAAAGATAATTCACGGCAAACCACGGCACACATGACAAAATATCATGCATAACACAATAATAATGATTGCAGATAGAACGGTCGCAGCAATGCAGGTTATGCGCGGCGATTGGTAGGTCAGGGAAGACAATTCCTTACCCTAACAATAAAGGCTACTAGCCTCTGGTATCCTGGAGAGGGAGCGTCCCCTTATAGTCAGACTCTAGGGTTATAAAGGGAGAGAGCAGAAGGGGAGTAAAGAAGAGAAATTATATATGAGAGAATAGGGATAAGACAGGGTAAAAAGAGAAAAGAAAAGGAAAAGAGAAGAAAAAGAAAGAAGAAGAAGAAGAAGAAGATGAAGAAAAAGAAGAAGAAAGGAAAAGGGAAAGAAAGAGAAGGGGGAACAAAAGGGAAAAACGGGGAAGGAAAAGAGAAGGAGGGAGCAAAAGGGGGTGGGGGGCAAAAGAATAAGAGGGCTGTAAAGCAAACGTGGAAAGGAAATTAAAGAGAAAGAAAGAGAAAAAGAAAAAAGAAAAAGAAAAAGGAAGAAAAAAGAAGAAGAAGAAAGAAAGAAGACAAGGGGAGACAGTTTTGGACAAAGAAAGGAGGGCAAAGAGACAGAAGAACAGAAAAGAAGAGAAGAGAAGGAATTCTTATCTGTGTATCCATCGATGGTAGACTCACTGCATCAAAGGTGGGCGCTCGCTGTGCGCCTATACCGACCTCTCTGTCAGGACCGCTTGGGTAAAGTGACCTGAAAGTGGTTAGTTTATGTAGTACTCATAATGGGGATAAATTGCCTGCAGCTGTAGGTAATCACCGTCGCGGCCCGGGGGCCGGAAGTAATACGAGCTGTGAACGTTTTGTGCACCGGACTGGCTTGTGGTCCCTTCGGAGGTGCCGAGACCCGGAAATGGTTGTGAATGGCCCACGGAGGGTGGGGCGCTCGTTATTGGCGTAATCACACATGACAAGCCCCCTCCGCGAGGGCCGAGGCTACCGCGGTCAATGACCGCGGCTCTGTGAAAGCCCTGTGAGGGCGGGGGGCGCGATCCCGCTAGGGCTGCCGGGAATTGTAGTTCCCGTGCAGCCATGCGGGTCGCCGTCACTCGTAAGCCGGGAAAAAAAGTGTCCCGGCTGCGAGTGAGGCTAGAAAGGGAGAAAGGGTGACGAAGAAAGAAGGAGGGGGGGGGGGAGTTTGAAGGTGAAGGGGTGAAAAAAGGGGGAGGGGTGGGGGGGTTGTATTCAAAAATTATATTAAAAATAAGAAGAATAAAAATAAAATGAAGCAAAGTTGGAAAAAATGGAAAATAAAATAAAAATAAAATTAATAAAATAAAATAAGGTAAACTCAAATAAAATTAGGCGGGAACAAATAGATGGATAAGAAAACGAACACTGAAATTGTCGGAAATTAGGAGGAGTAGGAGTGGGGGAGTGTAGGACAGAAGGGGATGAGGAAAAGGGGGAAAAAGGGGAGAGGAGGACGCAGTGAGTAAAAAAGGGGAGGAAGGAAACGGCAGAGAACAAAAGAGCAACGGGGAAGGGGGAAATGGGGGAAAAAAGGGGAAAGGAGGATTTCAAGGAGAGACTGCAGGTCGAGAAGGAGAAGGGAGGGGAAGGGTGGAGAAAAAAGAAGAAGGGAAACGTATGGGCGAGAGATAAAGACAAAGGGAGGAAAAAGGAACAGAGGGGAAGAGAAAGGAGTTGAGAGGCGGGGAGGGGAAGCAGCGCCGCCAGCGAGGCGAGAGGGAGGGGGGGGAAAAAGGGGGTTCTAATTGTGAAGAGAGAACCACGGTATCTCGTCATTCAATCCAGCCATGTCGGTATGCAATCTCCAAATCCAGCTTTGTTCTGCCCTAAAAAGTTTATCGGACAAGCTGGGGGTAGAAGGAGAGAATTGTTCCAGGACCGTCCAAGACATGTCATCTGGAGAGTGGTTTGTTTGTAGGAAATGGCTAGTGAGCTTCGTTGCATCTCGTTTGCACCTAATCGTGCTTCTATGTTCGCAAATTCTGGTGCTCACTTTCCTCGTAGTCATACCCACATACTTAAGTAGGCAAGGGCATTTGATTAAATAAACTACGTTTTTGCTGTTGCAATTTGTCAGCGATTTTTGCACCCATGGAGTTTTGAGGTCAAGATCGATGGTGGTGGATCTATGAGTGATTTTTTCCAACTTTGCTTCATTTTATTTTTATTCTTCTTATTTTTAATATAATTTTTTAATACAACCCCCCCACCCCTCCCCCTTTTTTCACCCCTTCACCTTCATACTCCCCCCCCCCCCCCCCCTCCTTCTTTCTTCGTCACCCTTTCTCCCTTTCTAGCCTCACTCGCAGCCGGGACACTTTTTTTCCCGGCTTACGAGTGACGGCGACCCGCATGGCTGCACGGGAACTACAATTCCCGGCAGCCCTAGCGGGATCGCGCCCCCCGCCCTCACAGGGCTTTCACAGAGCCGCGGTCATTGACCGCGGTAGCCTCGGCCCTCGCGGAGGGGGCTTGTCATGTGTGATTACGCCAATAACGAGCGCCCCACCCTCCGTGGGCCATTCACAACCATTTCCGGGTCTCGGCACCTCCGAAGGGACCACAAGCCAGTCCGGTGCACAAAACGTTCACAGCTCGTATTACTTCCGGCCCCCGGGCCGCGACGGTGATTACCTACAGCTGCAGGCAATTTATCCCCATTATGAGTACTACATAAACTAACCACTTTCAGGTCACTTTACCCAAGCGGTCCTGACAGAGAGGTCGGTATAGGCGCACAGCGAGCGCCCACCTTTGATGCAGTGAGTCTACCATCGATGGATACACAGATAAGAATTCCTTCTCTTCTCTTCTTTTCTGTTCTTCTGTCTCTTTGCCCTCCTTTCTTTGTCCAAAACTGTCTCCCCTTGTCTTCTTTCTTTCTTCTTCTTCTTTTTTCTTCCTTTTTCTTTTTCTTTTTTCTTTTTCTCTTTCTTTCTCTTTAATTTCCTTTCCACGTTTGCTTTACAGCCCTCTTATTCTTTTGCCCCCCACCCCCTTTTGCTCCCTCCTTCTCTTTTCCTTCCCCGTTTTTCCCTTTTGTTCCCCCTTCTCTTTCTTTCCCTTTTCCTTTCTTCTTCTTTTTCTTCATCTTCTTCTTCTTCTTCTTCTTTCTTTTTCTTCTCTTTTCCTTTTCTTTTCTCTTTTTTCCCTGTCTTATCCCTATTCTCTCATATATAATTTCTCTTCTTTACTCCCCTTCTGCTCTCTCCCTTTATAACCCTAGAGTCTGACTATAAGGGGACGCTCCCTCTCCAGGATACCAGAGGCTAGTAGCCTTTATTGTTAGGGTAAGGAATTGTCTTCCCTGACCTACCAATCGCCGCGCATAACCTGCATTGCTGCGACCGTTCTATCTGCAATCATTATTATTGTGTTATGCATGATATTTTGTCACGTGTGCCGTGGTTTGCCGTGAATTATCTTTCTCACTGCCAATTTTGGTCTGTTATTGTATTTACCATAGGTTCTCCCCAGGTATTCCCTTGGCTAAGGTAGGCCCTTCCTTCCCTTCCCACGTTTTTTCCTATTGCGAATTAAACTGCAGCGCGCTATTAGCATCCGCAACAGGGATCCAACGTCCTGATGAATGCCCAGAGACCCTCCATAGCTCAATCACAAGGGCAGAAACATGTCGGCTAGATAGGTGACCTTGTGAGTCATTGTTCTCACACTGGTCTCCCATTCCTTTTAAACACACCACACAGAACCTTCTATTAAAACTCACCCTGGTATCTGAGTAGGTGTTTTTATTCCCATAGCATAGCTGGATCCCTATTTTTCCATAAATCTAACTAAATTTACGCACTCCCTCCTGTTCCTTTAACAGCGAGGTTGAGTCCGCCCAGGTGGTATTGCCCTACCTGGGTGGGGCTAGGTGGTCATATGATGAAGCATGACACTATATAGTGTGTGAGACCACCTAGTCCGTAAAGGAAATCCCCCTCCACAGACCGTGAACCACCCCGCGTTGTATCTCTAGTTGAGATTTAGGACTGGCATGGTGACGCAATTAGCACACTTCCAATCCATTTATATTTCCAAAAAACCCCGTACTCTCTTTTGTGACTTAGTATTGTGTTTGGGGAGTCGAGTACGATGGGTGCCTTTTCTTACTCCCTTATACTCTCCCTTTGTGTACTATCATAACTAGTTTCAGATGAACAATGTCTGAATGGGCGCTATGTATTCATTTGTCTTTACCATCATGGAAGTATGCTAGAACAAGAGACTTTTAAGTCTGTATAATGTTTTTTTTACTAGAGTACTGAAAATAATTCTTACTGTGACAGGCCTTGTTGTAAAGACAAAAAAACTCAACTGTTGTTAAATTTCATTATTCAATACAGGCAAAATAGTGGTTTTCTGTGACTGTTGCAGAAGGAGTCTTGAAACTTTAGAGTGTAGGAGTTTTCTTAAAACAGTAGCTCACATCGAACAACACACTTACACTTGGTAGGAAACACTACAGACCGTATGCTTATAGGATGAACATAAAACATGTGTGTGCTTCAGTTAATAAAACAAGACCCATAGCGGACAGGTCTTGTGTGAGTGTAAGAACATTAAGCAGGAAAAGGCAGTATTTGGCCTGCATGAGCTATGATTGACTGCAAACCGCTGAGTGTTATGGTATTACTGTGGGCCAGAACAGTTTGGTAGGAGTTGACATTACTATATAATGCCCTTGCTAGCTAAATATTAGCCCTCCTGTATATGGGAAAATAGTATACTGATTGGGATGTTTGATTTCTGTGAGCTGTAAACTGCAGATTCTCATTGATGCACAGAAGTGCTACAGACAAACTGTATACATTGATGAGTCATTATTGTAGGTCTTTAACATACAGGACACTTTCCATTGAAATGGAAGCAAAATGCCAGCATGCAGTTTTACTAATAATACTATATACGCACAAATAATATTGTGTGGAAATGTGGTTTCAGCAGATATGTCATTTGAACATCACCAAGTAAGTAGTCTTCATTGTTTTGATTCTACTAAAACTCTGTTCCCAGCACACTTTTAAATTACAAACGAGTGGTACATTTGTGGTTTCCTAACTGCTGATATGTTTTGAAACATAACAGTTCATTTACAGGTATTTAAAAGTTGTTGGTTGTTCCAAAAAAACACACTGCTTACAGCCTTCTTTTTCTCACACCCTTAACCACCACAACAAGACTGTCAACTAGTCCACTTAACTATTCTGTATTTGACTGCAAAGTTAGAGAGTTTTGTGCACACCAATCCACATATTAAAGGAATAAGCAGTCTTTGAACACATAGCATTTGTGACAAGCTGATTTTTTTTTTTTAAGGTCACCTTTATTGCCTATTCACCTTCTCAACTCAAACTCTTAAGGCTGGCCTAGTATATGTGATAGTTTGCTAGACTTTGTGCACTTGGTCCTAAACTGGTTGTGCAAGGGTGTGAAGTTGGTAAATTTTTGGTGTTCTTGTGGGTGATGCTGTAAAAGAGATGAATGGTGGTCTGTTGCTGATTATCTCATTAATTCTGTTAAAGAGGAACAGTTTGCCATTATCAGTACCCAATATTTTGATGTAGAAAGGATGACGGCTAAAGGTGGCATTACCCACCACTGGCTAGAAAGTGAGGGATAAACATCTGATGAGCCTCATATCCAATTTAAATATCCAGACACCTTATTTCCAAATTGTAGAAGTTCCTCCTATTATACAGTCAGGTTTGAATGGGAAGGTAGTGTGGTTTAAACCTAGGGAGAATAGCACAGACACTGCAAGTTATTTTGAAATTAAAGATTAAGGGGGTCATTCTGACCCCGGCCGGCGGCGGAAGCCGCCGGCCTGGCTGGAACCGCCAGAATACCGCTGTGCGGTCAAAAGACCACCGCGAGTATTCTGGGTTTCCCGCTGGGCTGGCGGGCGACCGCCAGAAGGCCGCCCGCCAGCCCAGCGGGAAACACCCTTCCATGAGGATGCCGGCATGGGCACTGCAGGGGCCCCACAACACCCCTTACCGCCATCCTGTTCCTGGCAGCCAAAACCGCCAGGAACAGGATGGCGGTATGGGGGTCGGAATCCCCATGGCGGCGCAGCAAGCTGCGCCGCCATGGAGGATTCCCCAGGGCAGCGGGAAACCGGCGGTACACCACTGGTTTTCTGTTTCTGACCGCGGCTGTACCGCCGCGGTCAGAATGCCCATGGGAGCACCGCCAGCCTGTTGGCGGTGCTCCCGCGGTCGTTGGCCCTGGCGGATTTTACCGCCAGGGTCAGAATGACCCCCTAAGTCATATGTGTTCTAGGCTATTTGTTCAGATCACAATGAGTTTAACAGGGCTTTCATCAATGACACTTGATGCATATTCATACACCACTGACGGGTAGACTCCTTCAGATGGGTGAGACAGTTAACTCCTTACACAACAGTAACGATTTAATTTGTTTGTTGAATTGCAGTACCCAGATTGCATTTTATTCTTGTCATACTAGCCAGTCTACTTACCTATAAACTGTTAATTCACATGCTCCTTCACGAGACTCTCCCAAATTCTGATGTGCTTAAAGACCTCCCTTCAATATCTATTTTTCTATTAACCATATTATTGTACTCTAAGCTACATAGAGGCTGTCCTAATACAATTGATTTTAGCCTCAACTATCCATCTCCAAGGCAGCCTAGGCGAATTTAAATACTGCTTCTGCAAGTGCACTCCATGTTAGTGCAAATATGCACTAAGCAGCCTCCTAAATAGCCCCAAGCACTCCCCAAGCTATACAAAAGTACAGTTTAAAAAATGCTATGTCCTGATGGATACAACTACCTGTGGATTCCTCAACTTATGAATTCGTCCTTGCGCCAGCATCCAACGGAAAGTCTTCTTCCTAGCTGTCCACGTCGACGAGGACGTCATAATGGCACAGCTCCACGTGACTCCGTCTGACGTCAACGTGCCAATAAGAGGTCCTCGTCTGCGTACTGACGTCAGTTTTCCTTTTTTCCGTGCCTTCGACACCATCGGTTTTTCATCCTGGCTCGTTGATAACTGTAGCGTTTTTTGGTGGTTACATTGTCGGCTCCAAAAAAGTCCGGTTTCAAGCCGCGTAGAGAATGCGGGGTCGGATGTCAGTGACCGAACCTCATTCGGATTGTATTTGGTGCCTTAGTTCAGAGCATGATGTTGAAGGATGCTCTTCGTGCCAGAGCATGAATCCTAAAGCTCTGAAAGAGCATGAGGCAAAGCTTTTTCTGGCAAAAGCGAAGAAGAAGGGCCATAAAAGGGATTCCTCCCATGCTTCACCCAAGAAGCATAAGAAGCAGCGTCATCATGATTCTCGACGCCGATCGGAGCGGAGCTGGTCGAGGTCGAGGTCTCGGTCTTATCGACTCCAGAAGACATGGGAGATGAGCCCTACTGTGACGCCTCAGCCCACGAGTCCGGAGTTGTCGCCGGCGCCATCTGTCTTTGAGATTGTTCATCATAGCCTTCAATTTTCGCCGGCGTCGAGGGAGCCTGATGTACAGCAGACCTCTGCTCAGCAATACCCGGCTTTCCCGGCTCCAGGGACGGATCCGGCTGCATTTTCGAATGCGATGTATGCCGTTTTTCAATCTATGGCCCCTGCTGGTGCACCAGCGGGTCCCACGGGGCCATTGGCGTTTGATTTGGGCTCTCCGGCTCCGTACAAGGCGGCTCCATTCTTGCCCTTTTGTCCTGCGGAGACTGTCGGATCGGCGCCGAGGGTATCCCCTAGTGGGAGTTCACCACTTGTGACGGTGGCTCCACCATCGCGTCAGCCGACTCCATCACCGCGCCATCCGACGTCGATGATGTCTCATTCCAGACCGGATCCATCACCTTCCTGCCAACCAACTCCGCGGAGGTCATCGTTGGACTCCGTGCCGGCGCTGGGTGAGACTAGAAGTCATCCATCTCTTCCTGGGCCTTTCCGAGGTTCAAAGTCGTCGGCGTTGATGGATTCTTTATCGACTCCGGCTCTATAGACACATCTTCGGTCTCGTAGGAAGGCTTTAAGACTTTTGGAGGAGGAGGAATATAGACAGCTGGAGGAAGGTGAGATTGAGCCTTCGGATGAGTTCCAGGGTCTGGCCACTGCAAGTGGGCTGGATACTTCCCCGGAGTGGGACATTGCGTCTCCGGGGGAGTTTACAGAAGAGGCCGCTTCCTTCCATACAGTGGTAAGGAAGGCAGCAGAGTTTCTGGACTTGCCTTTGTCTGTGGCGGAGGTGAAAACTAACCTGCTCACAGAGGTACTGCATCCTTCTGCGTCCAGTGCTGACCCTTTGCTGCCTTTCAATGAGGCTTTAACTGAGCCTATATTGGACTTGTGGAAGAAGCCAGTAACGACTCCTGCAGTGAACAGGGCAGTGGCGAGGAGACCTAGGGGCGCACCAGGAGATCCGGTTTTCCTGTCACGACATCCAACTCCGGAAAGCTTAGTAGTCCAGGCGTCTTGCTCCGCGAAGTCTGCTCCTGGAACATTCCCTGGAGTTCCAACTGATAGGGAGTCCAAGAGGATGCAGCAGTCTTCGAAGAAGATCTTTTCATACTGTAGTATGGAGCTTAAGGCTACTAATTCTACCTGTGTGCTGGACAGGTACATCCACGCCCTTATGGACTGCGCTAAGGAAATGGCAAAGGATCTGCCACAGGAGATGCAAAGGTCGTTTGGATCCCTTTTTATGGATGCGCAGGCGGCTGCACAACAAATTATACAGTCTGGCATGGACACTTCTGATTCGATAGCCAGGGCCATGGAAACATCTGTGGCTACTAGAAGGCATGCCTGGTTAAGGTCCTCTGGATTTTCATCGGATGTTCAATCCACCTTAATGGATCTACCATTTGATGGGGAAAAGCTGTTTGGAGACAAGGCGGACTCTGCCCTTGAACGGTTTAAGGACTGTCGGGCGACGGCTAAGTCTTTAGGCTTGCAGACCTCTGCTGCAACATCTTATAGACCTTTTCGCAGGTTTCGGGGGTTTACTCGTGGCTCTGCCTTTCGGCGGTCACAGTACTTGGCCCAGCAGCCTGCCAATCTGCCCTATCGTGCCTTTAGAGGGCGGGGAAGGGGTAGAGCCAGAGGGCCAGCCCAGCAGCTGTCATCTTCATCCTCCTCCTCCGGTGGATAACAGCAGAAGCAGCCCTAGTTTTCCCCACTTTATCATCCATATTTCTCCTGCAGGGGGAAGATTGAGTCTTTTTCTACAGAAGTGGGAGTCGATTACAACGGACTCGTGGGTGTTAAGGATTGTGGAAAAAGGTTATGCTCTCCCCTTTCAGGAGTTCCCTCCTCCTTTCCCCCCCCGTCCCTCATTTTGTACAGAAGACCATCTTCTGTTGATGCAACAGGAGGTTATGACCATGTTGTCAAAGGGTGCAATAGAGTTGGTGCCGTTGCAGGAAAGGGGGTCAGGGGTGTTATTCAAGATATTTCCTGATTCCCAAAGTGGACGGTCGTCTAAGACCGATCCTAGACTTGAGGATTTTGAATTTGTTCCTCAAGCAGGAGAAATTCAAAATGCTGACCCTAGCGCAGGTACTATTGGCGTTGAACAAAGGAGACTGGATGGTGTCTGTCGACTTGCAGGATGCGTACTTTCATATTCCGATAATCAAGTCGCACAGGAAGTATCTCCGGTTTGTGGTCGGGACGCAACACTACCGGTTTGCGGTCCTTCCGTTTGGACTTACTTCAGCACCTCAGGTTTTTACGAAGGTGATGGCGGTTGTTGCAGCACATCTCAGAAGGAGGGAAGTAGCGGTTTTTCCCTACCTGGACGATTGGTTGATCAAAGCCAAGTCTCCAGAGCTTGTGTTGTCTCATCTGCGAATGGCAACCTTTCCCAAGGAAAACCGTTTTCACTACCACCTCCGGTGGCCACAGTGATATCGGATGCTTCCACTCTAGGGTGGGGAGCTCATCTGGGGGACCTGGAGATCAAGGGGCATTGGTCTCCAGCGGAACAGATGTTGCATATCAATCTGTTGGAGTTACGGGCGGTACGTTTGACGCTCAAGGCCTTCCTTCCTCCCTTCGCGGTCGGTCAGTTCAGATCTTAACAGACAACACTACCGCAATGTGGTATATAAACAAGCAGGGAGGAGTAGGGTCGTACCTTCTCTGCAGAGAAGCTCTGCGGCTCTGGTCCTGGGCTCAGGACCATCAGATTGGCTTAATAACGAATCATTTGGCCGGAGTTCTGAATGTACGTGCGGATGGTCTCAGTCGTCACTTCTCAATAGATCAAGAGTGGCATCTCCATCCAGACCTGGTCCTCTACATCTTCGGGATGTGGGGTACGCCTTAGGTGGATTTATTCGCCACTCAAGAGAAAGCACATTGCCCGTTGTTCTGCAGCCTTCAGTATCCGTTGCAAGGAGCATTGGGGGATGCGTTTCAGATGTCCTGGAGCGGCCAGTTGCTTTACGCGTTTCCCCCATACCCTTGATTCCTCGGGTTCTGAGGAAGGTTCATCAAGACCGGGCCCAAGTCATCTTGGTGGCTCCGGACTGGCCGAGAAGGGTATGGTATACAGACCTGCTTCAACTCTCTCAGTGCCCTCCGCTCGTCTCCCGCTCAGGGCAGACCTCCTCTCGCAGTTGCAAGGGCAGGTTCTACACCCCCACCTCCAGAGCCTGCACCTTCATGCCTGGAGATTGAACGGGGCAACCCGAGTTCCTTTTCTCTGCCACCGGATGTAGTGGATGTTATTCTATCGTCCAGGCGACACTCCACTAAATCCATTTATGCCAGTAGGTGGGCAAAATGTGTGGTTTGGTGTGGAGAGAATCAAAAAGATCCCTTGAAGGCCCTCCTTTCAGATATTCTTTTGTTTGCTCTTAATTTAGCAAAGAAAGGCTGTACGGTAGCTACGGTTAAACGTTATTTGGCGGCTCTGTCGGCTTTTCTTTGTCTTCCGGACCAACCTTCTTTATTTAAATCTCTGATTGTAAATAGGTTCACTAAGGGTTTAGTTAATAAGTTTCCTCCCATGCCCTTTCTCATGCTTCAGTGGGACTTGAATCTGGTATTGACATTTTTGATGGGTTCGCCTTTCGAGCCCATGCATTCATGTCCGTTGAGATACTTGGTCTTAAAGACTGTTTTCTTGATTGCGATTACATCTGCTAGGAGGGTTGGGGAGCTTCAAGCCCTTTCTGTTAAACCTCCTTTCACCATGTTTTTCCCTGATTAAGTGGTGTTGAAAACCAGGGCGGCTTTTCTGCCAAAAGTTGTCACTCCTTTTTATATAGGGCAGGCTATTACCCTTCCCTTGTTCTACCCTCCTCCCCACCCCTCTAAAGATGAAGAGAGGCTCCATAGGCTGGACCCTAAGAGGGCGCTGAGTTTCTACCTGGAGAGGACAAAAGACTTTCGTTTGGATGATCAGCTGTTGGTAGGGTATATTAGACAGCGGAAGGGCAGAGCGGTCCAGAAACGAACAATCTCAAGGTGGGTCATCCTGTGTATAAAAATGTGTTACTCTCTGGCGAAGAAAGTTCCTCCTGAAGGTATTGGGGCCCATTCTACTAGGGATAAGTCTGCTTCTTCGGCCCTAGCGAGAGGAGTTGCATTAGTAGACATATGCAAAGCGGCAACTTGGGGATCCCTCCATACCTTTGTAAAACATTATTGTTTGGACTCTGAAGTGAGGAGGGACGGTCATTTTGCTTGCCCGGTATTAAAGGATTTCTTGGTGTAATCAGGCGGGCACCCACCACCGAGTGCGGTACAGCTTTGGGACTCTATTCATAAGTTGAGGAATCCACAGGTAGTTGTATCCATCAGAAGAACAAGTTACTTACCTTCGGTAACGCTTTTTCTGGTGGATACACTAGCTACCTGTGGATTCCTCACAGTCCCTCCCGCCTCCCCGTTGCCTGCCTGATTTTTCTTTACTGTTTTTGATGGGTCGGTTCTCACCTGTTCGCCTCAAAGGCAAGTAAAAAATGAGGCAAAACTGACATCAGTACGCCGAAGAGGACCTCTTATTGGCACGTTGACGTCAGACGGAGTCACGTGGAGCCGTGCCATTATGACGTCCTCGTCGACGTGGACAGCTAGGAAGAAGACTTTCCGTCGGATGCTGGCGCAAGGATGAATTCATAAGGTGAGGAATCCACACGTAGCTTGTGTAGCCACCAGAAAATGCGTTACCGAAGGTAAGTAACTTGTTCTTCTGGGCTAGCTCAAAACATATTGTGGCATACCTCGACCAAGACTTGGCACATATGGAACATCAGGCAGCAGCCTGCCCCTAAAAGTGATCAGAGTAAGAGCAGCATTGGCATGCAATAGCAGCCAAATCGAACTATCAACCATTAGACAGTAGCCTGATCACTTTTCACCATCAGACAGCTCACTGATACTAAGTAAGCCTTCGGACAGAGGCCAAGTTACACCCGCAAAAATCATAATGTAGCCTGGACAGACAGAGAATCATCATACATAAGCCTGATCAAACCATTAATCATTTAGCAGTTTTAACACACTGTTTACCATTTCACAGCAGTGTTGATTCAAAGTCAACCATTAGACAGCATGCGACACACAGTAACCTCTGGACATCACCCTGATCATTCCACCAACCATGCGAGAGTAGACCAGCAATGCTATTGACCAAATGATTATCAGGAATCACCAGTCAAAATAAAACTGGTGGCATAGGGGGCTATAAAAAAAAGCAACATGTCCATACAGTGGATATAATGCGGGAGACCTCTTTATCGTGCGGATCGTGCAGCTCAGAAAAGGTAGTTTTCCTAGCCTGCTTCATGTTTACCCTGCTTAAAATAAAAATGCATTTGCATCCATTGGGGAATACATCATCATCACATAAACTCTACGTAAACTGCTAAGACAGTGGTTGGGCATTTCCTAGAGAAAAATGGTTTGCTGAGTTTTCTGCAGTCCCACAAACAAAAGTACTCAGATCCCTGGTTTCTCACTAATCTAGCAGTCATATTTAAAAAAAACAAAAAAACTAAGACTGGAACAGCAAAATAAAGATCAAGGCACACATCTTTTAAGGCTGACGGAGCTAACTTAATTTGACTAAAGTACTGGCCTTCAGTTTAATATTCTCAGCTGTTTGCTATAAAGACATGAACATACTATTGCAGCGCATGTAAAGATTAACCAAACTTGCGAGCAGATTGAGGCACAGTTTAAAGGGGAGGAGAGTCCTGGGAGTGGGAACCAGGAGAGAAAAAGAGAGGTGATGGACAACATATTGTAAAGGCACAATGGCTTGAATAAGTGTGCAAGCCAATGTATAGGAAATGTCACTTGAGACCAAGGCCACTGGAATTGTTCAATTGTCCAGTCGCTGCAAATTTCACATAATTATAGATGTGCTGCATTTGCCACATAATCCAACATCTGCTACATGTTCTCCAGGTTTTAACTCGAAGGATTCAAAAGTTACTAAAAATGCAGCAACTCGTTGTCATGCAGTGGAAGGCCCTTTGAAAAGCTTGACTGGGCACCTTTCTTTTGCTTATTGCTATATTTGGGTGTTAAACTGGCACTAACAAGGTGAAACCTATGCCCAGGCAGTGTTAATAAGTTTACAATGGCAAAATCATTAAGTAGTACTATTACAAAATGTGCTACATTACACCACACAATTTGCCTTTTTTTGCTGCATAATTTACTCAACCCTGCCTCATAATTTGGCCTTCCTGTGGAAGTCACACGTCGTACATACTGGTAGGTATTATAAGTTATGACTGCTTATTTTGGAGAGGTACAAATTTGGGATTTAAGATGTAACTTAGTGGTTGAGGTCGTGTTTACTAATAAGTAATTATTATTATCCAAAGGAACCCTATTTATCAACCTTAGAATAATGTTAGATTAGAGAAAAACAATAAGGCTGTAAACCTGTGCCTTGCAGTTTTCATGCTGCTATTTGATTTTGGTTCATAGCTCACTGTCCCCAATTAGGATTTTATTTTATAAATGCAATTAACAAACGGGTCCTTGGGACAAAAACAGTAACCCACTGAGCCGTCTACATAAAAAAAGCGGCATGTTACACATTGGGCCTCATTACTAGTTCGGCGATCCTTTTCCAGGGCTGCCTGAGCCGCTGCAGGAAAAAGACCGCAGGGGTCTTTTGCCTGCCATATTAGGAGTCCTTTGAGGACTTCCTCCCATTTCTGGGCAGAAGTCTGACTCCAAGATGGTGGGTGCATCGCCATCACCGCCACGGCAGCAGAACTCCGTCCGCCGTATAACAAGCCATAATATGTCTTGGCAGAGTCCTGCTGGCGTGGGGGTGCTGGCGATGCAAGACCGCCAGGACCCATCCCCTGCTGGACATCCTCCTCAACGGAGAAGGTAAGTGGTTGTCCGAAAGGAGGAGGGGGTTGTCTGTCTGTGTGTCTGCGGAGGAGGTAGGGGGGTGGTGAATGTGTGGGTGTATGGGGGTGCCTGTGTGGATCATTGCAAGTGAGTGGGGTTGTCTGAATGCATGTTTGCGAGTGGGTGAGGGTGTCTGTGTGAATGTATGCGTATGCTGAATGGGGGTGTATGTGAATGCATGCTTGCGTGAAGAGGTTGAGGGGAGGTTTGTGTGTGTGTGGACAGGTGGGGGGGTGTTTACATGTGTGGGGCATGTGTGTGCCGGCGACAGGAACGGAGATTCCTGTGCCCGATGCGTGAATGCCAGGGTTTTCGTGGCAGGGTGACCGCCTCGGAAAGCCTGGCGGTTTGCAGCCTTGTATTCTGGCAGGCAGGCTGAGGCCTGCTGCCGGGTTGGTAGTGCTTCGCGCCGGTTGTGCGGGACAGGCGGAGTTGTGGAGGCTTGCCATCTTCCAAGCCCCACAACTCGTAATGTGGTGGTCCTTACCTCTGGCTCTGCGGCTGAAGTACTGCCACAGCGAAGCTGGCGGTCCCATGACCACCAGCCTCGTAGTGCGGGCCATTGTGCTTTGTTGGAGGCAAACTATCCCTCTGGGACTTTTATGAGTCAAAATTCAGACAAAACAAAACTCAGGTCCCTCAAACAGATAATCACTAGAGATGACCCAAGGGTAGCCTATAAATTGCTGGCACACAAGGGATCTGAAGTCTGTGGATATAACCCTGTACAAAGTGCCAAAATGCCACCCCGCCTCCCTCCGCAGAGCTCTTGGACCCTGGTGAAGTGACACCTTCCCCTGAACAAAAGCACAATGCCGTGCCCTGGGCTGGGGCTAGAGGAGGCTCAACAAATTGTGTGACTGTACAGTGAGGCCCATTATCATTCTGTATGTGATAATCACCAGCAATCAGAATGATAATGGGCCTTACTGTGCCAGGTCAGGGAGGGGCTGCTGCAGGCCCCTATAGTGAGAGTTACAGAATGGAGGCTTCTTGCAGGGAGCAGTGCTGCTTGCACAAGTCCAGAATTATGGACATAAGGAGTCTGTGACAGAAACCATCAGGGACAATGGACAAGAAGCCCAAATAACGGGCGGTCTGTGAAATTTCCTTACGGTTGGTCACCCTAATTGGAGCGCTGCTTACATTGTTTACACTGTTACCTAGTAAGAGTCATTAAAGTTTTGCTTTTGGCTTTTATTCATATGATCTGTAGTTTATTGGATTACCTTCTTGGATAAAGCATGGAAAATATATATCTATTTGTTTTTTATTAGCGCTAGTGCTTCATGGCACATCGGAAAGCCTTTTCTTTCCAGGTCCTGAGGTGTGTTGAAAGCACCATCGCCCGTCATGCCTGGGCAAGCTGTAGGCGGGCGCCACTGTGTTCGGTGTGAGAAATTAGGTTTCTGTGGAATGAGAAGCAGTGGATAGGGAGCGTAGACAAAGCAAAGGTCACCAAGACACATAGCAGAGACCTCAAGTGATTTCAGGGTTACGATTTGACCTAGAGGCGAAAATACAACACTGTTCTCTCTCTATACCTTAATCGCCATAGTAATTTTGACATTTTTACATTGGATGAACTATAATCTGCTTAGTACACCTTCTTTGCATCAGGCTTGTTAACCCTCTGTGCTACCTTCTAATGACCCCAAGCTTACACGAGATAAATGTATGTTCTCTGTCCAGAAAGAACATTGATTGCCAGAATTATTTTGACATATTTACATTAGATGCACTCTAAACAGAAAAACGTCACAAATGAGAAAAAAACAGCTGTGACAGTGAGATGAGGGGGCCGGGAGTAGCTGAACAAGGAATATATAGGCCCGATGTCCCTTTAAAATTACGTTGCCTCAGTAGTTACTGTTTTAACATTTATATGCAGCAGCCGTGTTACTGCATAGCGCTTTTAAGATGTTTGTTTTTTGGGCCTCCGGGAACAACGAGTTATTTGTTAGAGAGCAATATTAAAACTTCACCAAGCTCCTTAATAAATGCTTTTGAAATTTGTGCACTGTGGCCGCTTCCAAACCCTCTGTCGGCTTCCAACCCCAGCTCATGAGCTGTAGTAGCAGTTTGTGACGAAAACAGTCAGGAAAGGTGCTGAAATCCTGCCTTTGCCGTGTTTTTGCTATGATACGCTATAATTCAGGAGGGCATTCCAACTGTAATATCGTAAAGTCGGAAGTCAACCCTTGGAGTAGTAATCGTAGAGCTATCCAGCTCCCTAGTTCAAAACGTGATTCACTCATCTAGTTTGTCCCTGCTTTTCATTCTGAGACTCGTAGTTTTATTTTTATAACCTGATAAAAGCTGTGAATACAAAGTAGAAACCTGAGGAGATGAAATGCACACGTTTGTCTGTGAAACTTGAACTGTGTGCGTACGTATTTATGCAACTAACCTCAAGGAGAGCTCACAGTTGATTATGATGTACGATGGTCAATATTTTATAACTAATATTTCAGTTAATTATTATCATGTGAGATGGCTGTCCTCAAGTGTGTGAAAAATCATGGGTGTTTTGTTCGACTCCCTAGACTCTGCAGTAAAGGGCCAGTGATCCAGTAAGCATGCATTCTTGGAGTACAGGCAATGTCGCCTGTACCAACTGCCAAGTAAATATGTTTTGCACCTGGGAGTAGTTTGTGTTTTAAGGGGCTTGTTTAAAAAATATTCCAGTAGGCCTACTAGCCCTTTAGTTATGTGCCGGGCCACTGGATGTATGTGACAGAATGGACAAATATATGAGGCAGGGTTGACGAATTAATGTGGCAAAAAAAGTCCAGTTATGCATTTACAATGCCAATAGCTCCAACTCAAGTAAATGTGAGACCTATTGCATTGCAATGCTTGTTTCTTTTAGCCGTATACTCAAATGTCGCTGGGTAGGAAATCAGTTTGCCATGTATGACCTCTTTTCCAGCATCCCACAGAATAGATTTTGTGACTTCACCATTATCATTTATCACAAAAGAGTGTTCAAGTGTGTCTTTTATGGTCAGGCGTAGTGCTGGATTGTCGAATGCTCTATCATTGAGCATCCATAGGCTTAAGGAGCGGAGCAATGGAGATATGAAGATATATCGGAGCATGATCGAACAGGGCCCAAATGTTTGTGAGGGAATCAGAGACACAAGGCTGGAAGTCACTTGAGATTAGGAAGAACTTTTTCATGAGTGTTTACTGTAGACATTTGGGTAGAACATAAAGTTCTTGTTAGTGGCATTTTAGAGTCTTCGTATGTCTGGTAGATTGTGGTCAATTGGGTCGTGGGTGAATGAGGTGGTAGACAACAGTGGAGCCAGGCCTGTCTGGAATCTACCCAATGTTGGGGTAAGGTCTGTGTTAAAATATACGGAAGAACTTTAAAAGTACTGTTCTTTGCCCTCATTTACACCATATACTGCTACTTTTGTGATGGTCTCACTGACCAGTTTTCCGTTTATACCCATCTCCTTTCTCCCCTTGTCAGCGCAGCTGACCACCAGGAAGAAGTCCATGAAAGAGATGTCTAGACTCCTGCAGAGGAGTATAGCTAGTCTTCGTGATTTAGATGAGTGAGTGGAATAAAACTGAGCTTGGTTACCATTAGGATCTTAGATGTCTGGTATTGTACTTCAGCAGATGGGTCTCTTGAATAAGAGACACTTGCCTCTTTGCAATGGAACAACTGAAGGTGTGTGCACTTTTTGATAGGAGAGATAAGGCCCTGGACAGTCAGGGAAACAGTGGTTAGATGGATATCCACCTTTGTGATACCGAATGATCAGTGAACTAAGATTATAAAGCTCACGTTTCAGCTTCTCAAGCCGGCAAATTGACGTAACTGATGACTTCAAATTTACTAAAAAAAAATAATAATAGTATTTAAGTGAATGTACCTTATCTAGCCCAGTGATTCCCAACCTTTTGACTTCTGTGGACCCCAACATTATCATTACTGGATACCGGGGACCCCCACTGAATCATTATTGGAATCCGGGGCCCCTAAAACTGAGTCAGTACTGGAAGCTGGGGACCTAATCTTTTAATCGTATTTTATTTTCTAAGCAGTCGTGGACCCCCTGAGGAGGCCTCGGGGACCCCCAGGGGTCCCCGGACCACAGGTTGGGAACCACTGATCTAGCCCAACAAAAAGTTCCACAAGAACTCATGGCATGCAAGGGCACTGTATAGCGATAGATTCACAGGATTATGCCATTTTAGTAGCCATCATGGCCAACAATCTCCTCAAACATTCTCTATCCAACTAGTTTATCCACTGGTTTCTCTATAAATATCTTAGAATATGATGACAGTCAGCCAAGTGTCCAAAAGAAGGATAATGCTAGTCTTATGTAAAGCTAGTGAGTTTTCACCTGCTGCCATCCTGGTGTAACTATGGACGTTCGAAACTCAGAAGCTGTACAATCAATGGATAAACCTGGAAACAGTGTGTTGCAGATTAGATTTATTCCTAATATCAATTTCTCTATACAGGGAGTGCAGAATTATTAGGCAAGTTGTATTTTTGAGGATTCATTTTATTATCGAACAACAACCATGTTCTCAATGAACCCAAAAAACTCATTAATATCAAAGCTGAATATTTTTGGAAGTAGTTTTTAGTTTGTTTTTAGTTTTAGCTATGTTAGGGGGATATCTGTGTGTGCAGGTGACTATTACTGTGCATAATTATTAGGCAACTTAACAAAAAAAAAATATATACCCATTTCAATTATTTATTATTACCAGTGAAACCAATATAACATCTCAACATTCACAAATATACATTTCTGACATTCAAAAACAAAACAAAAACAAATCAGTGACCAATATAGCCACCTTTCTTTGCAAGGACACTCAAAAGCCTGCCATCCATGGATTCTGTCAGTGTTTTGATCTGTTCACCATCAACATTGCGTGCAGCAGCAACCACAGCCTCCCAGACACTGTTCAGAGAGGTGTACTGTTTTCCCTCCTTGTAAATCTCACATTTGATGATGGACCACAGGTTCTCAATGGGGTTCAGATCAGGTGAACAAGGAGGCCATGTCATTAGATTTCCTTCTTTTATACCCTTTCTTGCCAGCCACGCTGTGGAGTACTTGGACGCGTGTGATGGAGCATTGTCCTGCATGAAAATCATGTTTTTCTTGAAGGATGCAGACTTCTTCCTGTACCACTGCTTGAAGAAGGTGTCTTCCAGGAACTGGCAGTAGGACTGGGAGTTGAGCTTGACTCCATCCTCAACCCGAAAAGGCCCCACAAGCTCATCTTTGATGATACCAGCCCAAACCAGTACTCCACCTCCACCTTGCTGGCGTCTGAGTCGGACTGGAGCTCTCTGCCCTTTACCAATCCAGCCACGGGCCCATCCATCTGGCCCATCAAGACTCACTCTCATTTCATCAGTCCATAAAACCTTAGAAAAATCAGTCTTGAGATATTTATTGGCCCAGTCTTGACGTTTCAGCTTGTGTGTCTTGTTCAGTGGTGGTCGTCTTTCAGCCTTTCTTACCTTGGCCATGTCTGAGTATTGCACACCTTGTGCTTTTGGGCACTCCAGTGATGTTGCAGCTCTGAAATATGGCCAAACTGGTGGCAAGTGGCATCGTGGCAGCTGCACGCTTGACTTTTCTCAGTTCATGGGCAGTTATTTTGCGCCTTGGTTTTTCCACACGCTTCTTGCGACCCTGTTGACTATTTTGAATGAAACGCTTGATTGTTCGATGATCACGCTTCAGAAGCTTTGCAATTTTAAGAGTGCTGCATCCCTCTGCAAGATATCTCACTATTTTTGACTTTTCTGAGCCTGTCAAGTCCTTCTTTTGACCCATTTTGCCAAAGGAAAGGAAGTTGCCTAATAATTATGCACACCTGATATAGGGTGTTGATGTCATTAGACCACACCCCTTCTCATTACAGAGATGCACATCACCTAATATGCTTAATTGGTAGTAGGCTTTCGAGCCTATACAGCTTGGAGTAAGACAACATGCATAAAGAGGATGATGTGGTCAAAATACTCATTTGCCTAATAATTCTGCACTCCCTGTATGATTATGATCAAGGACCAACTCATTTGCACCACTATTTAAATGCTAGCATCATTTGAAAGTTCTTCTCATTGGATAGAATAGTCTTTACATAAAATGCACACTTTCCTCCTCTGAAATGTTATCAAATTGCTGAGGGATTAGTCTGAATGCCTTGCTATTTATTTATTTATTTTATAAATGGTACACAACAGTTAAGAATCCTTCAGTCTCTTTATTCAGTTTTATTCAGTCTTTAGCTATGGATCTTTTGGCATCACTGAACACATCTCTCATGAAATGGGAATAAAAACTGAAGGTTCAAATTAATAAAATTGAGTCACAGTTTTGTGAAGATGTAATGGACTTGATTACTAGAGTGCTGTTACCTTGTTTCCTGATGTTTCTGGTATGAAATTGTTCCATATGTTATCATCATTCTTTTATGTTTTACTTCAGAAGTCAAGTGAGGAAAATGCTAATAATGTATTGTATGCCCCAGGGAAGTCAACCACTTGAGACGATTGTGAGCATGGACAGATACTGCACAGTCAGAGCCTAAAGACCAGATGGAAATTAGAACAGGGAATCAAGAGTGGAGGTATGCAATAGTCAGAAAGGAGGCTGAGAGCAGAGATTGTGTGAGGAGCCCTAAATGCTGATGTTAGGGGCAGCATACATGGTAGAGATGATACGTAAACACCCAGTCAGGGCTTGCTGTGTGGGCTAAATCAATTCACACCTATACTGGAGGGATTGTGGAGGGGTGCATTGCCTAAATTAAAAGATCACCAGTAGCAAAACATATGGAAGGATAGTTGCAAAATATTGAAATTAGTAGAAAAGAGAATTCGGGTTATGCTTGACAATACAGACATAAGAGCTTTTGATAGTAAGCTTCTTGCAGCAGGCCACTTAAAACCAGGTACAGTAGATGGTGCTCGTAGTAGAAGAGCAAGTGTACTAGGGATCCATTTGATAGAGAGCTGAAAGCTTCCCTGGAAGAGGCTTTTTCAATTTCTCTTTTCGTCTTGCCTTTTATTGCCCCCAAAACTGTTAATTTCAGCTTTGACATTGAACTCAAGTCTGGATGCCCTTTATCATCAGTGTGAGAGCCAATGGAAAATGTACTCATTAGACTGAGCAGTTTGGAGGCGATTCCCAAAATGGTGAACTGACTGGTGGCTCAACAGGATTGAGGACAGGCCTGGAAGCGACCATGAAATTACTATTCTATTTTAAATCTTAATAAATCTATTTGTGTATTTCCACAATTCTATCTCCAGCACTTGTTTGTTAACCATTACTAGAAGCTCGAGTATTCCCAACACAGCATCATGCCTTTTCCTCTACTTTGGATGCTGCCCACTCCTAGAGCACAGGATTTGTTTCCTTACATATAAGAAATCCCAATATTTGTCTGGTGCAGCTCGGTCCTGAAAGGGGTAGACTAGTTTACCAGAAGGCTATCTTTTAGCATAATTCTCCTCTTGAGTAGAAATCTCCACCACTTGAAGCAGCAGGAAAAGTATGTACTTCCTGTCACCCCTTCACTGGTTTAACTTTTTTTAATTTTCTTTACAAAGTTCCTCATCAAATAAACCTTAAGTTATTTTCTCTGGATCTCCATCGAACCCCTAGATTCTTAACCACAGTATTGTTAATACCATGTTGTGGTAAGTATCACAGCATATCACTGGAATCTAACCACTTGTGTTCTGAACCCACATCAGCAACTCCAGCTTCCACGTCCCCTCATTTTGCCACCCAGTCCACAGTCCTGACTTAAAAACCCGAACTTCATATCACCTGCATATCTTTTACTTAAACCTCTATACTTTAGGTGATGACTCACACAAACCCATCACGAAACAAAACTTTCTAATGGATACAACTACCTGTGGATTCCTCACCTAATGAATACTCCCATTGCGCCAGCATTCGACGGAAATCTTCTTCCTAGCTTCTGCACGTTGATGAGGACGTCATAATTGCCCACGCGACGCCGTCTGACGTCATACAGGCAATAAGAGGTCCTCGCCGACGTGCTGATTTCAGTTCCCTTTTTTCCGTTCCATTCGAAATGGTTATCTTCAAGGGAGCTACTGTTGCTGTTCGACAGTTACAGTGTGTTTTTGGATATTTTTTCTTTGGGATATTACAATGTCGCAAAGAAAGTCAGGATTCAAGCCCTTCCGTGAGTGTGGGGGCAAAATGTCGGTAACGGACCCACATTCTGACTGCTTGTGGTGTCTTAGTTCCGACCATGATGTTGATAAGTGTGATTCTTGTCAACATATGAATCCTAAGGCCCTGAAAGAGCGCGAGGCCAAGCTTTTTCTTGCGAAATCGAAAAAGAAGAGACATCACCGAAAGTCGGCGTCACCGAAGTCTCATCGGCGTCATCGGGACTCCCAGCGTCGTCGAGAATCACGGCGCCGGTCGAGTAGGGAGAGGTCTCGGTCGAGATCTCCATCAACTCGACGTCAGAAGTCAGTCCCACTGTCACTCCCCAGCCGTCGACGCCGTTGCCTTCTCCAGCTTCACCGACTTCGCCCATGTCATCGGGCCATCCTCCTTCAGTGTTCGAGGTTCCGCAGCCTCAGATGTTTTCTCCGTCTTTGCAGATGTCGAGACCGGCGTTGGTGTCGCCTTCGAACCAGGCACCCCAGTACCCGGCTTTCCCGGCCCCTGGAGCTGATAGTACCGCATTCTTAAATGCAATGTTCTCCATCTTCCAGCAGATGGCTCCAGGTGGTGGACCGGCTGGTCCGTCTGGCCCTTTGGCCTTCAACATGGGCGCTCCGGCTCCACTTCGACCGGCACCCTTTATGACCTTTCTCCCCCTGGGGAACGTGGGCTCGGCGCTGGTATCGGCTTCGGCTCCTGAGGCTTCGATGTCTCAGCCAGTGACGCCGTCTAGGCCTCCTATGACTCCGAGGCAGTCTTCACACCATCCAGTTCCTCGTTCGGCGCCGAAGAGACCTATGGCGCCTGTAGACCCGGCGTCTGACGGATCCGAGGATCGGCGTCGTTCTTCGATGTCCGCTGACGCCATGTCGACGCCGAGGATAGAGGAGAGGCTGCACTCGAGGAGGCTTGCTCTCCGCGATGCTTGCTCTCCGCCTCCTTGAAGAGCAGGAATACCAGAGACAAACCCTGGAGGAAGGGGAGATCGAGGACTCTCGTGAGGGTCTCCATGGACTGGACACTGCTAGTGGTCTAGATACCTCCCCTGAATGGGACTTGTCGTCACCTGGGGAGTACACAGAGGAGGCGGCTACTTTTCATTCTGTCATCAGAAAGGCAGCTGACTTTATGGACCTCCCTTTGCCGGTGACTGAGGCCAAGCAGAACATATTGACGAAAGTGTTGCACCCTGCCTCTACATCTGCGGAGCCACTTTTACCTTTCAACGAAGCGCTGCTGGACCCCATTATGGAAGTCTGGAAGAAGCCAGTGTCTTCTTCAGCCGTCAATAGATCTGTGGCTCGGAGGTATCGGGTTGCACCGGCTGACCCAGGTTTTCTTTCCAGGCATCCAACACCTGAAAGGCTGGTGGTCCAGGCTTCGTGCTCAGCAAGATCTGCTCCGGGGTCCTTTCCGGTTGTACCCTCAGATAGAGACTCCAAGAAGATGGACGTGTCATCCAAAAAGGTGTTCTCGTCATGTAGCATGGCGTTGAAGTCCACCAATGCCACATGCATTTTAGGAAGATACATTTATGCCCTGATGGACGAGATTAAATCTACGCACACAGAGGTTCCTCAGGAATTGTTGAGTCTGGTCTCTGACGCTCAGGCAGCTGCAACCCAGGTTATTCAATCTGGGTTGAATACATCTGACTCGGTTGCTAGAGCAATGGGCACTGCTGTAGTTACGAGGAGGCAGACCTGGCTTCGTAACTCCGGATTTTCCTCTGATGTGCAGTCGACCCTATTGGACCTTTCTTTTGATGGTGACAAGCTGTTTGGTGCCAAGGCGGATTCGTCCTTAGAAAGGTTTAAAGAGAGTAGGGCCACAGCCAAGTCGCTGGGCTTGCAGGCCACTTCTACTTCCTCCAGATTTTTTGGGAGGTTTCGAGGATTTGGTTGTGGTTCCTCCTCATCCTCCTTTCGAGGGAAATTCCAGCAACTCACCTCTGCTCTCTCCTATAGATCTTTCAGAGGGAGGGGTAGGGTTCGTACCAGGGGAGCCGCTCAGCAGCACTCTGCCTCTTCCTCTTCCTCTGGAGGGGTGCAGCAGGGAAAGCAGCCTTAGGCTTCCACCAATTCCCACTCACTCCACTCCTGTAGGGGGGAGGTTACTGAATTTTCTCCACAAGTGGGAGGTCATAACATCAGACTCCTGGATTACCAGCATTGTGAGAAAAGGCTACACCCTTCCCTTTCGGGAGTTTCCGCCCCCCATCCCGCCCCACCCATCTTATTGTTCAGAAAAACTCCTCATGTTGTTAGAACAGGAGGTCCATGTCCTCCTTTCAAAGGGTGCGGTGGAGCTGGTCCCAGAGCAGGAAAGGGGTCAGGGTTGTTACTCGAGGTACTTCCTGATTCCCAAGAAGGATGGTCGGTTAAGACCAATCCTGGACCTAAGGATCTTGAATTGGTTCCTCAAACAGGAAAAGTTCAAGATGCTGACCCTAGCTCAGGTGCTTTTAGCGCTGAACGATGGAGATTGGATGGTGTCTGTCGACTTGCAGGATGCTTACTTTCATATCCCGATACTCAAGTCGCACAGGAAGTATCTCCGGTTTGTGGTGGGATCGCAGCACTATCAGTTTGCGGTCCTCCCGTTTGGTCTTACTTCAGCACCTCGAGTCTTCACGAAGGTGATGTCGGTGGTTGCGACAGAGCTCAGAGGGAAGGGGATAGCAGTATTTCCTTATCTGGACGACTGGTTGATCAAAGCCAAGTCTCCGGAGCTCGTGTTGCATCACCTGCAGTCGACAACCCAATTGTAGTTCGACCTGGGTTTTTCGGTGAACGTACCCAAATCTCACCTGGAGCCCTCTCAGCGCCTCCTGTTCATAGGGGCAGTACTGGATACAACATTGAATTGAGCCTTTCCTCCGCCTCAGCGGATTCAGGACAGTCAGGCTTTGGGTCCATTGTTTTGAATTGGAGCGGTTATTCCGGTCCTCAAGGTCCTACGTCTGCTCGGTCTGTTTGCTTCTTGCATACTGTTGGTCACGCATGCTCGCTGGCACATGAGGGCTCTTCAGTGGTGCCTCCGAATACAAAGGGGATCTCGAGGGTTCGGTGAGGATCTCCAGAGATGCTGCCACGGGTTTGAAATGGTGGATTGCGGACGGCAATCTTTCCCGAGGGAAGGCAGTTCTTGCAAGCTCCACTGGTGGCCACAGTAATAACGGATGCTTCCACTCTAGGGTGGGGAGCTCATTTGGGGGACCTGGAGATCAAAGGTCTTTGGTCTCCAGTAGAACAGATGTTTCATATCAATCTGTTGGAGTTACGGGCTGTACGTCTGGCTCTCAAGGCCTTCCTCCCTTCCCTTCACGGTCAGTCGGTTCAGGTACTGACGGACAATACTACCGCGATGTGGTATATAAACAAACAGGGAGGGGTAGGGTCATACCTTCTCTGCAGAGAAGCTCTTCGGCTATGGTCCTGGGCAAAGGACCATCAGATTTGCTTGGTAGCAAATCATCTGGCAGTAGTCTTGAACGTACGTGCGGACAGTCTCGGTCGCCATTTCTCGGTCGATCACGAGTGGTGTCTCCATCCAGATCAAGTCTGTCTAATCTTCCAGATGTGGGTTTTCCTCGGATAGATCTGTTTGCCACCCGGGAGAACTCACACTGCCCGTTATTCTGCAGCCTCCAGTTTCCGGTACAAGGAGTGTTGGGGGACGCGTTTCAGATGACCTGGTGCGACCAGTTGCTTTACACGTTTCCCCCCCATACCCTTGATTCCTCGAGTATTGAGGAAAATTCGCCAAGACCGGGCCCAAGTCATCTTAATAGCTCCGGATTGGCCAAGGAGGGTATGGTACACGGACCTTCTCCAACTCTCACTGTGCCTTCCGCTCCGTCTCCCTCTCAGGGCAGACCTCCAGTCGCAGGGGCAGGTTTTACACCCCCACCTCCAGAGCCTGCACCTTCATGCCTGGAGATTGAATGGGGCAACCTGAGTTCTTTCTCTCTCCCGCCTGATGTAGTGGATGTTATCTTAGTGGCCAGGCAACACTCCACTAAATCTATCTACGCTAATAGGTGGTCTAAATTTGTGGTTTGGTGTGGAGAGAGGCAGATTGATTCCTTACGGGCTCACTTGTCAGATGTTTTATCTTTTGTTTGTCCCTAGCACAGACGGTTTGTGCAGTAGCTACGGTTAAGGGATACTTGTCTGCCTGTCAGCCTTTCTTTGTCTTCCAGACCTGCCCTCTTTGTTTAAATCCCCAATAGTACTTAGATTCTTGAAGGGTCTTGTGAACAAATTCCCTCCAACTCCTTTTGTTATGCCTCAATGGGATTTGACCTTGGTTCTAACTTTCCTTATGGGGTCCCCTTTTGAACCTATGCATTCTTGCCCCATAAGATTATTGGTTCTAAAAACGGTTTTCCTGGTTGCAATTACTTCTGCAAGGAGAGTGAGTGAGAAGGTTGTGTCACCCTTTTATTTGGCCCAGACAATTACTCTATCCACGTTTTATCCTCCGCCTCATCCTTCAAAGGAAGAAGAGAGACCCCACCGCTTAGATCCAAGGAGGGCGCAAGCTTTTATATAGACAGAACAAAGGATTTCATGCTGGAGGATCAGCTTTTCATCGAATACGTGGGAAAGAGGAGAGGAAAGGCAGTCCACAAGAGAACACTCTCCAGGTGGGTTGTTCTTTGCTTTAAAATGTGTTACTCTTTAGCAAAGAAAGAACCCCCTGATGGTGTAAGAGCTCATTCCACCAGAGCTAAGTCGGCCTCTTTGGCCTTGGCTAGGGGCGTTGCTGTGGTTGACATCTGCAAGGCCGCAACTCTGTCATCCCTTTATACTTTTGCGAAGCATTACTGCTTGGACTCTGAGGTCAGAAGGGATGGCCATTTTGCACGGTCGGTGCTGCAGGATTTCTTGGTTTGACCATTCAGGCACCCTCCACCGAGTGCGGTACTGCTTTGGGACTCTATTCATTAGGTGAGGAATCCACAGGTAGTTGTATCCATCAGAAGACCGAGTTACTTACCTTCGGTAACGACTTTTCTGGTGGATACATTAGCTACCTGTGGATTCCTCACGGTCCCACCCGCCTCCCCGTTGCCTGTCTGGTCAAGCCAAGTAATTCTTAAGTGTGCTCCTCTTGGTTTTGAGGACTTGTATATATTCTGTATATATGTTCATATTTATATATATTGTTCATATGATTTATTTGTTTAAAAAAAAAAAAAAAGAAGAAGAGGATTGAGTTTTCAGAATAATGTGTTTATTTGGAATATCATTAAATATTACTATTTGTTCTTTCATCTCAATGGCCTATTATTCTCAGGCACGTAAAAAATGTTGGTACTGACGTCGGCACGTCAGCGAGGACCTCTTATTGCCTGTATGACGTCAGACGGCGTCGCGTAGGCAATTGTGACGTCCTCGTCGACGTGCAGAAGCTAGGAAGAAGATTTCCGTCGAATGCTGGTGCAATGGGAGTATTCATTAGGTGAGGAATCCACAGGTAGCTAATGTATCCACCCGAAAAGTTGTTACCGGAGGTAAGTAACTCGTTCTTCACAGACATACATGTCTTCACCACCTTTACAGAATAAAACAAAATGAGAATATGAACATTCCAGTCTATGCACTCAAAATAATACAGAAGAAGAAATATGTTTTGATGTCAATTCTCATTCACCAGGAGCTTTTGCAATGATGCCTTGATGTGTCTTATCAGTTGAAGTCCTACCTAAAAGTTTCTGAGGTCCCATTATTTCACTTGTGTTTATACAATATTGGCATATCCATCACCTCCATGGTCTGACTTATGAATCACTGGTAGCACCAGCATTCTCACAGTTTAATTGCCCTCACTTTCCCCTTTTTTTGTTGCAGCTAGAAGCACATGACCTTTGTTCTACCATTTTTTATTAGACTTTGGCTTGAAAGCCGATTTAGATACTTTACTGACTTTCTCTGTAGCACCAAACTTAGGCCCTATTATAGATTAATCTGCTTTTGATTTCACACTGACTATATCTGGCCTTCCTTCACCATCAATTCTTTCACACTTTTTCATATCCGAACTTTGTTTTCTTTCCTCTTGCACCTTCTCCACACTTTTCTTGTCCATATGCTAAACGAATTTAGGACCTGAATTGTGGTCTATTTTCACAGCCATCCAAAAAGCAGTAGGAGTTGTGACAGTGCAAAGTTTGGTGGTACAGTAAGGCGTGTGCGATATGCTGTCAACATTTTATATGCTTGCTTTCATATGTAACCTACTCCTTATCTCCACCTTCACACAGCCCACTTCGAAAGTGTTAGCTCTCTCCGCGAATGTACTTCCTAGTGCAAGATAAAGACTATACTGTGAAATATTTCATATGTCAAAACCTCATTTCCTTTACATCATTGTCTAATATCAATTATTTTGGTGTCCCCTCTCCTGCTCCAAAAATGGGACCACAGCCTGATTAATCACTTTCACAACCGATTCGTTTAGCATCTGTGCTTCATAATTTTTGTAAAAGGTCACACAAATCAATACCTAATTTTTCCCCAGGCTTATCAGGCACTTTATCACTTACTATAACTTACTTTCTACAAACCTAACTTTTGCCATTCAAAGCAAATTCTGTACACTGTCTCACTTTCACCCCCCACATTTCTATCCATGCCTTTTCACCCGAGTGACTCCCTAGCCATACCATGATATCCTTTGCGAGCTACATCCACCAACCTTTCTCTCAAGGCACTCGGTGGCACTAACCTATCTGTTCTCAGTGACAAATTGTTTACTACTGACAATTCAAGACGTAATTTAACAAATGCTTGTAATTCTTGTGACGAATTCCTTTCACTGGGCCACTTCGAGAAATTTTGGAATTCTCAAGCTCTTTCAACCATTCAGCTTCAATTATATATTTTCTAACACCAATCGGCGATATTTGCCTCTTAGCATTCCATATCCTCTTCAGTTTCCTTGTCCAAGTGTTGTATATCTTCCATGGGAAAGTGTGATACTTAATTTACTCTTTTATTCTTGCTACCTGATAGATATTTAATTGCAAAATGATATGCTAACAATTTGGTGCTAAAGTCTAACAGTTCTTGCGGTTGCTTTTGAAGGGTGCAAATTAGTTCAGCTCAAAATGTACTTGAAAGACTTAACATTAGATCGTAGCATGAACTTCTAGTTTTTGAATCGAACTACCCAAAAGCAAGCCAACAGTTCTCTCACTGTTACGGAATAAGATGTTTCTACTTCTTTTAATATATGTGGGGCAAATGCACTTGTAGATTCACCACCTTCTTTGTTTTGTGTAATCACTGCCTCACTTACTTCTTAACTAGCATCTAGCATTATACATAGTTTTTGTTGGGATCAAACCTATGGAAAAAGAGTGCTTTGTAAGTTATTTTTTAATTTTTCTTAAAGCTCTATCCTGCTCTTCACTCCATTGAATTCTCTTTTTCAACAACGGCGCTGTCTTACTTGCAAAATTCAGAACACATTTTGCATATAATTAACATAATCCTAAAAGGTACATTATATCTTTTTCGCACTCTGATCTAGGTGCATTGCCTACTGCTTCTGCTAAATTGTTTTTTTAGGTTTCACTCCCTCTAGTGTCGAGACATGGTCCAAATTCTCCTCTTGACCAGCTGTAAAACCACATTCGTCTGGTCTAAATCTTAGACAACTCTCTAATATAAAATTCCTCATTAACATTTATCCATATTGTTATGTTCCTGTATGCCCTTAAACAAGAGTGCAGTCTTGCTTTTCCTTAAACAAATTTGCCATTATTCTTTTAAATATACGCTGCAGCGGATGTTTGACCGAAAAGTAATGTGTCACTCATACAAGCCATCAGGCTCTGTGAAAGCTGTGAGGTACTGACAATTGTCGTTAGTGGTATCCGATGGTACGCTGACCCTCTTTTTGTGACCACTATAAGGGAGGCCCCAAAAGGCGAAACAGTATGTTCAATTATCTTCTCCATGCCCTTTTCTCCAAATACTTAGTTCATTCTGCTGTTATCCAAATGGAAACTTTCTCAATTTGTGTGTTAGTGGTAAGGAGTGAGCAGAACGTTTAATCTCACCTAGGTCTTCACTAAACCCTAATTTCTAATCTTGCAATATTTATTTTAAATTCTTTTCACTTTCATATTGCAAACACTCAACGCTTACTACTTTAGCCACTTCTTGTGCACGTATACTGTCAAAACTGGCGTCTCTTCTCTCAATTGGGATTTGTTTAATTTTACCATGTTGTAACACTATCCAGCATACCCTGATGCTGTAAACCTAATATATTTTAGACTTTGCAAGCCTCATAAATTTTGCCTTGAATAGTTTTATCACACTGGTTGATGTCTGTCCATATATATCCGTCAAGATTAAATGTTTGCTCAACATATGCAGTTGGCAGTAATGTACTATCTATCCACACTCTCTGCAACATGTGATGAGAAATTATTAAAGTCCCAGCTCAACAATGAACAAATATACCATGCATAAGTACATTCACTATGATGTCTTTCATGGTTCCGCCTTGCAATTCGAATATTTTTTGACAGAAGTATAGACAAAACAAAATTGTTTATTCTTTCGATGAGTGTTATCCTCTACACCATCCTGTTACAAAACGTCCTGTTTGATCACACCTACTGCTAGATGTATGAATTAGCCGTGCGTCTTTTAGATTCACAGAGATTGTTCCCCAATGTTTTTATTTAATTCGGTTTTGGCTTCAGTCTATCTGCCTTCTGAATAATTTAAACTGTTTTTACATGGTTATTGTTGCTTCGCTTGAGTTCCTTCACTTCACCTTGTGACGATTGGATATTATTGGCAACATCAGCAGCTTCTTTCAATGAGGTATCTTTGGTAGATTATAATCTTTCCCCTTGTATCTGTCTGAGAAAATAATTACAATTTTGAAAAAATCAGCACTATCTGCTTAATGTTTCTGGAGCCTAATGCTTTCTTAAAATTTATGAAGCAAACTTTGTCCCTCTGTGCCTAAAAACTGTTCAAGAATACATTTTTTCTGGTTCCTTTAAAAACAGTGTCCGTCAACTTTCCCAAAATACACATTGAGGGCATGATACCATTATTTCCAGGGTGTAGGCAGTTCTCCAAGCACTCGCAAGAATGAAGGTGGTGGGGCCACGGTAATAAATATAGTTTTGCCAACATTTTAAAAGCAATAAAATGTCTGTAAAAAATAAATATGCTCCCTCAATACCGGTTAAATTTGTGCAGCCTCCACAAGTAGCAGTATTTAGTACACTTTAAGGTTGACCATAAAACAGATTAATACACTTTTACCCATCAACCGTTTTCCGTAAGATCAATTAAAACATCATCAACATGATTCAGTGCAGCACTGGAACACCAATCTTTCGGAGTGTTGAAACTACTTTACTGACTGCCTCATTCTATTGTAGATCTAGCTGCAACACTGCATTCTGTTGCTGATCTAACTGTAACACTGCATTTAATATATAATCAAGCTTATACTGAGATACCACCTCCTACTGAAACAGGCAGGCCCCAATGCAGACTATGCAATTTCTGCCCATGCACAAGTCAGGCAGCTGAACCAGTCATTGGTATTCACCTTGAAGGGCTGGAAACACTCCCACAGTAAATTTCCTGATCAGCCCTCCCTCCTCCACCATGTTCATAAAAATCTATCCACTGTTGAAGGGACTTCACCTTGGAGACAGAAATCTTGATGTGTTGCCTCAATGTATTAGAACTCCTTGCTAGTATTGCAATAAGTATTATCCATCCCGTATTGCTATGTAGCCGCTTTTAGTTTAAATCTACATTTGCACCGCTAGCTCCCTCCTTCTCCCACTCCTGAACCTCACTTAAACCTTCATGTGACGCATCATTCACACAGTTCTAGTTACACCACCAGATAAGACGTGTGCACACACACCAACAGAAGACAACACATACTCAGACAGAGCACACTGCTGAATGTACTCTTTAGAGCTTACTGCTATAAAGGGTCAAATCACTCCGACCTTGAAAACCTCTCGGTGCAGCCATTTACTGAAAGAAGTAGTTTCTTTAGAGCCCCAGAATTAACTTCATCAGTGTGGTGAAAAAGGTGGGTGCAGTCAGTGGCATGTCGAAGACAGCCGTTTAGGACAGTAAGCTAATTTTCCTTGGTTGGGTATGCTAAGAAAAGGTGAAAGTCCAAGGTCCCACTCCAAGGCTGCTGAACCTCCCAGAAGTCTAGCATGCAGTCTTTCTTTGAAAGCACACACCGTTAATACTTTTACATCTCCTGTGCTGATAATAAGAGGAGAGGAAGCTTGAGCAGCGAGAGACTTTCCTGCGGCAGCTTGACGGGAAAGCATGCTGTTTCTCATGGATCGCATGCTGTTTCTCATGGATCGCTACCTAATGAGCTTTACAAAGATCCCTAAAGTAGTCTTTGTTTACAAACATGCATGATTAATATCATTCTCCAAATGCATGGCAGTGGTAAATAGCATGCCTAAGGTGGAAAGACATCTTGTACCTATACCTAGATAACTGATTGGTCGAGGCCAACAAGACAAACCATCTCCAACAGGACCTTCACATAACTGCCAACTAATGTTTTTCACATTAGCTCAACCTATACGACCCTTCAGCCTGCGGGAGTTACACAGTACATACGAGGCAACACTGGGCAGACATTGCAACAAATGTATTTATTGTGATAAAGAGTCCGTGTTTGAAAATGATTTGTTTTTTACCACTAGACATTCCAGACATTTTTTCTGGGCAGCATGGTCTGCTTCATTTTCCCAGAGCCATTGTCAGACTTCACATTAAACCACTGTAAGAGTTCCTGGGGTGCAACTGATTTAAGACCAGATGAAATTTGAGAGATATGACATCTCAGTTCATTCCCCGCTATGGTAGTGCATGATGTTGAATATATTCCAGTGATTTCCATTTAAAAAACCTCCATTAATCCAAAACATCATTGTAGATGCACCAATGTAAAGATGAAGTGCCCTTATGGGTAACCTCTTGGTTCAGAAGAAGTGGTCCCTTTCATAGCAAAATTGACATGTCATCATACTGGAACTTAGGGCAGCATACCTAGCCTTCAGAGCTTTCAGTCAGTCTCTGTGACATTCACTGTTTAAATGGGCAACAATGTGATTATCTCATCAAGTAGTGTGAACCTGATTCAACATTTGTTAGACGGGAACTGTTGTATTTGAGTGGTACTTGTGGGGAGAATTCCAGAATGATGACACATCCCAGAGTGATGTGACACCAGTATGGAATGTTGACTGTAAAAGAGTCAGTTGAGAGCTGGTGTTGGGACTGGTAGGTTGATGGTCTAGTGGTTATTCACTTCTACTGAATAGGCCAGCTGAACTGACAAGAGGTCTGGTGGTGTTCCTGGTACATAACACAACACTATTTTTGGCGACAAGCGGGCCCTTGAGAAGCCAGTGGGACCACCACTCAGGAGACACTCTGTGTTGTTCATGTGGATGAATCCTAGTGTTTGAAGGCGACAAGCGGTTAGAAGCAGCTTACCATTGTTTTTGCTCTTTATGGAGCACAGCGCAATTCAGCTGTTTACAGCAAGTGTGAACTTAGTGACGCATGAGTATTTATACCCGCGTATGCTTCCTAAAGGAGTGTTACTCATTGAACTATGAACGGTGCAACTATTGGTCCATTTGATAAAATGGAGAGTACATGCTAATTAAAAAAGTGTTACTCACTTTGTGACTTCAGCGATGCTGCGGGTATAGGTACAATGGCGAGTATCAGTATATAACCTTTTAGCTTACAGTTGATGACATCTTGATACTGCGTGAGTTTGAGGACCGGCAAAAACTGCACGAAAGCCTCTGGTGACATATCAAGGACTGATGAAGTGGTGTGAGACTGTATACCTGTCAGTGTATTGTGAGCATCCTTGTAACGTACCTTGCTTGCATGTGAACGCTGTGTTGCCACTGCATGCACACGTTGAGGCACACATGCACTGACTTGTATGTGGGAAACATATTTGTTAGGTCGCGGAAGCGCGCTACACTGTGCTTGACCTGCCTGGTGAATATACTGGCAAATGTGAGGTGGTTTCATTGTTTCTTTGTTGCGCTGAGGCATGCGCACCAACTTCCGGTGCTGAGGTATGTGCAGTAGTACCTGGCGAGGTATAAATTAGTCCTTGCTGGTCTGCTGTTCCACTTTGGGTAAACTGGAAGTACTGATTGAACCATTTACCAAATTTGACTATAATACACACATTTTTTTGTTGATGGTTGTTCTTTTATCTTTCCTTTTTATTTCTGGAAGATTTCCTCATTTTAAATTGTCTTTCTGGTACCCGGTGTGAGGGATTTTGAACATTATGGCAACCACTAGTGTGCCCCAACCACCAGTGTTTCTATATGAAAAAGGAGGGCCAATACGTGCTTGGAAGCAATGGAGACATTATTTTGAATCCTTTCTTGTTGCCTTTGGTGGGAAATGTTTTTTTCTCAGCCTGAAAGCAGGCAGTTTTACTGTATAATCTGGGTCTTGAAGGAAGAAGTATATATGAAAGCCTTGAGAAAAAACTACTGGCGGCGGGTGATGGAGACCCACGGGACCAATTTGAAATGACTTTGATGATTCTGGAAAAGCATTTTGGAGGTAGAACTAACATTGTTCTTGAGAGGCACAAGTTGAGGAGCATGTTAATGAGGTTGATGAAGCTAACTCAGCAGCAGTGAAGAAAAGTGATTCATCTGAGAAGAATTTGGATGCTAAAAGTGTTAAAACTTCCCAGACCAATGTGGAGAACAAAGAGATGAAATGTTAGAGGTGGTTGTGATGCACATCTATCCAGTAGTCCAAATTGTTTTGCCAGGAATGGGTATTGTAAAAAGTGTGGTAAGAAGGGTCATTATGCTAGTATGTGCAAGGGTGTGTGAGTGAGTGTTGTTGAGGAAATTGTGGATTTTGAAGGCAAAGTTGTATGACAGTGTCTGATGAAGGTGTGATTGATGGAGGGCGTTTGAGACTACCAGAGGAATGAGGTGGTGATTGGTGGAAAAATATTGAAAGTTTTGATGGAATCGGGTTCTTCTTACACTAATGTGGGAGATCAGTACTGGGATAAACATTATGCTGGGAAGAACATTAAGCTACTACTGTGGATTATGGTGCAGCAAAGATTGATGTGCTGGGTTACACCATTATGAAGACTTAATTCCTGAATAGAGAGACGGTGGGTAAAAGATATGTAGTGAGTCGAGGTGACAGTCTGTTGGGTTGGAGGCATCAATGTGACATGGGAAACATTCTTAGGCCCAATACCTGTAAAGCTATTATGCTGGTGGCGAACAGTGGTCATGAGTATGAAGTTGTGCATGAATTTCTTAAACTTTTCAGTGAGAAATTGGATCTGTTATATGGGTTTGAACACAAGATTGTGTTGAAGAATGGTGCCGTACCATGTGTTTAAAGTTAGAAAGGCACTAAATTTGAAGAGAGAACCCATTACATTTGAATTGGAAAAACTACTGAAGTTAAGAATTATTGAGGACATAGAATCCTTGGAATGGTTGACTTTGGTGATTCTTGCCCCAAAGGATGTGGAAAGCATGTGTGAATGTGTGGACTTGAGGGGGGCTGAATAAGCATATTTGGGTGGACCATCAACCTCTCCCAAACATATCTGAGACGTTGACGGCTCTCAAGAGGGCAAAGTATTCGGTACCTTGGACTTGGCGTTGACCTGTTATCAAGTTTCGTTGCACAAGGAATCCAGACATCTCACATCCTTTGCCACACCCTTGGGGGCCTATAGATTTTTGTGGGTGCCCTCTGGGCTGGCATATGCAGCAGCCTGTTTCCAAAGGGTAATGAAACAGGTGTTGAAGGGGGTACCTCCAGTTTTGTTTTTCAAAGATGATGTATTTATGTCTGGCAAGTATAAAGATGCCCATGAAACACCTTGAGACAAGTAAACGGAAAGGTTACAAACAGCAAGGCTAACCTTAAAAAGGACAAATGTAGGTTTTGGGTCACAATAGCCACTTATTTAGAACACACAATTTCTGGAGAGGGTATTAGTCCCGAGCAGGATTTCGAAACACGTATTGTTGATGCTCCTAACCCTAAGAGCAAGGATCAGGTTAGACCATTTTTAGCTCTAGCTGAGTTTTGTTTTAAATTTATTACAAATTTTTCAAGCATTGTGTAACCACTAAGGAGTTTGCTGAAAAAAAGAGCAGTGGTGTTTTTCTGGTCAGATGATTGTAAAGTGGCACCTGAATTGGTTGTCAGCTATTAGAAAGCTACCCACTTTGTGTCACTGTAATGCCTGTAAGAAAACAGTTTTGACAACTGATGCAAGTCCAAGTGGGTTGGGTGCTGTGTTATCACAAGTTATTGAATAGAGCAGAAGGTTGTGGCTTTTGCTTCGTGCTGAGGAGCGCTGCTATGTGATAGAGTGCAAAACTTTAACGGTTGCTTGGGCGATACAACACTTTCACTTTTCCTTATGGGGCGTATCTTTTGTTGCAAGATCATAGTCCATTGGAGTAGATTTTCTTGTGTAGAGAGCATGGCAATTTGACACCTAGGATCAGGATATGGATGAAAGGGCTGTTGGAGTACAGTCGTCAAGTTGGGTACATACCTGGAGTAAAGAACAAGGAGGCTGATTGCCTGTCGGGATTACCTATTGATGAACAAGGTAAGCCTACAGAGTTGGTGGTATATTGTAATCTGGAGAAGGTAGCATGGGTGAAGAAGAAGGCGTTAAAGGAAAGAGAGTGGAAGCAGGCAAGATGTAGTGATGAAACCTTCCAGATTTTGGCTGATTTGGTGGTTAAAGGATGGCCTGTTTTCAAGGATTTGCCCAGTACGGTGAAGAATTTTTGGAATGTTAGGGAAGAGCTAAGCTTTCTTGATGGTGAGCTGTTAAGCAGTACACATTTGGTGCCAACAGTGAGCTTAAGAGAAATAATTGTAAATTTTGAGCATGAGGGACACCTGGGAGAAAACTTGAAAAATCCCGGATACAGGAGTTGTATTGATGACTGAATTTGGATCGATAAGTGGAACAAGCTGTGAACGATGGTTGGCAGTGTGCCAAAAATGGCAAAAATAAAATACTATGTGCTGCACAACTTTCTCCTGTAGAGGTACCAGAGCAACCATAGAGGAAGCTTGGATTAGACATCATGTGTCGTTTTGAATTGTTGGTCCAAAACTAACAATGTGTGTAGCTACTAGTGGATTATACAACCAAATGGGTAGTCACTCTGTGTTAGTGCTATAAACACAAACACAGTGATTGATTTTCGTAAGGATGAGTTTGCATGCGAGGGTGTTCCTGAGACGATTGTAACTGTCAGATTTCCTTGGTGCATTGTCAAATCAATATCAAATACTGGCTCTTTTCTCACCACAGGCCAATGGCCAAGCTGAGACGATGGATAGAATTGTTAAGTCTTGTGTGCAGAGATCAGTGAATAGGAGTACGTCTTTGAGGGAGAAATTGAGAGAGACTTGGTGGGAACATTGTAATGCTCCTAATTCAGTTACATTGAAAATGCCTTTTCACATGTTAAAAGGGTTCCATGTTCTGAATTTAAGCCAGTCTGGTTTGGGGTGACAAAATCCAGGGTTCTGAACAAAGAAGGAAAGTGATTAAATGACTGGACAAGAGAAAAATGATCAAGAAAGCTACAAAACCAGATATGATGGAAATAACAGAGCTAAAGATGTAAAATGGATTGTGGGGAAAACAGTGCTGTTAAAGAAACCAGGGTTTATTAAGAAGGGTATCTCAAAATTTTATTGGCCCTTCAAGATGAGAGCTAAAGAAAAATGTGGTGATGCTAGAGTCAGGAATGTGTTGAGTATGCCTCGTTTAGTGAGGATGGGCTTGAATACAGACATAGAGAGAAGCACATCCACATCCTTTAGTGAAAAAGCTGTTCAAGCATGAAGATATACTAACAGGCCAGCATGATGGAAGGGCGATGTAGTTAAGTGAAGTTGGTCCATACCTACGATACAGAAATTGTTTCATGCACCAAGCTTTACTATTTTAAGCATTTTAGAATGTTTTGTGTTTAATGACATTGTTTTTTTGTGTTCAGTAATGAAGGTTATTACGAATATTGTTGTTTCCAATATTTTCACAATTTGTTGTGTTTTTGGGAGCAAGATGTGTTATGGTTGTATTGTTAGTCATGTGGGGAGAATTCCAGAGTGATGTAACATCCCAGAGTGATGTGACAGCAGCATGGCTATGCACTGTAAAAGGATGAGTTGAGAGTTGGTGTTGGGACTGATGGTTTGGTGGTCTTGTGGTTCTCCATTTCTACTGAATAAACCTGATTAACTGACAAGAAGTTTGGTTTGTTCCTGGTACACAACACAATGGGAACACAGTCCAAATAACACTGATAATTAGCAAGGAGCATCACAGGATAGCAGTGTATATCCCAGGCCTACATAATTAGAAGGCAGATACGCTCAGAAGGAACCTCATAGAAGCATATGAAAGGGTGCTGTAGGACTATGGCCCTCATTAAGAGTTTCGCGGGCAGCAAGGCCGCTGCCAAACTCATACCGCCATCTGACCACTAGTGCGGCCAGAACACAGCCAGCCTTATTACAAGTTTCCCTCTGGGCCGGTGGGCGGGAACCGCATTTCTGTGATTTTTTTTATCACAAACTGGAAGGAGATTGAAAGCAAAAAAAATAGGAAAAATGGGTTATCTCGCTCTAAAATGCCAAAATTGTGTAAGAATGATTTTCTGATAGACTTCTAGCTGCATATTCCTTACCTTTAAATTCCCTGGCGTCAGCTTCAAATCTGGAATTTTTTGCTGGGCAATACCCTGCTTATTCTGTCGGCTTTGCGTGACTTCGTCAGCATCGTTGGAGCCGTCTGTGACATCACAGTCACCTATAAAGGCACAACCCCACTGCGCGTGTGTCAGTTCTTTTCCTTCCATGCTGGTTAAGCGTAGGTCCGGGATCGAACTACCCTTTGCCTTTTTTGGCAAGGCTTTTTTTTACTGTTTTGTCGAGGAGTTTTCATGTCTGTGCAAGGATGTCATCTAGGAAGACGGGGGGCCTGCCATCGTGCCATATCGGTGACCAACGCCCCCCAGATATCTCTGGTACCTCAACGGAGACCTTGACGCAAAGTCGTGCTCCCACTGCCGCGCCGTGGCCCCGAAAGCTTTGAGAGAGCGGTCTCTGAAGCTCATGCCGGCATTAGACTTAGGTTGGCGCGACTCCTGGAGATCATGGTCCCGCTCGAGGAGGAGGTCGCGGGACCGTCCCAGTAGCCTCAAGTCCTCTTCTTAGCACTCAAGGTCCTCAGGGCACTCTGGGAAGAGGCACAAGAAGAAGAATCAGTCCAAGCGGACTTCGACTTTGCCACGCCGGTTGGCCAACAGTCTGTTCCGCACACAGTTTTGCGGAGCCGATGCCAGGGCCGACTTCGCGTCTGGTAGCTGGAGTGACCCCCACTCAAATTAAAGACTTCTATGAAGCCATGCACCTCGTTTTTGAGTGGGCTGCCCCACATGTGGGTCTTCGGCACCATTGAGGACCCTGGGATCCTATATCGGATCCGGACCGGCGCTGGTTCCACACAGTCGGCCTCCTCCAGCGCCAGGTCCGATGTCGATGCTGCCCCCTCATTCCAGATGATCTGGAGCCAGAACAACATCGCGCGACACAGATTCTGATTTTGACGGCGCCGACACAGCCCAGATCAGTGTCTGAGTCTTATTTTGAACAGCCATGCACAGGTGAGGAATGGGGGGGGTCTGAGGACCATTTAGAGTATGGATTACAGGAGCAGGACTAGTATGAGGATCTAGGGGAAGCCAGTGGACTGGATACTTCTCCAATTGCTGGTATGCTCTCACCTGGACATGGATGGAACAACAGGGCATAACCCTGGTGATTCAACACCTGGAAGGTTCTCTGAACACCAGGGCGGACACACTCAGCCGTCAATGCCTAGCAGATCACAAATGGCTTCTCCATCCAGAGGTGGCGCAAGGACTCTTTCAGCAGTGGGGATAGCCTTGGTTAGATCTGTTCGCCTCCACAGAGAACTCACAATGTCAGCAGTATTGCGTGTTGGAGTTTCCAAGGCGGCAATTGCTCTGTGATGTTTTTTTGTCACAAGTAGAGTTCAGGCCACCTGTACGCTTCTTTGCTCATACCACTTCTGCCCAGAGTTCTCAAAAAGATCAAGAACGCCCAGGCCCAAGTTATCCTAGTGGCTCCGGATTGGGCATGGAGAGTCTGGTATCCTGAGCTTCTCAAAATGAGCATCAATCCTCCGATCAGGCTGCCCCTTTGGGAGGATCTTCTATTGCAGCAGCAGGGGAGGGCTTTGTCAATTCTGTGCCTTCATGCGTGGCTATTGAATGTTGGCAGTTGATGGCTTTTGACCTGCCCCCCGCCCCCTGCCCCTGCCCCCCCCCCCCAAGTGTGTAAAGTTATTTTGTCAGCCAGGCGTTCCTCCACTAAAATGGTATACACCAGCCATTGGAAACACTTTCTATGTTACTGTACCGAAAGGTCTTTTGATCCTCTTTCTGCTTCTCTAATATCATTCTCCTCATACTTTAGCAGGGTTCTGCCTTGGGTACTCTCAAGGGTTATCTTTCTGCCTTATCAGCATTTCTTCAACTGCCTGATCAGCCTTCTCTGTTTAAATCCCCCATTGTACATATATTCCTCAAAGGGCTTGTACATCTGTTTCCCCATGCTCCATTAGTTATGCCCCAATGGAACCTAAAATATGGTTCTCACATTTTTGATGTGCGCTCCCTTCGAGCCTTTGCTCAACTGTCCCCTCCTGCTGCTCACCATCAAGACAGCCTTCTTAGTGGCAATAACATCTGCCAGAAGGGTGAGTGAGATGGAAGCATTGTCATCAAAGCCACTGTATCTCACTATCTATCCAGACAAGGTGGTACTCAGAACTCGTGCCTCGTTCCTCTCCAAGGTGGTGACCCCATTTCATTTGGGTCAGAACATTACCCTGCCCACCTTCTTTGCTCCACTGCATCCCTGTAAGGAAGAGGAGTGATTCCACCAACTGGACCCAAAAAGAGCATTGTCGTTCTTTCTTGACCGCGCAAAAGATTCCCGAGTGGATGACCAACTCTTTGTGGGGTAAGTTGGAGCAAAGAAGGGTCGGGCAGTGCAGAAGCAAACCATTTCGTGCTGGGTCATTCTCTGCATCAAAATCTGCTATGCACTGGCCAGGAAGCAGCCTTCTGAGGGCTCATTCTGCCAAGGGCAAAGCTGCTACCACTACATTAGCTCGGGCCTTCCAGTCCTGGAGAGTTGTCAGGCAGCAGCGTGGGCATCTTTGCACACGTTTCAAAGCATTACTGCCTGTACAATCAGGTACAGAGAGATGGACACTTTGCCCATTCATTCCTACAGCACTTTTTAGTGTAGTGGAGGTATCCGTAGCTCACCGCCTGGAGGTTATGGCTTGGGTATCTATTAAAAGGTATGGAATCTGCAGCTAGATGTCTCTATCAGATGAATAAGTTACTTACCTTCGATAACGCATTATCTGGTAGAGGCTCTATATAGCTGCAGATTCCTTACACCCACCCATGCCTCCCCACTCTGTGGATATGTCTGCAAGGGGTAGGGTTTATCCCTTTCAGGGCCCTAGTTTTGCACAGACAAAATTTTGGTTCTATCCATGACTCTTGCTTCTGGCGTGTTAGTTTTGTGGGCAAAAGAACTGACGTACGCGCGCCGGGGTGGTGCCTTTATATGCAACCGTGCCGCCACAGACGGCTCCATCGGCGCTGATGAAGTCACGCGGAGCCGAACAACGTACAAGGATCCAAACGACGCCACCGGATGGCACGCAGGGTATTGCTCAGCAAACAATTCCCGATTCGTAGCTGATGGCAGGCAATTCAAAGGTAAGGAATCCGCAGCTAGAGAGTCTTTACCGGATAATCCATTACCGAAGGTTAGTAACTTGTTCTTCTCAGTCAAGTCTGCCTGCATCTGAAAGATGGTGATTTTAGCACTGCAATCCTTTTATTTGTGCCATTTGCAGGAAAAAAGCAGACACTTTATTCTGCAGCACTTTTTTCAATTTTCCCCTGGGGGGAAAAAAGCAACATTTTGCTATATTTTGCTTAATTTCTCGGTCCTCTCTAGGTGAATCCACAAACTCGGGGTATGTTTAGAATCTCCAGGGTGTTGGAAGAGAAGGACGCACATTTGGCACAGATAGGTTTTGCAGAACAAAAGTTATGGTGGCCTAAGCACAAACTAACCAAAAAAAGGCTTAGCAATTTTAGGGTGGGGGGCGATGTTGAGGCAGCATAGTGGTTAAATAACACCACATCAGAATGCATTAACGGCCCTTAACTGAGCTACCACTCTTTTCACTAGTTGACTAGTTTGTGTTTGATCTTCTTGTACTGACTTCTGCTGCATTTTGGCTAGGTTTTCAATTCAAAAGAAAAATACTACAGACAGGGAAACAGAAGACAACTTTGCTCCCATTGGGTAAGAGCATTTTTCATGCTCCAGCCTCCTGAGAGCGGCCCTAGTGTTTGCTCCTGCTTGCCGGGAGTATTGAAACTGCTTCCACCTAGCAAGAGCAAACACAGGTTATCCTGCCCTTGCCAGGAGACACCTGCAAGTCCTGTCTAATGGTCATTGGAGACAATCAGAGCAAGCCTAAAGAGTCCTTCTCCAATGCCAATGAGGACATCAAATGACCACCAAGTGGCAGAGTAGCACACAAATTTAAAAGGGAGCATTAATAGTGATACAACACCAACAGATTAGGCGCATCGGAATCACAATAAGGGTAACTTCACATGCTTTCTTAAAAGTATGCATTCTAGGCCCCTTTTTCTTATGTAATTATTGTGGTAAAATTTAACGAAATAGGATTTTCAGACATGAAATTGTATTATGGGAGAGTTTCGTTTACAGAAGGTGTATTTCATTACTGATTAGTCATCGTGTAGGATCTTGAATATCCAGGTTCATACAATTTCTTCAGAGATCAAGGAGGAGGGCTCCATCCTAAAGGGTTAAGGCTCACATTGTTTCTTTAAAAAGACATGGGGGGGATGAAACAGATTTTCAGAATACATGAAAGAATAAAATTATCTTTCGTCCTCTGGAAAGATTGCGCCTCCATTCAGAACAGGAAACTATTGCAAGTAAAATATTTTTCTTTATGTACTCGAAGTGATTGTATGTCTCTCTAAAAGTAAAGGTGTTTACGCAGCATTGGTGTATAGCGAGTCATTAGGGAGAACGTCTGGGTTGAAAGCAAATTATATCCTGTGGTAAGGAGATGCGCATTGCAGCTCTTGTTAAATTTTCTATACTTCTTTCCAGGTATTTATTTACTTAGACATTTTGTTGTTGTTATTACCCAGTTAGTTACAAGATAACTATAAAATAATTGTTGTTTTTTTAACTGTATTTATTGAGTTTTTAAGTTTTTTTTAAAATGCCATACAAAAAAAAAGAAAAAAAGATAGAGCCCAATGGTGCAAAATCATCATTGCATATACACGATAGCAGTTAAATGAAAAGCGAAAAAAAGCACATAAAACGTTGGCATAACATAATGATCTGAGAATCTAGCTGTGGAGGTAGCAACAGTGTGAGGGACATGAAGTGGGGATAGGAGTCTAGTGCAATTGCCCAAATATGTGACAAAAAGAGGAAGTAGGCCCAGTGGTGCAATACACCAATATGACTCATTAGATTCCCATGTAAATTGGGCCTGGAGGCAGTAGGGTGCAACTGGGTGATAGGGCTCAGTTATTTTATCACAATAAATCATGCCTTACAGCCAAGCATTGTATGTGGAGCTTATACTACTACTCCAGTGAAGTGCCATTTTGCACTTTGCGGAGAGAATTTTCATGGTGGTAAATCTACAGGTAGTCTTAGGAAGATCCTGAACACAGCCCAGTAGGGCCAACAGGGGTGTATGTAATAATAGCCCACAACAAGGAGAAGATTTTGGCTCAGTATTGCCCTATACGGGACAGGCCCAGGTTAGGTGAGCGAAGTCGACCTCAATAGGGTGGCTTTTAGGGCAATGATAAGTTGTTTGCTTGGCAATCACAGATCTGGTGATGGTTCTCTGTAGCACTTCTAAAATTCTGCTTCTTATTGCCAAAATTTGGCTCGTTGCAAAAACATGCACCTCATTGTTTGTCTCTTGATTGAGAACAATCCGGCTTTTAAATAAATAAAATTAAAGTACAATCTTTCAGTAGTGCTTAAGGCATTATTTGAGTTGTTGTGAATCAGATTTAGGGAGATGGTATTCTCAACTGTCTAATATCCCTAGTACCTACGAATACTACAACTAATAGTCCGATTCCCCTTAAAATATAGAACAACAGAACACTTTGTCAGTTATCGGCCACCAGCTGATGTAAGAAATATGAAGCTGTTAAGTAAAACACAAGTGTTGGAGTAGTTTTATGGGGGGAGGGAATGCTCTTTTAGGATGGTCACGGTTTTGCCGAACGGTGCTTTTTGTTTTTTTGTCTTGTCATTCTCCATGTTGATTCCAACGTAGAAACAAGGTAATCACATGTTAGGGGTAATTCGCTGGCTGTGCCATTATTTGAGATTGTAATCCTTCATTTTCTGTGTAATTTTGTGAACGAAATCTAAATAAAAAAAGCAGATGTAAACTGTAAAATTGCTAAGAAAATGTAACCTGGGGGAGGGTTTACTTAAGTGCTTAAGTAAGAAGAAATGCATTAGCTCAGTGGTTCTTAACCTGTGGCCCGTGGACCCCTGGGGATCCGTGAAGCCTAGTTTAAGGGGTCTGTAACTGTTTAGAAAATGTTAATATTACCAGATTAACAAAGTATATATATGTTAAAACAGTCAAAATGCAAAATTTACAAATTTAAAATGCCATGTAAATGAATAGGAATTCGGAATTAGTTACAGATTACGTTGGTATCGCTAGTTTGATTCTTGGGAGGATGATTGATCGACCCAATTGAATCGTTGGTGCGCACCAATAAAACAAAAGGATGTTCAGGATAAAAAAGACAAAGCAACATTCTAAAACCTATCATATTGTTGTGCCTTTTAAAAATAAATAAAAAATGTGAAAAGCTCCAATCTTCCCATTAAAATGAAACTTCGATTTTTGTATATTAACAATGTATCTATTTGATGTAGTATACATGTTTCTATAGCTTTGTGCATTTGATAAAGTTCTTGTCATAGAAACTACTTAGCCTGGGTTCTCTTCTAATAGTGATTAATTAGAGATCTACAGAGGTTAAAAGGTTAAGAACAGCTGAACTAACTGATAATGAAATACAAACGTGGAATGTTATTGATATTTCATTTGACAAAATGTTATTTTATCTTTTGTTTATACAGAATGGTGGCGAGCAGCAGATGCTCATACTCGTGCTGCATCAACTTTCTTTCCACCATTGATGGGGATCCAACCACTTTTTGCTCCTTCAACTCCAAATCATGATAGCACCTCGTTTCATTCAAAAACATCAGGAAAGGATGGCAGAGGAGTGGCAGTGGAAGGTATGTGTTTACACGTTAGAAGACCAGGGCGGGCATGAACTGTACTATTAAAGTTGTATTCAGGAATCTTAATAGAGACTTCTAACTGCAGATTCTTTTGCTTTTGAATCCCCTTGGAGCCAGACTAAATCTGGAAAACTTTCTGCAATAGCTTCTGCCTGTCAGAAGGTGGTGTCGTTGGACTCCGTGGCAGCTTCATCCCACCTGCAGATATGACAACACTGTCGCAGAATGCAGCACCCCTGTGTGCAGATGTCTGTTCTTTTTCTGTGTTCGTAACTGCGTAACCACTTTTGTTTGGTACTGTTTTACCTACTTTTTCAAAATAATTTTGTAAAGCTTTCTGGAAACAGATGTTTGTCACAGACCCACACAACGTCTGTTTGTGGTGCCTAGACTCCAAACATGACCTGAAGTTCCTCAACAAAAGGCACAGTAAAGCCACCAGGGAGCATGAAGCCAAACTTTACACCGCCAAGGAGAAATTGTGGAGTCCCTACCATTCAAATTGTGGGGGGCTTCTCAGTCACTTTCCCATCTTCCTTCCTTGGGTAAGTGCAAAATGAAGCTGCAAGACATGTCTCAATACATGCACAAGAAGGCTGTGCAGAATTTGACGCAGTCTTGCCACTTCCCTTCTGGGTAGTAGTTGCACAGTGGAGTTTTGAACGTACGAACACTAGCGACATCCTCTGAATGAGACCAGATTCTGAGTTAGGAGCCGTTACACCCCAAATTTTTCCGACCCTTGTGGATTCTGGAACAGAATGACACTCAAGAAGCCAATTTTGCAGCTATTTTGGACAGTTCAAAATCCCTCTGGCACGCCTTCAGCTCCATGGACCCATTTTGGTCTTCAGTTAGTCTTCCACCAGCGTAACCCTTCCAAGCACCAACTGACTCGGGCCAACCTTCCTATGGCGCCAAGTCATGCTTTGACACCTTTGCTGCTGGCAAGAAATCATTTTTTATTGCAATACCAGATTTCTATAATGCAACCTATGGTTAGAGAAGATTTCTTCTCGATTTCAATGCATTAAACCTGGTATTGTCAGAGGTTGGAGACCATTTCCGACTCTGTCATTGATGCAGTCCAAGAGTATGAGCATCCTCCCTCACAATAAAGATGACAATGAGGAGGTAGACAATTTATTCCCTGCTCATTGTGCTGATGATGATTTATACCTTGACCTTTTGAACAACAGCGGTTATGGGTAGGATCAATGAGTCTTTGATATACAGTTAAGCTAAGGCAAACTTAGAGATTTCACAGTCGTGGCTATCAAAATCTGAGCCTTGCTGCCATTCAGTGAAGCCTTGAGTGAGTTTCTTGTAGTTGCCTGGTCAACACCTTGTTCTGCACCACCTGGAACAGCTTCGTTGCTCAGACCTGGCTGGGGGGGGACACATCTTCCTGACACAGCAGCTGACTCTGGAGAGACTTGCCATCGAAGCGTCGACAAGCAAGGTGAACACTAATGCTTTCTCTATGGCTCCTCCAAATAGAAAACTGATAAAGTATTGACTCTATAGGTAACCTTTTCCCTTTGGCCCCGCGATCATTGAATGTTGTATGCCAGTTGGGTTGCTACACGTTTGCTCTGGGACATGGCCTGCAAGGTCTTCCTTAGCTCAACCCACATGCACTGTTTATGATGTGGTCAAGTCCCCTAAAAGCCTTTCTTGACACTTCGGACTGTGTTACTCGTGCCATGGGCTCCAGGGTCGTTATCAGATGATTTGCTTGGATGCTTCCTGCTGGGTTGTCCATAGATATCAAAGCATCTTTGATGGGCATGTCTTTTGAATGAGTGAGTCATTTTGGTGAGAAGGTGGATTCAGTTCTAAAGCACTTTCAGGATAGCCAAACTACAGCTTGCTCACTTGGACTATTTTTCCCCCCACTTGTCAGTTCCACCAGCAATACCCGAAGCTCTGGGATTACTTGTGGTGATTTGTCTGTTTATTGATAGCATTCTGCTCTCGTAGACAGAGAATTTCAGGCACTGCTTGTCAAGAGTGCAATCAAATTTGTGCCCGAAGCAGAGGGGGCAGAGGATGTTACTTTCTCTACTGCCTAGTCCCTGGAAATGATAGAGGTCTGCTGCCGATTTTACATCTCAAGTTTCTGGACACCTTCCTCAGAATGGACAAGTTCAGTATACTGTTTTTGGCACAGAACAGGTCAACCTTTGGTCCTGAAGATACATACAATAATTCACTGGACACATATACATACAATAATTTACAAATCTTGCACACCAAAGGTTTATCTTGTGATTTGTTGTGAAGCCAGAACACTTGTTGTTCACCATTGGCTTTTAAGCCCTCCATCCACCTCCCAGATCATCACAATGATCTTTGCTCATCTATGCAAGTCTTCATGGACTAAACAGCTGGAGGTGGGCTCATCTCAGTCTGTCGTTGGCCTCCAGAACACAACAACTTTGTAATGGGCCGTCTTTGAGTTTTCAAACAATAAAATGCCATTTTTGTACTGTACACAGAATTTTCTTCATAGGGCCATTCTGGGCACCCCGATTTCAAGGACCTTTCTACCCCTCGCAGCCATTTGGCCATTCAGGGGATGTTCCTGATATGTTGGGCTTATGCTTTGTTTCTGGCTCTGATGGTTCTGAGACTCTTAGGTTTCCTGCCCTTTGTTCATTCATCTTCTACCTCATGTCCATTGGCACTTGCGAGCTGTGTAGTGGAACATTAGCCTTCAATGAGCCCAACACTGGGGAGTTTTGGGGGTCGAAGTTGGCTTGTTGGTTAATATCTGAAGTACCACCCCAAGACCATCAGAGGTGGATGACTGGTATTAACTTGACATGTGGCAGACCTTTCTGGCTGCTGCATCCAGAGCTCACAGTAGTGACAGATGTGTCTTCTGTAGGCTGAGGACTTTACATGGGCACTGTGAGATCAGAAGGCTCTGGTCTCCGGGGAAGCAGTATCAGCAGCACTATACACTTGGCTATTGAGGCCAGTCTGCCTTCCTGGTCTATTCAGGTCCTGACAAACAACGTGGCTACCATATGGTACTGCAACGAGCGGCGTTGAGAATGGTGACACTTTCTGTCAGAGACTTTTAGGCTAGATAGTCAGTCACCTGGTAGGTTCCTTACAAATTGAGGCAGAAGAATACAGCTGGTGTCATTTTGCAGATTGTGAGAGGGGTCTGCTCCTGGAGGTTGCCTCAGTGCATCTTCAGATAGTGGTGCATGCATTAGTACATCTGTTTAATACGATTGAGAAAGCTTGATATATAAAGTGTTTTGTGTCCTTGCATTTTCTCTTCAAAGCTCTCTAGGAGATGTGTTCCTCCTTTGGTTTTACCTTGACCATTCCCACCTCTGCAGGAGGTCCTGAAGAAGGTCAGGAGGGACCAGGCCCAACTCTGCTTCATAGTCCAGGTTGGGGCTTGAAGAGTCTGATACATCAACCTGTTGGACCTGAGCATCTGCCCTCTGCAATGGCTGCATCTTCTAGAGGACCTTCTGTCCAAGAGGAAGGCAGAAGTCTGCACCTGAACTGACAGAGAGTGGACTCAACTGAGCAGTTTAGATCTCCATCTGAAGTAGCAGCTTGCTGCTTGCCACTCATTTATGAAGTCCATCTACTCTGGCCCCTACTTTACCTTCCTCACCTGGTCTGAGGACAAATAGGTTGATCCTTTTCAAGCCATGCTGTCTGATGTTCTTTTGTATGTTTTGTCTCTGGCCTGGCAAGTTTTTGTCATGGACACAGTTATAGATTTCTTACTGCCTTCTTGCCCTTTCACAGTTTTCCTGAACTGCCCTCTTCATTCATGTCAATGCATTTGATGTACTTTTTTAAAAGGGCTTTCACTTGTTTCCACTACTCCTTTTATTATTTTGCAGTGGGGCCTTAATTTGGACAAAAACATTGTTGATGTGTACATCATGTGAGCTTATGTTGTAGTTTGGCACATTCAACACCAAGACTGTTCTAATTGTGACCACATCTGCACGTCAAGCCTGTGAATTGCAGGTATAATCTGTTCAGCCACAGGATACAACCTATTTACCTGACAGGTTGATACTTTTGACTTGGTCATCCTTTTTTCGGTAAGTGGTGTTACTTTTTCATGTGATAACGTAAAAGAAGTTCAAACCGCTATCAATGGAAAGCTTGTTAGTACAGAAATTTGTTTCTGGTTTACTCAAATCAGAACTTTTAAATATATGGCATGGCAAATAGGTATGTTATTGGACCGGTCAAGGGGCACAATTCCTGGATGAATATACCAAACTTTTGTAGAGACTAAGAAGAAAGAGGCCCAACACCCAACATTACACAAGACAAAATAAATTACCAAAATTCATACAATAGAATAATACAGGGTTTGCACACAATATGGGTGAACTGGCCCAGTGTTCAAGTGTACAGATGTACAGATTGTGTGAAAAAAGGAACACACACAAATAAGTGAGCATTCCTGTCCAGTGCTCTTCCCTTTCTAACACAGGACAGTGACTATTGTCAGATTTCTCTCGGTTACTTGCAAAAACCTTTATCATGCTGTGATTTCTTTTTAATCTGATTAATTTGCACACTACTACGGGCTTTATTCATGAAAAACTGGTCATAATTTGTGACAAGTAAAGAATTTTACTAACTGACCAGTCTACTTAAGGCCAGTTTGTAAACTTCTGAGTAAGGGTGGAATGCAATCTGATGTACCTCATGAATATTGATGAGGTTGGTCACGAATTGTGACGGGCTCAGATGGGTGGCCATCACAAGGACGGTGGCCTGATAGGCTGTGTTCAGTGTTTTGCAGTCAGATTTCAGTTGTAAAACATTTGTGCATTTCATACCAAATCGCTATTTGGAAAGGGCACCTATAACATTCTCCTTCCAAATCGCGATTCGAAATGGAATTGCAGAGACATTTTGGGAGTCAATAAACATTTACCAAGTCCTACAATAGCTCCGGTACATTGTTAAAAAAAAAATACTTTTTGCAGTCGCACATAGCGATAGGACTGTATGTGAGCTTAACAACTTTTAATAATCTAGCCCTAAATCTGTTGGTATTACCTCTTGCTACCCCCAAATGTCCTCGAACAAGTCCTAATGATAACCCTACTTAAATATCAACCCAAGGCTTGAAACATACGTATGCAACTGTTCGCTTCTAGGCCCACTTGAGTCTAGACTTTTATTGTATTGCCTTGTACGTTTAAATATAAGAAACATTGCAGCTGTTGCTCCTATTTATTTATGTGTGTTCCTTTTTCACACAGTATGTACATTTACGCACTTAGCCGCTGTGCCGATTCTTTTTATGTGTGATAGTCTACCACGCTCCCGGAGTTATTCTCTGAAACTTCCCTCTGAGGCAGAGAAGAGACTACTACACTTATTAGATCCTATGTATGCATCAGTTTCTACCTTGCTAAGAGTAAGGAGCACCGGGTCGACTGTCTACTTTGTTGGGTTTGTCAGGACAGAGAAAAGGTGGATTGTCCTCTACAATAAACTGTGCTGTGCTTTGATCAAGGTGGTATTTTTGAGCTCATGCTACCAGAGTGTGCGACTGCTGGCATCGCTAGAGGCATTCCATTGTTGGACATCTCCTAATCTGCTACATGGACATTTATTCATACCTTTACCAGGCACTAAAGCATTGACTCTCAGGTCAACAGGGTGGTTTATTTTGCCTGCTGAATCCTGCAGAGCTTCCCAGTGTAACTTTCATTACTCAGACTCAGGGTCTTTGAGAGTGTACTGCTTTCTTATTGAGTGGAAAGGTGAAGAATCTGCAGTTAAAAGTATCCAGCCTTCGATAATGCTCTTTCTGGTGGATACTCTTTCAACCACAAATCCCTCACTGTCCACTTCCCCGTTCTGTGAACTAGACTTCTGGTTGGTTATAACGTACCTAGGTAGAATTTTGTTTGTTGTTGACATCCTAATTCCTCAGTTGCTTAGAGTCTGAATGTCAGGAAATGCTTCTTTTTGCATGTTCACCCCTGCTATCCAGACCTCAGTGCAAGTGTTTTGTTCCCATACAAAGTACATGTTGAATCGGATGCACCCAGTTGGCAAGAACTGACTTAATTAAAAGTGCCTAGTATATGGTACCCCAGCACGTAAGACAGTGAACGCACTCATGGCTGCAGCACTGTGTGTGTCACCCTTCATGTGACAAAGTACAAAATGGCTCCCAGCCTGCCACTGCCAATTGGAAGGGCAGTGTTTTTCACTGCCAGTTCGATTTGCCATTCAAACCAATGGCAATGCCACCTTATCCGTTAACATTATATGTTACCTTTACATAAGGCCTTCGAATCCCTATGGCAGGGAGTTGTATTTTGTTAAGTAGGATGTATGTTTTCAAATATGTCCTAGTATCAACACTTCCAAATTGATGTTTCTGATGGATACAACTACCTGTGGATTCCTCACCTAATGAATACTCCCATTGCGCCAGCACTCGACGGAAATCTTCTTCCCAGCTTCTGCACGTCGACGAGGACGTCACAGTTGCCCACGCTACGCCGTCTGACGTCATACAGGCAATAAGAGGTCCTCGCCGACGTCAGTTCTCTTTTTTCTGATGGATACAACTACCTGTGGATTCCTCACCATATAAATTCGATCCCTGCGCCAGCATCCGACGGAAAGTCTTCTTCCTAGCTGTCTACGTCGACGAGGACGTCCTAATGGCACGGCTCCACGTGACTCCGTCTGACGTCAGCGTGCCAATAAGAGGTCCCCGTCGGCGTACTAACGTCAGTTTTTCCTTTTTGCGTGCATTAAACGACTTCAACGGTTTTCTTCCTGGCCCGTTGGTTACTGTAGCGATCTTGTGAAGTTACAATGTCGCCTCCGAAGAAGTCCGGTTTTAAGCCGTGTAGGGAATGCGGGGGTCGGATGTCAGTGACCGACCCCCATTCGGATTGTATTTGGTGTTTGAGCTCTGAGCATGATGTGGAAGGCTGTTCTTCGTGCCAGAGCATGAATCCGAAAGCTCTGAAGGAACGAGAAGCTAAGCTCTTCTTGGCCAAGGCAAAGAAGAAGGAACACAAGAAGGTTTCTTCCCATGCTTCTCCCAAAAAACATAAGAAGCGGCGTCATCATGACTCTCGGCGCCGTCATGACTCTCGGCGCCGTTCGGAGCGGAGCCAATCGAGGAGTCGGTCGAGGTCTCGTTCGTTACGGTGCCAGAAGACGTGGGAGATGAGTCCTACGGTCACGCCTCAGCCGGAGAGTCCGAGGTGGTCACCGGCACCTTCAGTCTATGAGGTCACTCAAGATAGTCCTCGTTTCTCACCAGCGCGGAGGGATCCTGATGTTCCCCAGACGTCTACACAGCAGTACCCCGCGTTCCCGACTCCAGGGACGGATCCGGCCGCATTTTTGAATGCAATGTATGCTGTGTTTCAAGCCATGGCCCCTGCTGGTGCACCGGCGGGTCCCACTGGGCCATTGGCATTCAATTTGGGCTCGCCGGCGTCGTACAGGGCTGCTCCATTCATGCCCTTCTGCCCTTCAGAGCCTGGTGGTCCGGCGCCGGGGGTTTCCCCTGGCAGGAGTCCTTCGCCTGGGACTGTGGATCCGTCGGCTTCTCGTCCGACTCCTTCTCCGCGCCATCCGGCGTCTTTGGTGGCCTCATCCAGACCGGCTCCATCTCCTTCTGTGCATTCGGCGTCGAGGAGGTCATCGGCCGACTTCGGGCCGGCGCCGGTTGAATCCGGGGGTCTTCCGAAACCAACTCAAGGTTTGAGGTCATCGGCGTCGATGGAGTCCTTGTCGACGCCGGCTCTGGACACCCATTTAAGATCTCGGAGGAAGGCGTTGAGGCTTTTGGAGGAAGAGGAGTACAGAAGGCTTGAGGAAGGTGAGATAAAGCCTTCTGATGATTTTCAAGGACTTGCCACTGCAAGTGGCTTGGATACTTCCCCGGAGTGGGACATTGCTTCTCCAGGGGAGTTTACTGAGGAGACCTCCTCTTTCCATGCTGTGGTGAGGAAGGCGGCTGACTATCTAGATTTGCCTCTGTCCTCGGCAGAAGTCAAGACTAACTTGCTCACGGAGGTTCTTCATCCTTCTTCCTCCAGTGCTGACCCCTTGTTGCCTTTTAATGAGGCGTTGACTGAGCCTATTATGGACCTGTGGAGAAAGCCGGTGACATCTCCTGCGGTGAACAGGGCAGTGGCGAGAAGGCATAGGAGTGCCCCAGGAGATCCATCATTCCTATCTCGTCACCCGACTCCGGAGAGTTTGGTGGTTCAGGCATCATGTTCTGCGAAATCTGCCCCTGGTACATTCCCTGGTGCTCCAACAGACAGAGAATCCAAGAGGATGGAGCAATCCTCGAAGAAAATTTTCTCTTCTTGTAGCATGGCCCTGAAAGCTACCAATTCCACTTGTGTGCTAGGCAGATACATTCATGCCCTGATGGACTCTGCGAAGGAGATGGCAAAAGATCTGCCACAGGAAGTGCGGAAATCTTTTGGGGCCCTTTTCTTGGACGTGCAAGCTGCTGCACAGCAGATTATTCAATCTGGCCTGGATACTACGGATTCTATAGCCAGGGCCATGGGAACATCAGTGGCTACGAGAAGGCATGCCTGGCTAAGGTCTTCGGGTTTCTCGTCGGATGTACAGTCCACGTTAATGGACCTTCCATTTGATGGGGAAAAGCTGTTTGGGGACAAGGCAGATTCTGCCCTTGAACGGTTTAAGGACTGTCGGGCTACAGCTAAGTCCCTGGGTTTGCAGACCCCTTCTGCTACTATGTACAGGCCTTTTCGTAGGTTTCGAGGGTTTGCTAGAGGCTCTGCCTTTCGTAGGTCTCAATCGTATGCCCAACAACCTGCCAACCCGCCCTATCGTGCCTTCAGGGGGCGAGGTAGGGGCAGGGCTAGAGGTCCAGCCCAGCAGCTCTCTTCTTCTTCATCCTCCTCGGGTGGACAGCAGCAGAAGCAGCCCTAGTTTTCCCCACTTTATCAGTCACACTTCTCCTGTAGGAGGAAGATTGAGTCTTTTTCTGCAGCAATGGAGGTCAATTACAACAGACTTGTGGGTGCTAGGAATTGTGGGAAAGGGCTATGCTCTCCCCTTTCAGGAGTTTCCTCCTCCCTTCCCTCCCCGTCCCTCCTTTTGTTCAGAAGAACATCTTCTGTTGTTGCAACAGGAGGTTGTAGTCATGTTGGCAAAGGGCGCTATAGAGTTGGTACCGTTGCAGGAAAGGGGTCAGGGGTGTTATTCAAGGTATTTCCTGATTCCCAAGGTGGACGGTCGTCTAAGTCCGATCCTAGACTTGAGGATTTTGAATTTGTTCCTCAAACAGGAAAAATTCAAAATGCTGACCCTAACGCAGGTGCTATTGGCGTTGAACGAAGGAGACTGGATGGTGTCTGTCGATTTGCAGGACGCGTACTTTCATGTTCCCATAGTCCAGTCACACAGGAAGTATCTGTGTTTTGTGGTCGGATCGCAGCATTACCAGTTCGCGGTCCTCCCGTTTGGTCTTACTTCAGCACCCCGGGTCTTCACAAAGGTGATGGCAATTGTTGCAGCACATCTCAGAAAGAGGGAGGTAGCGGTTTTTCCCTACCTGGACGATTGGTTGATCAAAGCCAAGTCTCCAGAGATTGTGTTGTCTCATCTGCGAATGACAACGCAGTTGTTGTTCGATCTGGGTTTTTCAGTGAACGTACCCAAATCTCACCTGGAGCCCTCAACGCCTCCTGTTCATAGGGGCAGTATTGGACACAACAAGGTTTCGGGCCTACCCCCCGCCTCAGCGGGTGCGGGACATTCAGGCATTGATTCCTTTGTTTCAAAGAGGAGCGGCAGTTCCAGTCCTCAAAGTCTTATGCCTGCTAGGTCTGTTTGCTTCTTGCATTCTGTTGGTCACTCATGCTCGCTGGCATATGAGGGCTCTTCAGTGGTGTCTCCGCAGACAGTGGTTCCAGCACAAAGGGGATCTCAGGGATTCAATAAAGATCTCCAGGGACGCTGTAGCGGATCTTCATTGGTGGTCAGTGGACGGCAACCTTTCCCAAGGGAAACCGTTTTCACTACCACCTCCGGTGGCCACAGTGATATCGGATGCTTCCACTCTAGGGTGGGGAGCTCATCTGGGGGACCTGGAGATCAAAGGGTTTTGGTCTCCAGTGGAACAGATGTTTCATATCAATGTGTTGGAGTTACGGGCTGTACGTCTGGCTCTCAAGGCCTTCCTCCCATCCCTTCGCGGTCAGTCGGTTCAGGTCCTGACGGACAATACTACCGCGATGTGGTATATAAACAAACAGGGAGGGGTAGGGTCGTACCTTCTCTGCAAGGAAGCTCTTCGGCTATGGTCCTGGGCAAAGGACCATCAGATTTGCTTGGTAGCAAGTCATCTGGCCGGAGTCTTGAACGTACGTGCGGACAGTCTCAGTCGCCATTTCTCGGCCGACCACGAGTGGCGTCTCCATCCAGATCAAGTTCCTCTAATCTTCCAGATGTGGGGGTTTCCTCGGATAGATCTGTTTGCCACCCGGGAGAACTCGCACTGCCCGTTATTCTGCAGCCTCCAGTATCTGGTACAAGGAGCGTTGGGGGACGCGTTTCAGATGACCTGGTGCGGCCAGTTGCTTTACGCGTTTCCCCCCATACCCTTGATTCCTCGAGTATTGAGGAAAATACGCCAAGACCGGGCCCAAGTCATCTTAATTGCTCCGGATTGGCCAAGGAGGGTGTGGTATTCCGACCTTCTCCAACTCTCACTGTGCCCTCCGCTCCGTCTCCCTCTCAGTGCAGACCTCCTCTCGCAGTCGCAGGGGCAGGTTTTACACCCCAACCTTCAGAGCCCGCACCTTCATGCCTGGAGATTGAACGGGGCGACCTGAGTTCCTTTTCTCTCCTGCCTGAGGTAGTGGATGTTATCTTATCGGCCAGGCGACACTCCACTAAATCTATCTACGCTAATAGGTGGTCTAAATTTGTGGTATGGTGTGGAGAGAGACAGATTGATCCCTTACGTGCTCATTTGTCGGATGTTTTATCTTTTGCTTTGTCTTTAGTACAGAGGGGTTGTGCAGTGGCTACTGTTAAGGGTTACTTGTCTGCCTTGTCAGCCTTTATTTGTCTTCCAGACCAGCCTTCTTTATTTAAATCTCCAATAGTACTTAGATTCTTGAAGGGCCTTATGAATAAATTTCCTCCAAATCCTTTCGTCATGCCTCAATGGAATTTGTCCTTGGTTCTAACTTTCCTTATGGGGTCCCCTCTTGAGCCTATGCATTCTTGCCCCATAAGATTGTTAGTTCTTAAAACAGTTTTCCTGGTTGCTATTACATCTGCAAGGAGAGTGAGTGAGTTGCAGGCTTTATCGGTAAAACCCCCTTATACATCTTTTTATGGGGATAAGGTGGTGTTGAGGACCAAGGCTGCTTTCCTTCCGAAGGTTGTTTCACCCTTTCATTTGGCCCAGACAATTACTCTTTCCACGTTTTTTCCTCCGCCTCATCCGTCAAAGGAAGAAGAGAGACTACACCGCTTGGACCCAAAGAGGGTGTTAAGCTTTTATATAGACAGGACAAAGGATTTCAGGCTGGAGGATCAGCTTTTCATCTGATACGTGGGAAAGAGGAGAGGAAAGGCAGTCCACAAGAGAACACTCTCCAGGTGGGTTGTTCTTTGCATTAAAATGTGTTACTCTTTAGCAAAGAAGGATCCCCCTGATGGTATAAGAGCTCATTCCACCAGAGCTAAGTCGGCCTCCTAGGCCTTGGCTAGGGGTGTTCCTGTGGTCGACATCTGCAAGGCCGCAACTTGGTCGTCCCTTCACACTTTTGCGAAGCATTACTGCTTGGACTCTGAGGTCAGAAGGGACGGCCATTTTGCTCGGTCAGTGCTGCAGGATTTCTTGGTTTGACCATTCAGGCACCCACCACCGAGTGCGGTACTGCTTTGGGACTCTATTCATTAGGTGAGGAATCCACAGGTAGTTGTATCCATCAGAAGAACGAGTTCCTTACCTTCGGTAACGACTTTTCTGGTGGATACATTAGCTACCTGTGGATTCCTCACGGTCCCACCCGCCTCCCCGTTGCCTCTTTGGTCTAACCAAGTAATTCTTGAGTGTGCTCCTCTTGGTTTTGAGGATTGGTATATATTATGTATATATGTATATATATATAGTTCATATATTTATTTACTTGTTTTAAAAAAAAATGGTAGGTTGAATTCTCGGAATGATGTGTTTGCTTGGAGTATCATTAAATATTTCTATTGTTCTTTCATCTCAATGGCCTATTATTCTCAGGCACGTAAAAAATGTTGGTACTGACGTCGGCGAGGACCTCTTATTGCCTGTATGACGTCAGACGCTGTCGCGTGGGCAACTGTGACGTCCTCGTCGACGTGCAGAAGCTGGGAAGAAGATTTCCGTTGAGTGCTGGCGCAATGGGAGTATTCATTAGGTGAGGAATCCAAAGGTAGCTAATGTATCCACCAGAAAAGTCGTTACCGAAGGTAAGTAACTCGTTCTTTTCTGTGGGTAAAGTTAGTAGCCTCATTGATTAACACAGAGTACCAGGTGGCATCCCAACCTGGCACACTGCTGACTGGGGCTACCAAAGTAGGTCATCGAAGGTATCTAATTAATCATGGCATTAAATGCAGAGATATAGCTGGAACCACAGCACTCAAAACACAAACATTTGTAAGTGCTGAAATAAACTCCGATGTAAACAATACAAGGTATAAAGTACAGTAATCCTCTCAGTATTCACAAAGTGATTTATTTGGATCAGCAAGTACTTGTGATAAAGATGTATTCATAAATAGCCAAAACATGTTTCGTCACACAGTGAATTTTTCAAGGCGGTAAGAAACATAGTATGCATGAGTAATAGTAACCTAGTAAAAAGGTGCAATAATAATGAAAGCCGATTTAAATACAAAATGTTCTACATCAGATAAGAAGCAACGCATATACAAGGTAAATTGTTGATGGAGAAAAGGAAAAAACAGATATGACAATGGTGATTAGGCATAAGTTTAGGGCAAAATGTCCATAAACGATTTTCTGAAGTTACAAAAATTTTATACACCAAGAAAACTAATTGTAGAGCCAGTGTGGGAATTTCCAACAAGTCTGAGTAGAACAAAAAAATTAAAAAAAACACCAACCACATGAAATAGACACGGCGAGAGTAGAGATGAGTAGTGGAGGGTGTGAGGTGCAAAAAGCCGCCAAACGAATAGTTAAAGAAACCACCCACAGATAGTGAAAAAACAGAAAAGTAATGCAATGTTACGAACCTACCCAAAATGTAGATGAGAATAAATGTCCAACTACATGAAGAAATTGGAGGACACTGTAAACAAGATCAAGAGGGAGAGAAACAGAAGAAGTAATAATCAAAATTTGAATGATAATAAATGGTTAAGGATACTTAATAGTATAAAAAGTTCAAATAGGGTAATAATGTTCAACTTGGGCAAATGTATAGGTAAAATGTACTAGTATAGAAAAGTATTGGAAACTGTATATTGAGCCTTCTGAGGGTACGAAAAGATCGTCATCAAAGGATCCGATATGGGACCATGGTAAGTCCTAAGAGCAAGCAAAAAACATGAATAGAAGGTACTATATAAAGCTAAAATAGTATACAGAGAAAACGAGATGACAAAGGATATTTTAATCAGAATACCTGTGCTTGGTACGCCCGTATTGGGTGTTGATGATAGTTTAAAATGAGAATGCACCTTTGGAGTGAAACTATTTAAACGTAAAATCGGGCCGTAATTACATAGAGAAGCACTTCTAAGAACTTAAACAGGCAAAAGCTAAAGCTTTCAACTCCCGCCTATCCTACTTTCTCGAGGAAAACAACACTCTTGACCCCTCACAATCCAGGTTCCGCAAGAACCACAGCATGGAAACTGCCCTCATCGCATGTACTGACGACATGAGGACCAGAGTCTACAAAGGCGAGACTGTCACACTCATCCTCCTAGACCTCTCCGCAGCCTTTGACACTGTCTGTCTCCACACACTCCGCACACGCCTCCACAACACAGGAATTCGCCACAAAGCCTTAGACTGGCTCACCTCCTTCCTCACCGACCGGACCTAAAGAGTCCGCCTTCCACCCTTCCACTCCACCGCCACCAAAATCATCTGCGGAGTACCCCAAGGGTCCTCACCCAGCCCCCCACTCTTCAACATTTACATGATCCCCCTAGCCAACATCCTCCGACCACACGGAATCACTATCCTATCCTACGCAGATGACACCCAACTCATCCTCTCCCTCACCCGCAACCCCGCCACTGCCAAAACCAACCTACACGCTGCTCTCCTCGACACTGCCAACTGGATGACAACCAACCACCTCAAGCTTAACTCCAACAAAACCGAAATCATCATCTTCGGCCCCAACAAAACCATATCAGACGACTCCTGGTGGCCCACCGCCCTAGGCCACGCCCCCACCCCTGCAAACCATGCACGCAACCTCGGCATCATCCTGGACCCCTCCCTCTCCATGACACAGCAAATCAATGCACTAACCTCCTCCTGCTTCCACACACTCCGCACACTGAAAATATCCTTCAATTGGATTCCCCCAGAGACCAGGAAGACAGTCACCCGTGCACTCATCAGCAGCAGACTAGACTACGGTAACGCCCTCTATGCCGGCACCACACTCAAACGCAAACTCCAGAGAGTCCAGATCACAGCCGCACGTCTCATCCTTGGCCTCCCCGGCCACGAACAAATCTCACCGCACCTCAAATCCCTTCACTGGCTCACCATAGACAAGAGAATCACTTTCAAGATCCTCATCCACGCACACAAATCCCTCCACAACACCAGCCCGCCTACCTCAACGAAAGAGTGAACTTCCACACTCCCACCCGCAACCTCCAATCAGCCGACCTTGCACTAGCTACAGTCCCCTCACATCCAACGAACCACCACAGGAGGCAGGGCCCTCTCTTACCTCGCCCCCATAACCTGTAACTCCCTCCCCACCAACCTCTGCAAAACCGAAGACCTCATGCTCTTCAGAAAAAACCTCAAGACATGGCTGTTCGATCACCGTAACACCACCCCCCCCCCCCCCACACACACAAACACACACACTTGCGCGCCTTGAGACCCTCACGGGTGAGTAGCGCGCTTTATAACATTTTTTGATTGATTGAAGCAAACAAAGATGGTGGAAACTAGATGATTAGAAAGATAATAACGTTAAATAGACGTTAAGAACAAAAATAAGTGTGGTCCCATAAAAGGCAAAAACCGAACCCTTCAACCCTTATGGCTTTACTTAATTACATGACCAATTGTTGATTATTTTTCTTCAGGATAGCTTTAACTCACCTCCCTTAAACAAGACATGCCGAATCCCTCTAGGGTTCATTTTTGTCTTATGGGACCACACTTATTTTTGTTCTTACCGTCTAATTTAATGTTATGTTTCTAATCATCTAGTTTCCACCATCTTTGTTTGCTTTAGCTTTTGCCTGTTTCAGTTCGACTACCATAAGTTCTTAAAAGTGCTTCTCTATGTAATTACTGCCCGATTTTACGTTTAAATAGTTTCACTCTAACGGTGCATTCTCATTTTAAATTTGACTTTATCACCAACACCCGATACGGGCATACCGAGCACATGTATTCTGATTAAAATTTGCTTTGTCATCTCATTTTTTCTGTATACTTTTTTTAGCTTTATATAGTACCTTGTATTCATGTTTCTTGCTTGCTCTTAGGACTTACCATGGCCCATATCGGATCCTTTGATGACGATCTTTTCGTACCCTCAGAAGGTTCAATATACAGTTTCCAATACTTTTCTATACTGGTACCTTTTACCTCTACATTTACCCAAGTTGGAAAGAGGTATTTTCAATCATTTAGCTTTCATTATTACCCTATTCGTACTTTTTATACTATTAAGTATCCTTAACCATTTATTATCCTTCAAATTTTGATTATTACTTCTTCTCTTCCTCTCCCTCTTGATATTGTTTACAGTGTCCTCCAATTTTTTTATGTAGATTGGATATTTATTCTCGTCTACATTTTGGGTAGGTTCGTAACATTGCATTACTTTACTGTTTTTTCACTATCTATGGGTGGTTTCTTTAACTATTTGTTTGACGGCTTTTTGGACCTTACACCCTCTACTACTCATCTCTACTCTCGCCGTGTCTATTTTACGTGGTTTGGTGTTTTTTTAATTTTTTTCCTCTACTCAGACTTGTTGGAAATTCCCACACTGACTCTACAATTAGTTTTAGTAACTTCAGAAAATCGTCTATGGAAATTTTGCCTTTAACTTATGCCTAATCACCATTGTCATGTCTGTTTTTTTCCTTTTCTCCATGGAAAAGTTATCTTTTGTATATATATTGCTTCTTATCTGATGTAGAACATTTTGTACTTAATTCGGCTTTCATTATGATTGCACCTTTTTATTAGGTTACTATTACTCTTGTATACTATGTTTCTTACAGCCTTGAAAAAGTCACTGTATGACGAAACACGTGTTGGCTGTTTATGAATACATCTTTATCACAAGTACTTGCCGATCCGAATAAATCATTTTGTGAATGCTGAGAGGATTACTGTACTTTATACCTTGTATTGTTTACATCAGAGTTAATTTCCGCACTTACAAATGTTTGTGTTTTGAGTGCTGTGGTTCCAGCTATATCTCTTATACATTGTATATATGATAATTCTTTGCCTTAGGTAGTAGGGCATTGGACCATACAGCACCATATTTGAGTAGACATACTCCTATACTTACTGTGGACACTACTAGGAGGTGCGTTTTCTCTGACCACAACTACTGTTTTCCAAATGGCATTAAATGCAACCTGATAGCCAGGTTGAAATTAATGTCCCTATTGAAGGGAGGAAGCTTTTAGATAGTTGCCACTCTGTACTCCACTTGTCCAGTAGCCTCCCAAAAGTACACACACAGACAGCTTTCTGACCACATGGGGAGATGAGTGAATGACTCCCAGGCTCAGGAACAAGGGCAGTGCCGCAGTAGTACGATGTCTCCTCCTCTACCAGGATGGTGACTTGGGAGGGTAGCCCAGAGGCGAATTTCAAAGGTGAAGCCGCCTTTGACGGGCTGCCTGACCCAACACCCCTGAGCAGGGTGCTTTTTGTTCCTGTAGCTTTGCATGGAGACAGTGCCAGAGAGGAGAAACTCGCCCCCATACTGGTTTTACTGTGGATGTGTAGCCCTAAGGTAGCCACACCTCTAATGTAGGCTGCCAAGCTCCTGACGATCAAGCAAGGTTCGTGCCATCTTGAAAGGGGCAAGCATCTGACTTTCTGGGATAGCCAGATGCCACACATCGCGGGAACTTCATCATTAGGTAGGAGAGCACCCAGTAGCCCATTGACTAGTGACCACGTGGTCCCCTCAGGGCACTTTCCTGGGATACATATGACACCCTGTCCCAAAGAAGGACTACCCAGCTACCCAGCTGCCCTTATGCCCGCACAAAGAGATGGCTGTGGCTCGGAAGGACTGCACTTGCTACTCTTTGGGCTAACAAAGATTGGACTGTTCATATCGTACCTGCTCAGTGAAAAATTTACTCCGAACATCCAACCACAGCAGCCACTCCAACGATCATTTGGCAGTTCTCCTGCAACGAGGTCCAGGGACATAATAGCTGAGGTTGCCCAACTTGCGAATTTGGTAGCCACCACAGAAGTTTTGCCACTACCAGTCACTTGACACCCAAGAGGGCAAACCGGAGATAGCCAAAGTCTGCACCAATGTCTGCCGACCTTGGGAGTACTATCTAGGACCGGATTCGTCGTACCCAAAGGACAATAGCCCCTACCAATGGATTTTGTCCCAACTGAGGTGCAGACTGACCAGTAGCTCAGCATCAGGACTGAGGAGTCACCATAAAGGCACCCCGCTGACCACAACACAACCAGAGCATCCATTGAACTATTTTTTTTTTTTTTGCCCTCATCTCCTAGCATCAGGACCACTCCATTAATGTTTATGGTGGTCTTATTGTAAAGATTGGCTCTTGCCTTAAAAATGCTCTGGTGGCTAGGTATCTGTCGAATGTATTTTTTCTGACCCCCTTCACCACTGTCCCGCTGGGCTTGGTTGCCTGACTTGGGCCAGAGTTGTCTCACTAACTCCTACAAACTTTTCAAAAGTTCCCAAACCTTTTGTTGGCCACTGTTTGTTTGCGGGTGATATAAAAGTTATTTATTACTTCTAAAATATGTACCTCCTAAACCCTTAGGTGGATTTTGATGCTTAAGGTCTCTTAAAAAAAACAATTAATACAAATTTAATTTGTCTTGTTTCTTTCGTATTTTGTGACTGCCTTATTCTGTTGCTTGATTCTGTTAAATGCTTTACACATAGTTCCTTTGCTAAGCCTTACTGCTCGCAGCCACAACTACCCAGGGTTGAGCTTAAGGTTAAGTAAATGTACCTGACTGGACCCAAGAATTGTATTTGCCAGTGTACTGCAGGTTAAGCTGTCCTGGCAATATAATGTAGGACACCCAAATCCTCACTCTGAGGAAATAAGATGTTGCTAAATGTATATCTTCATGCAGTGGTGGTGTCGTTATAAGGGCCTTGTGTCGTCCCATCAGAGCCACCACAGAGTTTGATGGTGTTCCCTGGCAGTGTGCAGGAGGTTTTGTAGGACGTTTCTGGATTCAGTTTGATGCCTCGGGATTTCAAAATTGAGGGGTTGATTATCCACTCTCTAGAACATAGCTCAAGGTGTTTATTTTCTAATCCACTTGTTTTCTTCTTCATTAATTGTGTGCGGTTTTGATTATATTCTCTTTACAAAAAGTCCCAGTGTGTGAATTACCCTTCAAGCAAAGAACCACTAAATGCTGTTAGTCAAAACCAACGCATTCAGTATAAAGCCTTCCTAAATATCCTAGCAGTGGTCCTTTCTAATCATATCGTTGGATCTGACGATATCTGTCCTTGTTGTCTTAACTTTATGACGTCTCTAAATCTGGTTGTGAGTACACTTTTAGTGTACTTGCATGCTTGTTTTATGTTATGTACACAAACACACACACACACTACTTAAGTTTATATAATGCTATACTCTTAATGGTGCCCTTTTAACAGTTTTTCCAGTTGAGTTTGCTTGTCTTTATACATCACAGTAGGAAATTAGAAATGGCAAATGGAGACAGGTTGTTTTCTGACCCCTTTCATGTGGAATATATTAGTACTATAGCAAAAACAATGCACTGATGTTCATAAGAATGTCCTTGGTATTACATTGGAAAAGTTTTAGTCCTTGATCTGCTAATTTAACTGAAAAATTATGGTGCAATTGAAAATAGGATCTCATAGTTTGCAGGGCCCATTTCTGTCATTGGTCACAAATTCCAATTGCATCTCAGATTTGTTTGCTGATGGTACAGAGGAGAAGTTCATTTTTATTTAACCTAGTGTGGCCAGATGAAACCAGTGTAAAACTTCCCAGGGAGTTACAGGGTGCAAAAGAGTAACAGCGAAAGAGACTGTGCCTCAAAGGGGAAGAAGACTAAGGCAGTAGTAGGGAACCTTATACTCTGAGGAGAGAGGGAATACCTGATTATGGGAGCCCATAGGTAAAGGGACTTAGTATGGATAAGTTTATTGGAGAGCTTATCACCACTGGATCACTATGGAGGGCATAAATATAAGTAGGGAATTGGGATTTGCTGGGGGTTGAGAAGAATGCTTGGGTTACTTTTGTGGCATTAGGATGAGGGAAAATGGAGAGGCAGTGGGAGCAAAGGGTGTATATGAAGGCATGGAGGGCTTAGAGCAGGATGGGTAGTGAAGTTAGCAAGAGGCGAGGTGTGCAGGTGGGCAGAGAAGTCCAAGGTACTGAGTGTCAGGGAGGAAAAGTGGTAGAGGCATTTAAAGGCTTCATAGAGTTAACGTTGTTGCTAACGGTGACAATTTCTTAGTGTAGGCTAACTAATGCATACAAAAAGAGAAGAAGGCTAATATACAGGAGTTTGGGCAGGCTGGACAAAACTCATATACTTGGGTGGTTAGCAAGGGAAGAGGAGGAGGTGCTGGGGCAATGAAAAAAATGAAGGTGGTGAAGAAGATGGCAACTGAGGTACCAGAGGGAGGAGAGACAGTGGAGCTAGAGGACCTGTTGAAGCAGTAGCCAAATCAGAATAATGTGGGGTTTGGGTTAGAAGGTGTGGGAGTGTCAAAGAAGATACAAGCACTGGAGGGAGGACTGGGAAGGCAGAAGGGTTAAATACAGTGAGAAGAGAGATCTGCAGTGAAATGAAAATGTGTGAAAGAAGTTAGCGGGTAATGGGTGGATGTTGGGATGCCTTTATAGTTACCAATAAATGAAGACAACTGATCACAAATGATATGATGCTAGTTAAGAGGTTTTATACTATAGATTTGTTTTACTCATGATGATCTTTTGTAAATCAGTCGCCAAATTCTAAGTTGCTCCATTTCGGTATCAGTAAAAGGAGTAGCATAGCCACGACCACTTCAATTGAATCCTTATGAAATTTATGGAATACAAATAGATGACACAGAAGAAGCCTTGAGGGAGAGGACATGCCCCTCTAAACGTGTTTGCTGGCTATATATTTTGATTTATTAAATTGAATTGAATAAAGAAACTTTATATGTGAAGAAATGAAATAAAGAATATTGTGAATTATTGTACAATATCTCAAATGCAAACATGAAATAAGATAAGAATTAAATATGTACCTCCTTCTGATGGGCTTGGATTGCTGATAAACCAGTGGGACTGGTTCAGAAATAAAGGTGCAAGGGTGTAGACCCCTGACCCCAAAATCTATTTGATGTTTCTACTAAAGAGTGTTTCACATACATGATACAAGATATATTTGAATGCCTCACTATGGGGTAAGTTACTGGTATAAGGGATCTGCATCAAAGGTTGTGGACAGCTGATCAGACCGGCTGTAGCCAGTTTAAATTTGTAATGGATTAAGGAGTCCGTTGAAAAACTTGATGATGGCATATTGATCATTTTATCTGTCTATATTCAACCATTCCAGGGGATGGGTATCACAATGTGATAATAACACTACTGGGAAAACTGGATAAAAAAGTACCATACGTCATTTCCTTGGCATCATAAATGCCATGCTCTTCACAGGGACTTAATGTCATGAGCGCATAATGTTGAAGAGTTGATTAAGTAGTTTTGTTTAGAATGGCCGCCTTCTTGGGGGATAGCCTGGCAGGATGAAAGAGGGTGTAGCAAGTGCTCAGTTGATTGTTTAGGAATTGATTGCTGGCCATTTTCTATGGGCGGCTGAGAGTTTATGGTTTTCTTTTGGGATGGTATTGTGCATTTTATTTTGTTGTCATAACTAGAAAACTATGTATCAAGGAAACATACCCTCAAACAATTGGAAAGAATGTGACTTTTTCATGATGCTGTTCCATATAGCTGCATTCCGACCTGTCCCTTCTTAGAAAAACCAAAGGACCCACAGGTAGCTTTTAACATCACCAACTGCAGACAGTGGCACAGGTAGCGGAGTACCTAATTACTGCTCAGAACCTACTTCAGAGGCCACCCAGTTGAGAGAGAGCCAACTGTTGAGCTGTGGTGAGCCCCTGAAGCCAGCTGGTGCCAACTTGCAAACACTTTATGAGAACAGTTGTTCTTTGAGGGATCCCTCAGAAGTAAATGTTCTCATATGTATATTTATTTCCCTTACTTGGAAAACCCCATGCTATGTTAGCTCTTGCAAACGCTGACATTCTGTGGAATAGCCATGGGGTATTCAGGCTTGTGGACCCTGGACACCTCCAGCTGTCAACCCTGTTGATAGATATGTGGTAAAATGTAAGCTGTAGGTGGCAGAAGAATGTCAGGATGACAACTGCAGACCATGTGCTGCTTCAACCAGGATGAGTTGGTACTGCAATAAGGCAGAAAAACTGGCTGTGGGTGGAGCACTCAACTCCTGGGTGTTGTGTGAAGCAGCAGTGTTGCAGGCAGGACGAGAAGTTGCTGATAATCTTGTAGCATTGATGAAATTATGGGTCCAAGGGTGCACTAAAGTAGGAGTGCAGTGGAGTCTGGGGGTGTGAAGCAGCAACTAGTGCACCCCTTAGACCAAGCACACCTGTCCCATGCACCAAAGGAAAGAACAAGTTGGTGTTCTGGCCTAGGAAAGATCTTGCTCTGTGAGAGAGAAGAAAAGTGCCTGATCTTGTCTGCTGGAAGAATGCTCATGCCCCGACAGACGTAATGCTTGAGCCACCAAATCAGAGGCCAGAAATTGCAGAAGACCACAGCTGGCAGAGCCTCTCAAAGGTATGAGTCTATAAGAAATGCACTGATCCTTAGCACACAACACGAGCAGTGTGGTTAGTAGACAGTAATGTGACAAATTGGGTCGGTTCACAACCCTTGTGTAGGTCCCTGAGACAACAAGGGGCCTCGATCTCCATTGGAGTTTGTCAGTGTGGGCTAGATTGAAAAGGGGACAGCACGGAGTGAAATGCAGATGTTGAAGCAATTTAAATGTGCCCAAAGGGGGAGCCATGGCATGAAATAGGATGTCATAATAGTAACAGCCCAGAGATGGGGCACCTAGGATGTACATCGAACACACACAAGGTGGTAGGTTGCTAGAGGGGGCCTACTAAGATGGCGGCATAAACGATCAGCTCTCAAGGCCGGAGCAGTAAATCCTTCACGGATTCTCCACATTCAGCCACATTGCTTTTCGCACAAGCCTGCCTGACCTTTTAGGAGCCAGCCTCATACGATTTAGCAGTCACTCATTGGGACATCGCAGTGGATGGAGAAATGGCTGGGCAGACCTATCTGAATTGCAAAACTGGGATTGCATTCTCACTCCGGGACCGGCCCTCACTGTAGCTGCTTTGTGCCTTCCTCCATCAGGCCCTGGACTATCTGCTGGGCCGCCTCTTGACCACTGTGCATCATGGCTGCACAGGGGCCGATCAGGTGAGTGCACGGAGATGGTGCGTGGCTTGGCTGTGCATACATTTAGGCTGCATCTGCCCTTGCTCTGAGACTGCCGCTGATGCATGGCCTGAAACCTAATGCTGGGCTGTGCTCCTTCTCACTAAATGCCCCCCACCTCGAACTGAAGAGTGCCCTATTATAAAACTCTGCCACGGAGCATGGCACCATGTACAACTACATAGTGGGCTGTCATGACTCTGTCTCTTTCCTGACAAGCAGCTTGGATTACTGAGTTGAGCCTTGGAAATTGGGGATCCAGCTGGGTCCTCCTAGTCATTGGCTCATCGTGGACCGGCCATTACGGATCTTCGGTGCTGCCTTCCACAAAACACTAATCAGCATGGACAAGCCAAGTTCTCTTTTGACAGTGCTAAAAAAGGCCTGCGCTCGCATGATAGGCATCACATATAAGAGGACTCCATTGATATAACCCCTGTCCCCTCCCAGAACCCTGTAATGGGGGATGCTGCTGAGGCTACGAACGTTTCCACATTACTCCTCGAAACATAACGATGTCTGGCCACTATCTCCACTAAAATGTACTCACTCTCCAAGAGACTAGATGACATGAAGGAGAGACTGGACCAGCAAACTACTGCCATTGATCATGCTGAGCGGCACATTCCTGATGTGGAAGATAAGGCCGTACAGGCAGGCAAGGTGCACAAAGAACTACAATAGGAGACTGGCAAGCTTAAAGCTAAAACCGAAGACTTGGAAGCTCATTGGTGGCGTTCTAGTATCCGCGTCATAGGAATACCAGAATCCAGGAATATGCAAAGAACAGAAACCTGTTTTGAAACGCTACTTTGTCCTGCCACAGTCTTTGTCCTTGAACACCTTTCCCAGGTGTTTGTTGTTGAAATGGCTCACCGTTCTTTGGCGCCTTTATAAGCACCAGGTGCCCCTCCACACTCCATAATTGCCAAACTACTGAACTTTAGAAATAGATATAAAGCAGCTGTCTCGAGAACACTGCATCATATCATATAACGGTGTGGTTGTCTCCTTTTACCCTGACTTTACGCAGGTGGTCCAAGAAGCCCTTAGGAAATTTCTTCCAGTGAAAAAGAGACTGATAAAGATGGAGATACCATACGCTATGTTGTACCCACCTGGATTACACATCTCAAAAATCATCATTTGGACACACCGGGCGAAGCCAAGAAACTTGTCACACAGTTATCCAGACAGCACAGGAAACCCAGAACACAACGCACGTACTTCTCTCCAGACCTGACCAGTGATGAGGAATGAACCTGGCTTCCCTTAGAACTATACAGATATCGATGTGGGCGGGGGATCAGCCTTGCTCTGCCTCCTTAGTAGACTTGCTATTTGGTGTGGAGCCTGCAGGAGCTCTTTGCCACCCAGGACTATGGAGGGATGGAACTGGCAACTCCATGGACAGTGAGCGCCTATGTGGCAACCTTCCTCCGGAGAGGGATTGTGGGCCTCAACAGCACCAAGGTCTCCATCCAGGGAGAGGGTGGACACTAGCACACTTTGGCAGCTCCGTGCCACATTTTCACCAGTGATTCCTCTGGCCGACCTCAAACTCGAGTGTTGGTTTATTGAACTGTGCGAGTATGGCTGTGTTGCAGTTACTAGTTTCGTTTGCAGGGAGTGATTACTAAGTCGAGAAGTTAAGGATTGATGTGGGTGGTTGGAAAGAGTTGGAGTTTGCAGGCAGCACCCACACACTATGCAACACAGTGACTTTCAAATGCACTATTCCCCACTCCTGTATGGTTAGCGCCACCCAGTTAGCTCATGTAACACAACCCACCACAGAGCATAATGCTTCTAACCAAAATATCCCACTTAAATGGATGACCTTGAACGTTCGAGGAGTCAGTACCCCATGCAAGCCATGCCTTGCCTTCCCTTACCTGACTAGGCATGCGATTGTCATAGCATTTCTTCAGAAAACTCATCTAACTAGGTTGTGCAAGGGCAGTAGATGGAGCACACATATTTACTTTTCATCATACTCTGCCTACTCCAGGGGACTGGCTATTCTGATCAAGAAAGGTATGCAGTTTAGGCCCCAAAACATGCAACAGATGACCAAGGTAGATATATCAGAATACAGGGCTTGCTAAATGGCCTACATGTTACGCTGCTGAATACACATGGGCCGAATTTAGACAATACAGTATTTTCCCCCATCTGTCGTCCATTACCTCACGATAATTTCACCCTATACAATACACAAAGGGGAAAGACTACCACATAACTTTGCAAGCCCACTTAGACTATAGGGTACAGCACAGGATAGGCAGAATCCCCAATGTGACAGGCTAATGAATGTCCTCTCCCCATTTCAAATTTTAGATTTATGATGGATCCGTAATCCAGCTGCTGCTGATTACGCCTTTTACACCGCAGTTCTTGGCTCCCACTCCAGATTGGATTATTAGCTGGATTCCAGGGGTGTAGTGGGCTGCCTTGACGCCATCTCTTACCTGCCCAAGGCACTATTTAATCTGCTCTGTTGTCATTGAAAGTCCCCATTTACTCGCACAACCAAGGCATGCGAAGATTGCAACCAGCAGAACTCCTAGATTCAGTGTTTGTCTTAGAAATTCGTACTGCCATACTTTCATACTTAGAGCTCAACAAAAACTCTGTTGTAACTGTAGCTTTCCTGTGGAATGCATTCAAAGCAGTGATCCGCAGTGAGTGCCTCTAGAAAGCGCATGACATACTTTTGTCTATATGCACATCCCCTAGCATATTAGAGACTGACCTACACTCGAGGCTAGCCAAACTTAATCTAAAACTAGTGGAATTTTGCAAGGAAGCTGAACAAGAGGTGACATTTCTCAGTAAACACACCGCTGCCCACCATTAGGGGGAGGGTGATAGACCTGGAAAAACACTAGCTGGGATGTTCAATCCTCCGGGCTACTTCAGATTTTAGGGTTGATTCCTCTGATGGCACACCGCAGTACACTACACCTTACATCCTTGATTTATTTGCTTGTCATTACGCCAAGCTTTATACATTGTAGTCCGCCTTTTCACTCAGCTCACCCTTGATTACCTAAATAAGGCTACTCTGGTCTGGCTAGACCTATGCAAACGTGAATCGCTATGTCAGCCTATCCCACTACAAGAAGTCTGGGGGGGGGGGGGTTTGGGTCATCTGTTCCATGAGAAACAGGCTCTGCCCCTGGATGAGACAGCCTTCGCATAGATTTTTGTAAAACATATTTGGAAGAATTAGCACCTGTGCTGCTTAAGGTGTATAATGAGTCATTTGAACGTGGTTCCCTGCCAGCCTCACTACGGAGGATGATTGTCACGCTCCTCAAACCTGGTAAGCCACAACATCTGTGTGACTCCTACCACTAGCTCTCCCTCATAAATGTTGAAAATAAAATACTGGGCAAATTCCTAGTCTACCGACTTCCCCTACTACTATCCATCATGATATGACTAGATCAATCAGGGTTCATCCTGGGTAGATCCACCTCTTGACAATCTGCGCTCCTTATTTTCAGTCTCACAACAAATTGCTTGAATTTTACTGGTGGCTGACGCGTTCCTCTATGCTGTCAAACCATTCGACTCAGTTAAATGGTTTACATGCTAACGGTGATCAAACACATGGGTGTCGGTAAAGTTTTTACAAGATGGATTACATTGTTGCATGGGTCAGAGTGTTCTCCCAGCTTCATTCCCAATCAGCAGAGGAACCAGACAGGAATGCACTGTTTCCCCTATCATCTCTGTCCTGGTGATGGAGCCGCTAGCATCCATGAGGAGTATCACCACCACGAGGCATAATATTGGGTACACTGTCACTGTTGATGTACGCCAACGGCATCTTACTCCTAATTAAACGTTCAATACCAAATCTGACACCCATACTTGATAAAAGTTTGCAATTCGGCAAAGGGTCCGGACTAGAATTAAACTGGAGTAAATATATACTGATGCTCCTCACACCGGCTACACAACAGTCCATGCTCCAGTGTCCACTGACATGGCAGACAGCTGGGAATGGTCCAGACTGGTAGATTATACACTGGTCAGGACATGGTACTCTCCAGACATCCCTTTGCACAACAATCCAGCTCTGGCCCCCACAATAGAAAAGGTGGTTCAAAAACAGCTACTCGAACATTCCTCAATCACACTGGATGATCTGTTTGTTTACACAGCTTTCTAACATAAACTGAATTCCTAGATGGCACTACAGGAAACCCATTGCATACTTTCACATGTCTCTGGGGTGCCACGAGGGAATTACTTTCTTCATCTCCTCAGGAGCCACGCCCAACAAACGTATCACTCAAATGTAAAACACTGTCATATCCAATCCTCCACTACCTCCTTGGACTGCTAAATCCTGTTGGGAGTGCACGTTCGGTCAAGACTTGTCTAACACACAATGGACATGATGCTCGCTCCCCAAATTGCTGGAGATGTGGGGCCTCCGATGCTACTTTACTCCACGTTACTAGGTCATGCCCTGGAATTTCATATTTGCAGAAATTGACCACGGAACTGCAGTCAGTGACATTTCGGCATTTACACATTACACCTATGGTAGCACCCTTTGGCTAGGTCTAAGAAGTTCCAAAACCCTATTGTAAACTAGTAGTTCTGCTGCTAGGAAAGCATAGAATAATCATGACTTGAAAATCCAAGGTCCCTCCTACATATGCTTAATGGATCCGAGACCTTACTACATGCTCTGAACATGCAGAAACCTACAATCTGCTCCTTCCCCCCCTCTCCCTCCTCCACACCTAGTGATATATGGGTTCCTCTGCATTCAAACCTAGCAGGTCTGAACCACGCATCTGGTAGCCCTCTTTAAGTGGCTAATCAAACTTCCTGTCTCCACAATCTCACAACAGGAATCACACTTACTGTTATAGAGTGCGCCTAGGTGGCAACTACACTATTACACTATCCCTGGTACGCAACACTTTGGAACACAAAGATGAATGTCTTGTGTATGCAAACTATCCGTTTGTTATGATGAAGTCAATTACTCAACAGCCCTCCTCAACCCCCCCCCCTCCCCCCCATCCAGCACTTCTGTTTTTTTTTGTCCACTGTACCACCTCAGTTTGGGCCCAGCCACATGCAAATCAGTCATGATCCTGCTCCAATAGGAACCCGAGCTGCCAGGCGAGGTCCTCACTGAACGGAACACAAGCAACCCAAGACCTGTTTCTCCCTGAACGGGGGACTGTACTCAGATGTGGCTTGGTCGAAATGGCAAAATGTGCATGGGACCCACGAATGGACATACCTTTGAGATTAGGAGGCACAGCTGCCTTAAGCTGCTTTGTACCAGTGGGCAATGATAGAACACACTTGATAGCTACACTTGATGCTGAAGAAAGGTAGGAAGGAAACCGGGGTATTAGGCATCAGTGTCTCCTTATGGGGACTGCAAAAAAGATGACTCAACATGACACAGGACTATCAGGACATTTCTCTGAAAGAAATTTGCGCAGAGGTCAACTTGATTAGATCTTACCTGTCTGTGCAAACGTAAAGGTGTAGTCTCCAAGGGCCAGATGTATCAAGGAGGCCTTTTGTGAGACGGAAATAGCGACTTTTAAGAAATCGCTATTTCTGATTCACAAAATGCAATGTATCACATTTGCGAATTGGTAATAGCGATTTCTTAAAAATCGCAAATGCTACTACCGAATCGCAAATTGCAATACTGGCTTCATTCGCACCTATGTGCCTGCTGGCCCATATCTGCAAATTTTTTGCATTTCCAAAATTGCGATTTCTTAACCGGAAATCTCAATTTTGGAAATGCAAAACCCCAGGGTGCTGGGGGCCTAAGGCCCTCTCTGCTGCATCCCAAAATATTTTTTTGCAACATGTAAGGTACACACATGCCAAAAGGGCATGTGTGCTTTACATGTAAATTTTAAAAATGCATTTTTAAAATTTGCACATGGTTACCACCAAGTTCAACTTGGTGGTAAATAGCGATTCCTAAATGCCCAATTTGCATTTAGGAATTGCTTCTTACATGTGCTAAGAAATCGCAAATAATGAATCCTTATTTGCGATTTCTTATTTAGAGAGTCGCAATTTGCGACTCTCTAAGCAGGGTCGCAATTTTAAGGAATCGCTATTTTAGCGATTCCTTAAAATTGCGTTCAGAATGTCTTTCATACATTCTGAAATGGCTTTTTGCATTTGCAAACGGGCATTCGCACTGTTTGCAAATGCAAAAAGCTTTCATACATCTGGCCTCACGTTAGAAAGAAAAATTGGTGGTCTGGAGCAAGTTGTGAACTGTTGTTCAGAAGAACAAGCCCAACTTTTGGCCTAGATTCAAGCGCATGACAGAGCAAAAGAAAGACGTACAAAGCAAGCAAGCGGACCTGCAGAACCACTCATGACAGATTAATATAAGATTGAGTCTGAGATCTCCCAGTAGCTCCTCCACTCGAGCTTGATCATAATCAAGTGAGTGCTCAACACATCCACACGGATGCGCCTCCAGATATTCCAACAAGGATGCATTTTTAAGAAAACAAAAGTAATAAGTATGAAACACATGAAAATGAAAGATATAGCTGTCTTCAGGGGCCACAAATTCCAGCTACTTTGCAGAAATGTTGAGACTTACTCCCCATAATAGACTTCCATAGAGCTGTAAATCTCCTGTCAATGTGGGGAACTAATTGTGACTCCAGTGTTCATAGCCTAAAGGAAAATTAAGTAGATTTGAATGATGGTTGTATCCCTACCAGAGTAAAATTGCTTTATACAAGTGCTCAGCCCCACATCCATTTTCAACTGGTCCTAGAAATTATTGGTCACATTTTCACCCCTTGTTCAAGACTTTGCCTTTTAGGATATCTGTACTGGTGTGACATGATTCATGCCACCCAGTAATGTAGCTGCCACATTTACTGTCCATATGTCAGCGTCTCTGTCCCCAATCACCAGCACAGTTAACTCTATCCCCATTTGGACACCCCAGAGGTCATGACATAATACTCTTAAGTATCAGGTTACAGTGGGATTCTTATAACTTGTTTTGCAGTGTCACTTCACTTAATTTCCTTCCGTCCTTAGAACACCTTAATCTCTTGTCACACTGTTTTCAAGGGCTTTAGGTTAGAGATTATCTAGGCAAAGTTAGAATTATCTGTTTGGATTGTCAAAGTACTGTTGAATTCTTGCACTCTATCATGCACCTATGTACTGAACTAAGCTTTGCCTTCTATGTTGTGCTGCAGCAACAGACTATTGGGCTTTCACATTTATTTGCAGATCTTCAGTGAACTTTTGTTTCTTTTTGGGGGCCTCAGGTTATGGTGCTATAACAACTCTGTATAGGACATTTTAACAGGGCTAACCTCACAGCAAATTCCTTGGTTTAGCAAAGTAAAGTCCAAAAGAGCTGTCTCTTGTGAGAGATTGCAGAGTACCCAAAAGAGCCTTTATTTCAGAAGACAGCTCTGTGACTACTATCGGATGATGTCTAATAGGTGCCTTCTCTCATATCCCCATCCCTTTCTGCCCTCTTTGCTGTCCGTATTGAGCACAGTCTTGGATGTGTTCAGCACTGTCGATACAAAAGAGGATTGATGGATTCTACATCAATTCTGTAGCAACATTAAGTTCTTCAAGTTAATGGTAGCTTGACTGTGATGGCAAAGAAAAGACATCCAGTGTGTAAGCAGCCAGATGTGGAAACAGGTGCCAACTACATCTTGAGGGCCACATGGTACCAACAAAGGCGGTGGTGGTCAGCAGCTAAAGAGAATTGGTGCAGCTAGAGACGAAGTCCAAGTGCCTGAAGACCCAAGAGAAACTAAGGGTCTGAAAAATCCAGAGAAACAAGGGATCTTAGGAACCCAGAGAAACTGGGGGCCTGAAGAATCCAGAGAAACTGGGGGCCTGACCCGAGGTCTCAAGAATTGCCTTCAACATTGATGAATTATCAAGGTTTCCAAGTTTCTTGAGGTGTTTTGGGGAAGAATATGTTGATTCATAGGGTTGGGATAGACAATTAAGAATAACTAGGTTTCTATGCAAAGAGAAGGTTATCCTTATCAATTATGCCTTAGGTGCTTTGTCCAGTGGCCTCTTGTGTTCCAGTTCCAATGTGGGGTTTGATCTCTTGACGAAACAGGGGTTGATATCTTCTGAGCCCGACACATAGGCAGTCAAAACACATGACAAAGTGGTAGGGAATTAGCCCATTTTGCCCAGAGTGGTCTTAGTTTGGTTGGAAGTAAGGCGGCATTTCCTTCAGGCACAGAATAGCAGATAAGGTAGCAGACTCTATTGCAGCAGAGGACATTCACGAACAAATATACCACTCCCATCCAGTGTATTATCTCTTAACATTAAGGCTGTCATTCCTACCCTGGCGGTCCGAGGCCGCCAGGGTAGGGTACCGCGGATGCACCGCCAACAGGCTGGCGGTGCATCCAGGGCAATTCTGACCGCGGCGGGACAGCCGCGGTCAGAAACGGGAAACTGGCGGTGTCCCGCCAGTTTCCCGCTGCCCTGGGGAGTCCTCCATGGCAGCGCAGGTTGCTGCGCCGCCATGGGGATTCCGACCGCCATCCTGTTCCTGGCGGTTTCGGCTACCAGGAACAGGATGGCGGTATGGGGTGTCGTGGGGCCCCTGGGGGCCCCTGCAGTGCCCATGCCAATGGCATGGGCACTGCAGGGGCCCCCGTAAGAGGGCCCCACTTTGAATTTCAGTGTCTGCTTAGCAGACACTGAAATTCGCGACGGGTGCTACTGCACCCGTCGCACCCCTTCTACTCCGCCGGCTCCATTCGGAGCCGGCTTCCTCGTGGAAGGGTGTTTCCCACTGGGCTGGCGGGCGGCCTTTTGACGGTCGCCCGCCAGCCCAGTGGGAAACCCAGAATGACCGCCGAGGTCTTGTGACCACGGTACGGTCTTCTGGCGGTTCCCGCTTGGCGGGCGGCTCCCGCCGCCCGCCAAGCTTAGAATCAGGGCCTACAGGTCTTAACTCCCAGAATGACAAGCAGCAGTTATTGAGCAATGGCAGAAACCACAACATATGCAACATCTTTTTATGAGACAAACATCTGATGCAGCAGTTCAATTTTCAGTGCTCTGCATGCTCTACACCAATCATGTTTGGGCCTCTTCAGATACTAAAAGGGCAGAACTGGCAGTCCTCTTTGAAAGGCATGTAGGCAAGGAATAATCCAAGCGAGGAGAGACAAAGTTGGGGCTGCTGTATTAGGGTCAAAATCACACTGCATCATAGGCCCTATATGTGTCTTAATCTTTACATCCCAAACACAGCACATTAACTTTTCTTACATGAGGTGCTGCATGTGTAGACTTTCAATGTGAACTGTTGTTGGGGGATATTTTAACTTAGCTCGTGACCCCCAACCAGGCAGATCTCTTAAGACCTATTCTCACATGAGAGCTATATATGGGAGGTTGAAGAGTGTGTTGTCGAAAATGAGGCTTATAAGCTCTTGGGGATACCTCCATTCTGGGGGCTGAGACTATTTTTTTCTACTCTTGTTTTCATGCAGAATACTCCTACATTGACTACATATTTAATGAATGTCTCTGATATTTCAATCTTTGATCACACATATGTTGAGATGACCTGGGAGAGGAATGGGGAATCCCAAAAAGGAGGAAGGCTGTGATTCTATTAAGGACATTAGGGAACCCGGTTCATAGAGCTGTGTTTGCGAAAAAGATGGACTAATTGTTTAAGAGCAACACACTCCCAGACTTATCCAGTGATATAATTTGGGATGCCTTAAGCCAGTAATGTAAGGAATGTCCGTTAATATAAAAACTGGCATAGAAATAGAGAGTATGGTAGAAAATAACGTCACAGGTGAACTTGGACCCTAGAATTCATGGACCAACAGAGCCCCTACATGGAGAACTCAGCATTGTCTGTCAATATGGGGTCAGTTTAGGGTTTAGCAGAATTAATAGTGCAGAAACAGCCCTCTTGATGGGAGAGCATATTTTTATATGAAATAGGACAAAATTGTCTCTCTCCTGGCTAGGAAACTGAACGTTCGATGGCATCTGTTGCTGCAGATACACATGTGTGGCACAGTCCGCTGCCTGGTGTTGGGCTCGGAGTATTACAAGTTGTTTTTCTTCGAAGAAGTCTTTTTGGTCACGGGACCGAAGGACTCCTCCCTCTTCGGCTCCATTGCGCATGGGCGTCGACTCCATCTTAGATTGTTTTTTTCCGCTGTCGGGTTCGGACGTATTCCTTTTCGCTCCGTGTTTCGGTTCGGAAAGTTAGTCAGAATCTCGGAAGAAAGCGTCGGTATTGTTCCGTTCGGTATCGGGATAGTTAGGTACATCGACACCGATCATCGGAAGACTTTGGGGCAGTTTCGATCCCCCATCAGGGCCTGGTCGGCCCGACCGCGTGCGACATCGAAGCCGATGGAACGGACCCCGTTTCGTTTCTGCCCAAAATGTCACAGTAAGTATCCTTATACAGATCAGCACTTGGTCTGTAACTTGTGCTTGTCCCCCGAGCACAAGGAGGATACCTGTGAAGCCTGTCGAGCCTTCCGGTCCAGAAAAACACTCCGGGACCGAAGAGCCAGGCGTCACCAAATGGCGTCCACGTCGACAAAACAACGTTTCGATGACGAAGAGGAAACATTCTCGGTTCCGGAATCAGAATCCGGAGACTCCGACGTCGAACAACAGCAACAAACTGTGAGTAAGACGTCGAAAAGTAAATCCATCGACAAACCAAAAGCCCAGGGGACGCCACTGCCAACAGGCCATGGCTCGACCCATAAATCAGGCGACCCGTCGAAGGGGCCGAAAAAGGGCACGCCCATAGCGAAGACACCCGACTCCGGTCGAGGGACCGCCATGGAGCAACCTCGGAGCCGAGAAAGCGGCTCCGAGAGACAAAAACAAGATATCGGCACCGAAAAACATCGGCACCGAGAATCCATGCCGAAAGGAACAAAAATTCTGTCGGTGCCGAAACCGAAAAAAGATTCTCTCTCGGCGCCGAAAAATACCACACCTTCATCCTACTCAGAGGAACATGGACTAAGTGGCCAAATGCACAAATTTGGACAAGAGCTCCAAAGTGTAGAATCGGACTACACACAAAAGAGACTGTGCATCCAGCAAGATACAGGGAAGATATCAACCCTTCCCCCAATCATGAGGAAAAGAAGGATCGGACTTCCAAAGGATGACGCACAACCACAAGCCAAAGTGGTTAAAAAAGTCACGCCTCCGCCCTCTCCACCACAGGCATCGCCGGCACAAACACCGCCACAAATGCACTCACCAGCGCAAACTACCATAAGTCATGACGATCAGGATCAAGACGCTTGGGACCTGTATGACACCCCAGTGCCGGACAATGATCCCGAGTCATACCCCACAAAGCCGTCACCGCCAGAGGACAGTACCTCCTACTCGCAACTGGTGGCTAGGGCTGCAGACTTCCACAATGTCCAACTGCATTCCGATCCTATAGAGGATGATTTTTTATTTAACACCCTCTCGGCTACACATAGCCAATATCAATGTCTCCCAATGCTACCAGGGATGTTACGGCACGCAAAACAAATTTTTGAGGAGCCCGTAAAATCAAGAGCCATCACCCCAAGGGTGGATAAGAAATACAAACCACCACCCACAGACCCAGTGTTTATTACTTCGCAGTTACCACCCGACTCTGTGGTAGTAGGGGCAGCTCGCAAAAGAGCAAATTCACATACATCTGGCGACGCCCCACCTCCGGACAAAGAAAGCCGAAAATTTGACGCCGCAGGGAAAAGAGTGGCATCACAGGCAGCCAACCAGTGGCGCATCGCAAATTCACAAGCGCTGCTGGCCAGATATGACCGCGCACACTGGGACGAGATGCAACTTCTCGTAGACCATCTTCCCCAGGAATACCAAAAAAGGGCGCAGCAAATAGTGGAAGAGGGACAAACGATCTCAAACAATCAAATCCGCTCTTCACTAGACGCAGCCGATACTGCAGCAAGAACAGTCAACACTGCTGTCACCATAAGGAGACACGCTTGGCTACGCACTTCAGGCTTCAAACCTGAAATCCAGCAGGCTGTCCTTAATATGCCCTTCAACGAGAAACAACTGTTTGGCTCTGAAGTGGATACAGCCATTGAAAAACTTAAAAAGGACACAGACACGGCCAAAGCCATGGGCGCACTCTACTCCCCGCAGAGCAGAGGCTCTTTCAGAAAAACTCCATTTAGAGGGGGGTTTCGTGGCCAACCCACAGACACCACCAGCCAACAATCAAGAACCACACCATATCAGGGTTCCTTCCAAAGGGGAGGTTTCAGGGGATATCGGGGGGGTCAATTCCCAAGGAGTAGGGGAAGATTCCAGACTCCAAAAACACCTCCACCTAAACAGTGACTTTCAAGTCACGCAACCCCTTCACTCAACACCAGTGGGGGGAAGACTAAGCCAATTCTACCAATCTTGGCAACAAATTACAACAGACAATTGGGTATTAGCATTAATCCAACATGGCTATTGCATAGAATTCCACAACTTCCCACCAAACATCCCCCCCAAAACACGCAAAATGTCACAACAACATTTAGAACTTTTAGGACTAGAAGTTCAAGCACTACTGCAAAAGGATGCAATAGAATTAGTACCAGTACAACAAAAAAACACAGGAGTTTACTCCCTGTACTTTCTAATTCCAAAAAGAGACGAAACATTGAGACCAATATTAGATCTCAGGACACTAAATACCTACATCATATCGGACCATTTTCACATGGTCACACTACAAGACATCATTCCACTGCTCAAACAGCAAGATTACATGACCACATTGGACCTAAAGGATGCGTACTTTCATATACCAATACACCCTTCTCACAGAAAGTACCTACGGTTCGTATTCAAAGGAATACATTACCAATTCAAGGTGTTGCCATTCGGAATAACAACTGCACCAAGAGTGTTCACAAAATGTCTAGCAGTGGTAGCAGCACACATCAGGAGACAACAGATACATGTGTTCCCTTACCTAGACGACTGGCTAATCAAAACCAACACAGTAAAACAATGCGCAAACGACACCACTTTTGTCATACAAACCCTTCACAAACTGGGGTTTTCCATCAACTACACAAAATCACACCTAGAACCGTGTCAAACACAACAATATCTAGGAGCAACCATCAACACATCAAAAGGAATTGCCACTCCAAGTCCACAAAGAGTGCAGGCATTCCACAAGCTAATAAGTGCTATGTCTCCAAACCAAAAGATACAAGCAAGATTTGCGCTAAAACTTCTAGGCATGATGTCATCATGCATAGCCATTGTCCCAAACGCAAGACTACACATGCGACCCTTACAACAGTGTCTAGCATCACAATGGTCACAGGCACAGGGTCAACTTCAAAATCTGGTGTTGGTAGACCGCCAAACATACCTCTCGCTTCTATGGTGGAACAGCAAAAATTTAAACAAAGGGCGGACATTTCAGGACCCAGTGCCTCAATACGTTATAACAACAGATGCTTCCATGACAGGGTGGGGAGCACACCTCAATCACCACAGCATTCAAGGACAATGGGATATACACGAAACAAAATTTCATATCAATTACCTAGAACTGTTAGCAGTATTTCTAGCGTTAAAAGCCTTCCAACCCATAATAACACACAAATACATTCTTGTCAAAACAGACAACATGACAACCATGTATTATTTAAACAAACAAGGAGGAACACACTCAACACAATTGTGCCTCCTAACACAAAAAATTTGGCAGTGGGCGATTCACAACAACATTCGCCTAATAGCACAATTTATTCCAGGAATACAAAACCAACTAGCAGACAACCTTTCGCGAGACCACCAACAAGTCCACGAATGGGAAATTCACCCCCAAGTTCTGAACAAGTACTTTCAAATTTGGGGAACACCCCAGATAGATTTGTTCGCAACAAGAGAAAACTCAAAATGCCAAAACTTCGCATCCAGGTACCCACACCGCGAATCACAAGGCAATGCTCTATGGATGAATTGGTCAGGGATATTTGCGTACGCTTTTCCCCCTCTCCCTCTCCTTCCATATCTAGTAAACAAGTTGAGTCAAAACCAACTCAAACTCATACTGATAGCACCCACATGGGCAAGACAACCTTGGTATACAACTCTACTAGACCTGTCACTAGTACCGCATGTCAAACTACCCAACAGGCCAGATCTGTTAACACAACACAAACAACAGATCAGGCATCCAAACCCAGCATCGTTGAATCTGGCAATTTGGCTCCTGAAATCCTAGAATTCGGGCACTTGGACCTCACACAAGAATGCATGGAGGTCATAAAACAAGCTAGAAAACCTTCCACTAGACACTGCTATGCATCTAAGTGGAAAAGATTTGTTTACTACTGCCATGCCCATCAAATACAACCAGTACATGCCTCTACTAAAGACATAGTAGGATACTTACTACATTTGCAAAAAGCAAATCTCGCTTTTTCATCTATAAAAATACACCTCGCAGCAATATCTGCCTACCTACAAACTACTCATTCATCGTCTCTATTTAGAATACCAGTTATTAAAGCATTCATGGAAGGGCTAAAAAGAATTATACCACCAAGAACACCACCAGTTCCTTCATGGAATCTTAACATCGTCTTAACGAGACTCATGGGTCCCCCTTTCGAACCCATGCATTCCTGTGAAATGCAATATCTAACTTGGAAGGTCGCATTTCTCATTGCAATCACATCCCTCAGAAGAGTAAGTGAAATACAGGCATTTACCATACAAGAACCATTTATTCAAATACACAACAATAAAATAGTTCTAAGAACAAATCCAAAATTTCTGCCAAAAGTAATCTCACCATTCCATTTAAATCAAACAGTAGAATTGCCAGTGTTCTTCCCACAACCAAATTCTGTGGCTGAAAGGGCACTACATACATTAGACATCAAAAGAGCACTAATGTATTACATTGACAGAACAAAGCTGATCAGGAAAACAAAACAACTGTTCATAGCTTTTCAAAAACCACACATAGGAAATCCAATCTCAAAACAAGGCATTGCTAGATGGATAGTCAGATGTATTCAAACATGCTATCTTAAATCCAAAAGAGAATTGCCTATTACACCAAAGGCACACTCAACCAGAAAGAAAGGTGCTACAATGGCCTTTCTAGGAAACATTCCTATGAGCGAAATATGTAAGGCTGCAACCTGGTCTAGGCCTCATACGTTTACTAAACACTACTGTGTAGACGTACTAAATGCACAACAAGCTACAGTGGGCCAAGCTGTACTAAGAACATTATTCCAAACTACTTTAACTCCTACAGGCTAAACCACCGCTTTTAGGGGAGGTAACTGCTTTACAGTCTGTGCCACACATGTGTATCTGCAGCAACAGATGCCATCGAACTGAAAATGTCACTTACCCAGTGTACATCTGTTCGTGGCATTAGTCGCTGCAGATTCACATGTACCCTCCCACCTCCCCGGGAAGCCTGTAGCCGTTTAGAAGTAGATCATGAATCTTAAACTTCTGTACATTTGTAAAAAAATTATTATAAACTCTTAACGTACATACATATTCACTCCATTGCATGGGCACTATTTATAGCAAACAACTCCATCCTCACCCTCTGCGGGGAAAACAATCTAAGATGGAGTCGACGCCCATGCGCAATGGAGCCGAAGAGGGAGGAGTCCTTCGGTCCCGTGACCAAAAAGACTTCTTCGAAGAAAAACAACTTGTAATACTCCGAGCCCAACACCAGGCAGCGGACTGTGCCACACATGTGAATCTGCAGCGACTAATGCCACGAACAGATGTACACTGGGTAAGTGACATTTTCATTTTGGAGATAGAAAAAACTCATTTTTAGGGTGAAGAAGCCTTATTGATCATGGGCTGCCCTTGAGTGTTCTAAGCAAACTGCCTGCTAAGACTTTTTGTCAGGCCATGTATGCTGCAGGAACAGAGAATGGCAGGGACATTGAAGTTTATTTTGGGGTGTAGGAAAGTGCCTCTTTTGACATGGGCTCCTCCCCCACCACCCATCCCAACCCACCCCCACCTCCCCAGTTGGCCTGGTTTCTGCTGCAATTTCAACTGAAAGTGTACTGGGTCCCTGCTAAACAGGTCCCCAGTGGCAGACCTCTTTCCCTAAAACTGCAGTCATTTTTCCCAGTTGACAAACTTTAAGTTGCCATTGTAAGTCCCTAGTAAATGGTAACCCTGGTACCTTGGGTACTAAATTAAGCCCCTCAGGGCTGCAGCACAGATTGAGCCACTCTCAGGGAGCCTCTCACTAAGTGCACACAGTGCCTCCTTTGCAGGCTTTGTGTCTTGGTGCAGACCTAAAATGAAAACTCTACATGGCACACAGCCTGTGTGCCCTGTCCCCTTTACACTGCATGCAATATATGTAAGTCACCTCTCTGGCAGGCCTTCCAGCCTTAAAGACATGGTGCATTGTATCAAATGTGAGGGCATACCTGCATGAGCAGATGTGTCCCCACTATGTCTGTGTCGATTCTCAGATATAGTAATTGAACAGTGCAGCCATTTTAAGTACATGTGCAGGACACTGGTCATTACAATTTCCCCAACTACATGATGGCTTCACTGACAATAGGCATGTTTGCTATCAAACATCTCATATTAATAAACACTCACTAATTACAGTGTTTGCTATCAAACATCTCATATTAATAAACACTCACTAATTACAGTGAGGGATTTATTAATACATGCACTCAGAGGGCACCTTAGAGGTGCTCCCTTGAAACCTTCCAACTCCTAGAGTGGGCACCAACTAGTCAGAACCAGTGCAGCTGCTTTCAGACAGAGTTCTGGTCCCTTGAGGTGTGAGACAATGCTCAGAACAAAGGCCTGCTCTGGGCAGAGGCATGACCTCCTCTCCTAGGCAGGATGGACATTCCAGGGCAGGGAGCTTCAAAGGCCTTGCCGCCTTTGAAATGAGACACAGGTCTCTCCAAATGGTGGAGGTGGCCGACCCTACTTTTGGCAGCAGGACTGGTGGGAAAATTAGCTAAACTAGGAGAAGTGCCCACTTCATGCCAGTCCCACCCCTAGGGTGGACGAGCTAAAGTGGGCACTACTTTTTAAATTCCTCCATCTTGCATGGAAGGAATTAGGTCAGTAGGGTTAGCGCAGTGCCCATATCCCAAAGGAAGTGGTCATAGGAAGTGTGTAATTACCCTAAAGGTGAGTAGGTCATTGGCTACCACCTGGCACTTCCTGTAAGCCGCTAAATTAATTATTTAGGTGGTACCCCTGAATTCTGGAATTAGATTCCTGTCAACCTAAGAAGAGCTGGACACCACAAAGTCGCACCAGCAGAGAAGACTGAACACATCCACAGACTTTGTCCCGGCCCTGCAATGCCTGTCTGCAGCCTTCAAAGAACCTGTGGCCAGAAAATGTCTGTCCTGATGCCCCTCGACCTCCAAAGCTGTGGGAGGACTGCCTGTCTTCAATAAATAACAAGAACTCCCATGGACAGAGGACCTGTCCAAATGAAACGTCTCAAAAAAAGAAATAAATCTATCTGAGGAACCACAAACCTTTGCCCGGAACCACCTCTGCACCTGACGTCCACATCCCAAGTCCATGTGCCCCACCAGTCCAGTGAAGGTTCCCCAGTGTTTCTAACCTGGAGTTAATTGTGGGCTGACCCCTGCCTGACTCCACAGCAACACCTGCAGCCTAAACCGGAGGGCTCCCCCTGACTGCGACCTGCCAGGTAAGCTGTTTCTGACACCAAAGTTCAACCCTACGCCCGAAGCCCCTGGGCCTTTGGGAGCTAGACAGTTGGTGTCCTTACGACCCCTGGCATCTTAACTTACCTAGGCAGCTGTGGGTTGACTTTTCCCGGCCCCCTAGCCAAAGCCTGCAGCCTGTTTCTGAAAGTGACCTCCTGCATTGACTAACATTGGGAGCCCGACGCTGTGTTGGCACTCTGCACCTGGCCGCCCCAGTGCCACTGAGGGTGTAAATTTGGTGCTGCCTTGTGGCCCCCCTTGTCCTTGCTTCACCCCAGGAGATCCACCCCTGCACCTGCAAGATACCTCCATCTCCATTGATAGCAATGGGCACCCAACATTGTGTTGGCACACTGCACCTGGCCGCCTTATGCCTCTGAGGGTGTAAGTTTGGTGCTGCCTTGTGGCTCCCTCGGTGCTTGCCTCAACCCCAGGAGACCAACTTCTGACACTGCCTGTACCTACCTGGGAGCAGCGCATCTTCAGTCCCCTCCAGTCTCCGTTGACTAACATTGGGCTCCGACTTAGATCTTGGCATGCCGATGTGGGTGCACTGTTGGTACCAACCTAAACCTTGCCGGTGCTAGCTTGAAACCCTGAAGGCTGCAGTTGTAAGTTGTGTACCTACCTGAGAAACTGCATTCTTGTTTTCCTTCCTTAGATGAACATTGAAGACACTGAAATTTGCTCTGTGTCGATTTTTGAAACAAAGCATTTTTCATTTAAAAACTGCTTACCCTATAATGAAATTCTTTGGTTCAAACCATATATAAAAGGAACTGTTATTTTTCTAAATTGCTCTCGGGTTTATCCTTTGAGTGTGTGCCTCTGTGAGTGCAACAAATGCTTAACACGACGCCTTGATATGCCTATTTGCTCGTCCACACTACCACATACAGAGCACTAGACTTGTGTCTGCCTCTGCAAGCCTTTGGGGATCCACTGGACTCTCTGCACAGTGTACTTCATTTTAGTGCACTAATATAGAGAGCCAGAGAACACCAAAGCAAAAATATTAAAGTCTTGACTAAGATCGTGCCAAACTCAAAAGGTTGACTTCATTAAACATAAACAGGGCGGTGACGTTCACCAGCTAAGCTAGACAGCAGATAATAAGGGTGGCGAAAGAGGATTCTGGCCTTCCATCTTTCTCCAGATATGGATGAATCATTTGATCAGATAAGCAGGAGGTTTCTTGAAGCTGTTCTCTAGAAGATAGGGATAGAATTGAAAATGAGAGGTTGGATCTTGACATGGTATAGGTTCATAACGGCAACCTTCTAAATGAAAGGCTACGCCTTCTCCTATCCCATGTCCTTCTACTTAGCTCTTCAGAGTGGCGCGAAGCAAAGGTGCTCATTTTACCTCCTGCTCTTTATATTGTAAGTACAGCCTCTGGCCATTAAAGTCAGGGCCCACTGAATATTAAACTTATTTCCTAAGACACGTACCCTTGGTCCCTTTATACCCATGGGTTTCTGTTGGGTTTCTTTTGCCCAAGAGAAGCATATAAGCTATTACTCGCCCTTCTGTTACTGTCTGGTCTGGAAAACCTCTTCTTAGCAGTTCTGGAGCTTTTCAAGAGAATGTCTGACATTAGGTTTAATAAGCAAAAATGGTTAATCCTAAATTTGTCAATCCCACCAGAAATACTAGTCAGGTTACAGTGATCTACAACATCTCGCTGAGAAAAATGGCTGATCCATACTCTGGCTTAAATATTATTACTGCCAGGTTCAAAGAGTGGACAGAGGCCAATTGGTGATCTCTCTGAAATGTGCTCAGTATAAACATATTGCCCAGAATCCTCTAAATTTTTTAGTTGTTGCTGGTGAGTAATCCCCCCTTCAGACATTCGGTCCGTGCAGAAATGTTTAGTGGAACTTATTTCTGGCAAGGGAAGGGCGTGTGTATTGAGAAAAATCCTGATGGCTCTTAGAAATGTGGATGGAATCCTGACTTCCTTCAGTGCTATAGGACATTGCACCTTCAAATCATTTTGTAGTGGACAGTTGGGGAGAGTGAGAGGAAATTACTTTTTATGACTAGGGCAATAGTGTGTTGCTACGTGTGGAATTTGGACTGAATAGTAAAGGCACAATGCCTACAAAATGTATACCTTGAATCCCTGGGAAAAATGTGTTTTAAGTTTGGGGTCAGATAACTGAGATAGGGTTCTTGTCCTCTTCCCCCTCCCCAGTCAAACCTATGAAGCATAACCCAGAATCTACTCCAGGTATGGGAGGAGAAGCCTTTAAACAGGAGAGAAAGTGAAGAACACTTGTGGACTTGCCACACTGATGCTGTGTCAAACCCTTGATGCACTGTGGATTATGGTATTTAACAAGTGGACAGCCTCTGTTGCTGTCGGCTCTGTCATTGAACACCACACCTTATTAATACAGAGGAGGGAACTAGACCATTAACTCTCTCCAAAATACTCATTCAGCCAAATGCACAGGTTATATAGCCCTCGTGTCCAACACCTACCAGGCACCGCAGTGGAATGAACCAGTAAAGATATGACCCTACCAACAGAGATAGTAAATTTCACAAGAAGGGATGCCAACTGATAAATCATAGGTGGTGTATTGAACTAAAGTACTGAAGGGCTTTACAAACATTCCACTTAGGGGTACTCCGCATATAATGTGTCTGTTGAACACAACAGCACTGTGCCTCCGCCAGATATCTCTGGTGAAGGGAATTTCAGTATCCCTTGTCTTCAGTAATTAAATATGTGTTTGGCGACATGATTGTTCACGTTAGGCATGCAACTTTAGCGGCTTTGTTGTTGAATCCTTTTTGGCTACTTTGTATTCCCATTAGAACCAGAAAAACTATGTAAGCAAACGTATTAGGAAAATCTCTGAAACGTTTATCAGAAACAGAAAATAAGGCATGATGGAGAACTGTTTGCCAACTTGGGTGAGACTTTAGCAGGGTCACTCAAATAGTCCATATAGTGTGAACATTAATATGTAAAGTATGCAAATTCAACCAGCCTTCTGAGTGTATAGACGTTCTAAAAGATGAAAAGTGCCTGGCCTAAAGGTCAATTATGTTTAGCCATAAACATCTAGCCATACACATGCTAAGACAAAACTATGCTTCCTCATCTTCTTTGTAGTCATGCGGTGTAAAAGTCTTTTCCTCCGAGATCCATCTTACTACCATCCTGACCCACATAAACATCCTTCCAAACTTCCTTTTTGAATTTTCGTTTAATAAAGCATCTTATTCATTCTTAATCTAAATTTCTCAATCGTTCTTTATCATTCAGCACTACATCAAAAACTGCTCTGCCACAATACATACACTGATTAACCTCACCATTGCAGACTAACACACTTATCTTTACTCTCTACTTTTATAAATGTGGACCGACTCCTCATGCTATATCCTAAACTATTGTTCCTACTTGTTTTGATGGTACCATACAATGTATTGCTATTTAATTTTTCTATTGTTTAAAATACCAATAAAACTCTCTTGAAATAAAAAATAAATAAAGAATTTCTTAGAGGGTCTGAAGAAAATAAATACCTATTAAAAGACGACCACCTTCCCTTGAAAGTTAAATGTAATTCTTTGAAAAATGATGGCCCCACTTAAACCAATGCAATACTCTGACCTCGAGCACCTTTTATGAACTAATCAGCTTTACTTACATCAGATAGGAGGGTTACCTGAAGCCATGTTCCATGTTTTCATCAACCTTTCAAAATAGGTTACAGAAACCATTTCTATTGAATACTCCTAATTGCTGATTTTTGACCTTTTGAACTCACCCCAGGCTGTGTACTCCATGTCGGCTTCCTGTCCACTCCGGAAGTGACAGCATGGAGCTGTATATGCGCGCAACCCCTCCAGCTGATGTCAGTTACTTTTTTTCCTGTGCCCTTTAACGTGGATCAATAAGTCTGCTTTCTAACTCTTGTCAGTGTTTTATGACCTTCAAAACATTTTTTGACACTGTACTAGGCAATGGGTATTTCCTGAATACCACAGGATTTGAACCGTGCCGTACCTGCAGTAAAGCAGCTCCCTGCTTCTAGGAGCAGTTCCGGCTCACACAGGACGTGGGAAGCCAGCTTGGACCGCAGGGACCTTGAGGCTCCCCCTGCGGTCCCCTCTCTTTCTCTCTCTCTCTTTCACTCTTGCTCTCTCTTTCTCTCTCTCTCTGAATCACACACACACACACATACACACACTCTCTCTCTCTCTCCCCCCCCCACCCCCCCCTCTCATTGCAAAGGTGTCTCCATCCAACGACTTGAAAGTACGACTAGCAAGATGTGTGGTTTGAATGTTATAGTTACATTTTGATGCAAAGCAGAGCAGAGTCTCTTTGGACCTACTGGTAAAGCTCTTGGACTTTCAAGCAGTAGGTTGATGGGTCGAAGCCTAGCACCTTAAGGCAGTGAGTCTGTTTATTTGCTAGTGTTAAGACTGTTAAACCTTCCTAGTAATGGAACATTCATGTCTCTTTCCTCTCAAAGTGTGTGGGCTGAATATCATAGTTATGTCTGGACAAAGCACAATAAGGAGTCACCTATGACCTAATGGTTAAGGTCTCAGACCCTCACACTAACAGTTGAGGTTTCTAGTCAAGGTAGGTCTGAGGTCAGTGCCCTGCTTTGATTTCTTTTCAACTTCAGATGTTTAAGGTTCATAAAGAACAGTGATCTCACTCCTTCTTTTTTTTTTTTTTTTTTTTTTTTTTACTGTATTGATTACACTTTTTTCAATTTGTCTGCAAAATTTCATTCTATTTCTTTCATCAAAGCCTAAAAAACTCTCTCAAGTTCTCTTTGTCAATCTCTTTCTCTTAATTTCTCTCTTTCTCTCAATCTTTTACTGCCTGTCTATCTTCCATTCTATAATGGGATGGAAGAAAAAGAGAGAGAGACATTATAAGTTTCTCTCCATGCAGTGACTTCAGAGAACAAGGACTTGCCTGTGGTATAATGGTTAAGGTCACAGACCCTTACACTGCAAGTTGAGGGTTCTAGTCCAGGTGTGTATGTGGTCATTTTCCTACTTGAATTTGTTTAAATATTGAAAAGTTTAAAGATCATAATGAAGTGTGATCTCACTCCTTTTAATTGACAAATATGTGTTTTGATTCAGTTTTTCAAGAAATATCTCATTCTAAGTATATCATTCACCAAAGCCATGGTCTATCTTTCTCCCTCTCACTGTCTTTCTCGCTCAATTTCTTTTTCAGGCTTTCACCCACCCACACACACACACCCTTACACACCCACTCACGGACCCAGTGAGAAACTCAAGCACCCACTCACACACCCACTGACACCCTTGTGCACCCAAAGCCCCACTCAGACCCACTCACACACCTACTCACTCTCATACACCCACTCACAGACCCACTGAAACCCTCATGCACCCACTCACAGACCCACACAGAAACTGATGCACCCACTCACACTGATGCACCCACTCTCACCCCCAGAGACACCCTCTCACACCTATTCACGCACCCTAAGAGACGGGCTGCTTCTAACTCCCGCCACCCACGGACATAGGGCTGTGTGTGGCCGAGTTGGGTGATTAGGGTGGGTTTGCCGCAGGGTCTGGCTGCTGGCTAGGCCCTGCTGCCCACCGACGCTGCACACAGTGTTGGATTAATGTATAGTAATACAAAAATGACTTGACTTTTGAAAAAAAAACATACAAATTTACCGAAAAAATAAAGGTTACTGGGACGTTATAGTTGGGGAATAGAATTAAAAAACTATAGAAATTTACCCCCCCAAAAAAATGGCAGGGTTGCGAGTTCTAGTTACCTTAAGCACAACACATAGTTACTTGAGAGGTGAATTTCTGTGGTGGAACGTTTTGCAGTGATCTGTCAAGCGGGGGCTAAGAAAAGGGAGCGATCCCAAAACACAAGTTTCCTACGCAGTTTCCATAGGGAATTTTAGACACCACTTTGTTTTTTTAAGCGAGTGTGTGTATATGTATATGTGTATATGTGTGTATATATATATATATATATATATATATATATATATATATATGTATATACACACACTCTTGTGACAGGTTTGTGACTTGCTGCACTACCAAAAATATTGATCCCTTTTCTGCACCTCTGTCGGAGAATTTGCTATCTGATAGAGACTTCTAGCTGCAGATTACTTAACTTATAATTTCCTCAGGCGTCAGTCTGGATCCGGAGATTTTTCCTCGAGCAGTATTGCTGCTTGCCCTTACGTGGTGTCAGTCAACTCCTCTGTTGGCATCGTGGTAACCAGATGTCGTCGCAGGTTGTATCTAGGCACCACCCCGGCCTGCTGATGTCAGTTCTTTTCTTTCCACGCTATCTTACGCACCTATCCAAAGAAGAGCTTACCCACAGTCACTTTTTGACTGTCCGTTTTGACTTTTGTGGAAGATTTTTTTACTTTCTGGTGCGGCAAAACGTCACGGAAGATTGGGTTGAAGCCGCACAACACCGAAGTCGTACTCCGAATACCAGGCCATGAACCCAAAATCTTTGAGTGAGTGTTTTTAAAGCTCCTTGTTCGGCTCTGCGTCATTCCTGGTAGAGAGTAAGGTCCAGAGACTGCTTGTGGTGCACACACTCTGTCATCCCATTCAAAATCTTAGGGATGCTCGGGTAAGCATAAGAATTAGTAGAAGAAGAGCAAACGTTCTTCAACTTCACTCCGTTGGTCGGATGACACAACATGGGAAAAAGAGCATTGTCGCTGTAGGACTCCATCCTTGGGGCCTATTTCTGGGTCGACCCCACACCTCCCTGAGTTTGCGGTAGCCAGAGGCATGCCACCCAACTCCGCGAGTTGTATGAGGGCATGCTCCTCATTATTGGGCAGGCAGACCCTGCTGAAGCACCTTTGGGCCCCACAAGGTCAGAAGGGGCCCCCTCGAGTTCCGCGCTGGCGGTTTAGGCCTCAGCTCCGTGGTGCACCCAAGGATCAGTTTCCAGATCCACACCTGCATCAGTCGTACCACTGTAACCTTCCCCGAAGACAGTGCAGGCTTCGCCGCTGCCACCGTCGCCCAGGCCCATAGTCTGCGTCGATCCCAAACTTATTGCCGACTCTGACACGGAGCTAGACCAGCGTTCCACGACACCAATTCCGACTTTGGTGGGGACCTTGCTTCTTCGGTCGGCTCCCAACCCTTATTTGTATGGGTATGGTGAGAGAATGGAGGAGTCATTGGACCCTTTAGAATACCAGTTTGATGACCCGATGGACTGGGTTCAGGACCTGCGTGACACCAGTGGTCTAGACACTTCCCCTGACACTAGCGTGCTTTCGCCCCCTACTGTGGCTACTGAGGAGTGAGTGTCAATATTCAGTGGTGGTGAGAAGAGCGGCTGAGGTCCAGGGCCTCAAGCTGCCTTCTGTGGCTGTCAGGACCAACCTCCTGACTGAGGTGCTTTATCCTGGGGCTTCCTCTCCCGAACCACTGTTGGCCTTCATTGAGGCCCTCACTGATGTCCTGCTAGGGACTTTGTCCAAACCCAGCACAGGGGCTCCTATTAACAGGACAAACACATGGCACCATAGGCCTGCACCTAATTAACCAGTATTCCTTACCCAACATCCCACCCCTGGGAGCTTGGTTATGCAGGCCTCTAGCTCCCCTGGAGCATTCCCTTCTGCATCCCTGGATAATCCAAAAGACTGGATCACTAGATCTATGAACACAGCATGCCTTTTGGGCCATTAAACCCATACTTTATATGACACGGTTGAGCAGTTGCTGCCACAGGTCCTGGAGGAGGCCTGGGGCATTCTCTCTCAAGCTGTTGCTGATGGGAGAGATGCAGCTAAATGCACAGTAAGATGTGGACTGGATATACTGAGTAGATCGATTGCATCGACGATGGCCTTGAGGCCCCACCTTTGTTGAGGATGTCTGACTTTTCAAGTGATGTCCAAGCTGCACTTAAGGACATGCCCTTTGATGGCACCTGTCTCTTCAGAGACAAAGCAGATTCGGTGCACTAACGCTTTAAGGAGTCCAGGACTATGGCTTGGTCCTTGGGCCTCCCAACTGTACCTCAGTCTTCTTTTCACCCCTTTCGTGGATACGGAAGGGGTGCCCTACCATGTCCCTTTCCCTCCAGCCACCGTGCTGCGCATGCTGCTCAGCCTCTGCTTAGCCGGGGACGTGGGATCCAATGTCCTTGTGGATCAGGGTGTCAGTGGTTGTCCCAGTCCACCACCCTTCCCGCTGCAGCCTCCAAACCTTCCTAGTCTGACGCTTCCCCATCAGGGGTCAGTCAGAGGTAGGATTTAGCATCACCTGCTACTCTGGGAATCCATCACGTCAGACATGTGGTTTTTGCAAGTAGTCCGAAGGGGCTACGACAACCACTTGCTACTCCCTCCCCTTTCCGACTACCCCTCCACCTACGCCACTATTCTACAATTGAAGGACAGAATATCACTTAGCACTTCTCTGCAAGGAGGTTACGCCTCTCTTGGCCAAGGGAGCCATATAGAGGGTCCCTGTGCCAAAAGTAGGTCATGGTTGTTATTTCTGCTACTTTCGGGTGACCGAGAAGAACAAGAACTTATGCCCTATCCTAGACCCCCAGTCCCTCAATCTCTTCATCAAAAAGATGTTAAAAATGCTTACTCCGGCTCAGGTCCTATCTGTCTTGGACCCAGGAGACTGGATGGTAGCGTTGGACTTGCAGGACGCATATTTCCATATTCCCGTCCTGAATGCCCAGATGTTACTTGCGTTTGACGGTAGGCCATAAGCATTTTCAGTTTAGCGTGCTCCCTTTTGGCCTTACCAGGGCCCCTCGGGTGTTTACCAAAGTGATGGCAGTGGTCGTGGCTGATTTGCCCAGGTTAGGGGTCTTCCCCTACCTCAACGACTGGCTGTTGTTCGTGGGCTTGCTCCAGGCTGTTGTCACCCACCTTCAAACCACAGTGGGGTGCCTGCCTTTGCTGGGGTTCACTATGAACATTCAGAAGTCTCACCTGAATCCCTCTCAGACACTCCCTTTTATTTGAGCTGTTCTGGACACAAGCAGTTTCGGGCCTATCCTTCCGAGCGGCGAGTCCAGGTTATTCAGGCTATGGTACCAATGTTTCTGCCTCTATCCTGAATTTCAGTGAGAATGAGACTGAGGCTGCTGGGCCTCATTGCCTCCTGCAACCTGCTGGTAACACATGCCAGTTGACATATGCAGGCTCTGCAGTGGGACCTGAAGTTCCAGTGGGCGCAGCATCTGGTAAATCTCTCGGACATGAGCATTGGCAATCTATTTTGATACTAAAGAGTTCCAGGTGAATGATCAACTCTTTGTGGGTTTGTGGGTGCGAGAAAGATCTGACAGTGCAGGGAACCATCTCTAGATGGGTTGTTCTGTGCATAAAAATGTGCTATGCATTGGCTAAAAATCAACCCCCTGAGGGTTTGCATGCTCACTCCAGAGCAACAGCTGCAACCATTGTGTTAGCACACAGAGTTCCAGTCCTAGACATCTGCCAAGGAGCAACATGGGTGTCATTGCACATGTTCACCAAACACTACTGCCTGGACAATCGGATCTGAAGGGATGGGTACTTTGCTCGTTCGGTCCTGCAGGACTTCCTAGTATGATATTGGTTTGCAGACTCACTTCAGGGGATGGTATTGCTTGGGTATCTATATTAAGGTAAGGAATCTGCAACTAGCGGTCTCTATCAGATTGACAAGTTACTTACCTTCGGTAACAAGTTATCTGATTGAGACATATTATAGTTGCAGTTTCCTTACCAACCCACCCATCCTCGACACTCTGTGTACTGATTTCTGAGGGCAGGAACTTCCCCCTTCAGGGCCCTAGTTCTGGGGCACCAAGGTCAGTGTTCTTCATGGCTCTGCGCTTCTGGCATGGAAAGTCATGAAAAGAAACTGACAGCACGCCAGGATGGCACCTATATACAACCTGCGACTTCCTAACCGCTACCATGATGCCAACGACAGACATGGAGTTGACCAATGCCACCTAACAACGTGCAGGGGTACTGCTCAAGGAAAAATCTCCTGATCCAGACTGACACCTGGGGAAATTCCAAGGTGAGGAATCTGCAACTAGAATATGTCTGTATCAGATAATTTGTTACCGAAGGTAAGTAACTTGTTCATTTGTTCTTTCATTAGCCTAACCAGCTTTGCATTGGGCACAGTTAAAGGGTATTTTCCCGCAGTATTGGTGTTCTTGAGGTTGCCTGGTTAGTTGTCCTTCTTTAAGTCACCTGTTGTGACTCTGTTCCTAAAAGGTCTACAGTATATGTTCCTCCAAAACCTTTTATCATACCCCAGTGGGATTTGAATGCAGCATTAACATTGTTGATGTGCTTGTCCTTAGAGCATCTGCACAACTGCTATTTACAGCTTCTGACCATCAAAACTGCTTTACTAGTGGTCATTACATTGACTAGACAGGTTAGCAAACTGCATTCTTTCCAGACAAACTGATGCTAAGAACACTTGCCTCTTTCCTTTTGAAATTGGTGACCCTCTTCCAAGTCGGCCAGACAATCACACTGTCGACCTTCTTTGCTTTGCCTCACCCTTCTAAAGAGAAGAAACTTCATTGCTTGGACCCAAAAAGAGTGTTATTTTTCTGCATTGATCATTCTAAACAACACCAGGTGGATGATCAACTCTTTATTGGGTTCACTGGGAGCAAAGAAAGAAAAGGCTATGCAGAAAAGGGCAATTGCATGACGGCTTGTACTCTGCATTAAAATCTGCTACGCCCTGGCCAAGAAGTGACCCCTGAGAGCTTGCTTGCTCGTTCGACTAGAGCTAAAGCTGCGACCACTGCATTAGCTTGCTGTGTTCCTGTCTTGGACATCTGTCAGTCTGCTACGTGGATGTATCTGTACACTTTCACCAAGCACTACTGCCTGGACTGTTAGATCAGTCATGACGGGCACGTGTCTGTTCGGCCACCTAGACCTTCTTGGTCTTAATTGGTTTGTAGACCCACCTCCGGAGAGGTATTCCTTGGGTATCTGTTGTAAGGTAAGGAATCTGGGGCTAGAAGTCGCTATCAGATGAACAAATTGCTTACGTTTGGTAATGCTTTGTCTAGTAGGGACTGTATCTGTCCGCAGATTCCTTACTGACCTTCTCATCCTCCCCACTCTGTGAACTGATTTCTCCATATAGGGCAAACCTTATGAGGTCCTTAGTGTTTGCACAGTAGTATATCATCAACTTTTGTGGCTCCGCACTTCTGGTGTTGAAAGGTCACAAAAAGAAACTGATATCAGCGCACTAGGGTGGCACCTGCATAGGTACCATGTATGTCACTGCTGGCGTGTACAATGCCAATGCAGAGCAGAACACCACCACCTACTGCCGCTCAGGAATACTGGTAAGCAGGTTTCTGGATCCAGTCTGATGCCTGAGGAATTTTCTAATTGCAAAAAGAACAAGTGGTGGACGGAATGCTGAACAATGTCAAACATTCACCCCCAGTACAGAGCTCTGTGCCTAAATCCATCTTTTTTTTGCTACCCATGCCATTCCAGTTTGGACCCAGCCATATGCAAATCAGTCGACCCTGTTCCCCAGGGGATCATTCCAGCCCGAACTGCTAGGCCTGGTATTCCATGGACTGAAACAAGCATCCTGGGACCGGTTTTGGGGTATCACCCTTCTTCAGCCAGGCTAGCTTGACTCCAGTGGTATAGGGAGCACAGGACCCATATCTGGGCATACCCATCACACTTAGGACTACAATTGCAAAAAGTGATGGACGGAATGCTGAACAATGTCAAACATTCACCCCAGTACAGAGCTCTGTGCCTAAATCCATCTTTTTTTTGGCTACCTATGCCATTCCATTTTGGACCCAGCCATATGCAAATTAGTCTTGACCCTGTTCCCCAGGGGAACAGTCCAGCCCTAACTTCTAGGCCAGGTCTTCCCTGGACTGAAAATTAGCATCCTGGGATGTTTCCCCCTTGGACTGCGGTTTTGGCACAAGTATTACTGGACTAGCCCAAGGACTGTCTGAAGGCTCAGTAACCCCTAACTCAAGCATCTTTTGGACCTCTGTCCTGATGCAGTCTCTGACATGGTCAGTCTGCCTGTAGGTTTTACTCTTAACAGGCAAACTATCACCTGTGTCCACAACATGTGAACACCAGGTTGTCTGACTGGGTGTTAGGGAAGAGAGTTCAGAAAACTGACTGAGAACTTGACTGCAGTCAGCTTTTTGCTGTTGAGAGATGCAATCTGCAAAGGCTACCCCATCCACTGAACCATCAAAAGGGTTGTGGGAGAGAAGGTCAGGGAGAGGCTCACTCTCTGCTTCCTACCCTTCATCAGTGGCCATGAGTAAGCACATTTCAGCCCTGTCATAGTAAGGTTTAAGGCGGTTCACATGAAGCACCCCTTTGGGGGTCCTTCTTGGAGTGTCTAGGGCAACTAAATAGGTGACTTCACCTTTCTTCTCCACTATTGTGTGGGGGCCACTCCACTTGTCTTACAGTGCTCTTGGAACCACAGGCTCCAGGGCCCACACTTATTGTCCTGGCTGGTAAGCAGTAGGCACAGCCTTTTAGTCATGCCATTGCTTCTAAAGCTCCTGGCTGGCCTCAAAGTTTTTAGAAGCCTTCTTCATATACTCTGCCATGCGAGAATACAGGCCTAGCACATAGTCCACTATGTCCTGTTTGGGGGGGCTTGAGATGCTGCTCCCATTCCTCCTTTACAAGACTAAGAACTCCTAACTGGATGTCCAAACAAAATGTTCAAATGGCTTGTAACCCACTACCTACTGTGGAAACACTTTGCGGGCAAAAAGAAGGCAACGTAAAATGATGTACCATCTTCTCCTTAGTTTGTCTGAGTTCCAGAATCATATCTTTTAGGGTTTTGTTGAATCTTTCAACCAACCCATTTCATTGTGGATAATAAGGATTGGTGAATTTGTATTTTACACTGCATTCCTTCCTCAAGGCTTTGAGGTATCCAGACATGAAGTTTGCATCTCTGTCAGATACAACCTCCTTAGGGAAGCCCACCTGGGAAAAGATTCACTGGAGGGCCTTGGCCAGTGTAGGCGCTGTAGTGGTAATGAGGGGAATGACCTCTGGGTACCTGGTGACATGGTCCACCACCACCACCAGAAAAAATATGTTCCCAGATACTGTAGGAGGGCCAAGGAAAACCAACACTCTCAATCCCTACCCTCTCAAAGGGAACCCCCAACCAGAGGCAGTGGGATTAAGGAGGCCTTTGTAGTGCCACCTTCTTGTCACTGACTTGGTAGGTGATACAGGAGCGACAAATCTCCTTGGTGTCTTCAGACATGTGGTGCCAGTGAAAGTGTGGAGCAAGTCTGTCCCAAGTCTTACTTTGCCCAAGATGTCCTGCAAGGTTAATGTCATGAGGTAAGATCAATAGGAACTACCCGAACGTCTGAGGTATGACCAACCTCCTAGTAGCACCAGGCGTGGGGGTCCCTAGCCTCCGTATAGGAGCCCATTTTCCCATTAGACCCTGTGGGTTCGACTGAAATCCCCTGCCTCTTCTGCAGCAACTTCCTGTCTGAGGCCTTCACGAGAGGGGTAGGATATCTGATAGCGACTTCTAGTTGCAGATTCCTTACCTTAGAATTTTCCCCCATGGGTCGGAGATTTTTTCTTCAAGCTATACCTTTACTTGTCAGTAGGTCGACACCTCAGGCGTCTTCGGGAATTACAGTCTCTGATGACGTCGGGAGTAGAACATAGACGCCGTCTCAGCGCAGTGACATCAGTTCTGTGCTTTCGATGCCATGCGCTGATTCTGAGAGTTACCCAAGTCGCTTTTTGACTGACTTGACCCTTTTGTCGCGTTTTGGGAGTTTTTTGGTGCGTCGAGGGATGTCACCGAAGACCAGTTTCAAACCATGCGAGGACTGTCACTGCATGATGTTGGTGACGGATCTCCATCGGGTTGGTTTGTGGTACCTGAAGCACAACCATGACCTCAAAGTCATGCTCTGAGTGCCGGGCCATCCACCCGAAGACCTTGAGGGAGCAGTCCCTCAAACATATGGCGGCCTAGCACTCGACTTCTCATAGGTCCTGGTCTCACTCGAGGGGAAGGCCTTGAGACCGTACACGGAGCCACCACCATTCTTCTTCTTCGAAGTCTTCAGGTCAAGGTAAGAAGAAGTCGAAGAGATCCTGTTATCCTTTGACTTCACCCTGTCGTTTGGCTGATGCAATGTGGTGGGAGGAGCGTTGATGCTTGAGACCTCAGTCTTCAGAGCCTACTTCTGGGTTCGTGCCTCCCTGAGTTACCAGGAGCCGGGGTGACCCCTGCCCAATTAAAGGAGTTCTATGAGCCTATGCGCCTCATTTTTTAGGTGGCTGACCCCGATACGGTGCCTTCGGGCAGAAGGGGTTTGTTCGGGGGGCCTTCAGGTTCTGTGCCGGCGGCTCCAGCCACTGTAGTCCCCTCCAGATCCGCTTTCGTATCCGCACCTGTCGCTCAATGGAGACCTTCCCTGGCGCCAGTTCGATTATTGAGGCTCCCGACATCGGTGTTGCCGCCATCGATGTTGACCCGATCCTCATCGCTGACTCTGAATTGGACCGGCGTCGGCTGAAGCTGCCTCCTTCTTTGATAGGGCCTAATCTCCACAGGTTGGATTCTGACCCTTTTTCTTATGGGTACGAATTCGGGGAAGTATTGGAGGGGTCCCTGGACCCTTATGAATATCAGGATGTCCCTAACTTGGACTGGGCACAGGAGTTGGGCGCGCCAAGTAGTCTGGATACCTCTCCAGAAGCTGGCATGATGTCTCCTCCTACTGTGGCTATGGCGAAGGGAGCAACTTATTCCATGGTGGTCAGTAGGGCAGCTGAGGTCCTCGGCCTTGAACTGCCTACTGTTCAGGTCAGGTCTAATCTCCTGACAGAGGTGCTTTAGCCAGGGGCTTCCACATCTGAAGCCCTCACTGATGTCCTTTTGGGTACTTGAAACAGATCCAACACAGGGGCTCCTGTGAAAAGAACTATCGCACACCACCATCGGCCCGCCCGAACGACCCTAAATTCCTGTTCCAACACCTCACACCTGAGAGCCTTGTCATCCAGGCATCCTCATCCTCAGGCGCATTCCATTTCGCACCCCCAGACAGGGAATCAAAAATGCTGGAACAGTTTGGGAAGATGTTTTTTTCCTCCAGTCTTGTGCTGCAGTCAGTATATACTGCATGCCTTTTGGCTGCTACACCCACTCTGTGGGATACCGTCACGCAAGTTCTGTCACACGTGCAGGACAGGATCGACTCTCTAGGTAGATTGGTTGCGACGACGGTGGCCTTGAGACACCACGCCTGTTTGCGTACATCTGGTTTTTCAGGGGATGTCCAACAGACTCTTATGGACATGCCCTTTGATGGCTCCTGTCTCTTTGGAGACAAGGCAGACTCGGGTTTGGCGAGGTTGAAGGGCTCCTGGGCTATGGCTCGGTTGCTTGGCCTTTCCACTGCCCCTCACCCCCAACAGGCCGTCTCTTGCCCCTTTTCATGGCCATGGAAGGGGCTCCCTGTCGTGCCCATATCCCAGCCACTGTGCCACCTATGCTGTTCAGCTGCTGCGTGGCTGGGGACGCGGAATCCCATGTGGGCGTGGGAGAGGGAACTGGAGGTCTGCCCAGTCCACCCCTGCCCCTGCTGCAGCCTCCAAAGCCTCTTAGTCCATCCCCCCACTAAGGTCCAGTTGGTGGCAGGATTGCCATCACCTTCTCCACTGGGAATCCATCACTACGGACAGGTGGGTTTTGCAGATTGTTCGAAGGGGCTACTTCCTTCCCTTCGAATCTGCCCCACCAGCCATGCCTCCATCAACCAGCCATATACCAGAGGATCATTTGGCACTTCTCCACCAGAGATTTATGGCTCTCTTGGCCAAGGGAGCCATAGAGAGGGTCCCTGCGCCACAAGTAGGTCATTGTTGTTATTCCCGCTACTTTCTGGTGCCCAAAAAAGACAAGGGCTTACGTCCTATCCTAGACCTTTGGGACCTCAAGAAGAAGAAATTCAGAATGCTCACCCTGGCTCAGGTCCTGTCTGCCTTGGACTTAGGAGACTAGATGGTAGCGTTGGACTTGCAGGATGCTTATTTCCATATTCTCATCCTGCCTGCCAACAGACGTTACCTACGATTCGTGGTAGGTCACAAGCAGTTTCCGTTTACCGTGCTCCCCTTCAGCCTTACCAGCGCCCCTCGGGCGAGCTAGCCCCAGAGTAGTTTCCCCCCTTCAGACTACAGCGAACCTCCTTCACTCGCTGGGGTTCACTATAAACGTGCTGAAGTCATACCTGCCTCCCTCTCAGATGCTCCCTTTCATCTGAGCTGTTCTGGACACAGTGCAGTTTTGGGCCTATCCTACAGAAAAGCGAGACCAGGATATTCAGGCTAAGATGATGATCTTTCTGCCTCTGTCTTGGGTTTCGGTGAGAGTGACTCTGAGGATGCTGGGCCTCATGGCCTCCTGCATCATGCTAGTGACACATGCCACCGGGATGTGGCCCACCAGGATGGCTGAATGAAAGGTACTGAAGTACAGACCAACCCTTCAGTCGCCAGAGTCACCCAGAAATTGTGCACATGAACGGGAAACCATACTTTAGGCCTCTAGATTGTGGTGATGAGCACCAGCTCTGCCTGATGTTGTCTGATCTAGACCAAGACTCGAGTGATCGACGCGAACAGGGGAAATGCAAAAGCCCATTCAAAAGCCCTGTCCTGTAGAAGTCCTGCTGAAGAACCTGGGAAGTTGGTGGTCCAGTCTTGACGCAAACAGGTCTACTGAAAATGGACCCCACTGTGTCTAGATGTTGGCAAACGCGTCCTGATGGAACGTCCGTTGGGGCAAGTCCCGTAAATGATGGGAGTGCTAATCCGCCACTTGATTTGCTTGACCTGGAAGGTACTCTGCTGTGACCAAAACCTGGTGGTCTAGGCAGCACTGCCTAAAACTGGTTGCCCGGTCTGAAAGGACCTTGGATCGGTTGCCCCCCAGATGGCTGATGTATTGGGCAGCCAAGACATTGTCCATCTTGAGAAGAACACATGACTGAATACTGTCCTTCGTCCAGCACTTGGCCTCGAAAGAGGGGGAAAGGAGTTCTAAACAGTTGGTAAGCAGACTTTGTTCCTGGAAGGACCAGGAACCCCCTATGGAAAAGTCACCACATCATGCGCCCTAACCTGATTTGCCATCGTCAGACTTTATGATGAGATCTGAGTCTGACCCAAAAATAGATCTCCCATTCCACACTTCCTTTTGAGAAATCCACTAGAAGACCTCCTCCCTCGCCTCTTCTGCAATGGATACCATCTGGGAGTATGAAAGTCCTTTGCCCACATGGGAGGCTTTAGCAGCTGGAGGGCCCGGCAAAGAAGTGCAATGTTTCATCTTGGTTCTCCGAAGCATATGCCTTACTTTTGTGATCTTCTACGATGGTGGACTGAACAAATATGTGGTCAAGTTGATCACAAACCCCAAAAACGTTGCCTTCTGGGATGGAGCTGGTATAGACTTTTATTTGTTGATCACGAACCCCAAACTTTCCAGAAGGGTTTTCGCAGTCTGCAACTGGGACAACAGCTGGTAAGTACACTGGGCCAAAAGGAGAATGTCGTCCAGGTATACAATGAGACGTGTCTCTTGCATCGAAAGACACTCCACCACTGGTTTTAGAACCTTGCTAAAGCACCAAGGGGTGAAGGAGAGCCCGAAGGTAAGACTTGAAAACATGCATGCCTGCTGGCGCCAGCGGAACTGGAGAAATCTTCAGTGAGGAGGAAAGATCGGAACCGATAGATAGGCGTCCTTGAGGTTTAAACGGACCCATCCCATTGAGTGGTTGAAGTACATCCCACAGAAAGTGGATGCACTCCATATTGAAATGACGGTAGGCCAGCCATTCTTGAACTCCCATAGTTTGATAACGGGACGCCGGTCTCTATCTGCTTTGTCCACAAGAAAAAGGTTGCTGAGAAAAACGTGAGGATGGATAGTTATATAGCACCTTTCGCCAAGAGAGAAAGTGTTTCTGGGTCTATGATTGGTCTTGGTTTGGAGGCCTGAAACGGGGTACCATAAAACTCTATTTGGAAACCTTGAACAGTTTGCAGGACCCACACGTCACCTGTGATACCCCTCCAATTATGGAGAAAAAAACGCCAGTCTACCCCCCACCTGAACGAGAGAAGGACGAACACACACCAGAATTGGCAGGGTTAGAAAGTCCTTTGAAGCCTCTGCCTCTGAAGTGTTGACCCCGGTGGGGTAAAAGTTAGCGTGGCATCCCTTATCCTGATAGTCTTGCCTGGAGCCTTGCCCTCTAGAAGGGGTTTGGGTTGCAAAAGGGCCAGCCGAGCAGCCCCTACCACAGCCTGTCCCCTGGAAAGGAGAGGAAAAACCTGTTCAATGGACGCTTGTGCTTTGTCCAGAGAGATAAATGTGTTCACAAATTTTCCTAACTCTTTTATGAAGGTTTTCCCAAAGAGCCTCCCCTCAGCCACCATACCTGCCTCGGAAGAGGTGAGCTCCCCAAGCTTCGGGTCCAATTTGATTAACAAGGAGCGCCACCGATCTGTGGAAACCGAGCAGTTGGTGTTACCTAAAAAGATAACTGCCCTCTGCACCCATCCCGAGAGGACTTCAGGGGAGAACAAGGACCCTGGAGACTTGGCATCCTCCGCCATATACAGTATCTTAGTTAATAGGCCAATTGCATCTAAATGTTTGTCCGTGGCAAGCTCTCCTGGACCGGTCTATGTTCTTTTTCAGATCCTTTATGAACTTTGCCAAGAAGGTAGCAATTTTAGAATTTCTCCCCTGTGTTACGGAGACTTTACCATCCAAGGTAGGACATGGGCAATCTGCCTGCAGACAGCTATGCACCTCATTATCCAAGGGCTTGCGGAGTTGGTTAGCCACATAGATTGCCATTTAGTCCCCAGGCCCTCACTCAGAAGATTGGTGGTGGAGGATCTCATCGGGATCCAGCATATTGTCCCCCTCCCCCGTAGTGGGAGCTTCAGAGGGGCAGGTGGGAGGCACCACGTCTGCGAATCGTCATCCTGTGGGCGAGGAGAGAGTGGCAGCACGGGTTCCAGAGGTCTGCCGGGTCAGCAGTTGGTAACGTGGGTAGTTTCTGGGCCATGAAGCTCTGCTTAATGCAGGCGAAGGCATCATTTTTTGATGGATACAACTACCTGTCGATTTCTCACCTTATGAATTCTCCCAGTGTGCCAGCATTCAACAGAAAAGCTTCTTCCCAGCTCTCCACGTCGACAAGGACGTCACAATTGCGCGGCTCCAAATGCAACTCTGTCTGATGTCACTGTGGCAGTAAGAGGTCTTAGCCGGCGTGCTGACGTCCGTTCCCTTTTTTCGTGCCTTCGACGCTAACGGTTTTCTCTTAGCTCCTGAGAAGCTACTGTTTCGAAGGGGTCTTATTGTACTCTCTTAAAATGTCTCCTCCTAAAAAGTCAGGGTTTAAACCTTGTCAGGAGTGCGGTGGTCGTATGTCTGTCACATACCCTCACGAGGATTGCTTATGGTTTCTCAGTTCGGACCACGATGTATGACAGTGTGTGTTGTGCCAAAGGATGAATCGGAAGGCGCTGAAGGAAAGAGAGGCTAAACTCTTTTTAGTTAAGGTGAAGAAAGGACACAGAGGTCATCGGAGGTCTAAGACTAGAGACTCATCATCCCATAAGTCTCATAAGAAGAGGCGCCGACATGACTCTCAACGTCGTTCTTCTGGAGGTCGATCTTGATCTCGGTCTCCATCCAGACGTCGTTGTACGACGTGGGAGGTTAGTCCCACTGTAACTCCCCAGCCTCAAAGTCCTCAGGCTTCATCGGCGCCATTGTTCATTGAAGTGGTTGAATCTCCAGCAGGTCCTCACTTTTCACCTGGGGCTCAAGAGTCGGTGCCACAGGTTCTGGATCCGGCCCAGACACTGCATGAAGATCCAAGGTTTCCTGCCTTCCCGACTCCAGGAGCGGATCCGACGGCATTTCTGAATGCCATGTTCACTATCATCAATAAGGCTATGGCCCCTGCTGGTGCATTGGCTGGTCCCACAGGCCCTTTGGCATTCTCTTTGTGCTCTCTGGCTCCCTACAAGTCGGCTCAGTTCGTGCATTTTTATCAGGCTGAGGATGCTGTTTTGGCGCCAATGACTTCACCTCATAGGCCTCCGGCGCCGATGACATCGCTGCTTAGACAGACGACGCCGATGACCGCGCCTCGTATGCCGACGGTACCAACTCCAAGGCCGGATGGTTCCCGGTTGGCACAAAGTGCATCTCCTTCTTCTCCAGGTCAGCGCCCATCGGTTTTGAAGCTGGCGTCGTCGACGTCAGCTAACTCCATGTCAACCCCTAGGTTGGAGGCCGGGTTAAGGTCACAAAGGAGAGCGTTGAGGCTCTTGGAAGAGCAAGAGTACCAGAGGCAATTGTTGAAGGAAGGAGAGATTGCTGAGGCCTTGGGAGGATTTCAGCTAGCAGGCTGGACACTTCCACTGAGTGGGATATTTAATTCCCAGGGGAGTTTATGGAGGAGGTGGCTTCCTTCTACTCTGTTATCAAGAAAGCTGCAGAATTTTTGGACCTTTCATTGCCAGCTGCTGAGGTTAAAACTAACATTTTGACTGATGTCTTACATCCTCCTTCTACTTCAGCAGAGCCCTTGCTCCCATTCAATGATGCTCTTACGGAGCCTATCTTAGAGATCTGGAGGAAGCCTGTTACATCACCAGCTGTGTCCAGAACTGTTGCAAGAAGATACAGGGTTGCTCCGGTAGATCCGGGATATTTGCCACAGCACCCGACTCAGGAGAGCTTGGTGGTCCAGGCTTCTTTTTCTGCTAGTTCTGCACCAGGTTCCTTCTCTGTTACTCCATCGGCCAGGGAGTCCAAGAAGATGGAGCAGATGGCTATGAAGACTTTTTAATCCTGCAGTATGGCCCTGAAGTCAGTTAATGCTACCTGGTGTTGGGTAGATATGTGCATGCCCTGATGGACACAGCTAAAGTTGTAGTGCCTAACTTGCCTCAGGATATGCAGGGGCAGTTCCATGACCTCCTGTCTGATACCCAAGCTGCGGCTAAACAGATCATCCAGTCTGGTCTAGATACAACAGACTCAGTGGCCAGGGCGATGGGTACTTCAGTTGCCACTAGGAGACATGCATGGCTGAGGTCTTCTGGATTTTCAACGGATGTCCTGGCAACTTTAACAGACCTTGCTTTTGACCTAGAAAAGTTGTTTGGGGCCAAAGCGGACTCTGCCTTAGAACACCTTAAAGATAGTAGGGTATCGGTGAAGTCTTTGGGACTGCAGGCTTCCGCATCTACTCCTTTCAGGTCCTTTCGGAGGTTTAGGGGGTTTGGCCGTGGAGCTGCTTATCGTGGGAGGCCTCAATCCATGACTCAACAGTCTGACAACCTTTCATATAGGTCCTTTAGAGGACGGGGGAGGGTTAGAACACGAGGAGCCACCCAGCAGCACCCTGACACATCATCTTCCTCTGGGGGAGCACAATAAGGAAAGCAGCCCTAGTTTTCCATCCATTTTAAGTCATGCTTCTCCCGTAGGGGGAAGGTTACTTCATTTTCTCTTCCCAAAACGTATAGGGACAAGGAGGTTAACTGGTCCAGTGTACAGCCTCCTATATCATATCTAGTCATAGCAAAAAAAGGTACACTGTTACAACAAAGTTGACACCACTGGTGAGTTTAGTGCCCTAAGAAGCAAAGGCACTCAAGTTTCATCACTTGGCTTGCTCCAAGCCAGACTGGTGCTGAAATGTCTGACAGAATCCACAATGGGGTCATTAGACTAGATTACTGTGCAAACCAATACTACGAAAAGTGGAGAGAAATGTAAAATTTAAATTGACATAGCTCCCCTTAGGTCAATCCCTTTAATTAGAGTCCAAGGGAGATGATCAAGATTAAAAAGAAAAAAAACGAGTGTAGGGGAGTGATGATCCCTTTTCTCGTAAACAAGTGGTTGAGAAACACTATTTCTTGTGCCACTGTACCAGTCAACATGTTTTGCGCCTTACCTTGTCCATACAGATCTAATGGCACTTCTTCAGGACTGAAACAAGATCTTCTCCAACAAAAAAAGATGCAATGATCTATAATGAAGATAATGATATCGCAGTCGCTACTCACTCAGTTGCCCAATGAGTGTATTTTCAGATGGACCAACCTAGAGTGACAAAGGTCAAGAGCACAAACAAGAGAATGTAAATCAAAAAAATAAAATACAGCCCCCATTAGTCTACGCTATCTATACAACAGTGTTGATAAATAAACGATCTCTAGGACTCATGTGCAGAACTATTCTGGTAACCAAGAAACATTAAAAGTGTGCTTACCAATCAATACTGTGGCTCGGTCTTTTACTAATTCAGGTGGTTAGACAATTAGTCCTAATTGCTATAGAAAAAAATAATATGGAAAAAAAAACAATATCTTTCCACTCAGTACAATTATATCTTGTAGATATTCTTCCATTTACTTGGAAAATGACGCTTTCAATTTAATGTAAAGTGATGTCTGCGGAGAGTACACATTATCGCAATGTCAAGCACACTCCTGATAACGTATGGTGGATTGTTTTGGAAGTTGTCCAGTCAACGACTAGAGGGCTGTTTGGAGTTGAAAAGCGTTGGGTCTTTAGATTAGGCACACATATTCATGGTCTCAAGGATGATATACCTTGGCTAAATATTGCAGGAGGTGTAAGATGACTGGATCTGAGGATTTTGAATTGGTTCCTCAAACAGGAGAAATTCAAGATTCTGACTCTAGCGCAGGTTCTTTTGGCATTGAACAAAGAGGATTGGATGGTATCGGTAGACTTGCAGGATGCTTACTTTGATAGCCCCATTCTCAAGTCACACAGAAAGTGTAGGAAGTTGGCTCTGTATATACTATCTCAAAGTGAGAGCTAGTGTGCACAGAGTCCAGGGGCTCCCTTTAGAGGTTGATAGTGGTAAAATTAGATGATACCAATGCTCTATTTTGTGCTATTGTGCGGTCGTGCAGTAGGCTTATCGGAGGTTAGTGTTAAGCATTTGTTGTACACACACAGGCAATAAATGAGGAACACACACTCAAAGACTTCACTCCAGGCCAATAGGTTTTATATAGAAAAATACCTTTTCTTAATTTATTTTAGAACCACAAGATTCAAATTTTAGGTAAGTACATCAAATGCAAGGTACTTCACACAGGTAAGTATAGAACTTTGATTTAAAACAGTAGTACACACAGTTTTGGTTAAAATGGCAAATAGCTATTTTAAAAGTGGGCACAGTGCAAAAATCAAGAGTTCCTGGGGAGGTAAGTTTTGGTTAGTTTTTCAGGTAAGTAAAGCACTTAGAGTCAGTCTCCTGGGCATAGGCAGCCCACCGTGGGTTCAAGGCAACCCCAAAGCCACAGCACCACCAACACAGGGTCGGTCAGGTGCAGACGTCAAATGAGGGCCCAAAACACATAGGCGCCTATGGAGAACAAGTTGCTCCGGTCCTTGTCTGCTAACAGGTAAGTACCTGTATCTTCGGGGAGTAGACATGGGGGGGTTTGTAGAGCACTGGGGGGGGAGGGATACACACACAAGCACACAAAACACACCCTCAGCGGCACAGGGGCGCAGCAGGGTGGAGTGTGCAAAGCAGGCATCAGGTTTGCTATTGAAAACAATGGAGGGACCCGGGGGTCGCTCAGGCGATGCAGGTAGGGCATAGGGGGGCTTCTCGGGCCAGCCACCAACTGGTGGTCACTCCTGCACTGGTAGGTAGTTCCTCTTGGTCCTGGGGGCTGCGGGTGCAGTGCTTGGTCCAGGTGTCTGGTGTCTTTGTTACCAGGCAGTCGCGGTCAGGTGAGCCTCTGGATCCTCTATGCAGGCGTCGCTGTGGGGGTGCAGGGGGGTCGGCTCAGGGTGTCCACATCGTTGGAGTCGCCTGGGAGTCCTCTCTGCAGTGTTGGTTGTCCTGGACTCGAGCCGGAGGCGTCTGGTGCAGAGTGTGAAGACTTACACTTCCGACGTTAAGTGAAAGTCTCTTTAAAGTTGCTTCTTTGTTGCAAGTTTGTTGCTGTTTCTGAACAGTGCTGCTGTTCTCAGGAGGTTCTTGGTCCTTTGGGTGCAGGGCAGACCTCTGAGTATTCAGAGGTCGCTGGTCCCGCGGGAAGCGTCAATGTGCAGGTTCTTCGAGTGTGGAGACAGGCCGGTTGGGCTGGGGCCAAGTCAGTTGGTGTCTCCGTCTTCTCTGCAGGGCTTTCAGGTCAGCAGTCCTTCTTCTTGTTGTAGGTTGCAGGAATTTGATTTCCTGGGTTCAAGGTCACCCCTAAATATTAAATTTAGAGGTGTGTTTAGGTTTGGGGGACAGTAGCCAATGGCTACTGCCCTTGAGGGTGGCTACACCCACCTTGGGGAGGGGGGCACATCCCTAATCCTATTGGAAGGAGTCCTCCAAAACAAGATGGAGGATTTCCTAAGGCAGGGGTTACCTCAGCTCAGGGCACCTTAGGAGCTGTCCTGACTGGAGGATGATGACTCCTTGTTTTTCTCATTATCTCCTCTGGACTTGCTGCCAAAGGTGGGGGCTGGGTCCGAGGGGGGTGGGCATCTCCACTAGCTGGAGTGCCCTAGGGCATTGTAACACAAAGCCAGAGCCTTTGAGGCTCACTGCTAGGTGTTACAGTTCCTGCAGGGGGGAGGTGTGAAGCATCGCCACCCAGTACAGGCTTTGTTTCTGGCCCCAGAGAGCACAAAGGCTCTCACCCCAGGAGGTCAGAAACTCATCTCAGTGACAGGCTGCACAGACCAGTCAGTCCTGCACTGAAGGATTGGGTAAAATACAGGGGGCATCTCTAAGATGCCCTTTGTGTATTTTTTAATAAATCCAGCACTGGCATCAGTGTGGGTTTATTATTCTGAGAAGTTTGATACCAAACTTCCCAGTGTTCAGTGTAGCCATTATGGAGCTGTGGAGTCCGTGTATGACAAACTCCCAGACCATATACTTAACATGGCCACACTGCACTTACAATGTCTAAGAATAGACTTAGGCACTGTAGGGGCATATTGCTCATGCAGCTATGCCCTCACCGGTGGTATAGTGCACCCTGCCTTAGGCCTGTAAGGCCTGCTAGATGGGTGACTTACCTATGCCTCAGACAGTGTTTTGTGGGCATGGCACCCTGAGGGGAATGCCATGTCGACTTTGCCTTTTTCTCCCCACCAACACACACAATCTGCAATGGCAGTGTGTATGTTAGGTGAGGGGTCACTTAGGGTGGCACAACACATGCTGCAGCCCTTAGGGACCTTCCCTGGTCACAGGGCACTTGGTACTAATGGTACCTTTTACAAGGAACATATCTGTATGCCAGGGGTGTGACAATTGTGGGAACAATGGTACATTTGTAAGTGAAAGAACACTGGTGCTGGGGCCTGGTTAGCATCAATATCAGGCACAAAGTGTTGGGGGGGGGGGGGTGTAACTGCAACAAGGAACCATTTTCCTACAGGAAGTATATCGGGTTTGTGGTGGGGTCGCAACACTACCAGTTTGTGGTCCTTCCTTTTGGTCTTACTTCCGCACCTGAAGTCTTTATGAAGGTGATGGCGGTGGTTGCAGCGGATCTCAGAAGGAAGTGAGTATCAGTATTCCCTTACCTTGACGACTGGCTGATCAAAGCCATGTCTTCTGAGCTTGTGCTGCATCACCTCCAAATGACAACGCAGTCTGGGTTTTACGGTAAACATGGCCCTGGTCTCACCTGGAGCCCTCTCAATGCCTCCTGTTCATAGGGGCAGTACTGGACACAACATTGAATCGGGCATATCCTCCGCCTCAGCGGATCCAGGACATTCAAGCGTTGATTACAATGTTTCAAAAAGGAGCTGTTGTTCCAGTCCTTAAGGTCCTTCGTCTGCTCGGTCTGTTTGCTTCTTGCATTCTGTTGGTCACTCATGCACGTTGGCCAATGAGGGCTCTCCAATGGTGCCTCCGCAAGCAGTTGTTTCAACACAAAGGGGATCTCGAAGAGTCAATAACGATCTCCAGAGACGCTGCAGTGGATCTATGATGGTGGGCTGTGGATGGCAACCTTTCCCAAGGAAGGCAGTTTGCTCTACCACCTCCAGTGGCCACGATCATTAAGGATGCTTCCACTCTAGGGTGAGGTGCTCATCTGGGGGACCTGGAGATCAAACGTTTTTGGTCTCCAGTGGAACAGACTTTTCACATCAGTCTGTTAGAATTGTGGACGAGATGTCTGGCTCTCAAGGCCTTCCGCCTGTCCCTTCGTGGTCAGTCAGTTCAGGTCTTGACGGACAACACTACTGCGATGTGGTACATCAACAAGCAGGGAGGAGTAGGGTTGTACCTTCTCTGCAGAGAGGCTCTGCGGCTCTGGTCCTGGGGACAGGAACATCGGATTTGCTTAGTGGCAAACCATCTGGCAGGGGTTCTCAACGTTCGTTCGGACAGTCTCAGTCGGCGTTTCTTGGCCGATCACGAGTTGCATCTCCATCCAGACCTAGTCCTTCACATCTTCTGGATGTGGGGTTTTCCACAGATAGACCTGTTTGCCACTCAGGAGAACGCGCACTGCCTGTCATTCTGCAGCCTCCTGTATCTGGTGCAAGGGGCATTGGGGGACGCGTTTCAGATGTCTTGGTGCGACCAGTTACTTTACGTGTTTCCCCCCATACCCTTCATTCTTCAGGTTCTGAGGAAGTTTCGCCAAGATCGGGCTCAAGTTATTTTAATAGCTCTGGATTGGCCAAGAAGGGTGTGGTACTCAGACCTTCTCCAACTCTCACAGTGCCCTCTGCTCTGTCTCCCTCACAAGGCAGTCCTCCTCTTGCAGTCACAGGGGCAGATTCTACACCCTCACCTCCAGAGCCTGCACCTACATGCCTGGAGATTGAACGGGGCAATCTGAGTTCTTTTTCTCTCCTGGCAGAAGTGGTGGATCTTATTTTATTGGCCAGGTGACACTTCACTAAGACTGTTTATGCCGGCAGATGGGAGAAATTTGTGTCTTGGTGTTGAGAGAAACAAATTGATCCCTTGAAAGCCCATTTGTCTGATGTTCTGTTGTTTGCCTTTACTTTAGTACGGAAGGGTTGTGCAGTTGCGACTGTTAAGGGGTTATTTGTCAGTGCTGTCAGCCTTTTCTTGCCTTCCGGATCAACCTTCCTTGTTCAATTCACCTATAGTGTTAGGTTCTTGAAAGGCCTATCTAATCAATTTCCTCCCACTCTGTTTCTCATGCCTCAGTGGGATTTAAATCTGGTTTTGACTTTTTTAATATGTTCACCATTTGAACCTATGCATTCTTGTTCTTGAAGGTTGCTAGTCTTAAAGACAGTTTTCCTTGTTGCTATTACATCCGAAAGGCATGTTCGTGAGCTTCAGGCTCTTAGTGTCAAAACTCCCTATGCTGACAGAGTGGTGCTGGGAAGCAGGGTGGCTTTCATTCCTAAGGTTGTCAGTCCCTTCCATATGGGGCAGTCTATTACTCTTTCATCCTTCTAGCCTCCTCCTCACCCTTCAAAGAGAAAGAAAGACTCCACCACTTAGGCCAGAGAAGGGCTCTCAGTTTCTATGCTGATAGAACAAAGGACTTTCGTTTGGATGACCAACTCTTCGTTGGATATGTGGGCAAGATTAAAGGCAGAGCTGTCCATAAAATAACCATATCCAGGTGGGTCATGCTTTGCATTAATATCTGTTATCATTAGCAAAGAAGGTTCCTCCTGAGAGTATTAGAGCTCATTCTACCAGGGCTAAGTCTGCCACTTCAGCTTTGGCTAGAGGTGTTCCTGTAGTAGATATTTGCAAAGCAGCAACTTTGGCTTTCCTCCATACTTTTGCGAAGCATTATTGTTTGGATTCGGAAGTCAGGAGGGATGCTCAGTTTGCACGTTCTGTGTTGCAGGATTTCTTGGTGTGACTAGTCAGGCACCCAACTCCGAATGCGGTACTACTTTGGGACTCTATTCATAAGGTGAGGAATAAACAGGTAGTTGTATCCATCAGAAGAACAAGTTACTTACCTTTGGTAACGTTTTTTCTGGTGGATACACTAGCTCCCTGTGGATTCCTCACAGTCCCACCCGCTTCCCCGTTGCCTGTCTGGTCATACCAAGGCTTATTTGCTATACATGTATATATGTTTTGATTAATTTTTATATAAATAAATGTTGTACTTATATTACATCAGTATGGTTATATGTATGTATATATGTGCTATCGTGATGTCGGTTTTCACCTGTTTGCCTCAAAGGCACGTAAAAAGGGGTGAAACTGACGTCTGCACGCCGGCGAGGACCTCTTATTGCCACGGTGACGTCAGATGGAGTTGCTTGTGGAGCCATGCAATTGTGACGTTCTCATCGACATGGAGAGCTGTGAAGAACATTTTCCATTGAATGCTGGACATTGGGAGAATTCATAGGGTGAGGAATCCATAGGTAGCTACTGTATCCACCAGAAAAAGCGTTACCAAAGGTAAGTAGCTTGTTCTTTCACACCCTCTTCCTGTGGGTCAGCTGTGGTTTGTTTTAATATAGACCCCATTAAGTTAATGGGGTGTCACTCTCCAGGCAATGCTCTGCTCTCCATATTGAGGCAATCGGCACTTGGCATGCGATCCCCTGACAGCAATGAAACTGACAGGATTGCGTTCTGCAGGCCGTGTAACTGACAGTGAAAAATGCCACCTAGTCAGAAGCCACGGAGGAGCGTGAGTGCGTTCCTGTGGCCCACAGAATAATAGAACACACACTGAATTAGCCAAGTAAAATAGAATTATACTCCAAAAACTCAAACATGCAATGCATTATTTAAGGGAGGTAATAAATGTGACGTATCTAGGCTGCGAGCAGCAAAGAAACAGGAAATCAATACATGAAGGAAGGACTACATGGACGTTGGCCTAACCTGGTTGGATATTGTTAAGGACTACTGTTACTTGATTGGCTGTTCTGTGCTGTACCTAGATACTCTTGGAACTAGTAGTTTTTTCTTTTTGCTTTTGATATTCATATGTTTCAAAGGGCTGCTGTAAATAAAAGTGAATAAAGAAAAGCATAATTTCCGCCTCCTTCCTGACTTAGGATACTGGTACATAGAGGCAGTTGAAGGACCAGAGGGCGGGCCACAGATCTTTTTGCAGAGGAGCTTTTTTTTCGTAAACACTGTTTTATTCCACAAGATTGAGATTTTAGGTGAACTGGAGCCTTGTCACTTCTTTCTTTCCCCTCAATCCCTCCTCCATTTGGGGGAGGGGGGGGGCGGCAAGTGCAACAACAAAATATAAAGAGACTTCTAAGTTTACATGATGCTTTTGCTCATGCAGTGAGTTATAGCTGTATTTCATATTGCTTAAATGAAGAAGTATCTCTCTGCTTTGATAATAAACTCATTTAAACAGAATAAGGCATACAAAGAACCATTACATTTTTCTAATAAAGAAAACAATATGTGAAGAAGAGGTCTTTGTATTGTTTTGGTTCTATTTAGATAGCACTATTCTACCCCTCTTGATGTCCAAAGGTGTCATTCAAACTGCAAATATGCTGAAAGTGTTCATGTGAAAAAATAACTAAAATCAAATGTGGGTAGTTTAGTAATTTGAATATATGTTTTCCAAGCTATTACTAGGGCAATAAATGGGAACAGTGCAACACCAGCTTCTACTAATTGTACAGCTATATTATCGACTAATACGGGAAATTCATCAGGACAAATGAAGACTCCAACATCAGGAGGAGGCAGCCGTGAATGTAGCCAAGAGCTGAACAAAGCACAGCTTCTGGATAACAGAACCAACAAATTGAAACTGAAGGTAAATATATGAGCCAAGAATTAACTGTATGTTTGATGTTTAGTGTGACATTAGAAGAACTAAAGGGTACCTTAAGCTGCCTGAAAAGAGTTTACAGATCTCCGTTTGTGCTCTTGGAAATCTTCTCATAGCTTAGGTTGCGTTCACATCTGAGGCTTTGTTCTGCTTCTTTGAATCTTCATTGATAGTCAAAAACAGTAAACATGTGAGTAGACCCTACACTTTCCTTTTCTACAATTTCAGAACCAGTTTGGCACTTGTAAATTCAAATAACAAATAATAACTGATGACTATTAAAAGCAAAATGTTTGACCTCCGATTTTATCTTCTGGGTTTTAAGCACATAGTATAAACCTTCCAACAGTGGTGCATTGTAATGCCACTGAAGAGGAAAAAAACCCAATGGATGACATATGGAGAATGGGGGTGAAACATTAAAGCCCATACTTCTCACTGGGAGGATGACAAAGCTGACACATCATTATCTCAGGGAAATTGTGAGCTTGTGGCCCACAAATGTCTTTTCTTCATTAGGTGTTCAACGTTTCTTCAAGAGCGGTGGGCTCATGTTCTGAGGTGCAAGACATTTTATGATACCAGCACTTTCTTACCAAGTGGGGAACATGATGTGACATTTTCCAACCCCCAATCCGAGTTCTTATTTAGGTCTTGAATGGCTTCCAAGGCTTTTCAAATTTGAGCATGTTAACTGGTAGTAATGCAGTTATTTTCTCCACTACGTAAATACCCCAGCCCTTTGTCCACAGAAGCGCAGTGGAGGTGAAGCTTTCTGCTTCCAAAAGTAGTCACTGTCGTGGTATTTATTACAGATGAAAGCTATTGCTGCTCTTTGCCAAATAGCCTCTCTCTCTTTCTTATCTATGTTCCTTGAAAGTCCCATTTCATCATATAATTGTCATACTGTGTTTGTGCCTGTATCTCAAGCTTGATATAAGCTGGAAATGCCATTTCGGTTGGAGCCATTCATTTGCATGTACCTTGAGTTTGTTTTAGTTTAAATCTATCTCTTCTGTGTATTTGGTATGAGGTTTCACTCTCCTTTCTAGTTTTTAGGGTTCTGCTATTCAAAAATTCATGGACTCTGCATGGACCCAAAGCTTCAGGATTGAAAATGGGCGTATCAGTGGAAAATCGGGATTCTGTGTCAGAAGTTTAGGGGAAATGGGATGGATGTTAACTTTTCGAAGGTGTGCATCCTTATTTGGTCCATGATGTGGACGTAACTAAAGAAAATGTTGTAATGGGGTAGGAGAAAGTGCTTCTTTGATTGTTAGCAAAGGCTTTTCCTTAAGTGCTTTTAACCCATTATATGGCAAATGGGATCTGAGCAGCCCTTATCTTTCTGGAAGCATCATCCTTTCGCCTGTCCCTTTAAAACAGTGGCCTTGCAATTCTAGAAGATTTGCCCTCCCATATGAAGGTGAAAAGATGAGAGTATATTTCCTTTAGGTTTTGGTGTGTGAATGGCAACATGAGCGTTTGTCCCACATACAATAAACAGGGTAGACTGTTTATTTTAGTGCTGATAATTAGACTAATCCGCAGGGATGTGGAATTCCTATGGTTCGACTCCTGGGACATATTGTTTGGGGGTCAAGGGCAACAAGTTTTTCATGTCTGTTTTGTCCTTGGGACAAGTAGGTCCAGCCCCCTGCAGCACAAACCCTATGGATCTCCCCTTATAGGGTAGGTAATCTTTGTGTCCTTTTGTTAATGCTGTTTGAAGTTGTATTTATGGTTCATTAATGCACAGCCTTTATGCTTAGGTTGAGCAATCTAAATAAATGTTGAGTGGTCCTACTGCACTACTGACAGTGGTTTAGTAAAACACAAATGTATGTACACATGTTTGAAAAGTTTAACAATATGAGGCTACGTTTACTACACCCCGAATGCTCTCTGAGTAGATGCAAATGTTTGCGGAAGCTCGTAAGCAAGATTGATGATTCTTTGCTTTGAAAATAAAATGTTCAGAAAGGAATGCAAGTAGGACCAAAAACGTTTGCTAAATTACTGTGAAATGTAGGTACTATTTCTTTAAAGCATCATTTAGTAAACTGTTGATGCATTCTATTATTTCCCAGATATATTCATAATGGAAAAATTGGTGTAATGATTTTCAACAAAATTATGGAAAACATGAAAATAAACGCGCACTGGCAAAACCAGCTGATCCGACATTAGTGGTCAGTTTTTTTGTTTTGCCAATGTGTGTTTTGTTTTGACATGGCTTTTGTGAGACTTTACTGTTGTGGGAACTGTGAGGCCCTCATCATTGTAACAAACATTGGCAAAAAGCAAGATAAAAAATGTTGGTCTCAAAATTGCCACAGTAGTTCCTGGCACTGAACAAAACTACATTGGTTTCCACTCTGCTCCTTGTGGAAGAGCAGAATGTGGTCACTCACAGTAAAGCCAGCCAGGAGATGGACAGAGGGAAAAATAGAATTTTAATAAAAAACTAAATGTCTTGGTTAACGCCAGACCTAATTGGGGGCCCAATTCCTAAAGAAAGTCACAAAAGTGCACCCATGGTGTATGTCTTTACGTTAGTGGCTTTCATGAATTCGCAATAATTTACATAAGTAGACCAGGAAATCGTAATCCTGAAACAAATTAGCGAACAGTATTTTAGCACAAGCAAATATGGATGTGTAGATTTGCTCATGCAATAATGTGTTAATCATTACAAGTTCACTTTCCCTTCAGCCACTTTTTTCCCCAACCCTGGAAGAACCTTTACTTCTGTACTTGTCAGAAGTAATTTTCCAACCTTTCTTGATATGGGAAAAGATTAGAGAAGCGCTGGTGAAAATCTTTAAACCATGCAATCTGATAGAGACTTCTATTTGCAGATTCCTTACCTTTGAATTTCCCCATGCGTCAGACTGGATCCAGAGATTTTTTCTTTGAGCAGTACCCCGACGTGCTGTTAGGTGGCATTAGTCGACTCCGCAGGTGTTGTTGGCGTTGTGGTCGCTGCGATGACGTTGCAGTCGTATATAGGCGCAACCCCGGCACGCTGACGCCAGTTCTTTTCTTTCTGCACCAGCCTACGCACAGATCCAGAGAAGAGCTTCCCCAGTCATTTTTTGATTAACTGCAACATTTTGTCTAATTCGTTTCTGATGAGTTTTGATACGTCAAGGGATGTCCCGTAAGACTGGATTCAAGCCCTGCGACTCCTGTCACCGCATGATGTTGGTGACGGGTCAGCACCTCGTGTGCCTCTGGTGTTTGGAGCGCAACCACAACCCAATGTTGTGCTCAGAGTGTCACGCAATGAACCCGAAAGCTTAGAGGGAGCGGTCCCTAAAGCTCATGGTGGTCCGAAACTCGAGGAGACCAGTCACAGAGTCATCACCATTCTTCTTCGTCCATGTCATCTGGACATTCGGGTAAGAAGGCGGCGGCGAAACGTTCTTCGACTTCACCCCGTCGCTCGCACGACGCGATGCGGGAAGAGTGTCGTCGCTCTAGGCCTCTGTGTTCGGAGCCTCAATCTGGGTCTGCTCCGCACCTCACTGAATTTCTGGGATCCGGGGCTACCCCTGCCCAACTAAAGGAGTTCTATGAGGCCATGTGCCTCATATTTGGGCAGCCTGACCCATCCTCGGCTTTGCGCCCACTGGAGTCAGTGAAGGCCCACTCGGGTTCAAAGTCAGCAACTTCAGTCCTGACTCCAGAAGGTACCTCTGGATCCGCCCTGATGCTGGTCGTTCCAACGCAACCTTCCCCGGCACTGTGTCAGACGTCAACGCATTGGGCCCACAATCAGCGTCCTGCTTATACTCATTCCCGACAACCCGGAGCCGAAATGACATTGCTCGTCGCAGATACCGTTTTCCATGGACTCTGCTGTGCCCAGGGTTGATCCTGAACCTTATTACTATGGCTATGGATATGGGGATAGTGTAGAGGGGTCGCTGGACCCTTTAAAAGACCAGCTTGAACCTGAACCGGACTGGGTGCTGGATTTGGGTGATGCCAGTGGGTTGGACACCACGCCTGACACTGGCATGTTCTCTCCCTGTACCGTGGCTATGGAGGAGCGTCTTATTCTATGGTGGTGAGAAGGGCAGCTGTGGTTTTGAACCTCAAACTTCCTTCTGTGGAGGTCAGGCCTAAGCTCCTGACAGAAGTGCTTCAGCCTGCGGCCTCCAACTCTGAATCCCTTCTTCCCTTCAACGAAGCATTTACAGACGTCCTACTGGGGACCTGGTCCAAACCCAGCACAAGGGCTCCAATAAATTGTACGATTGTCCGCTGCCATCAGTCTGTGCAGAATGACCCAAATTTCCTCACCCGACACCCTACGTCTAAGAGCCTTAGGCTTCTTCATCCTCTGGTGCATTCACTACCACTCCCCTTGACAGGGAATCAAAAAGACTGGACAACTTAGGGAGGAAGATGTTTTCTTCTGCGAGTCTAGTGCTGTGGTCCTGTGAACACTGCATGCCTTTTGGTCTGCTATTCCCATACTCTCTGGGATATGGTTGCGCAGGTGCTGCCCCAAGTTTCGGAAGAGGCCCGGAATGTTCCCTCCCAAGCTAGGACAGATGGGAGAGACACAGCCAAGTTCATGATCCGTTGTGGACTGGATACGACCAACTCACTAGGCAGATTGGTTGCATCTACAGTGGCACTGAGACACCACGCCTGGTTGAGGACGTCTGGCTTTTCAGGGGATGTCCAGCAATCCTTGATGGACTTGCCTTTTGATGGCACTTGTCTCTTCATAGATAAGGCGGACTCAGCGCACAGGCGCTGTAAGGATTCCCGGGCTACGGCTCGGTCCCTTGGCCTCGCAGCCGCTCCTCGCCCCCTCAGTCCACCTCTTGATCCTTTCGTGGCTATGGAAGAGGCAAACAACCGCGTCCGAGCCACAGACCCACGCATGCTGCACAGCCCCTGTGCAGACGCGTTTTCCACCAACCTCGTGGATCAGGGAGTCAGTTGGGCCGCCCAGTCCACCCTGTTCCCTACTTTGCCTCCGAACCTTCCTAGTCCGTTGGGACATTCGGGACCAGTTTGCGGCAGAATTCGCCATCATCTGCCTCACTGGAAATCCATTGCAACAGACAGTTGGGTGTTACAGATCGTCCGAAGGGGCTGCTCCCTCACCTTCGAGACTTCTCCTCCAGCCATGCCACCATCATTCGATCGCCTGCCAGAGGATCATTTGGCACTTCTCTGTAAGGAAGTCAAGGCTCTCCTGGCCAAGGGAGCCATAGAGAGGGTCCCTGTGCCAGGAGTAGGTCGTGCTGCTATCCACTACTTTCTGGTGCCCAAAAAGGACAAGGGTCTTTGCCCTATCCTAGACCTCCGGTCCCTCAATCGCTTCCTCAGGAATGAGAAGTTCAAGATGTTATTTCCATATTCCTGTCCTGCTGGCCCACAGACATTACCTACGATTCATGGTAGGTCATGAGCACTTTCCCTTCACTGTGCTCCCCTTTGGCCTTACCAGTGCCCCTTTAGTGTTCACGAAAGTGATGGTAGTGGTTGCAGCTCATCTGCGCAGGTTAGGGGTCTCAGTCTTCCAATACCTCGACGACTAGCTGTTGAAGGCTGACAAATCTTAGAATGTTGTCTCCCACCTCCAGACTAAGGCGAACCTCCTTCATTTACTGGGGTTGACTATCGACGTGCTGAAGTCACACCTCACTCCCTCTCAGAGCTGTTCTGGACACAGTGCAGTTTCGGGCTTATCCTCCCGAAAAGCAAGTCCAGGATGTTCGGGCTATACCGATGTTTCCGCCTCTATCCTGGATTTCGATAAGAATGACTCTGAGGTTGCTGGGTCTCATGGCCTCCTGCATCCTGCTGGTCCAACATGCAAGATGACATATGCGGGTTCCGCAGTTGGACCTGAAGTTCCAGTGGGTGCAGCATTAGGGGAATCTCTTCGATATGGTTCAGATCTCAGAGGGAACTGCAAAAGACCTGCAGTGGTGGTTGTCGAATCCAGATTGGGTCAAGGGCAGATCCCTCTCCCTTCCCCAACCAGATCTCACAGTAGTGACAGATGCATAACTCCTGGGATGGGGCAGCCACATGGGAGAGGCGGAGATCAGAGGCCTTTGGTTTCCGGAGTAGTCTGGGGGATCCGATTTGCTTTGAAAGCATTCCTTCCCTCTCTCAAAGTGAAAGTAGTGTAGGTGTTCACCGACACCACCTCCATGTGGTATTTCAACAAACAGGGCGGAGTGGGGTCGTGGACTCTTTTTCAAGAGGCTCTTCGCTTCTGGACATGGCTGGAACGCCAGGGCATTTCCCTGGTGGTTCAACATCTGGCGGGCTCTCTATCTTGGTGGCTCCGGACTGGGCACGAAGAGTCCAGTATCACGAGCTCTTGAGCATGGCCATCAATCCTCTGGTCAGACTGCCCATTCGGTAGCATCTTCTGTCGCAGCAACAAGGGACGGTTATCCACCCGAACCTGTCCACTCTCCGCCTCCTTGCATGGAGATTGAGTGGCGACAGTTGACAGCTTTTGACCTTCCACCCAAAGCCTGTAATGTCATCTTGGCAGCCAGGCGTCCTTCCACCAAAATGGTATATATATATATTCCCCCTAAGGTGGCGACGGACGCAACTGATTGAATTTCCCCATTAGGCTGTTATAGCAGTTAAACGGATTGACCACCATCTCACTAATACTTAGTACATTGTTATAAGTGAAAATGAACCACAACTATGCCTTGAGAAATCCCTGGCGAACTCACCCCATAGGGCGAAACACGTGTTGGCTGAGTACCTACTATGTTCTACGCCTCATCTACTTGTTGCACAATATGAAGCTATTCCTTATCGTCTAATAAACTTCAAGTTTGATTACATATCTCAGAGTACTTTTGCAATTCCTTAAGGAACATCATTGGATATTTGGCATTTGAATGCTTATAAATCTTCGATACACAAGTGAGAACTTAACATTTCTCAGTAAGTTCACCAAAATGGTATACACCTGTAGTTGGAAGAACTTTGTTGCATAGTGCATCAACAAATCTGTTGATCCCCTCTCTGCACCTCTCTCAGAGGTTCTCCTGTTTATTCTCTCTTGCCCAGCAGTGCTCTGTTCTGGGAACCCTCAAGGGTTATTTGTCTGCCATCTCTGCCTTCTTAAGGCTACCAGACCAACCTTCTCTTTTCAAATCTTACATTGTTGGGAGGTTTCTTAAAGGCCTCACTCAGATGTTCCCTCCTGTTCCATTCATCATGCCCCAATGGGATTTAAGCTTGGTCCTCACATACCTCATGTGTGCCCCTTTCAGCCACTCCTCAATTGTCCTTTATAGCTCTTAACACCTAAAACAGCCTTCTTGGTTGCCATCACCTCTGCTCACAAAGTAAGAGAGCTTCACGCTCTTTCTTCAAAGCCACCATTCCTAGCAGTGCATCCTGACAAAGTGGTGCTTCGTACAAGGGCTTCCTTTCTTCCATAAGTGGTAACGCCTTTTCACGTAGGCCAATCTATCACCTGGCCTATTTTTTACACACACCCACATCCCTCACATGAGGACGAGAGACTCCACCGTCTGGATCCAAAAAGAGAATTGGATTTCTATCTAGATCGTACCAAAGAGTTCCGGGTGGACGATCAACTCTTTGTGGGATATTTAGGTGCAAGGAAAGGAAAGGCAGTGCAGAAGAGGACCATCTCACAATGGGTAGAACTCTGCATCAAGATGTGCTACGCTTTGGCAAAAAAGCAACCCCCTGAGGGTTTGCGTGCTCATTCTACCAGAGCAACTGCTGCTACCGCAGCGTTAGAACACAGAGTTTCAGCCCTTGGTGTCAGGCCGCAACGTGGGCATCCTTAAATACGTTCACCAAGCACTACTCCCTGGACAGTCGGGTCCGCATGGACAGCTATTTTAGCCATTGGGTCCTGCAGAATTTTTTGGTGTGATCTTAGTTCACAGCCCACCACTGGGATGGTATTGCTCAGGTATCTATTCAAAGGTAAGGAATCTGCAACTAGAAAGTCTCTATCAGAAGCACAAGTTACTTACCTTCGGTAACAATATATCCTGTAGAGACATATTTTAGTTGCAGATTCCTTACCGACCCGCACATCCTCCCCACACCGTGAACTGATTTCCAGGGACAGGTACTTCACTTTAAGGGCCCTAGTTTTGGCACATCATTCTCAGTGTTCTTCATGGCTCTGTGCTACTGGTGTGGAAAGTCGTGAAAAGAAACTGACTTCAGCCTATACACGACCGAAACGTCATCACGATAACCACGACGCCAATGACCCCCTGCAGAGTCACCTAGCGGCGCACAGTGTTGCTGTTTGAAGAAAAAATCTGTGGATCCAGTCTGACGCCTGGGGAAATTCAAAGGTAAGGAATCTGCAACTAGAATATGTCTTTACCAGATATATCATTACTGAAAGTAAGTACCTTGTACTTTTAGTCAGTTTGCACAGACTTGAAGGCATTCCTGCTTTGAGCTATTGCTTACTGCTTCCTCCATCCCCAGTATGTAGATATATGGAGAGGTGGCAAAAGAAGGAGTTTGCTATAGTAGGGCTTAAAATTGCTAGTATTCAGGCCCTGCTATAGTATTAGCCCTGGCATAATCAGAGAGGCTATTATCAGAGTTCTTACATAATGAGATTGCTGCCATAATTTGTTGCCACGCTATATGGCACCAAAGGGAAACGTTGTGTTCGATGGCATCTGTCGCTGTAGATACACATGGTATGCATTAGCTCGCCATCTGGTGTTGGGTCGGAGTGTTACAAGTTGTTTTTCTTCGAAGAAGTGTTTTCGAGTCACTGGACCGAGTGGCTCCTCCTTCTGTGCTCATTGCGCATGGGCGTCGACTCCATCTTCGATTGTTTTCTTTCCGCCATCGGGTTCGGACGTGTTCCTGTCGCTCCGAGTTTCGGAACGGAAAGATAGCTGAAAACGGAAGATTTTCGACGGTATCGTTGCGATCCGGTTCGAGATAAACACATACGACAACGCATTGAACATCGAAGCGCTTCGGTGCCCTTCGGGGTAGATTTCGGCACACCGTCGGGGCCTAGTCGGCCCGACCGCGTGGAGAACAACGCCGATGGAACGGACCCCGTTTCGATTCTGCCCTGAATGCCACAACAAATATCCTTATACGGACCAACACTCGGTCTGTAACCTGTGCCTGTCACCCGAGCACAGCGAAGAATCCTGTGAGGCCTGTCGGGCGTTCCGGTCCCGAAAAACTCTGCGCGACCGTCGAGCGAGAAGACTGCAGATGGCGTCCACGCCAAAAGAGCATCGACAGTTCGAGACAGAAGAGGAACAGGAGGAATCCTTTTCCATCCAGGATTCAGACTCCGACGAACTCGACCATCCAAAAACAGTGAGTAAGACGTCGAGATCAGAAATTAAAAAAGGCAAAAAGGCCCAGGGGACGCCACTGCCAACCGGCCATGGCTCAACCCAAATTCACGGTGACCAACAATCGGCACCGAAAAAGGCCCATTCAGTGTCGAGATCGTCCGACTCCGGTCGAGACACCGGCACGCAGCCTCCTCGGGACCGAGAGAGTGCTAAAGAGAAGCATCGACACCGAGAGTTCGGTGTCGACACGGATCGACGCCGAGACAGTGGCGCCGAAGATCATAGAGGCCAAGATTTTTCGGCACAAAAGAAGAGGAAGGTTACCTCGGAGCCGAAAAAACAAACAACAGGGTTTTCGGAGCCGAAAAAAGCACCAACAGACCCAGTTTCAGGCTCCTATACTGAAGAACTTTCTATGTCTTCACAAATGAAAAGACACAGATTCGAACAGGAACTGCAATCCACTGAAGTGGATCACACGCAGAAGCGTATCTTTATTCAGCAGGGGACAGGGAAGATCAGTACCCTTCCACCTGTCAAAAGAAAGAGAACACTTCAGTTTGTAGCACGAGAGGCTCCTCAGCAACAAACAGCAAAGACGGTAACACCTCCTCCCTCGCCTCCACCTGTAACTCCGGCTTCACCAACTTACACCCCGTCACATTCGCCAGCTCACACCGCCATGAGCCACGATGACCAAGATCAAGACGCGTGGGACTTGTACGATGCACCAGTGTCTGATAACAGCCCAGACACATACCCAACTAGGCCATCACCACCTGAGGACAGCACAGCCTATTCACAAGTGGTGGCTAGAGCAGCTCAGTTCCATAATGTGGAACTACACTCTGAACAAGTAGAGGATGACTTTTTATTTAACACCCTCTCCTCCACCCACAGCTCCTACCAGAGCCTGCCTATGCTCCCAGGCATGCTTCGCCATGCAAAGGAGATCTTCAAAGAGCCAGTCAAAAGCAGGGCAGTAACGCCTAGAGTGGACAAAAAATATATAAGGCGCCTCCTACGGACCCTGTATTCATCACCTCTCAGCTGCCACCAGATTCTGTGGTGGTAGGGGCTGCCAGAAAACGGGCAAATTCACACACTTCTGGGGATGCACCTCCCCCAGATAAAGAAAGCAGAAAGTTTGATGCAGCCGGGAAGAGAGTCGCTGTCCAGGCAGCAAACCAGTGGCGCATCGCAAACTCACAAGCGCTGCTAGCGCGATACGACAGAGCCCACTGGGATGAGATGCAGCATCTCATTGAACATCTCCCAAAAGATCTACAAAAAAGAGCAAAACAGGTTGTTGAAGAAGGTCAAAACATTTCCAACAATCAAATACGCTCCTCTATGGATGCAGCAGACACAGCCGCAAGGACCATTAATACGTCGGTTACCATCCGTAGGCACGCATGGCTCAGAACGTCTGGATTCAAGCCAGAAATTCAGCAGGCAGTACTTAACATGCCAGTAAACGAAAAAATGCTGTTCGGTCCGGAGGTCGACACAGCCATAGAAAAGCTCAAAAAGGACACTGCCAAGGCCATGGGCGCACTCTACTCCCCGCAGAGCAGAGGATCTTATACCACCTTCCGCAAAACACCTTTTAGAGGAGGGTTTCGGGGTCAGGCCACACAAGCCAGTACCTCACAGTCCGCACCGTCCACCTACCAGGGACAGTACAGGGGAGGCTTTCGGGGCCAGTATAGGGGAGGGCAATTCCCTAGGAATAGAGGAAGATTTCAAAGCCCCAAAACCACTACCAACAAGCAGTGACTCACACGTCACTCACCCCCCCCCACACAACACCAGTGGGGGGAAGGATAGGTCAATGTTACGAAGCATGGGAGGAAATAACTACAGACACATGGGTCCTAGCAATTATCCAACATGGTTATTGCATAGAATTCCTGCAATTCCCTCCAGACATACCACCAAAATCACAAAATTTATCAAAACACCATTCACAGCTTCTAGAGATAGAAGTTCAAGCATTACTGCAAAAAAATGCAATAGAATTAGTACCAAGCACATAAATAAACACAGGAGTTTATTCACTGTACTTCTTGATACCAAAAAAGGACAAAACACTGAGACCAATTCTGGACCTCAGAGTAGTAAACACATTCATCAAATCAGACCACTTTCACATGGTCACACTACAAGAAGTGTTACCATTGCTCAAAAAACACAACTACATGACAACCCTAGACCTCAAAGACGCATATTTCCATATACCAATACATCAATCACACAGAAAATATCTAAGGTTTGTATTCAAAGGAATACATTACCAATTCAAAGTATTGCCTTTCGGCTTAACAACCGCTCCAAGGGTATTCACAAAATGCCTAGCAGTAGTCGCTGCACACATCAGAAGGCAGCAAATACATGTATTCCCGTATCTAGACGACTGGCTAATCAAAACCAGTTCGCTCACACAATGCTCAAACCACACAAATCAAGTTATACAAACCCTCTACAAACTAGGGTTCACCGTCAACTTTGCAAAATCCAACATTCAGCCAAGCAAAGTCCAGCAATATCTAGGGGCCATAATAGACACGACAAAAGGAGTAGCAACGCCAACTCCACAAAGAATTCACAATTTCAACAGAGTCATTCAACACATGTCTCCAAATCAAACAATACAAGCAAGAACAATACTACAGCTCCTAGGCATGATGTCCTCATGCATAGCCATTGTCCCAAACGCAAGACTGCACATGAGGCCCTTACAACAATGCCTAGCCTCACAGTGGTCTCAAGCACAGGGTCACCTTCTAGATCTGGTGTTAATAGACCGCCAAACTTACCTCTCGCTTCTATGGTGGAACAGTATAAATTTAAACAAAGGGCGGCCTTTCCAAGACCCAGTGCCACAGTACGTAATAACAACAGATGCTTCCATGACAGGGTGGGGAGCACATCTCAATCAACACACCATAAGAGGACAATGGAACATACATCAAACAAAACTGCATATAAATCATCTAGAATTATTAGCAGTTTTTCAAGCACTAAAAGCTTTCCAACCAATCATAACCCACAAATACATCCTTGTCAAAACAGACAACATGACAACGATGTATTATCTAAACAAACAAGGAGGAACACATTCAACGCAGTTAAGCTTATTAGCTCAAAACATATGGAAGTGGGCAATCCACCATCAAATTCGCCTCATAGCACAGTTTATTCCAGGGATCCAGAATCAACTGGCAGACAATCTCTCTCGAGATCACCAACAAGTCCACGAATGGGAAATCCACCCACAAATTCTGAACACCTACTTCACACTCTGGGGAACACCTCAGATAGACTTATTTGCAACAAAAGAGAACGCAAAATGCCAAAACTTCGCGTCCAGATACCCACACAAGCAATCCCAAGGCAATGCCCTATGGATGAACTGGTCAGGAATATTTGCTTACGCTTTTCCTCCTCTCCCTCTCCTCCCTTATCTAGTGAACAAATTGAGTCAAAACAAACTCAAACTCATTTTAATAGCACCAACGTGGGCAAGACAACCCTGGTACACAACACTGCTAGATCTTTCTGTAGTACCCCACATCAAACTGCCGAACAAACCAGATCTGTTAACGCAACACAACCAACAGATCAGACACCCAGATCCAGCATCGCTGAATCTAGCAATCTGGCTCCTGAAATCCTAGAATTCGGACACTTACAACTTAGCCAAGAGTGTATGGAGGTCATAAAGCAGGCCAGAAGGCCATCCACTAGACACTGCTACGCAAGTAAGTGGAAAAGATTTGTTTGTTACTGCCATCATAATCAGATACAACCACTAGACGCAACTCCAAAACATATAATAAATTACTTGCTCCATTTACAAAAAGCAAGGCTAGCCTTCTCTTCTATTAAAATACACCTTGCAGCAATATCTGCATACCTGCAGACTACCTATTCAACTTCCTTGTATAGGATACCAGTCATCAAAGCATTCATAGAAGGTCTTAAAAGAATTATACCACCAAGAACACCACCTGTTCCTTCATGGAACCTAAACGTGGTCCTAACAAGACTCATGGGCCCACCTTTCGAACCCATGCACTCTTGCGGAATACAATTCCTAACCTGGAAAGTTGCCTTTCTCATCGCCATTACATCTCTGAGAAGAGTAAGTGAAATTCAAGCGTTCACAACACAGGAACCTTTTATACAAATACATAAAAATAAGGTCGTCCTACGACCTAATCCAAACTTTTTACCAAAAGTTATTTCACCGTTCCATCTAAATCAAACGGTAGAACTACCTGTTTTTTTCCCACAGCCAGATTCTGTGGCTGAAAGAGCACTACATACATTAGATGTCAAAAGAGCATTAATGTACTACATTGACAGAACAAAGAACATCAGAAAGACTAAACAGCTATTTATTGCATTCCAAAAACCTCATGCAGGTAACCCAATATCAAAACAAGGTATAGCCAGATGGATTGTTAAATGCATCCAAATCTGCTACCTTAAAGCAAAAAGACAACTGCCCATTACTCCCAGGGCACATTCAACCAGGAAAAAAGGTGCTTCAATGGCCTTTTTAGGAAACATACCAATGCATGAAATATGTAAGGCAGCCACATGGTCTACGCCTCACACATTCACCAAACACTACTGTATAGATGTGCTATCCGCACAACAAGCCGCAGTAGGTCAAGCTGTATTAAGAACTCTATTTCAGACAACTTCTACTCCTACAGGCTAATCCACCGCTTATGGGGAAATAACTGCTTACTAGTCTATGCATACCATGTGTATCTACAGCGACAGATGCCATCGAACTGAAAATGTCACTTACCCAGTGTACATCTGTTCGTGGCATCAGTCGCTGAGATTCACATGGGCCCACCCACCTCCCCGGAAGCCTGTAGCAGTTCAGAAGTTACCTTCAATTTTGTACATTTGTATATATATTATTTAAACCTTTAATAGGTACATACTTACACACTAAATTGCGCGGGCACTATTACTATAGTACAACTCCTACCTCACCCTCTGCGGGGAAAACAATCGAAGATGGAGTCGACGCCCATGCGCAATGAGCACAGAAGGAGGAGCCACTCGGTCCAGTGACTCGAAAACACTTCTTCGAAGAAAAACAACTTGTAACACTCCGACCCAACACCAGATGGCGAGCTAATGCATACCATGTGAATCTCAGCGACTGATGCCACGAACAGATGTACACTGGGTAAGTGACATTTTCATTTTTTTTTTGTTTTTTTACTAGACAAGTAGATTAATGAAGCAACCTGTCCCATGGAAAAGTAGCTATTTTATTAAATTTCACACCTCTGTAGTCCAGGGCTGGACTAATCTGTCCCAACAATACATGCCTTTAAGAAGAGTGTCTCACAAGGGAGTGTAAATTACAGTTATATGGGGCATTTCTTTGTGTCAGTTACCATGCCCCAAATAGTGCAAGGACCCCTCTCTGTGTGTGCCTTGAGGACTTGGTTTATTCAATATGAGTCAGACGCTTCAGGGAAAGCCTCCAGCTCTCCCTTAAAGGCTGGGATGGACTCTGCCAATTTGGTCAAGAAACATGAAATGTGATCAGAAAAGTGCACAAGTTTGTATGTCTTCCACTTGACATCAATGCCATGTAGCTTGGTTAGTGATGATTCTCTGAATGAGGGGTTTTATGGGTGGGATGAATATTAAAGGGGGCAGGGGGCGCCGTTGTCTCGTCTACCCCTTGAGGCAAATGCTACACAACAATTCCCCACCACATTGTTTTGTTTTCTTTTTTTTTCCAAGCTGCTTGATTTATATAGTTTACCAAGATAAAAGAAGGTGCAACTTCTATGGAAGATTTAGAAAGGACCTTATGGCTGAATTTTGTAAATTTAATCTGTTTTAATAAAAAAGTTTGGCAGCAAGTCTTTTATATTACCTGCTGTTGCTGCCCATAACTAAAAGAAGCCATAATATGCCGGGTAAAATGCAGCAACAGAGCAAGTAGCATCAGGAAGCTTAAAATTGACACTGCTCTTTTAGGAACCGTGCTCTTCCCCATCATGCATTGTTATTGTAGTTGCCAGCGAACTAGAATTTTCTTTTCTGCTCCTGTGAGAAGGATCCTTGATCACTGACGGGGTATTTTTCTCCAAGAAATGTATGTTTCCTCTTTCATTTCACATTTAGGGAAACTTTCAGAGGAAAGCCAGATACCTTCTGCTTTTTTTTTCCACTCGGAAATAAAGTCATGCATTCCCTGTTTGTCAGTTGCCCTCCGTGTTGAAGAACAAATGCTTCCAGTGAACTGCATGGCTTTTGTGAGTTCTGTCAGCAAATACCAAAGAAAACTAAGAAAGCTGGAGAAGAAATCCACCTCAGATGAATGCCTGAGCGCTCCCTCTTAATACTAAGGTACAGAGAACTGCAGGTGAATCAGAGTTGCTAGGGCATGGTGTGCCTTGTATTGTAAATCCACGCTCATCCTATATGGACCCCCAAATTGGGAGATCCAGGGAGTGAAGGAAAGCAAAGGACCATCACAATTGTAATTTCTGCCATTTGCAATCTTGGTTGATGGCATCAATGTCAAGAAGAGGAAGAAGACTATATAGTAATTGGCAAAGACCGATACATGCTGCTCACTTCTGCTACATTAAAGATAAAAAGAGATTCACTGTCAAGAACACCTTTGATGTTATGATATTTTGAATCACATTGTTTGACATTGTACCTTTTGGCATCTCTGCTTTCAACATCCGTACACTTTACATCAACACATGCTTCTAGAAGAACTTCGATGTTGAAGTGTTTACCACCCCACATTGCTAGCTCTAAGGAAGGTCCCATCGGTTATTTGCATTCCAAATGATGATTCACTTCTGATGCGTATGTCTGCCTGCATATTCCTCACATCTTGAATCCCCTCTAAACCTCTCTTGATCTAGGAAGTTAAAATAGCTATACTACAACGATGGCTGGAGCCTCGGCCATGGCTCAGCTCCAGGACCTTCTCAGCATACGACACCGCATTTGACATTGATCCGGAATTGCTGTGTCTTAGACATTTCCTCATAACTTATCTTTGTTTCAGTGCATGACTGTGAGTCTTCTCTGAAAAATGTGAGCGTTTTTGATCTATGCTGCTCCTTTCGCAAACAGATTTTGCTCTGAGACCCTCAAGAAGTAGTCTGTGGTGCTAGGGGCACAAAGTAAATTCCATGCCATGTGCAAAATGTTGTCCTATGCATGCCAAGGCATTTATTGAGCGGAAGATGAAGCTCTTCATTGAGTGGTTTTTAGAAACCATCGGGCCCATCATTGTTTATGATCAATGTCCTGGCCTTTGACCAGTAGATCTTGGAAACAATCTGCTTCTGAAGACAAGTTCCCTAGAAGAAGCATGCTAAACATTGCAATAGAATTCTTCAGCTTCTCGACATCACAACTGTTTGAGGGGCTGGTCTTCAGTTGACAGCTTCGCCCTCCAACTCCAGGCTTGACGCTACCCTCAGAGCCTGTTGTGTTGGAGATGAAACCAATGTCTGACTCGGCGCTGGGCTCAGACCTCCCTTTGCTATTTTTCCATTTCTGAGGTTTTCAGTCCTTGTGGTTGACCCCACTCAGAGTGTAACTGTCATGCAGACTATGCTGGGCCTCTTTTGCCCCACACCAGCTCCCTCTGGTGTACCTGCGAGCCCCAAGAAGCCTTTGTGGTCTACTAGACTTCCAGCAGCAGCTCCATCCCTGGTGTGCTGGATGACTTTATTCAGTCTCTTGCTGATATTTTTTGTTCTGATGCAAGCTGAATTTTTCCTCTGCCGAAGGACTTGATGGTAGCTCTGGTGCCATCTTTAATGTCACAGGTGCTGACATAGACATCGTTACTAAAAGTGGCAGATTTTCTGTATGAGAAAGCCAGATAGCTCATTTCCAAATACAAATCTTAGAAGTCGGTGGAAGAAGAGATCCCGTACTTAGCCTTGTCTCGTAAGGAATATTTGCCAGGTTTGTTGAGGTTTTTGGCTGCGATTCAGACTCCAATCATAAGCATTATATGCTTCACTATGCCAATGAAGACAGCAGTGAGGCAAACCATGCTTCTCCTCTCTACATTAATGGCTGTGATTGACTCTGCAGAATGCCAGGGATTTGGATATATTCCCCTGAAGTGAACGTGGAGTGTCCTTCAGGTTCTCCCACTGAGGAAGTTTACTCCTTCATGTCTATTTGGAACGCTAGAGAGGTTGTTGAACTGCTACTGTCTGTAAAGAAGAATACAGTTTACCTCTTCACAGAAATGTTGCAGCGGCATCATCTGCCTTGGAGCTTCATACAAGTTTGGCCAGGACTCAGTGCATGGGATTGGCTTCAACTGCTCGCCAGTTTCACCAGCAAGTTCAGGGGATGTTCCAGTGTCCTGTGTTTTTTATTGATGATAGCCTTTGAAGCTTGCGTAGCAGCTCTACAAGATCTTTTTCACAGCACCAGGGAGTGTGGTGGTAACAAGGGTTGTCAAAGGCTACAGCGACCATCTTCCTCCTCCCCGCTCCCACTTATCAAAACTGCTTTACCTCTGTCTCGAGGTAGCATATGGGCCCCTCCCTTCCGCCTCCCACCTCTTTCTGTTCACTCTGTCACCTACAGTTACCATGCTTGCATTCTGCTGAAGGGGAGGTACTTGCTCTATTGAGCTGGTTCTAAAAGAGGAAGCTATCTGCTGGATTCAGTGATTGTATCAGCAGTGAAGAGATGTCATCCTACAGCACCACAATATCAATGCTGTCAAAGAGACATAGTAAGGTGCTCAATCCTTTTGGGAGGAAAGGCTGTGGTACATCTTTGCAATCTACGCAGCTAGCATTATTGTCTGTGGGACACAAAAGCAATGCTTCCTGGGTTTATTAACATCTTTATTTAAATAATTTCCAACATGCTATCTTCTAACGTGAGCACTTTAGTAGCACAATTGAATGTTGAAGGTAGATCTTAACTAAGTCTATCCCTTACCCCAGCTGTGGAGATCCATGGTTAGTGGATAGAGGGATTCTTGGGTGGTTGCCAAGTTAGAGGCTTTAACAGGGTTTGTAGCCTTCTTTTTTTTTTTTTTTGCGCCATATCTCTACAGGGGGAAGGAGTAGTCCTGAATAATCAATTACAGTAGGTATGCTTCTTTAAATTGACTTGTTTTCACTTTTTCTTTTTCTTGAACTCTCCCAGGCTAGTGACATTTCTGAGAATAGAACAAATTTCAGAGTTGTGCACCTAGACCTTTGTAAGTTGATCTCAGATTCTTAAGTTTAAGCGTGAATGTCTGTTATCTGAGAGTTAAATATATTAGCCTCCACAAGGTATTCCTCTGGGGTTGTCTACATTTTCCACGCAGGCTTGCATGATACATGTCTGATTAGAAAGTATCTCAATTGGTCGTTTATCAGTTAGCCTGTATTCTTTTTTTATTGATCTCCTCAAAGCCTTTGTATCTGATAGAGACTTCTAGCTGCAGCTTCCTTACCTTAGAATTCCCTGGTCTCAGCTTCGAATCCGGAGTTTTTTCTGAGCAGTACCCTGCGCGCGCACCGTCGGACGGCGTCGGTCAAATCCGCGTGCGTCGACCAGCTCCGCGTGCGTAGTCAGCGTCGTTGGAGCCGTCTATGAAGTCACGGTTGTCTATATAGACGCTGTCTCGGCACGCGTACGTCAGTTCTTTTCCTTCCGCGCCGGTTAAGCGCAGTTTTGGAAAGAGCTGCCCTGCTTCTATGGTTTGTCAACGCTTTTTTGGCTGTTTGGAGTCATGTCTTCGAGAAAGACAGGATTCAAGCCGTGTGGTGCCCGTCATCGCACCATGTCGGTGACGGATCTGCACAGAGTTTGTCTTTGGTGCCTGGACAAGGACCACGATTCCACCTCGTGCTCCGATTGTCTGGCCATGGCGCCGAAGGCCTTGAGGGAGAGATCCCTTAAGCTTCTTGCGGCTTGACATTCATCTTCGGTCGGCGCGACTCCGCGGTGGTCTCGCAGTAGGAGGAGGTCGCGGCACCGCTCCCGGAGCCCCAAGTCCTCTTCCTCGCATTCGGTGGCAGCCCCATCCTTATTCCGGATGAGCCGGAGCGACGTCGTACGACATCGACTCCAGAGCCGATTCGGCCCAGATCATTGTCTGAGCATTATTTGAAACAGCCAAACGCAGGAGACGAATGGGAGGGGTCTGAGGACCCTTTAGAATCAGGATTGCAGCAGGACTGGTATGAGGATCTAGGGGAGGCCAGTGGACTGGACACATCTCCAGATACTAGTATGCTCTCTCCTCCTAATGTGGCTATAGAGGAGGGGGCTTCTTTCGCTATGATGGTGCGTAGGGCAGCTGAGGTCTTGGACCTAGATTTGCCTACGGTGCCAGTCAGGACGAATATCCTGACAGAAGTGCTTCAGCCGGAGGTGTCAACATCGGAGCCGTTGTTGCCCTTCAATGAGGCTCTTACAGACGTCCTTCTGGGTACGTGGTCCAAACCCAGCACAGGGGCTCCTGTGAATAGGACGGTCGGCCGGCCGCCGCCAAAGACCCGCTCCCAGCGACCCTAGTTTCCTGACACAACAACCCACTCCTGAGAGCTTGATTGTTCAAGCCTCTACTTCCCGTGGTGCCTTCCCTTCCGCTCCCCCGGATACGGAATCCAAGAGGCTGGATCAGCTTGGGAAGAAGATGTTTTCTTCCTCCAGCCTGGCATTGAGGTCTGTAAACACCTCTTGCCTATTGGTCCGTTATTCCGATACTTTATGGGATACATTGGCGCAAGTGCTGCCCCAGGTCCCGGAGGGCGTACGGGACACTCACCCAGGATGTAAAGGGTGGGAGAGATGCAGCCAAGTTTACAATCCAGTGTGGCTTGGACACAACCGACTCACTGGGCAGAGCGATTTCATCGTCAGTGGCCCTACGTCGCCACGCCTGGCTACGTTCTACTGGTTTTTCAGGGGATGTCCAGTCCAGCTTGATGGACATGCCCTTTGATGGCTCTCGCCTTTTTGGGGAAAAGGCAGACTCCGCGCTTGAGAGGTTCAAGGATTCTCGAGCCACGGCCAGATCCTTGGGCCTTTCAGCGCCGGCACGACAGCAGTCTGTCTTTCTCCCCTTCCGAGGCTTCGGGAGGGGCGTGGTACCACGCCAGCCACAGTTTAGCCACCGTCCTCAGGCTTCACAGCATCCCGGAAGAGGATGTGGTCGCGGTAATATCAGACCCAGAGGTCAGCCGCCACACAGCCCCCCTCCACTGCGCCCAAGCCCTCCTAGTGTGGTTCTGCGGGAACACGTCCGTCCAGTTGGAGGGAGGATTCGTTTTCATCTCCCTCACTGGCTTTCCATCACCACGGACAAGTGGGTCCTGCAGATCATACGGAAGGGCTACTCCCTTCCCTTCCAGTCTTTCCCTCCTTCTATCCCTCCGACAAAGGAATGGCTGATGGAGGACCATCTAGCCTTTGCTCCGTGAAGAAGTTACGGCTCTCTTGGCCAAGGGAGCCATAGAAAGAGTCCCGATATCAGAAGTAGGCAGTGGTTGTTATTCCCGCTACTTTCTGATTCCCAAAAAGAACAAAGGCCTTCGCCCTATTTTGGATTTAAGGGACGTCAATCTCTTCCTCAAGAAGGAGAAATTCAAGATGCTCATTCTTGCTCAGGTTTTGTCTGTCCTAGACCAAGGAGACTGGATGGTAGCGTTGGATTTGCAGGATGCATATTTCCATATTCCTATCCTGCCAAGCCACAGGCGTTACCTGCGGTTCAAGTGGGGCCACGAGCACTTTGTTTACCGTGTTTCCATTCGGTCTCACCAGTGCCCCTCTGGTGTTCACAAAGGTGATGGTGGTGGTGGCAGCTCATTTGCGCAGGTCAGGGATTTCAGTCTTCCCCTACCTGGACGATTGGCTGTTGAAGGCTCCTATGCCCCAGGCTCTCGTCACCCACCTCCAGACGACTGCGGACCTCTTGCATTCGCTGGGGTTCACTATAATGTGCCGAAGTCACACCTGACTCCCTCTCAGAAGCTCTCTTTCATTGGAGCTGTTCTGGACACAGTGCAGTATCGGGCTTATCCTCCCGATCAGTGGGTTCAGGATATTCAGGTTATGATTCTGATGTTTCGGCCTCTATCCTGGATCTCGGTGAGACAGACTTTGAGGCTGCTGGGACAGACTTTGAGGCTGCTGGGACTCATGGCTTCCTGCATCCTGTTGGTCAAGCATGCCAGATGGCGCATGAGGGCTCTGCAGTGGGACCTGAAATTCCAATGGGCACAGCGTCAGGAAATCTTACCGACTTGGTTTAGATCTCGGAGAGGACTGCGGAAGATCTGCAGTGGTGGTTAGTGAACTTCGAGTGGGTCAAGGGCAGACCCATCTCCCTTCCCCAACCAGATCTAACGGTAGTGACAGATGCATCACTTCTGGGATGGGGCGGCCATCTGGGGGAGGTGGAGATCAGAGGTCACTGGTCCCCGGCGGAATCCGGGCTCCACATCAACTTGTTGGAGCTTCGGGCGATCCGGCTAGCATTAAAAGCATTTCTTCCTGTTGTGAAAGGGAAGGTGGTGCAGGTGTTCATGGACAACACTACCGCAATGTGGTACTGCACCAAGCAGGGCGGTGTGGGGTCGTGGACCCTTTGTCAAGAGGCTTTACGCCTCTGGACATGGCTGGAACAGCAGGGCATGACCCTGGTGGTTCAACACTTGGCAGGATCTCTGAACGCCAGAGCAGAAGAACTCAGCAGAAAATGCTTAGAGGATCACGAATGGTGTCTCCATCCGGAGGTGGCGCAAGGACTCTTTCAACAGTGGGGAGAGCCTTGGTTAGATCTGTTCACCTCCGCAGAGAATGCGCAATGTCAGCTGTTTTGCGCGTTGGAGTTTCCAAGGGGGCTATCGCTAGGCAACGCTTTTCGTCTCGAGTGGAGTTCAGGCCTCCTGTACGCTTTTCCGCCTATACCACTTCTGCCCAGAGTTCTCAAGAAAATCAAGAACGACCGGGCCCAAGTAATCCTTGTGGCTCCTGATTGGGCACGGAGAGTTTGGTATCCAGAGCTTCTCAAAATGAGTATCGGTCCTCCAATCAGGCTGCCTCTTCGGGTGGATCTTCTGTTGCAGCAGCAGGGGAAGGTTCTCCACCCGAACCTGTCAACTCTGCGCCTTCATGCGTGGAGATTGAGCGGCGACAGTTGATGGTTTATGACCTCCCTCCTGAGGTCTGTGATGTCATTCTGGCAGCCAGGCGTCCCTCTACTAAGTCGATCTACGCATGCCGTTGGAAACGTTTTGTTTCTTATTGTTCAGAGAGGTCTATTGATCCTCTTTCTTCTTCTCTATCTAACATCCTTTTGCTTATTTTGTCTCTCGCCCAGCAGGTTTCCTCCTTGGGGACTCTTAAGGGCTATCTTGCAGCCTTATCGGCTTTTCTTCAGTTGCCTGATCAACCATCTCTGTTTAAATCACCTATAGTACAGAGGTTTTTGAAAGGGCTTGTACATCTGTTCCCGCCTGTGCCTTTCGTTATGCCCCAGTGGGATCTTAATTTTGTTCTTACCTTCCTTATGTGTGCTCCTTTCGAGCCCTTTCATAACTGTCCTCTCCGGCTGCTCACTATTAAGACAGCCTTTTTGGTGGCAATTACATCTGCCAGGAGAATGAGTGAGCTGCAGGCTTTATCTTCTAAGCCACCTTATCTCATGATATATCCTGACAAGGTGGTGTTAAGAACTCGTGCCTCTTTCCTCCCCAAGGTGGTGACCCCTTTCCATCTGGGTCAAAATATCACCCTGCCCACCTTCTTTGCACCACCGCATCCCTCTAAGGAAGAAGAGCGTCTCCATCGACTGGACCCAAAAAGAGCGTAATCGTTCTACCTTGACCGCACTAAAGAGTTCCGGGTGGACAACCAGCTCTTTGTGGGGTACGTTGGTGCAAAGAAGGGTCGGGCAGTACAGAAACGATCCATTTCGCGCTGGGTCGTTCTCTGTATAAAAATATGCTACGCTTTGGCGAAGAAGCAGCCTCCTGAGGGCTTGAGAGCTCATTCCACTAGGAGGAAAGCTGCTACCACTGCGTTAGCACGTGGCGTACCGGTGGTGGACATCTGTCAGGCCGCAACGTGGGCTTCTTTACACACGTTTGTGAAACACTACTGCCTGGATAGCCAGGTGACAAGAGGGGCATTTTGCCCGTTCTGTCTTGCAGGACTTCCTAATAGAAAAAAAAATCTCCTTCAGACCCACCACCATGGGTTATAGCTTGGGTATCTATTCTAAGGTAAAGAAGCTGCAGCTAGAAGTCTCTATCAGATGAACAAGTTACTTACCTTCGGTAACGAGGTATCTGGTAGAGACCCTATCTAGCTGCAGATTCCTTACACCCGCCCAAGCCTCCCCGCTCTGGGGAAATTTTTTCTCATGTGGATATATGTATATATATGTATATAGGTTTCTATGTGTACATATGTATATTTTTGATTTTGGCAACTTTTGCCTTTCTTATAGGCATGAAAGTGTTTTTACTCCAAACAGTCAAAGAGGTTAAAGGTGTATTGGTTGGTTCTTCTATGACTCTGTGCTTCTGGCGCGGGAAGTTGTGGAAAAGAACTGACGTACACGCTGTCCATCTTGATACCTGCACGGGCTCATCACTTCTATCAGCGTGTTGGTACACAGCATTTTCTTATTCACTTCCGTAATTTGTATTCTTACACTTACTTTTGTAACTATATCTTTTATGCAATTGATGTCATAGTATACATATCTGTTTTTGGTTGTATTACAGCCCTGAAGAAGCCCTTTTATTGGGCGAAACGCGTTGGCTGTTCACTCTGAGTATTATTCAATTTGCCTACGGAAATGCAAGAACACAAGGCTGTTTTACTTTATTTTTTGTCCTAACACATCTCATCTACGGATACTATTAAAGAAGTACTAATCATCTGCACTGTCAGGGCATTGGACTTCTCCTTTTGCTTATTCTATATATTTATTTGTTTATATTGCAGTGCACCGCCTCTTTGAGTGTTTTCCAGTGGGGCTGCCTCAGCCCTGTTTAGTTCTTTTTGCAGCAGGAGCTTTGGTGAAGTTGCACGCTTATGGAAACCTAATAGCAGTATTGTTGTTTATTTGTATTTTCTTACCACCGGGTACTTACAGGGATGGTACGTTGCCTATGAGCTTGCTGCAATCCTTTTTGTCTACCCCCTGGCAGGTGGGTCAGAAGCAGACTCCTCTTTCTTTCTCAACCACATTTCACAGTTGTGACAAATGCATCACTCTGGGGATGGGGCTGAAATCTGGGAGAGGTAGAGATCAGAGGACACAGGTTACCTGCAGAATCCAAACTCCATTTCAACTTGCAGGAGAACCTTGCGATCTGATGAGCATTGAAAGCACACCCTCGTTCTATCAATGGAAAGATAGTGCAGGTGTTCTCCAACAACACAACCGCCATGTGATACTGCAACATACGGGGTGTGGTAGGGCCATGAATTCTATGTCAGTAGGTCCTGCGTCTCTGAATATGGCTGGAACAGAAACACCTGGTAGGTTCTTTGAATGCCAGGGCGGACAAACTCAACCGTCGATGCCTAGGCAATCACGAATGGGGTCTCCATTTGGAGGTGGTGCAAGGTCTCTTTTCAGCAGTGTGGAGAGCATGGGTTAGATCCTTTCGCCTTCAAATAGAACACACAATATCAGCAGTTTTGCACATTGGAGTTTCCAAGGTGACTATCACTTGGACACGCTTTTTGTCTTGAATGGTGCTTAGGCCTCCAAATGCCTTTCCACTCATACTACTTCTGCTGAGAGTTCTCAAGAAGATCAAGAATGACAGGACTCAAATCATCCTTGTAGGAGATTCACTTTTTGGTATGGTTACCCCCACTTTTTGCCTGCTGTCAGTATGCTTTAACTGTTTTCACTGGGATCCTGTTAACCAGGAACCCATTGATTGTGCTCTCTCCCTCTAAATTTGGTTGCTTAGGACTTTGCCCACCCCTTAATTGGCATATTAGTGCCCCCATCTAAGTCCCTAGTATTTGGTACTTTGGTACTCACTGCACTGGAGCACAAGGGGTTCCCCATGGGCTGCAGCATGTATATTGTGCCACCCATGGGAGCCCATGCAAAATGTTTCTGCAGGCCAGCCATTGCAGACTGCGTGAAAAGGTGCATGCACCCTTTCACCACAGGTCACTGCACCAGGCCACAGTAAGTCACCCCTATGGTGGGCCCTCCTAGCCCAGAGGGCAGGGTGCATGTGCCTGTGTGTGGGGGCACCTCTGCATGAGCAGAGGTGCCACAACGAGCTCCAGCCTCATTACACCGGACTTTGTAAGTGTGGAAAATACATTTTTCCTGTGTACTGAACACTGGTCACTCACTATATGTCCAGCTACATAATGGTAACTTCGAACCTGGGCAGGTTTGGTATCAAACATGTCTTAATCATACCCCAATACTGTTGCCAGTATTGGTTGTATGATTCCATGCACTCTTGGGGGCTTCTTAGAGGACCCCCAGCATTGCTCCTACCAGTCTTCTTGGGTTTTCTGAGCAGCACTGCTGCTTCCACCCCTTAGACAGGTTTCTGCCCACGTGCCGCCTGACCAGCTCAGGCAGAGAAAGGCAGAACAAAGGATTTCCTGTGGGAGATGGAGGTAACAGCCTCTTCCTTGGAAATAGTGTTACATGGCTTGGGTGGGGTAGCCTCTCCAAGCCACCGGTATGCTTTGAAGGGCACATTTGGTGTCCTTCATGCATAAACCGGATTGCACCAGTCCAAGGGCCCCCAGTCCCTGCTCTGGTGCGAAACTGGACAAAGGAAAGGGGACTGACCACTCTCCTGTCCATCACCACCCTCGGGCTGGTGCCCAGAGCTCCTCCAGTTGGCCACTTGATTCTGCCATCTTGAATCCAAGGTGGGCAGAGGCCCCTGAGAGCATCTGAGTGGCCAGGTCAGGTAGGTGACTTCTCAGCCCCCTTCTGACGGGTGGTCACCCTGTTCCTTGACCAGTCCCCCTTACTGGGCTATTTAGGGTCTCCCTCTTGGATGGGTCCTCGGATTTGACGTGCAAGATTCCAGCAGGACTCCTCTTCCTCGTTTTCTTAATCTTCTGGCCACTGGCACTGCAACTGGACTGGACTGCAACTCCAGCTCCTTCCAGCAACTGCAACAATTCCCCAGCTGTGCATCTTCTGAGGGCGACGAGTCATCAGCCTGCACAAGAAGTAAGAAGGAATCTCCCTTTGAGTTAAGAAGTCACTCCCCTGCATCCACAGGCACCAATTGCAACGACGACCGCTGGCGTGGATCTTCTCTCCTCCGGAGCTGCATGTATCCTGCACCATAGGTGGTGATCTGGAGTGGTCCCCTTGATCCTTTTTCCCAGGTGTCCAACTTGGGAGATAAGCCCTTGCTCCTCCTTGCAGGACAGTACCCCTGTGCACTGTGACTCTTGCAGCTACCAAGGTTGGTTTGTTCCTCCTCCAAGGGATCTTTAGGCTCTCTGTAGCCCCAGCCCCCAGCACTCCCTCCTGCAAAGCACAGTCTCCTTCCTGCTGCTCCAGCGACCTGGGACTCCTCTTCAGGTGTGCTGAGTGGGCCTCACTGCGACTCCTGTACCTGCTGCCAGTGGGTTTCCTGTGGGGACTGTCTCCTCTTCTTGTGATTCTCTCAGCTGCTGAGGGTCACCCTGGACTCTCCTCCTTGGGTCGAGTCTCCTGGACCTTGCTGGTCCTCTTCTGCCTTGCAAACCTTCATCTCCGACTCTTGCATTAGCCAAGGCTTGTTGGTGGTTTTCCAGCACCACTGACTGACTGCATCCCAACAGCATATGTGGACATAACTTGCATCACTTCTGGAACTCCTCTTCTGCTCCTGTGCTGCAGTAATGACTTTCTTGATCCACCGTCGACCTGGTCCTCCATCCACACAGGGGTGGGTAGTGGCTTCTGCCACGGCCAGACACTCCAACTCGAACTGGATTTGGTCTCCTTCTTTTGCAGGTCCTCTTCTGTCAGGAACCACCTTTGGGTTCTTCTAGTCTTGGTTGGGTCTTGCATAATCCTTTTCCAAAGTCGTCCTGTTGGTTTTGGGGAAAGCCAGGTACTTACCTCTGCTCTCCTGGTCGCCGGGAGTCACTCTGGATCTCACCTCTTGGGATTCCTAGTTCCTCCAGCTCCCTTCTACTGATCCCACTTCCTTGGGTGGTGGATTGCCTTTCACATTACACTTTTTGTAGTGTATGCTTTGGCCCTCCCCTGGGGGGGCACTCCCTATTTGCTATTGCTTTCACCAATGCCCATTGCTTTCTATGCTATTTACTGATTGCTAAGTAATGATAGTTTGTTTACTTAGCTCTAGTTGGGGTATTGCTGTACAGTATTTTAGTATTTGTGTTACCATAATAATGTACCTTTATTTTTGTAACACTGTGTGGTTCTTTCATGTGTGTAAGTGCTGTGTGACTATAGTGGTATTGCATAAGCTTTGCATGTCTCCTAGATACGCCTTGGCTGCTCATCCATAGCTACCTTTAGAAAAGCCTTGGCTTCCGAGGCACTGCCTGCACTTCACTAATAGGGGATACCTGGACCTGGTATAAGCTGATAACACCATAGGTCCTCACAACACACCAGGCCAGCATCCTACAGTGGGTGACCCACTGCATCTTTTCTGGGGCAATCCACTCTTGCGTCCCACCCCAGAACTACCTTTGGCGACAGATGTGCTCAGCTCCTTGGACAGTGGCCACATTATTGCATTATTTGCATTGGCTTTTAATCCAAATTAGACGGGTCTTGAAGGACTGGGGGATCCAAAGAGGCGACACAACACATCTGGTGTCGCTGTATGCAGACGACACGCTCTTCTACCTTAAATCCCCTAGAGACTCCCTACCATTATTGTTGCAATATCTAGGTGCATTTGGGAACACTACTGACCTCTGAATCAACTTACATAAATCACTGATCTTTCCACTGGGTGGGCTGTCGAGGGCTGAACCAATGGTATTCCTGCCCCTCCCACTGCACTGGCTGGCAGATAGATTCCGGTACCTGGGTATGATGAAAGCGTTCACATGGCAGAAACACATGCAATATAATATCGACAAAGTTGCGGAAGGGCCTTAAGGCATTAATGCAGTTCTGGAACACACTCCCACTGTCGATGATTGGTGGAATTGCCATGGCAAAGATGGTCTTTCTGCCCTGCTGCCTAGACACCTTACAACACTCGTTTGACACTCTTCCTAGGACAACTTTTTAGTGATTGAACTCATTACGCCCTACACTCGTATGGAAGAGGGGACGATGCTGGGTGGCACATGAATACTTACACCTTCCAATGAGAGAGGGAGGTCTTGCTCTACCACATATGGAAATATATTACCTGGTATTTCAGTTGCATCACGCAGCACACTGGCTCACAGACGATGAGAACTGGGAGAAGATACTGTTGGCTGATGTGAACAGAGTTGGTCAGTGGAAAGGGTACCTTATGTTATCACACATATAGCAACACTGTGGGAATGTACAGTAAGGGTAATGATGCGGAGAACACCATTTGCGAGGGACTTCCGCTTTTGGTACTTCCCCGCCTTCCGGACACTGCCAGAGGCTGTTGATGCTACAGCCTGGAGAGAGGGTGGGTTGAGGGTGTGATAACCTGGGGTACCTGAGTTTTGTCTCATTCGAGGCGACACTAGACATGTTAGTCTTGGGAGAGGGCCAGTATTTTCTAGTCACCAGTATAGCATATATCGCAAAGAGATCTCGCACGATTATCCTGCTGCTCCGCCAACTTCATTGATACTTAGGGCTTTATTGGAGTTGGATGCACACAACATTTAGTTGCACATATGTACAGGGCTCTGCTGGCTGGCAGGCCGCAGATTCAATACCGGTCTAAAGCTGCGTGGGGAGAAGGCTTGGGACAACTGATAAATGCTTCTAGTTGGCAGAAAATATGCACTGTAGTACACACGGTATCTTGAAATGAGAGATTTAAATTGGCCCATTTTAATGGTTTACCTCGCACATATATCACACCAGTCTTACTAAATGAAATTGAAGGGTGCCACAGATGTCAGGAACGTGTAGCGACCTTTATCCATTTAGCTTAGCACTGCCCAGTGATTAGCACATACTGGGCGGCGGTAGTGAAACACGGAAAATGGAGTATAGATTAGATTTACTCAATTGACACTGCTTTTAGCCAACCATAGGGAGGCCATCACATGGTTGGAACAGGGACCAGAGGTAGAATTAGGGAACAGGGATGTACTGGAATGGACTGTGGTAGAAGAGGCTCGCCTAAGACGTGTTAGGACGGACAATAACACCAAAGCAGACATATAAACATGGGATACATTATTAACTGAATTCGAAGCCGAGGTCAGTTCATTAATGAGTGAGTCAACAGATGAGGAGACATAAACGAAAACGAGGGCTCATTACTATACATATTGAAAATAACTAAATGCTATAGAATTGGATATTTAGTTAGATGCTTGAATTATACAGGTGGCTTCAATGTGCAACTGATTGTAAATTGTATACCTTCTGACTGATTGTAACAATGATCTCATGGGTTCATTATTGTTGTCGATAAGTTTAAGAGCTGAGTTCAGCCATATACAAACTCAAAATCCATTAATAAAAACAGATTCTTCAACATTGGCGACAGACCTATCACTGCTTGGTTGGGGAAGGGTAACACCTGGGGAAGGGGAGATCAGAAAACCTATGTCTCCAGTTGCGGGCTAGCTCCTCATCAGTCAACTGGAGCCTTGGGCCAGTCATCTGGTCCTAAAGCACTCCTGCATCCATCAAGGAGAGACTGGTAAGGTTCTCATCAATAACACTGCCATGTGCATGTGGTACTGCAACAAGCAGGGCGAAGTGGGGACCAACAGTCCTTGATCAAATTACCTGTTCTGATTAGATTTATAAAATGTTTGTCGTGTTCTGACTGCAATAGAACATGGAACCCATGAAGGATTTCCTGCCACTTCTCCTGCCCTGAGTTCTGAAGAAGATCATGAATGAATGGGCCAAAGTCATCCCAGTGGCCTCAAATGGGGCCTAGGACACAGGCAGGCCCCTTACAGGCAAATCTGTGGGGGGGGGTAGGGGGTGGCCCCTTTATTTGTTAAGTTTTTGACCCTAGCACTAAGTTTAGTGTGCACTGTAAAAGGTTATTTGTCAGGCGTTATGGTCTTTCTACATTTGCCAGACCATCCGTTCTTGTTCAGATCACCTGTTCTAATGAAAGCTACAAAACGTTTGATACACATATTCCCTAACGTGCCATTTCTGTTGCCACAGTGAAACTTTCTTGGTCTTGCCATTCATGTAATATGTACACCCATTGAGCCTATGCGTAACTGCTCACTGTGGCTCCTGACCTTGAAGACTGTCTTCCTTGTTGTGATCGCGTCAACATGTTGCATGATTGAACTATAGGCACTGTTGGTGCAGTGGCCAATTTGCAAAATATTCTAGAGAAATCGGTGATGAGGACTTAGGTGACTTTTCTACGAGAAGACATGACTTCCTCCCATGTTTGGCTTGTGCCAACGTCCATTGATTCCCCGCCGCCCCCTTCACCCAACCCACGAAAGATGTGGAGAATCCCAGTTAGTTGGACACCAAAGGGGCTTCGTACTTTTACTTAGCCCACTCAAACATCCTTGTTACAATCTACAAACATTTGCTCTGATACTCTGGAGCGAGGAAAGGAAAGCCTGTACAGAAGAGGTCCCTTGCCTTGGTTCATCGTCCTCTGCACTAAGATCTGCAATGTGCTAGCCAAAAGGTATCCCAGGAAAGGTCTAAGAGACAATTCCATGAGGGCCAAGGCTGCTATACCTATGTTGGCCCTGAGAGGACCCTGTCTTAGATACCTGCCAGGCTTCATCATGGGAGTCACTTCATATGTTCACAAAGCACTACTGTCATGAATCTAGACCAAGCAGGAAGGATACTTCGCCTGCTCAGCTCTGCAAGAAGTTTTGGGTTGAATCCACTCCTCAGACCCTCCACCTTGAAAAAAGTTATTTGCCTTTGGTAAAGCTCTTTCTGGTGGATACTGTAGGAACACATTAGTCATAGCCCTCCTCCTGCCTCCAATTTCTGTGGAGTGGTGTAATTTTAACTTCTAAAAAGGTCCCAATTTAGTACTCTGCATATTGTGACCAACGTTTATTAACATTGCATGTATGTTGTTGTGGAAAGAGAAGAAACTTACATCAGTTCTCAGAGGGCTGCATAACATAATTTATCTGCATGCAGGAGCACAGTTAGAAAAACTCTGAATTCATTCTGGCACCTGGGTAATATTCTGAGGTGGGGAATGTACAGTTAGGTAGAATATCCACCATAAAGTGCATTATTGAACTGAAGTAAATTGTTCTTTGCATGTTTGTTTTAAGTGCTCGATTGTGTGTTCAAAGGTTGGTGGAGAACTAGAGCAAATATTTCTTGTTCATCTGTTTATTTTCTGTGTTAGGGAAAATAGACAATTGGTCTTGACTCTAGCTGTGACATTGTAAACTGTGAAACCCATGAAATAGGTGTGTCCCCCAACCCATAATGTTCTTCTCTAGTTCCTTTATGAGTAGGAAAAGATGCAAGGTATTGGGGGTAGCATTATGGACCGACTGTCCGGGGTGGTGGGGGGGGGGGGGTTGGATGGGGTGGAGAGAGAGAGAGAGAGATAGAGAGATATATTAGGAAATAGAATTTTTGAAAAACCTAGTAATTTACTTACAGCGACGTTACAGTTAAGTTCTGAATTTCCTCGTACAAAACCTTAGAAATTCACTAGTTATAGTTAGTTATTTCAAGTTACGAGCCTGCAGCCCACCATGTACTATATTTTATTGATAATTTTACAACCTATCGTACAGTAATATCAATGATATCATAAAAGATGTCATGAGTGCTGTAATATCTGGGAAAATTAGCAGTGCATTATGAGGGCGCAAGTTATAATTACCTTAGTGCACAAGTTATAGTTACTTGAGGCCAGACCCTGCGACCATCCACCCAACCCTAAGCTGCACAGGGTCTTTGGCACTGCGCAGTGGGAGTTGGCAATAGGTCCATGTGGCCCCCGTGTCTGTAGCACCCATCCTCTGGGGCCTGGCCTTCTAAAAAGTTTTTATTTTTTGGGGGTGGGGTGCCCACCCACCCCAGTCGATTTCGGCCCGTGGACCCATGGAAAGGACCACAGACACACATGCAGTTGAACCCTCAACCTTCAGGGTCTAAGACCTTAACCACTAAGCCAAAAGTGACTCCCTGAGGTGTGGTTTCCAGACTTAGCTGTGACATCGAACCTAAAGATTTTGAGTGGAAAAAGACTTCAATGCTACATCACTAGGAATGTTTAATAATCCAAACACTGGAAAATAAACAGACACACTGTCATGAGATAAAGTGATTTGAACCTTCAGCCTGCTGACAGTCCAAGAGCTTCAACATTAGGCCAGAAGTGACCCTGTTCTGCTGTGCCTCAAAACTTAAGTATAACATTCAAGCCAAACATTTTGCTAGTGTGACAATTTGAAGTCATTGCATGGAGTGACAATTGCATAACAGTCTCTCTCTTCCATCCCATTATGTGATGGAAGTGAGAGAGAGTGACAGGACTGCTGGGGAGAAGCCTGAAGGGCCCTGCGGTCCTAGCCAGCTCCCCAGGTGCTGCAGGAGTCAGCATTACTCTAGGGAGCTAGGTTCTGGTTGCAGAATAAACCTCCCTCTTCCCACGACCCCCCCCCCCCCCACTCCCACCCCCACCTCACACACTTTTTGCCTGTTTTTTAGATGGAATTATGGAATTTCGGCCAACGTGCACTGTGCTCCTGCTAACCACTATTACAAGTGAGGGCATATCTGCATGAGCTGATATGTCACTACTGTGTCTTTGTCGATTTTCAGGCATAGTAAATGTACAGGGAAGCCATTTTAAATGCATGTGCTGGACACTGGTCACTAAGAGTTCCCCAGCTACATGATGGCTTCTCTGAATCTTGTGATGTTTGATAGCAAACATCTCGGAATAATAAACCCTCACTGACCCTAGTGATAGATTTATGAAAAATGCACCCAAAAACCTAAACAGCTACTGGTGCGTTCAGTGACTAGTCTAAACCAGTGCAGCTATCCTAGACCGAGTTCTGTCCCCTTGAAGTGAGAGTGAGCACTCTCGGAGGCCCAGGACAAAGGCCTGCTCTATGCAGCGGTGTGACCTCCTGTCCTAAGCAGCATGGACATTCTAGGGCAAGAAGCTTCAAAGGGCTTTCCGCCTTTGTAATGCGATCCAGGTCTCTCCAGATGGTGATGACCACCCACCCCCCCCCCCCAACTAGAGGAAGTAGTCATAAAAAGGGTGTAGTCACTCTCCAGGGGTCAGCTCATTAGCTACCACCAAGTACTCCGTGTAACAGCCCTAAATTGATTATCAGGTGGAACCCCTGAACCCTAGAACTCAAACTTCGAAAACCTAAGAAGACCCGGACAAAGACGAGTTGCACCTGCAGAAGAGGCAAAGAAGAAGCAGCTGACCTGGACCCAGGCCCTCCAGCCCACCTGCTGACCTCAAAGAATCCTGCACAAAAAGCAAACTCAAGTCTTCTGTGGCCACCAGACTTGCCTCGCAAGAAGAAACTCCAAGAATAGGGCTCTGCAGCTGACGAAACCCCTACACCAGGAGTGGCCACTTCACCCGACATCCACGGCCTGAGGTGAAACCAATTGATGTCACCAACGCGCGTCCCCAGAGACCAATTCCATTGTAGTCTCACCCCTCTTGGACTCCCCGAGGTGCCCACAGCGTCTGCACACAGGCCCCCTCTCCCACAGGTTTGTGGAGAGAGAAACTCTTTCAGCTACAGCATCCACTGCACCCATGACCCCTGACCCCAGCTGAGGTGGGTCATCAGTGCCAACAACGTCCTCTGGCTCCTAGGAGCTCAAGTCAACCATGGGTCCACCCCTGCTGGACTCCCCCACAATGCCTGCAGCCTCAGCCTGCAAGGCCCCCTGACCACGAGTGCTCCCGGATGTGAAAACCCGATGCCTAAGGGCACCCCTGCATCTGTCTCCCTTGAGCACAGGAGAAGAGGACCAAAAGGTGCATCTACATCCTAGAGCACCCCAAGTCTACTACCTCCCTGTTTATTGTCCCAGAATGGCTTCATAGCCAGAGCCTATTGTCACGAGGACCGAACTCCCATAGGTATCCTTTGGGCACCCGACGCCTTACTGCATCTCTGCACCCTGCTGCCCCAATGCTGCTCGGAGTGACCTACTGGTGTGGTTCTGATCAGTCCCCAGTACTTACCTTAACTCCTTGAGATTTGCTTTGTAAGTTCTTGTTAACCGTGTGTTTGCTGAACATTATTTGCCTCTATAGAATAACTTTGAGAGCACTGTGAAAATTGTACTAAGTGTCTATTTCTGAAACTGCAAAGTGTTGATGCTTTAAAGTCTGTATTTGCATGCAGGTAAACAGATAAGAACTCTGCTTTCTGCACGAGAGAGCTGTCGGAACGCTCTCATTTGCAGAAAGCGAAGTGCTTGCTCTGACTTGGCAGGAGCTGACAAAGGTCCTGACAAGTGAAAACATACAGCTATGTCCCTGAGGTGGGCACCTCAAGACATAGCAGGAGCTGGACCTGGATGCTGGCGGTCCCCAGGGCCATCTATGGCTCCTCGAGGGGTGCCGCGAAGCCCCTCTCCAATGTTCTATTTGCCCTGGGGAGGTGATGGTCCCTGTGGCCGGCGATCTGCAACGGACTCCCTTTCTTCTTTTATTGTAGCCCAGGGGAGGTGGTGTTCCCTAGGGCTGCGGGGGTGGCAGCCATCCCTTCCTCCCCCTCATACATAGTGCGTTTAGCCCTGGGGACGTTGTGATCCCTGGGGCTGCGAGTGGGCTGTGTGTCCCACCTGCATTTTTCTCTGCAATCTCCCCTGGCAGGGATCACCAAGTTCTGCATATTGACTGAGCGGGCCTCCTCCCAGAATGGATAACTCTGCCCTGCCAAGTATTACTTTGCCAAGTATTACTCTGTTAAAGCTGTAACTTGCAAAGTCCATGTCAGCTTCTAAAGATTTCCACCAACAGATTCATACTACACATGGGGTTGTTCCTTGTCCGAGCTGTATTTTATTTCTTTACCTTCCCTGATCTACCCTAGTGTTTAGATGCTAACCAGAGAAGTGTGAATGCCACATGGCTTATCAGGGCAAAAATAGAAGTACCGCCCCTTGTGCTGTCATGATGAGCTCTCTGCACATCTATTGCATCAGTGTTCTCAATGATCACATTACCTGCCATTGAAGCTGTAACAGGTGGAATTCTGGCAGTGCTAGAGCTGCCCAATGCAGAATTCATTTTTAATGTCACCCAACAAAATGGCTGTGTTCTGGTTATTGGTGTAGGATTTCCTGTATGATTTTGAACAATTGTTTATTATCGATGTTGGGTGCTTTAGAAGGTAAAAGTAAAATGAGTTTGCCATAGTGGGACTCAGCCACGCAAACGCACGCATCAACCACCTTTATTTGTTATCATGTGATTTACCTTGCTCAGAGTGCCACTCCTGAACTTGACACTTTAATGAAAGAATACGGCAATTTCTTATGTTCACTGTTATCCAGAAACGTTTATTGCAACACCTATGTAGCCCTTTTTCTGCCTTGGTATTAATGCACTCTTTGCCTTTTTACTACTCCATTGATGTTTGAAATTCCACGACCCTGTACATCATTTTGCTGCCTTTTGTCTAGGTTTGTGCTAAATAGATACCATATGCATGCCTACCTATATAGAAACACACATAGAGCTTGATAGCCTACTCCTTCTCGATTTCCAAAATATACACAGCAATTGTTTAGCCTGATCCCTTTGAACATTCTGCATTAAATAGCCATTTCTGTGAACATTTCTGTATACTCCAGGGTAACCTTAAATAAACAGTTTCAAGTCTGCTGCGCATTTGAAAAAAACGTATTTCAAATGGGTCTGTGGGGTGGTAGGGTGTTAGGGGTGTCTAGTGGCTCTTGTTTATACTGCTGTTTCTTGAATTGATGATGCCCAACGTACCCGAGGCCTGATCCAAGGGCTGCACCAAAGTTATGTTTGATTCTTTGCCATGTGCATTGAGTATTAGGGATGTGCATAATATGTCGGTCCTTGCATTTGGCCTTGCTCTTCTGACATACTTCATCAGATATTATTGGTCTTATTTGGTAACAATGTAATGAGTTCTTAAAATAATGTAACTTTCACTGCTGTTTGTAGCATTTTACACAGGCCTCTCACTACCAGAAACCTGGGCAAAGTTTTAACTTGATCTGACATTGGACGTGACAGACCAGATTTCAAACATAAGAACTTCTCTCGTTTACTAATGTATGTAATCTGTTGACTTTGGCACCCCTTGCCATAGTGTCATAGAGGTCAGTAAGAAAATGTTTGTAAGGCCAAGCCTTCCCCTAAGTTGAATTGGCAACTCGTTGATCTCAGGAAATAATTGGAGACGAAATGGGTGGGGAGTGTGGGGTGGGAGGGGGAGCAGGATTGGGGATGCTTGCTGGCAAGTGAGTGCATTTGAGGGTTCTCCATTTCCAGCACTTTCACAATGTATTCGATGTTGCTTCTCACATGTCTATTTTTTGGTTCCATGGCTGTTGTTCGATGTTGTCTGCTTAGTTTTAATCAGTTCACTGTGTCCTCGAGCAGGATATAGCCCTTCCACTAGATGTAATGGATGTTTAACTGTTATGCATTCTTTCCAAGGTGGCAGCCTTATTGTTGTGGCTTCCCTAATGCGTTTGAGTGTTCTCAACAAGTTCAAGTTATGCCCGGGGGTCACTACAGTCCTTGTCGAGGACACCCCACTTATATTGAAGGCTTTTCTTTGGAAAGTTCCAGCCCCATTATCTGTGCGACCCTACCCTGTCTAACAGAGCTACAGTATCCAGCACCTTACCCGAAGGCCCTTAGAACAGACTTTAATCCATCGGGTATCTGTATGGGGCTGGGCATAAGTGGGTCTGTTTTCTTCTGTGATTCTGGATGAAGACTCCCTTTCACCTTTCTATGTCTCTGGGTGGCTTCTTATCCCCAGCATCACAAGTTCATCCACTGCTGTCACCGCTTCTGTCCACTAGGATGCCCATTCCGCCCCACCCCCACTTCCCACAGTCAGTTAAGTGAAACTGCAATGTGAATGAGGCACCGTGTCCTCTAGATGCCCGATTTTACTACCTTGCTTGTAGAGTGGTAAATCTGTGTAAAGTGTGACTGCTTGGGTGGTTGTCCTGGCTCCTCTCCCCCAATAGTATAGCTGGACTGTTCACACCACACCCCCCCCCCCCCCCCCCTCCCTTTGTAGATTTGTACATAGTGGATTTGGCTATCCCAGCCCACTTTCTTTGCTGAATGAACTTGTGTAATTTGTTTTGTTTTGACTTTCTGTGACAACAAAAAGATTTCCGCTGTGGAGGTCGGTGTAACTTGTACATGCCTCCTGAGCATAAGCGTCTACAACATCGTATACATTGTTGCTCTTGAGACTGTGGAGTGGGAGATGTTTATTAAATTATATCTAATCAGAATTTGTTCTGGGCTGGTATTATACCCAAGTCAAAAGATCACATTTGTATTTATTTTATTTTAATAGATGACTGCTCCATTTAAAAATAGGTCAAGACAATAAATATATACTTTACATCATGTGTTCTAGTTTATAGTTATAGGTTTCCTATACCAGTCACACCATCTTCAGACAGACCACACTGCTTGTGTGATGCTGAGTATTTTTCTTTTTAAGCCAACAGTAAAGTGATATGCACATTTAGCTACGCTTTTTCAAAGAAATGTTTCTATGAAATATTTTCTAAAGTTTTTCACAGTTAAATTAGTGTTTTAGACTTTCAATGTGATTAAAAGGTGTTTGTAATATTATGTCTTAAGGGAGTAGAGGAGAAAAATGGGACCACTAAGCACAGTCTCCTAGAGATATTATTAACACAAAAGATACTAGTGGTCTAAAGTGATGTAGGGATATACAGAAATGGATTGGGGCCATTTGCTGTGCCTCTATGAACAAACTATGCGGTTTCTAAGAATACAGGGAGTGCAGAATTATTAGGCAAATGAGTATTTTGACCACATCATCCTCTTTATGCATGTTGTCTTACTCCAAGCTGTATAGGCTCGAAAGCCTACTACCAATTAAGCATATTAGGTGATGTGCATCTCTGTAATGAGAAGGGGTGTGGTCTAATGACATCAACACCCTATATCAGGTGTGCATAATTATTAGGCAACTTCCTTTCCTTTGGCAAAATGGGTCAAAAAAAGGACTTGACAGGCTCAGAAAAGTCAAAAATAGTGAGATATCTTGCAGAGGGATGCAGCACTCTTAAAATTGCAAAGCTTCTGAAGCGTGATAATCGAACAATCAAGCGTTTCATTCAAAATAGTCAACAGGGTCGCAAGAAGCGTGTGGAAAAACCAAGGCGCAAAATAACTGCCCATGAACTGAGAAAAGTCAAGCGTGCAGCTGCCACAATGCCACTTGCCACCAGTTTGGCCATATTTCAGAGCTGCAACATCACTGGAGTGCCCAAAAGCACAAGGCGTGCAATACTCAGAGACATGGCCAAGGTAAGAAAGGCTGAAAGACGACCACCACTGTACAAGACACACAAGCTGAAACGTCAAGACTGGGCCAATAAATATCTCAAGACTTTCTAAGGTTTTATGGACTGATGAAATGAGAGTGAGTCTTGATGGGCCAGATGGATGGGCCCGTGGCTGGATTGGTAAAGGGCAGAGAGCTCCAGTCCGACTCAGACGCCAGCAAGGTGGAGGTGGAGTACTGGTTTGGGCTGGTATCATCAAAGATGAGCTTGTGGGGCCTTTTCGGGTTGAGGATGGAGTCAAGCTCAACTCCCAGTCCTACTGCCAGTTCCTGGAAGACACCTTCTTCAAGCAGTGGTACAGGAAGAAGTCTGCATCCTTCAAGAAAAACATGATTTTCATGCAGGACAATGCTCCATCACACGCGTCTAAGTACTCCACAGCGTGGCTGGCAAGAAAGGGTATAAAAGAAGGAAATCTAATGACATGGCCTCCTTGTTCACCTGATCTGAACCCCATTGAGAATCTGTGGTCCATCATCAAATGTGAGATTTACAAGGAGGGAAAACAGTACACCTCTCTGAACAGTGTCTGGGAGGCTGTGGTTGCTGCTGCACGCAATGTTGATGGTGAACAGATCAAAACACTGACAGAATCCATGGATGGCAGGCTTTTGAGTGTCCTTGCAAAGAAAGGTGGCTATATTGGTCACTGATTTGTTTTTGTTTTGTTTTTGAATGTCAGAAATGTATATTTGTGAATGTTGAGATGTTATATTGGTTTCACTGGTAATAATAAATAATTGAAATGGGTATATATATTTTTTTGTTAAGTTGCCTAATAATTATGCACAGTAATAGTCACCTGCACACACAGATATCCCCCTAACATAGCTAAAACTAAAAACAAACTAAAAACTACTTCCAAAAATATTCAGCTTTGATATTAATGAGTTTTTTGGGTTCATTGAGAACATGGTTGTTGTTCAATAATAAAATGAATCCTCAAAAATACAACTTGCCTAATAATTCTGCACTCCCTGTAAAGTCTTCACTAGCTGAGCACATTTTTTACGGAAGGTACTTGCACAGTTCTGTCAACACCGCAACCACAGGCATTGAGTTAACACTCAAAGTGAATCGATTCCAGCTGCCAGTGGATGAGTGCCTCAACTATCACCACTGGGTGTAGTTACTTATATACTTTGATTCTAAATGATTATTGCTGGCAGATTTACACCCCCTCCCCCAAATGAACACCTTCCCACCTACATTAAAGATTCATTACAGACAGAAACTTGTCGAACTCCCACATTGCCTTTCTGGTTGGGTTGAATTATACCCCCATGTTTTTAAATTCTACCCTCTGGAGACATAAATAGATTATCTTAGAAGCCCACCGAGAAGTGTTCTTAGCAGTTGTTTTGTTGTCTGCCCTCTCTGACATACTTCCACATCTATGACATTGTAGGATCTCCTCCATTGCTTAACCACCTATCTATCTATCTATCAAGGTGCTCCTCTCTGATTGACCGCAGATTGTAGCCCACACCACTGCCTTCGGTCTGTGGTGTAATGAGATTTCCCATGATGAAGTACACCTGCTCAGAGTCGGTGAGGGCTTTTGTTAAAAAAACAAAAACATAACTGCATAGTCTGGTCATAGGTTTTCAGGAATTAAACACCAATCTATTTCTGTGTATCCCTACCTCACTTTAGTGCCTGTGTCAGAAGTAAACCTTGGTTCACAAAATAATATATGAATCTTCACTGTTCTGATCAATATAATGTTTTAAGTAACTCTGGAATCATTGCTCTATTAGGAGTTTTAGGTCTGTGACTCTCACAATTATTCTTATTTATGTTGTTGGCAAGGAACCCTATTAAATAGGTACTGTTGCTGTTAATGTACAGGTCAAGTGTCACGGTTTGAGACGTGAGCACTGATAGAATTTAAAACATATATAAGTAGTTATATCATTGAACGTAGGTTACAGAAAATGAAAAACTATTGTGAGAATAATAATGTTGCTTATTCTTTTCTCAACAGAAAAGTAGAAAAGAGGCTGATGAAAGTTCTAGCAATAGTGATAGTGATTCACACACTTCGTCAGAGTCATCAAGTGAAGGTATTACTAGTAGTGACTCAGATGATATGGAGGAAGATCAAAGTATTGAAGAAAGTGATGATTCTGATTCTGAGACTGAAGCACAACATAAAAAAACTACGGTAAATATAAAAAATCCAAGAATATCTAACTTAACTTTATTTACTTTTTATTATGTTGAACTGGAGTGTATTTGTAATTTGCTCTTGCTTTTGAAATACGGGACTCGATATGTCATGTGGGATTACTTTCAGAATTCGGATTTAACTCAAATTAAGCAGTTTCTATTGATCTTTTGTTCCTTGAATATATTTAAAACTAATCTGCAGTGTAATAATCAGGTACTCCGTGTCTGAATGCACATTTCTTCTATGGTATCTCAGGTGGTAAGTGCGACGTTCTTAGGGTAATCATTTTCCAGTTTACTTTCCTAACTTTCTTGATAATCTCCTGTCATACGTCAAACCCTTCTGACACATGAGCAGTTACCCTTTTCTGGTTACTTCAGAAAGACTCTTCTCTTCATATAAAATTGTCTGTGGTATTTGAAGCCAAAACCATAGACTTGGCCGTTTATATCAAGTTGCATTATTGGTTGTGGGAGATTATAATTGAGAGATGTGACCACCATCACTGGCTGTAAATAGTTGTGAAACTTAAGTATCTTAGAAAGTAACTTGAATCTCATACAGCACGAGTTCAATTACAAAGATGAAAATCTGTTGTTCTGTAAACACACCATAAAATGCAACAAATCCAGAACGTTTTTTCCCCTGGCTATTCCCCCATTAGGGTACAATTCTAGTGGAAGAACTCCATAACTACCTTTTTTTTGGAGGCTCAACAGTGTAGCTTACTAAAGTAAGCATGAGGTCTCAGTTATGGGTGAGTACCAAAATGCACTGGCCAACTTGTCTCCTTCAGTGCATATGTGAATATCAGTAAAACAGAGGTGGAGATTAGTGTCTAGAAGCCAACCCCTACGAGTCATCCGTTCATGCTGTAAGCACGGTGATGGTCTTATGTGTGAATGCTATCTCTTACTAAAAGAATGTGTAAACTTTGTTATATACCTTTCTGATGTTTCTGTCTCCCTCCAGATTATTGCTCTAACTCATTTACAATTAGATAGTTACACAAATGGCCTCTCTATAATTCACACGGACTCACCACACTTTTCTTCTAAAATCAGATTGCACATAAGCACTCTTTGCTGGATTACCAAGTTATTAAGTGAAAGAATACGGACAGGCATGTTTTAAAAGATTTCCACCAAGGTTCTCTTTCTTTCTGGCTAAATTGGATCAAATTCAAAATACTACGTTTGATTCACAAGGATTTTTAAAGACATAGCTGCGCGGTAAACAAAGCCATTTTACATTTGTTAAGCCTGAAATTCGCAAAATCACAGGGTGTGTGACCACAAAATAGCTTTCAAAATTCACTGCTCCCGTATTGTGACTATGAAATATGTTATCAAATCACAAAATAGGTTTAGGGTGTCCCTTCCAAATAGTGATTGTATTTGATATGTAACAATGTTTTGTAACCATTATCTGGTTGCAAAACATTGACAAGTTTCGACTTCCGAGTTGGGTTGATAAAACATTTATAAAGGGCAAGGTGTCCTATAGGATCCCTTCCACTTTTTAAATGTAGAAAATAAACTTGTTGGGGAGTGGTGGTGCTCCAGGGAACCACTGGCAATCCTGAAACTGAAAAAAATATATATCTTTTTTTTTTTTTTTTTTTTTTTAATTTTAAATGCTGCCCCAATTTCTTTAAGAAACTGGCGGCTTAAAAAAAAATGCTTTCTTAAAATGCGATCCTGGACATGGTGACGTGCGGACCCAAAAGGCCACAATTTCTGTGACTGCCAACAGTTATAGTGAGCCACAGTTTGTGACCTACATCATGAATATTGAGGAGGTAGGTCGGATTGAGGCTCACTACGATTCAAAATTTAGAAAACCCGCCATTTTAGCAGATAGGCCAGTTCACAAAATTATTTTCTATGTGCAAAACGTTTGGTACACAGTTTGCAACCTCTTTGCAAATGGCAATTCTATACATCCTATTTAATTTTAATGACCCATGCCATTGCTATACCACCATAAGAGTCTTATACTCCACTGGTATACAGTCTTATGCATGAGTGTCTTGTTAAGTGTCTTTTGAGTGTTCTCTGTTTAAGTATATTCCATGATTCTTGACTTTAATTGTCCACTGTGTACGGATTGCCTATGTAGCACTAAGTCTGTATGCAAATAACCTACATAAATTCATACACAACCTTATTTGTTGGTGCATTAAATTGCACAGAAGTGCTCCTGTAATCTGAAAGCTTTTAACAGTCTGTAAGGACTTGCTGATATAGCCTTATGCATAGTCATTGAAGATACATTTATGTACCAGCTCTCATGCAACACTGTAAAAAGATTTTACTTTTAGGCTGAGAGAGAACTTTTCATTATTGTCAACAAGGGATCAACATTTATAATAATGTATTGATAACATGCAGAGTGCACGTTTTATATATGAACTGAGTACACTTACTGTTCTGACTGATATTTTATCCTTTTCTGCATAGGTGCTAATGCATTGTATAACTGACCTAAAAACAGATGGACGAGCAACAACTGAAAAAACACAGGAAAAAAGAACACACCAGCAAATACCTCTTGTTTCTGATCCCCAAACAACTGCATCATTCCAGCCCCAGCAGAAGCAGACTCAGGTTATGTCACAGCAGCTTCCCTTTATATTCCAAAGCTCTCAGGTCAAGGAGGAATCTGTGAACAAACACACCAGTGTAATACAGTCAGTTGGATTGGTGACCAATGCTAATCCTTTGGGAACTAATGCCAAAAAAGAATCTCATATAAAACCTCTTAGCACTACGCTGGATCTGTCAAAAGCAGGGAATTCAGTTTTCTCCGTGGACGCAAACATTGTAGCAAATGACACAAGAACAAAAAAGGTATGTGGAAATTAATGTGAAATGTGGGACGTTACTGTTGAATCCCAAAGTATACATTTTGTACCTATTCCCTACTTTCTGCCGACGTAGAATTTAATGAATCTAATATGCCTTCTCACAAACTGAAAAAGCCATGGAAACCTATTTTAGCAAGTCTGCTTTTTATTTTTCCCCTTTTCTTTTGTTCTCTTGCATGCCAAAAGCACAGTAGCACAGTTGGGGTTCACTCTTGTATTATTTGTTTGGAAATATTAACTAACTCGTTTCCTTTCTCCCATAATTTGGTAAACTAATAGTGTTTGAGATCATGTTAATTTAAAAAAATTGTCTTGTTTGTTGTTGTTCAGTAGATCTTGGATATTTTGTCTTGAATATGGTTGGATTACTTGTAGGACTGCAATTTGTGTTATATTTGTAGCTTTATTCTTAATTTTGCTTAGTTGACCAATAATGGGGTTGTTGCTGTGCTTTTTTCTCTGGTTGTATGAACCTGTTCCACACTTTTAATGAAGGGCCTTGTGTTCTTAACATCTAAACTCTGGTACCCTGTGCAGATGGTTGATATTCAAAGGAAGGCCTTTAGTGTGTCATTTACAGTGGTGGTTTGAGCCTTGGCAGTAAGCATGTAATCACTACACTTGTAAAGAAGGTGGTCAGGCCCTACAAAAATTACACTTGGTCCTTTACTGTTCCTCTGCTACACTAATCTGGGAAGGCAGCAGAAGAAAGATTGAACAAAAATTAGGTTAAGTCTTTGCCTAATGCCTAACAGTAATGCACACAAATTGAATTTTCTTTAACAAAGGGGATCCTGCATCAAATTTTGCAACAGTGTCTGTGAACTTTGTTCCACTGAGCTTCTGTTCCCAATTCTGCTACATGAAGCATATAAACTCATAGGAACACATCATGGCTGACCAATTGAGACTGTCGTTTTACGGCAGAGATCATCAGCTCATGTGAATGAGGGATCCCAGAAGCAAGTATGTTTACGAAATCTCCATGCTTCACCGATGAGCAATAAACAAAGTCTGAAAAATGTTACAGTACATACTGCAGTAGGTGTGAGAACCATCCTAAGAAGTTAGCCTTTGAACCAACAAGGACCCTTTGCTAGTATGTTTCCTTCAGTTCTCAAATGGTAGCATATCTCTGACTTTAATGAATATTTTTTTTTTTAAAAGACTATAAAACATTGATAACTTGCTGCAAAACAGAAGATATCTGAATCCTGTCTCCTAGTTAATCAAAAACTCTCTTCTTACTAGTAAATCAGACATTCCCATCGAACTGAATTCACAGTGTTGGATAAATGTGCTTGGAGTTTGCTGCAAATTGCTTTTGTTTTCCAGCATTTTTACTCTGGCCTCACAAATGACAAGTGTTTTTCAGGTACTGTGAGCTGATCTGCTGAAGATATTATGGGGGTCATTTCAACCCTGGCGGTACAAGACCGCCAGGGCTAAAATGACAGAAGCACCGCCAACAGGCTGGCGGTGCTTCCAGGGTCATTACGACCGCGGCGGAAGTGCTGCGGTCGCACTGCCGGGGCCGGCAGCTTTCCTGCACAATGGCCCCGGCGGTAGTAATCTGCCAGGGCAGCGCTGCTAGAAGCACTGCCCAGGGGATTACGAGTCCCCCTACTGCCAGCCATTTCCTGGCGGTTTGAACCGCCAGGAAAAGGCTGGCGGTCCGGGCAGTCGCGGGCCCCCTGACAGGGCCCCATGCAGCTTTTCACTGTCTGCTATGCAGACAGTGAAAAGCGCAACGGGTGCAGCTGCACCCATCGCACGGCCGCAACACGGCTCCCATGTGCGCAGCGGGGGATGTCATTATGGGCACCGCGGGAGTGCGGCCGTATTGGCGGCCGCACAGCGGTAACAAATTGGCGGGCGGCGCTTGCCGCCCGCCAATGTTGTAATGAGGCCCTTTATCTCTTGTATTAACTGAGGAACTACCCATCATTATAGGATGATTGAAACTCCCACCATATAGGAGGTACTTCCTTTGTTAAGCAGTGGTTAAAGATCCTGTTTTAAATTCAGTATCCTGTGTCCCCTACATACCAATTTGTTTCCTGAGCACAGGGTTGCTTTAAAGGTGATTTGAATTTGGGGTACATTACTGCTTTTTAATGACCTCAATGTTGGATTATTCTTGACCATGCTTTCCCAACAACTAGCTTGTGAGCTAGTGGTAGCTCTCCAGGTTCCTGCAAGTAGCTTTCCTGTATGCACTCCAGCATAATAAATTAGATGATTTTTAATGGCTGAATTATTATGGGTATACCAAAATTGAAACCTTTGTATTTAAGATGAAAATGTGCATATTTTCAGAACCCATGACCGGATGTTTGGTGAAAAATTATTGCTTTTTCAAACAAAATTTGAACCTGATATTTGAGTGAAAAATCATGTTCTATTGAAGAGACATATTACTAACATTATCACCTTGGTCCCAAGGGCATTTCAGCTGTGGCTGTCATGTGTCGCACATGTAAAGGTATTTAAACTGGCATAGCCTTTTTTTTACATTACTGCTGACAATACTCTGCCTGATGCAGTGATAGGATTACTGCTGGTAAACCTGGTGGCCATTATTGTAATCTTGTCTAATGTGATCACTTTTACAGCATTAATATTAATAGCTCAGGGTGATTTTTATTGAACATAAGTAGCTTATTTTACAGAAAAGGTTAGAGACTCCCTGTTCTAGACTATTCGCTGGTACGGACTATGTTTTACCCATTATCCACATGCCAATTTCAGGCAAGGTTGTGGAGGCTTATGTTGTGCTACCCTGCTATTGAAAGCATTTACTAATCCATACAAGTCAGGATTTGACATCGGATACAGCATGGATACGCCTTCTCTCAGGTTTTGGTTGACAGTTTTATGTGCAGGATATGTGGTGTGGAAAGGACTGCTTTCCTGTCCACCTGGACTGTAGTAGCTTTGGATTTTATTGATAATAGTGTTCTATTGACAATCAGGTGACTCCTGCTGACTTACTTGATACATTTCTGAGATAGCTTTTGCCCTTTGTAACCATTCATTAACATCAGGTTAATAATATATGTGGATACAATTCTTGTGCTGTCTTAGTGGCCTTTTTTCCAAGATAGGATTTTAATTTGTTTGTTGTTGCGCCTGTGGCAGTTGAGCGGTGCTAACTGGAGATCTTCTGCTTGCCTCCAGAGGTTAAGAATGTAATCTTGGCAGCCAGTAAACACATCGTTAAATCCATTCATGCCAGCTCCTGGAATGAGGTTGTTGAGCTGTGTGAAGTGAAATCCTTTCAGTTCCACCTTTCTGTTATTTATATACTGCACTATCTCTTACCCTCGTAGTGACTTCTGGAAAAGGTTATTTGTCTGATCTTTATTCATTAGTGCACCTCCCTGACCAGCCTTTCCTTTTTAGCTCACCAGTGGTTGGACTTTTTTCTAAGAGATTTACTTTACTTGTTCCCTCACGCTCTGTTCATTGTTCCTCAGTTAGATTTGGATCTTATATTAACTTTCTTGATGACTTCCCCGTTCGAGCCAATGCATGGTTGCCAGTTTTGACCTCACAAGAGCTAAAACGTACAAGACAGTGAAGCATTTCTTACTGGGTCATCCTTCATATTAATATCTATTATGGTTTAGCTAACAACGATCACTGGCAGACTTTTGTGCTTCCTCAGCTTTCTAGAGGCTTTCCGGTGCCTGTCATCTGCTGGACAGCATCATAGTCATTTTTACAAACTGTTGTGTCTCATATATTAGCACTTTCCCATGTTGGGTGAGTATCATTCGTCTAGTTACACCACTTTGGTTGTTTGGGTCCTTCTTGTTTATTATGTTGTGCTATTTCTTTTGTCAATTATGCAAGTATTCCAATGTTGCAGCAAAGGTTGAACAACAATGTCATTATTCTGTATCCCAAATGGTGATTGTGGATATGGAAAATCCCAACATAATAAGCAAGAGAAAGGCAAACAAATAGGTTGGACATGCCGTATATGGAGCCACTAGAGGAATGACACTCACCGGACCTAGGAAAGTGCTAATATATAAAATTGAAGGATCCTACTGATCAGTAGTACACGCCCTCCAGTATATGAGAGAATATGAAACAGGATGACTTTGTTTCAAAGCAAAATAATATTAGTGGACCAAGATGTAGTGAGTGCTGGAGATCACAGGGACAGAATGGCTTTCCTTGTAATAAATATATGTTGCGTACAAACCAAGACTGATTGTATGGCAGTATGAGCACTAATCCTTCATTGGTGGAAAGGAATGAGATAATGCCAAGCATTTGGGTGCGGCAGGCAAGAAGACTGATTAATAAAGGAACATGCTGAAGTAGGAACATGCTGAAGTACCACTGTCTGACTGCAGCTGGCTTTCTGAGGTATGCAGAGATGCATATATACATGACGTGGCATGTAAATAGTTAGGGACTTCTAAGAATCATTCAGCCAATACAATAACTGCAAGACTGTTAAAATATAGGTAGATATTAGGTAGTGAATAGGCTTATCTAAAGGAAAGAGTAGGAATGTTTGATGTAAAATGGTTGAGGTAATTCGGATGTTCACCTTCTTTTACATTTTGATTGCTGAGATTACTGTGGTAATTACCATCATTTGCATGCATAAAAGACGTACCTATAAATAGTAGATAACACATAAAATTTTATTAAAACATTCCTGCAACTTTGTGTGTTTATTCTTTCTAGTGGTCTGGTAGGGGACCTGTATACAATACTCCTCCTGCACGAGAGTTAATCTGAAAGGGTTGTCTGACTCCTAACACTCCTTATCTAGAAGATATGCTATGTATTATTTCCCTTGAAAACTAAAAGATTTATATGTGTGTGTCCCCTAAGAGTGAAGTTGACACCAATGCGTTATCAAACATTACTGATTCACAGCCCAAGCACCTATGACTAGTATTGTATCACAGCTTTGTTGCATGTTTTCCTTGTTTGATAGGCATCACCCAAACCTGCCTCACAGGGAGGTATTGCTGTGGGTCTCATTCATAAGATGAGGAATCTCCAGAAAAATGTATTCATCAGAAGGAAAAGTTTATTTCGTTCTGTAACAATATGTTCGATGGCATCTGTCGCTGTAGATACGCATGTTCTGCAATAGCTCGCCATCTGGTGTTGGGCCGGAGTGTTACAAGTTGTTTTTCTTCGAAGAAGTCTTTCGAGTCACGGGACCGAGTGACTCCTCCTTTTGTCTCCATTGCGCATGGGCGTCGACTCCATCTTCGATTGTTTTTTTTCCGCCATCGGGTTCGGACGTGTTCCTGTCGCTCCGAGTTTCGGAACGGAAAAAATAGTTAATTTCGGAAGATTTTCGTCGGTATTGTTGCGTTCGGGATCGGCGTACTTAGATTCAACACCGCATCGAAGATCGAAGAGCTCCGGTGCCCTTCGGGGTAGTTTTTCGATCCTCCGTCGGGGCCTGGTCGGCCCGACCGCGTGCTGAGGAACGCCGATGGAACGGACCCCGTTCCGTTTCTGCCCCAAATGCCACAATAAATACCCCTACACAGACCAACACTTGGTCTGCAACCTGTGCCTGTCACCTGAGCACAGCGAAGACACCTGCGAGGCCTGTCGTGCGTTCCGGTCCCGAAAAACACTCCGAGACCGTCGAGCCAGAAGACTTCAAATGGCGTCCGCACCGACAGCCCGACGGGAGTTCGAGGAACAGGAGGAGGAAGGTACCTTCTCGATCCAAGACTCAGACTCCGAAGGATTCGACGATACACAAACCGTGAGTAAGACGTCGAAAAACACACAGAGAAACATTTACAAGGCCCAGGGGACGCCACTGCCACCAGGCCATGGCTCGACCCATAAATTCGGTGACCGACCGTCGGCACCGAAAAAGGCCAAAACAGTGCCGAGATCGTCCGACTCCGGTCGAGACACCGGCACGCAGCCTTCTCGGGACCGAGAAAGTGCTGGAGACAAGCCTCGACACCGAGATACCGGTGTGGACACGGCTCGACGCCGAGACAGCGGCACCGAAACAGATCGACGCCGAGAGGTTTCGGCCCCGAAAAGGAAAAAAGTCACCTCGGAGCCGAAAAAACACGCAGACAAAGTTTCGACGCCGAAACAAACTGCAAGCGACCCAGCTTCAGGCTCTTATACAGAAGAGCACTCGCTAACCTCCCAAATGCAAAAGCATAGGTTTGAGGAAGAGCTACAAGCAACTGATGTGGACCATACGCAAAAGCGTATCTTCATTCAGCAGGGGACAGGAAAAATAAGCACCCTTCCCCCCATTAGGAGAAAGAGAAGGTTGGAGTTCCAGACGGAACAAGCACCACAACCAAAAGTGGTTAAAAGAATTACACCACCACCCTCTCCTCCGCCCGTGATTAACGTTTCACCAGCACAAACTCCATCTCACTCCCCAGCTCACACCACCATGAGCCAGGGTGACCAAGATCAGGACGCATGGGACCTATACGACGCCCCAGTGTCAGATAACAGCCCGGAGGCCTACCCTACAAAGCCATCTCCACCAGAAGACAGCACCGCGTACTCTCAGGTGGTGGCTAGAGCAGCACAATTTCATAACGTAAGCCTCCACTCAGAACAGGTCGAGGATGATTTCTTGTTCAACACACTCTCCTCCACCCACAGCTCCTACCAAAGCCTGCCTATGCTCCCTGGTATGCTCCGGCACGCAAAAGACATATTTAAGGAGCCGGTCAAAAGTAGGGCAATCACACCACGGGTGGAAAAGAAGTATAAGCCGCCTCCTACGGACCCGGTTTTCATCACTACACAGCTGCCACCAGACTCTGTTGTTGTAGGAGCAGCTAGGAAAAGGGCCAACTCTCACACATCTGGAGATGCACCACCCCCAGATAAAGAAAGCCGCAAGTTCGATGCAGCTGGTAAAAGAGTCGCAGCACAAGCTGCAAACCAGTGGCGCATCGCGAACTCCCAGGCACTACTTGCGCGCTATGACAGAGCCCACTGGGACGAGATGCAACATCTCATTGAACATCTGCCCAAGGACTTCCAAAATAGGGCGAAACAAGTGGTTGAGGAGGGACAGACCATCTCCAACAACCAGATACGTTCCTCCATGGACGCTGCAGATACAGCTGCACGGACAATTAATACATCTGTAACTATCAGACGGCATGCATGGCTCCGAACGTCTGGATTTAAACCAGAGATTCAACAAGCAGTTCTCAATATGCCTTTTAATGAAAAAGAACTGTTCGGTCCAGAAGTGGACACAGCGATTGAGAAACTCAAAAAAGATACGGACACTGCCAAAGCCATGGGCGCACTCTACTCCCCGCAGAGCAGAGGGAATTACAGCACATTCCGTAAAACGCCCTTTCGAGGGGGATTTCGGGGTCAAAGCACACAAGCCAGCACCTCACAAGCAACACCGTCCACTTACCAGGGACAGTATAGAGGAGGTTTTCGGGGACAATATAGAGGAGGGCAATTCCCTAGAAATAGAGGGAGATTTCAAAGCCCCAAAACCCCTACTACTAAACAATGACTCACATGTCACTCACCCCCTCCACACAACACCAGTGGGGGGAAGAATAGGTCATTATTACAAAGCATGGGAGGAAATCACTACAGACACTTGGGTTCTAGCAATTATCCAACATGGTTATTGCATAGAATTTCTACAATTCCCTCCAAACATACCACCAAAAGCACAAAATTTAACAACACACCATTCCAATCTCCTGGAGATAGAAGTGCAGGCACTATTGCAAAAGAATGCAATCGAATTAGTGCCAAACACACAAATAAACACAGGAGTTTACTCACTGTACTTTCTGATACCAAAGAAGGACAAAACGCTGAGACCAATCCTAGACCTCAGAGTAGTGAACACTTTCATCAAATCAGACCACTTCCACATGGTCACACTACAAGAAGTATTGCCATTGCTAAAACTACACGACTACATGGCAACTTTAGACCTCAAGGATGCTTATTTCCATATACCAATACACCCATCTCACAGGAAATACCTAAGGTTCGTATTCAAAGGTATACATTACCAATTCAAGGTACTGCCTTTCGGATTAACAACCGCACCAAGAGTCTTTACCAAATGTCTAGCGGTGGTCGCTGCACACATAAGAAGGCAGCAAATACATGTGTTCCCATATTTGGACGACTGGCTAATCAAGGCCCATTCGTTCATACAGTGCTCAAATCACACAAATCAGATCATACAAACCCTCTTCAAACTCGGGTTCACCGTCAATTTCACAAAATCCAAAATTCTGCCACGCAAGGTACAACAATACCTGGGAGCCATAATAGACACATCAAAGGGAGTAGCCACTCCAAGTCCACAAAGAATTCAAAATTTCAACACCATCATACAACGCATGTATCCAACACAAAAGATACAGGCAAAGATGGTATTACAACTCCTAGGCATGATGTCATCATGCATAGCCATTGTCCCAAACGCAAGACTGCACATGAGGCCCTTACAACAATGCCTAGCATCACAGTGGTCTCAAGCACAGGGTCACCTTCTAGATCTGGTGTTAATAGACCGCCAAACTTACCTCTCGCTTCTATGGTGGAACAACATAAATTTAAACAAGGGGCGGCCTTTCCAAGACCCAGTGCCACAATACGTAATAACAACAGATGCTTCCATGACAGGGTGGGGAGCACACCTCAATCAACACAGCATACAAGGACAATGGAACGTACATCAAACAAAACTGCATATCAATCACCTAGAACTGCTAGCAGTTTTTCAAGCACTAAAAGCTTTCCAACCAATAATAGTTCACAAATACATTCTCGTCAAAACAGACAACATGACAACAATGTATTATCTAAACAAGCAGGGAGGGACGCACTCCACGCAGTTAAGCCTGCTAGCACAAAAAATTTGGCATTGGGCAATTCACAACCAAATTCGCCTAATTGCACAGTTTATACCAGGGATACAAAATCAACTCGCAGACAATCTCTCTCGAGATCACCAACAGGTCCACGAATGGGAAATTCACCCCCAAATTCTGAACACTTATTTCAAACTCTGGGGAACACCTCAGATAGACTTGTTTGCGACAAGGGAGAACGCAAAATGCCAAAACTTCGCATCCAGGTACCCACACAAACAATCCCAAGGCAATGCCCTATGGATGAACTGGTCAGGGATATTTGCTTACGCTTTTCCTCCTCTCCCTCTCCTTCCTTACCTGGTAAACAAACTCAGTCAAAGCAAACTCAAACTCATATTGATAGCACCAACTTGGGCAAGGCAACCCTGGTACACAACGCTGCTAGACCTATCAGTGGTACCCTGCATCAAATTGCCCAACAGGCCAGATCTGTTGACACAGCACAACCAAAAGATCAGACACCCAGATCCAGCATCGCTGAATCTAGCAATCTGGCTCCTGAAATCCTAGAATTCGGGCACTTACAACTTACCCAAGAATGTATGGAAGTCATAAAACAAGCAAGAAGGCCATCCACCAGGCACTGCTATGCAAGTAAATGGAAGAGGTTTGTTTGCTACTGCCATATTAATCAAATACAACCATTACACACAACTCCAGAACATGTAGTGGGTTACTTGCTTCACTTACAAAAATCTAACCTGGCTTTCTCTTCCATTAAAATACACCTTGCAGCAATATCTGCATACCTGCAAACTACCTATTCAACTTCCCTATATAAAATACCAGTCATTAAAGCATTCATGGAGGGCCTTAGGAGAATTATACCACCAAGAACACCACCTGTTCCTTCATGGAACCTAAATGTTGTCCTAACTAGACTTATGGGTCCACCTTTTGAACCCATGCACTCCTGCGACATACAGTTCCTAACCTGGAAGGTGGCATTTCTCATCGCCATTACTTCCCTGAGAAGAGTAAGCGAGATTCAGGCGTTTACTATACAGGAACCTTTTATACAACTACACAAAAATAAAGTCGTCCTAAGGACCAATCCTAAATTTTTGCCAAAGGTTATTTCACCGTTCCATCTAAATCAAACAGTGGAACTTCCAGTGTTCTTTCCACAGCCAGATACCGTAGCTGAAAGGGCACTACATACATTAGATGTCAAAAGAGCATTAATGTATTACATTGACAGAACAAAAAACATCAGAAAGACTAAACAACTCTTTATTGCATTTCAAAAACCTCACGCAGGAAACCCAATTTCAAAACAAGGTATAGCCAGATGGATAGTTAAATGCATCCAAATCTGCTACCTTAAAGCTAAACGACAGCTGCCCATTACACCAAGGGCACACTCAACCAGAAAGAAAGGTGCTACCATGGCCTTTCTAGGAAACATCCCAATGCAAGAAATATGTAAGGCAGCCACATGGTCTACGCCTCACACATTCACCAAGCACTACTGTGTAGACGTGTTATCCGCACAACAAGCCACAGTAGGTCAAGCTGTATTAAGGACATTATTTCAGACTACTTCCACTCCTACAGGCTGATCCACCGCTTTTGGGGAAATAACTGCTTACTAGTCTATTGCAGAACATGCGTATCTACAGCGACAGATGCCATCGAACTGAAAATGTCACTTACCCAGTGTACATCTGTTCGGGGCATCAGTCGCAGTAGATTCGCATGTGCCCACCCGCCTCCCCGGGAGCCTGTAGCAGTTTGGAAGTTACCTTCAATTATTTATATATGTATCATCTCAACCTTAAATAGGTGCATACTTAGTCACTCCATTGCATGGGCACTATTACTACAATTCAACTCCTACCTCACCCTCTGCGGGGAAAAACAATCGAAGATGGAGTCGACGCCCATGCGCAATGGAGACAAAAGGAGGAGTCACTCGGTCCCGTGACTCGAAAGACTTCTTCGAAGAAAAACAACTTGTAACACTCCGGCCCAACACCAGATGGCGAGCTATTGCAGAACATGCGAATCTACTGCGACTGATGCCACGAACAGATGTACACTGGGTAAGTGACATTTTCATTATGGTGGGTATATGTATTCTAGGCAAGTGTCCAAGCCTTGCATTTGAGAACTAATACACTGCTTCTTGGTTCCTGCAACTCTGAGAACCACTATTATGTGTCCCCTTACTCAGATTCGCTGCCACTAGAAGCAAAAGTCTGCTTCAGACATGTTTCATAGACACCTTCCTCTCAGAATTGGCTCAGATGCTATTGGAACATTTAATGTAGTAGAAATTATTCAGCTAATGTGTTACACAAAGGGTCCAGATCCTCCAATTGTACAAACCTTCCTGGTGTATTATTTTACATCTTTCTCTTTATTGTACGTTTACATTTTCCTAGGTGTTCTGGGTCCAGGTTTTGGTTTAGGAACACTTTGGTTTATTTTCTCAAGATATTTGGTTAATTCTTAAGGCTCCATGGGTAGCTTGTCCTATCAGTTTGTGAGCATTCTGAAGGGATCTGCCCCATCAACCGAGGTGGCGAGAGGACTCCTTTGTGACTTGCTGATTTTAGATACAGTATTATGGCCTACATCTATGTGTTTTTTGTCTGAGCTTGATTGTGTAGTGGGGATGAAAGGTCACTTTGAGTACTATTAAAGGTACTAAATCACTCTACATATTTTAAGTGTTTGATGAAACACAGCCAGGAATAGGATTTGATTTTTTTGGGAGTTGTGACTCAGCACAACAAAGGAGAATGTAAGCAACTGATGTGGCACGGTGTTTTTTGTACTTCTTCCCTTCTGCCACTCTCTTCTGGACCAAAATGTGTTTGGCTGGCAACGGGCATTGTGTAAAGAAAGAAATTCCTAATGCTACCTGTTGTGCGAGCCACTTTTCAAAAGTTATGGTGCCTAGACCTAAAACACTGTCAGTCCGGTTTCAGGGAGCTTTGAACTCCCAGTCTGCATTTATGTCCATATGGGTCTGCCTTTCACCTATCCTAAAGGTAGGTTCCAGTAATGGCGGTATCATCTTAATAGCGTCAAGAGTTTTAAGCAAAATGAAAACTAAACTACTCTATGGATCGTTTCTAAATCCATTTGTTTGGTTCATTGGCATCCTCGAATTAGGAACAGTAGCAATATTTTGTGCTCTAAAATGTATCATTAGCAAGTACTAGAATGTTTACTTTGCATATATGCTAAACATCAAGACCTCCTCAGTGGTGTAATTGTACTCTGATAGCTTTCAGAATCGTGTTACTGAGAAGCTTCTCTGCATACGTGTGTCTGAACTTAATGCCTTCAACACTTTAGCTGAGCGAATCAGAATCAGTGATGGTTGTGTGATATGGATGATGTTCTGAGTGAATTTCGATAGATCAAAGAGAAGTTTGCTGCATGTGCACACTCCTGCCATCTAGTGTTGCGTGCATACATTGCACTTAATTTTGATTCACAGTGAAGGTTTCTGTTTTAAGATGACTTGTGATCCTCTAAACCACAGTTACAGGACATTGTCTCCACTTTAGGTTGCTTTTATTTAGTCATTGGGTTCAGATGTACATTGTAGAGCTCTAGGATTGTTGTGCATCAAAACCTAAAACTTACTTCCATAGATATTCTATGACCAACAACTGTGTTGAAACTGGCATTAACCCAAAAACGTTGAAGTAGGTTTATGAAAGGGGCTCATGGGGGGAGGCTTTTGGGGTAATGCTTCTTTTTTTAATTTGCCCAGAATGCAACAGTAAGATCCCCTAGTGTGGCTATCAGAGTACCTGTAACCTGTGTCTTCCAAGTGACCAAGAGGAATTGAATTGTTTGGCATGTCTGGCCTTCTAATTTTGAGCCTATCCAGTAGCAGAGAAAGGCAGTGAGTGCATATTAGAATGCAGCAACAAGATTTGTTTGAACCATTATCCTCACCTTCGTCGAAGTTGGTGCAGAAATTCAGTTGGAGCAGGGTTCCATAGGTGCTCTTTACTATGTATTTCCCAGATGACTCTGACATTACACTTCAAGCATCTTCCTTCTGGGGGTTTGATCTTGAGAGAAGCTTTGGCTCCAAGGTGAGGAATAGCCTTAGGAGAGCCATAGCCAATCCCCAAATGACCTATGAAAAGGCCTTGGCAGTTAATTCACCCCACTGCGCCTGAGCTGTTTCAGCTCCAAAAAGCATTTTCGATGTCAGGAAAGTCTCAAGACGTCAGTCTCTAACATAGATGTTGAGACCCTCTGATTCAACAATATTGAAAGAATAATCTTCTCTCCTTCTTGCTAAGTTAGCCTTTGAAGTTGACTTTGATATCACCATTGGTACAGAATGATACAAAACCTGAAGAACAACAACCCTATTCCATGCAGAGAAAAATACACATAGATCCTGTCAGGCCATATCCTAGCCCAACCACCTTCAACACTTCCATAGGCCACTGACCAGTACAAGAAACAGCACCTTGTCTTTGAGGAAGCCATCACCGAAGAATTTGTGGCATAACCAGTACCAAAGAGAGGTAAACCTAGGGAACCTTCATCACCACCAAAGTCTTTTGCAGAGTTTGTCGCCAGTGCATTCTCTTCACACTTCAGATCAGGATATTACAGGCTTACCCGAGCCATATGAAGAATCCATCTCTACAGAGAACTTTGATGATGATATCAACAGAGAATTTCAATGAGTCTTTAAAGATCAGGGTTGTGATGCTTATAATAGAAAAGAAATATAAGGTAGCCCCAGATGACCCAATTTACATGTGGTGCATGTTCTACCTGATTATCTAGTTGTGCACATTGCAGGCAAAAGAGCTGGGGGATAGGTGACGATCCCTCATCTGCTAAAGGAATTTGAAGAATAGATTCTATGGAAAAAGAGTATCTGACATTTTTGGCATGCAGTGGCTCATAGCAGAATCTGTGAGCTTACAGTCTAGGTATGACCGATATCATTAGGGGGAAATTGGACAACTTGTAAAGCTTTTTGGCATGCAAGTGGAGTGTATGTTTGAAAAAATAAAAAAGGAATACTGACATTGCCAAGACAATTGGAGCCCTATAAATGCAGCCTGTGATGTGGGGTTTTGCAGATAACAGGCAAGAAAGGGGACTTAGTCACCAGCCGCCTCACCAGTGGCCACTGTCCAAATGGAAGCAAACCGTTCAAGAAGGTCAGTAGCCCAAGCAGTATTCTAGAGGAGGTTTTCAGGGCAACAACCACGGCAAGGCCAGATATGCATAAAACAAAACATTGACCGCTGATGCATTCCCCACGACCTCCAAACACCTCTTGGGACTAGTGAGGATATGCTATTCAGAGTGTGAGAAAATAACATCAGAGACCACCACCCACTGTTACTGTTTGGAACTCAATACCACACCACCCAACATTTCACCACGCAGCCACATCCGCAGCAAGGACTGAGTGTGGCTCCTTCAAGTCACAGAACAAGCACTACAGTAAAAAAATATTAATTAAGACCAGTTCTTCCATACCAGTAGAGACAAAGGATATACTTGCTGCACTTCGTAATCCCTAAAAAAGACTGTACACTGTTGACTGAGCATCAACCTTTGGACTCAATCTTTAGATCAGATCAGGACATTTTAAAATAACTCCGGAGAACCCGGGATCTCAAGGATGCCTACTTACACATTCCCATCCACCTGGGACATCACCAGTACCCAAGGTTTGTGATAAGTAGCAAGTTCAAAGTGCTACGTTTGAAGGTCACAAACAGCCCATCAGGTGTTTACAAAATGTATGGCAGTGGTTGCAGCACATCTTCACTGCATTTCAATTTATTGCCTGATAAAGAGCAGCACCCGAACGCAGTCCTGCCTCATAAGTTAGGGTTTTTAGATTTCATGCCAAAACGTCACGCATCTCTCACTGACAAATACATTGGGAGCGGTACTGAATACATAATACCGAATATGGTAGTAGGCAAGGCCTAACCCAGCAACAACAGAGTGACAGTGATGACATTCCAAAGATTGCTTCTCCATTATCAGATACGGCTTTCTGTAACAGTGAGGAAAATCTTGAAAATGATGGTATCTGGTACTGCGATAGTCTAAAATGCTCCATTACACATTTACTCACTACAGACGTGTCTAGGCAGACAGTGATCACAAGCAACTAGATGATGGGAAGGTCTAGTGTTGGTGGAGCCCAGACCTAAGCGCGCAATGCAGTGGTGGAAGTATAAGAGCTTGTAACTGGAGAGGTGGTTTCTCATCCGTCTGCAGCAAGTGCCCATCACCATAAATTTCTCCCATATGAGGTTGGGAGCATACTGGGCCACCTCGCAGTTCAAGGCCAGTGGAACATCAATCTCCTTAAAATTAATGGCAAGACAATACCCTATTGGACAGGCAGCATGCCAACAATTTATTACATTCGAAAGTAAAGGGCATGCGCTCAACTCGCTCATCTAAACAGGCCCAGACGATCTGGAATTGGGCCATTTGCATTCAAGTCTTTCTTCAGGCAGAGCACATTTCCATAAAAGACAGCAGCATTATAGATCTGCTGAGCAGAATGCATCCACACACACATGAGTGGAAATCATCACTTGGGTACTCCAAGTGTACTTCGACTGATGAGGGAAGACCGATGGCTAGCCTGTTTTAGATGTATGCGAACACAAAATGCCAAAGTTTCACCTACAGGGACCAGCACCACAGTCAATGCACTGTGGGTGAATTGGTCAGGGACATTTGCATATGCTTTTTCACCACTACCACTGATATCATATGTAGTGAGGAAAATAAGACCAGCCTCGATGAGGCTCATCCTAATAGTGTCTACCTGGCAAGGCAGCCTTACTACTCAGTACTCTTAGAGACGGTTCTAAATCCACATGAGAAACTACCTCTATACAGTCATACTTACTCAAAACCAAGGTCAGTTAAAACATCCCAAGTCCAGGGTTCCGAATATTTGTGATTTGGCATCTGAAGTCTTAAAGTTGAGGTATCTGCAATTCCAGAAAAGTGCATTAAAAGTTTGAAAGAGCCCTGTAAACCTGTTGTTGGGGCTTGTTACATGGTCATATGTAAGAGGTTTGTCAAGTAATGCCCCATGCTTAGCAGGCAGCCTCCAGAGCCTTGGTACAAGGCATTACTTGTTACTTATTGCACCTAAAAAAGACATGCTTGGCGTACTCTTCAATAAGGGTACATTTAGTTTCCGGGGCAGCTTACATACATACAGAATACACAGCACCAGTCAGTTTTTTATATACCAGTGATAAGAAATTTTATAGAAGGCTTTAAGAGAGTAATTCTCGCAAGAGTGCCACCATCCCCTTTGAGGGATTTGAATATTGTTCTTACCAAACTCATGGGCCTGCTATTTTAAACTTTACACTCTTGCGCACTGCAATAGCTTTCATGAAAGTTTGCCTTCCTCATTGCACTCCCCTACGTCCGAGTTAGTGAGCTCAAAGCTCTTAACAACAGAGGAAGCTTTTATTTTAAAAAACAGGTTATCTTAGAACAACCCCTCCATTTTACTTTATGTAGTCTTCCAGTTTCATATCGAATAAAGACTTTTTCCACCACCTTGAATGGTTGTGGAAATACTTTTCACACTTTAGATGTCTAAGGAGCACTCATTTATTATATTGACAGGACCAACGCTTTCAGGACTAAACAACTCTCTAGCTTTTTGTAAGCTACACTTTGGGAACCCTGTATCCTAGTCAGGCATTGCTTGCTGGGTAGTTAAATGTATCTGTGTGTTGCGCTAAAGCAAAAGGTACACTAAATGCTGTTCTTGGGGCACATTCCACTTGCTGGCCTTTGGCTTTCCTGGACAACATCTCTCTTGTATACACATGTAAGGCTGCATCATTGTCTGCTATTCACGCGTTTACTAAGCTTTATTGTGCGGACATTTGTACCTAATAGGAAGAACAAATCGGAGAGCCTCTTCTTAAAACTTTGTTCCAAGGGGCTCCTGCAGCTGCTCGCAAGCCATCGCTTTAAAGTGCACTGCTTCCCAGTCTATGCAGAGCATGTGATCTACAGTAGCACATGCTGTAACCGGATAACTTTACTTCTATATAACAATCTGTTGCAGCTTCAATCGTAGTGTAGATTCACATGTTCCCTCCCACTTTACCTGATGCGAGCTCATGGAATGACACTTTGATGAGAAAATACTTTTAAAAAAAAAAGGTATTCACTCTACACAAGTAAACATAAGCTATCCTGTTTATCACTACACCTATGAACTCTCATTGATACTGGGAAAAGACAATCTGAGGAGGAATCTATGTCCTGGTGCATTGTAAGCTTCGGAAAGGGGAGTTAGGTATGAACCCACAGCTTGGTATCCTTGCTAAGACACAGGCTTAGAACACAAGAAGAATTTCATGTTATCCGTGAAAATGATCCAGCTGGCTAAAGTTTTCTTCCCTTTTTCAAAGCTTTATAGGTAGTTTAGCGCCTCGATAACTGAGGTACACAAAATGTTTTTGTCTAAGGGCCAGTAAGAGGCGATGATATTTATTTTCTAAAGATGATATCAATCCCCTGTGCTTACCTAATGATAAGAATATCCAATACATGGTGATTAAAAGTAGTCTAATTGGTTGAAAATAGGTAGGTCCAAATATTTGTCTGATTTTATACATTTACAATGTCGCCAGATTTTCATACAGAGGAGCGTTATTAAAATGGTCAATGCAGTCCTACTGTTCTTACAACTTTTTTAATATATAAATAACTTAATTTTTTTCTTGTTTAAGTAATCCCTCAAAACAGTTTTGTAATATATATAAATATATATATCTTCCAACAGGATCACCTTGAACCAACGTTCCCAGTCCAGATAAAAAAAAATCAAGATGTAGCCAAGCATCAGAAGAAGCCTTCTCCTACTTCAACTTCATCAGATTCAATACCAGCATGCACTTTGCTTACTCTTCAGAAGCACTCATCTATAGAAAATAGTCACTCCAACCCCTTTTTGACAAATGCACTTTTAGGAAATAGACAACCAAATGGTGTCATTCACTGTGTAAGTCAGGACCTTCCTTTAGTACTTGCATCTAAATCCGAATGCAACACAAATGAAAACTTGGTGTCTTCTGCCAGTACACATTTGGTGTCTTCTGCCAGCACACACTTTTATTCACCATTAAATCTAACAACATGCACAAAAAAATGTTCTACAAATCCAACTTCAGTTGTGCTTTCTACCTCGTCTGGGGTGCAGAATCGTGGAAAGGAAACCCCTGTTTGCAAGTTAAGTGCTGTAAAGACTCAACATAATCTTCATACAGCAAATACTTTAGTTGACAATTTTAGAGGGATAGATTCTGATATTGCGAGCAGTAAGGACTCTGATGAATCCAATGAAGAGGACAATGATGAGGAGGACGACGATGAGGATTCCGACAATAGTCACTCAGGTATTTATTTATTAATATTGATGTATATTTTTCTAATTTGATATCAAATATGGAAAAGCTCTTAAATCACAGTATGTGTGATATTTTGCTAATGTGCTCCAGGGTTGACAAATACCTTCAAGAAAGATTCTTGGCTTGGGAACACTGTTAGTTTTCTTCCTAAAAGAAGCAGTATTAAAAAATAAAGTGACTGGTTGAGTGAAAGTATATAAATTAAGTATTTCCCCCTCTCAACCCTAACTCCTTTCCCTTCTCCTCACAATTACTTCGGGTTGTTACACACACAGTAGTGTACACCATTCATATTTCTAGCTATGTTTTCTAACTGTACACTTAAACACATCTTGAGGTTGGCCATAGTAATTGTGAAGCAACATATCAAGCTGAAATTTTACTAGTTGAGTTTCAGTAATCCAGATGGTTCAAGGAAAACTCTTCTGTGTGGCTACAGTAAGTGTTAAAGCTTAATTCCTAACCTCAACATCTCTTGAATCACTGAGGGGGTTGGCTGTTTGCATTTCCTGCCCTTGACATTACATGCCTAACCAGTTTGCCTTCTGTTTTACTTTAGCAGAGAAAGATGCCACAGAATGATATAGACGGCTTCAGAATGGTCTCAGCAGTGGTGGTTCGCTAATCTGCTTTAACTATAAATGTTCACAAGAGTGTCATGTGTCCTTAGCAGAAGTCTCTAAAGAAAGCAAACTCAAGTGCCCTACCGTCGACCAATATTTTATTTTTATAATTTTATTTTATTTGAGTTTCAGCCTAAGCATAGCATAGCCACATTTCGTAACAATCTCTTAGCATAACACTTAAACTAAAAATATGTATCCAGCACCCCCACCCTCCCTCTCCATCCAACTCCAGACACAGAACTCACCCGCACGTTGAGAGGTCCCTAAGTACAAAACTCCTGTCGCTCTCATCCTGTCCAGAGGTCTCTCCATTTGCAATGTATTATGATGTGACCCTCTCGTCACCTTAGGAGTCCGTATTCGGCAAGCGGTTATATCTCCAATGAATAATAAGTTATCCACGCGCCCCATATCTTTTTGAACTTCCACGGGCATCCTCTATTTGCATACGCCACTTTTTGCCTCATCATGAACCCTTCCATCCATTTCCTCCACTCATCCACAGACGAGCATGTCTCAGAGCCCCAAAGGCGAGCTATGTACCTTTTGGCTACCATCAGTCCCAATCCACACAGCATGAGCTTTCATCTGGGCAGGTCAACATCGTTGGTTATTCCCAGTAAAGCATATTTGGGGTCCAAGGGAATTTGTGCTAATAGTACTCCCTTCGTCTCTCCCATCACCCTACTCCAGAACTCCTTGATCTTGGGACATTCTCATAAAACGTGGATGAAGGATCCAATATTGCCACAACCTCCAATACAGTTCGGATGTCTCGCCCTTCCCATCATATGTAGTCGCTGTCTATCATAGTATACCCTATGTAAGATTTTAAATGGAATCAGCCTAAGTCGTGATCTAATCGCCACTTCTCTGGGGAACATCAGTGCCGCCTCAGTCTATATCTTCCAGTGTCCCCAGCTCTGCCTCCCATCTACTTTGCAAGGTTATGAGTGTATTTGGCATATTGTTGTTAATAGTTTTAGAAGTTAGGGATGTTGCTTTAGCGGCTAGACCGCCCATTAATAGCCTGCCTTCTAGAGAGGCGCTCTCAGGTATTACCTCTCCCGGGAGACCCTCCGCTCTCCATCCATGTCTCAAGCGTGTATAGTGATAGAGCTGTGTTTTGCTCAGCGCATACTCAGTTTGGAGGGGTGCAAAGGACATAATATCCCCCTCCGCCATTACTTCCTCAACTTTTGAGATACCAATTCGGTCCCAGCACTCGAAACCCTTTAGCTTCCTGATTTCTCGCAACCAGCTCCACTCCCAAAGAGGGGTCTCTTTGGTGGGACGTCTATGCCACCCCATCATCTTAGTAGCTCTTATCCAAGCCTTCAAGGCCACCTGTGTGGCAGGCAAAAGATGTCTATTTCCACTACCATCGACCAATGTTAATCACTTTTTCCTCCTTTTAACTGCATGGGTCTTTAATGATGGGGGGATTGAAATGCTTGTAAACAACACAAAATAACGTAGTTTCTTAATAATTTACATTTATGTATTGACAACACACATGGCAACTGTGGAAGTAAATCAATCAAGTCGTCTTAATATTTTGTTTGGAAGAAGAATAAACTGCTCCAGCCCACACTTTACTCATTATTTGCCGTGTCTTGCTAGATTTGACATCCTTTGGAAGAGAGGTATACCACTTGAAGTGTCAAGCAGAGTTCTCTCTTTCCCAGCATCCAAAGACATAGTTACCAATGCCAGCAGAGAGCCAGACAAGTCTTAGGGAGTGGAAGTGAAGCATCATAATGTTAGCGATGGTAAAGTGTCATGAATGGGACTACCAACCCTAGATGGTTGGTGAGCCAGTACTAGGCATAGAAACCTACCCAAACCAATATAGCAACTGTCATGCTGTCTTCACTCTAAAGGTTACTGTTCCAGATCATCGAGGGCAAGGACAGTAGAGAAGGATGGATAAACAACCTCAACATTATCTGGCAACATTAATAGTTGGTGGGTGTGTTTTCAACCTTCGTTCAGTTTGTCACTTGGACCGCAACACCAGCTCTTTCCATTTGTCTTACTATATGCCAGCCATATCTTCTCGCTGACATTTGATTTGGATGGATAATTTACCTTTAGATTAATCAACTCTTGAATCCTTCTAGGCGCCATAAGAGGAGTTGGAAACTTTGCAGTAGATCTTCTACATATGAGTAGGTGCTACCTGGATCTTGGAAACCATTCAAGACATGAGGTTAAAGATTCACACAAGGTTCCACCACAGCTCACCTTTGGCAGTTGCTTTTTTTCCTTACCCTTTGACACGAGGTTGGTCTACTCCGAAAGTTTTTTTTTTTTTTTAATATATATTTTTGCTCTGCTAGATAGGGAAAATGTCTTCTCTAAATTTGAGTGACTTTCAGTGGTGTCTCTGTTATTGTTGGTCGAAGTAGCTGCCCTCGGACCTACACAACATCAGCTTGTGGTGACTGGCCCAAGAATGACTCCAGGTCATGTGAGAAATGCAGCTGCATGCATGCCAGTTAAGGGGCACAATGCTAAACATTTCATGGCACGAGTCTAGGAGGAACACCAAGTTGAGTGATATTCCGCTTCAGCTCCACCTCCTGATCTGGCTTGTCTTTGACAAGCAAATCCTCAAAGTGAGCCCCTTCCAGGTATAATGAGAAGTTTTCTAAGTGTGTGCAAAAGACACAGGAAGCAACCATTGCCTCCTGAACGTCATTCCTTCGCCAGGAGTAGATCTTGTACTCAGTGGCTTCAATCCCTAACTCAAGCTTCTACATAAACTTTGGAGCCAGATTTTGGTTTACTAGTGTAGGATGTGGTGCCAGTTCCAGACATGGAGCCTTCTGATCCACTTCTAACTTATCCAGCCCCTGACACTGAGCTTGTGCAGATCTATGCCTTCACCCAGGTAATGCTACCTGCTTTCAAAATAACTCCACCTAGTTCGCTCTAGAATCGTTTGGGATCCAATGGAGAGTTCAGAGTGATGGCTTCAGTTTGGGTGCCAGGCAACCCCTTTGGACCTACCCACGGCCCTCACTGTTCCAGTGCCATCCAAACTTATCCCAAAGCCTTGATGATTGCAGTGCTGTCTTTGGATCCATTGCACACTCTGACAAACTTCTTGAGCGATAAGGCCATCTTGAACAGGTGCAGATGCACGGTACTGCAGTTACTGGAGGAGGTTCTTTACAGCAAATGTTTTAGAAGGTTTAAGGATCTTACTAAAATTCTGAACCTCATTTATTACTACAATGATGAAAGCAGTGAGACTGAGCCATCTTACGTACCACTGCACAGATGCTGGCAATTACCGGTCTCTACAGAATGCTGGGTTGCTGGACACCTCTCCAAAGGTGACATGACGTACCTTATGAAGTCTCCCTCTGAGGAAGTTGTTTCATTCATGTCAGTTGTGCACAAGGCAGCAAAGCTCTTGAGCTACTACTGCTTGTGAAAGAAACAAGTCCACAAGATTTCACAGCCTCCTTCTGGAATCCCTTCAGTGAGATTTGGAAGAACAACATCTTAGTGGCATAAGAGAAGCTAAATTCTGCCTTATTGTGAGCTGCCATGTCGCTCCGCACCATTGCGCGGCACCTGAAAACCCAGAATTTGCGATTGCTCACACCTCCTCCATCAGCCTTAAGGTTCAGACATTCTCTTCTTCCAAGCAGAACAATGACCTGTTCCCCACTTTACTTCACTACAGGTAATTGAAACAAATTGAGGCCGTCAGGAAGAATGTTTTTTCTTTATGAAGGATTGCCCTTGACTCCACAAATGTGACTTGCCTCCTAGTTTGCTATTCTCATGCCTTGGAGTAAATAGCGCAGTTGATCATACAGTGTGTTCCTGATAATCTTCCTGGCCATTTTGCTGGCGTTGTTTGAGATGGGCAAGATGAAGCAAAACAGATCCTACGCTCTAGTTTGGACACAGTGGATTCAATGGCGCAGTCCAGTGGCTCCTCAATAGCCATTAACTGCCACCCACATTTGTGGATGTATTCTACCAGATTCTCAGGTGATGTCCAAATGATTCTTATGCGCATGCCCTTCGATGGTGTGCACCCTTATGGCAACAAAGCTGATTCTGTTCTGGAACTATTTCAACAGGGGATGGGCTATAGCCTGGTCTGCACACTGCCGTTCCCCAACATGCCACTTCTTCAGAACCTCCAAGTTGAGGGAATATTCCCTCTGTGTGCCCTTTTGTTGGCATCAGTCCTCCCAGTCTGTACAGTACCTCAACAAGCTCTTTCAGAGCTACAGAAACATGGCGGTTCATAAAGTCTTTGTGAACAGCACCAACAGTTTCCTTCATCCCCAGCCCCACCAGCAAAATCAATTTAGTTTGACTTTGATGGCATGTGTGTGACTGTGGGAAGATGGGTGTATTATCAGTTTCGATGCTGACAGTCCATCACATCGGACCTAGAGGTCCTGCAGATTATCCAGCAAGACAACTCCCTTCCATTCCAGGACTTGCCCCCATTAATCCTTCCGTCAACTTGGATAACCATGCCCACATTTTGTAGGAATCAATTCTAGCTCTTCTGGGTAAAGGGGCCTTGAAGTTGATTCAAGAGAACAAGCTGGGACGATTGCAGACTTTCTTGGTCCTATCTACATCTTTGCATAATGAATGCATACTTCCACAGTGACAAGTTCAAAATGCTGTCTCTTGTGCATATTCTCTTAGCTCTGGAACTGGCAAACTGTGGTACACTTCCACTTTCAGGAAGTGTATTTTTACATGCTGATCCTACAGTTGCACAGGAGGTACCTCCTCTTTGTTGTGGGTTCCATTCATTATGAGTTTGCAATCCTACCATTTGGGTTAACACGCTGTGTGGCAGATGAGTGCACTTAAGTAGTGTTTGAGTTTCCTGTGTGCCCAGCACTTGTGGTCAATATCTGGATTCCTCAAAAGTGGCTCAAGACCTTCACTGAATGCCTGTGCTGGGTTACATCACCTGAGGGCACCTGTTTAAGTGGTGTTTATGTTTCCTGTGGGCCCAGCACTTGTGGTCAACATCCGGATTCCTCAAAAGTGGCTCTAGACCTGCACTGCATGCTTTTGCTGGGTTACATCACCTGGGGGCACCTGTTTTACCCTCAGGCAGTGAAGTGCGCGTTAGTAACAGATGCCTGCGCCCTTGATTGGGGCGGTGATCCTATAGGTTTTGGAGATCAGAATCCTTCGGCTTCCCTTGGAGTGAAGGACTCATATTAATGTGCTCAAGCTGTGTACACTCCATATCGCTCTCAAAACATTCTTGCCTGCCTTCAGCTTCAGGTCCTAATGGACAACATGACTGGAATGTGGTACACCAACAAACAGGACAGTATGGGCTCACTTCTCCTATGTAGTGAGGCTCTGAGGCTGTGGTCCTAAGTGCAGTCTCATGATGTTTGTCTAGTCATGAATCATCTGGTGGGTTTTTTGAACGTGGGCGGAGTGAACCTCTCATTCAGCACTAACTATTATCAATATTTTTTTTAATTTGCATTTTAACAGTAACTCACTCAAGACATACCAACATCACATTTCCATTTTCTTACACAAGCACAGTTCCTGCAAACAACGAAACGTTGAACATAGCATCCTAGTTAGTATAGCATCACAATCATATTCCTGAATTTCACCTCCCTATTAGGATACATATACTTTTTTTTTTTAACAATATTTTATTATCATACTTTGATAATACAATTTTAACTTGTACATTAAACAGCATCAATCAATTCCAGTAGACATTATACTGTTCTGATTCGTAGACAGTGTCTGCTCGAGCGTGTTAATAGTCTATGTAACTTCTTAACAGATATTCTACAGAACTATTTACATGATGGTGGTTAACTTGAGGTGAGTATCAGTAGTGGGGTGAAAAAGAAACTAGTCATCTGGGGTTGCAGTTCTCTTACAATGTTCTCACTTTAATTTGAGTCTGCTCGGGGGTTATTTTAGTCAAGTGGGTGGGTGCTTGGTGTGATTCTTGGTCAAGCTTGTCCAGTGTCTACTACATCCAGGTAGGTGCTGCCTTCCTCACCTACTGTTTACTTATAATTGAAGTCCCTCGTACTTTCCCTCCGGGCATTAGCGTTGCGTTTAAGTGTACCTGTCAACTTTACTATTCCTAGCTGGTAGGTGTCCTGGCTAATCCCGGTGTATTTCCTCATCACTATCTCGAGATTCCCATCTTTCTAAAATTCCTTCCCATAAGGGGGCGATGGGTTTCTGGCACAGTCCTTTCATTTCTTCGCGCCCCAGGACCTGAAGTTCTGCTCTAGCCCATTTCGTAACTTCGCGACGCCACACCTCCAGTGGGGGGCATCCAGGAGCTTTCCAGTTTAGTGCTGTTTGTCTCCTATAGAGTGCTAATGCCAAATCCAGAAACCGGGTAGTTACAGTGCCCGCCACTAGCCCTGAGCGAAGACTCAGCAAGCACAGTGATGGGGTCTGTGCCAGTTTGACACCCAGTGGTCGCTCCAGTCCGCGCAGGACCTCCTCCCAGGACCACCGGATGCCCGGGCAGTGCCACAGCATATGGTCCAAGTCTGCATCCAGCTCATTGCATCTGGGACATGTTCTGGAGTCACCCCCATATATGATGTTTAGTCTATGCGGCGTGAGATACGTTCTGTGCAAATAGTTAAATTGTATGTATCTCAATTGTGTGTTCCTGGATACTGTCCTAGGGCATGCCATGACTTTCTTCCACTCCGCCTCTGTCAGGGTACTATCTAGTGTCTTTTCCCATCTCTCTCGTAGCGTCTGGAGGGGGGTCAGTGTGCTCTCGTTTTGGGCCCTGTACAGCTTAGCGACCAGGTGGGTATCCTCGCCCATGGTCAGGAGGATATGCAGAATATTATGTGTCTTTGGTTCTGCATTAATCGTTGCCCAGTGTGTTTTAATACGGTGAGTCAGGTGCTGGTAAGTTAAGAACTGCCCAGTCGGTACTTTATTCCTTTCAACTAAGTCTGTGAATGATCTTAATACTCTGCCCTGAAAGAAATCACCGAGAGTCTTCACCCCTTTACTCGCCCAGATCCCTAGGCCACTGCTAGTCTTTGACCCGTCTGATGGGTGAAATACCAGCCACTCTAATGGAAGAGCCGGGGAATATGCTGTCCCTATTCCCACTCGACGTGAGCATCGCTTCCAGCAATCTAATGCAATTTTCAGTAGCGTACTCTCTACCTTGCGTGTTCCTGCCCGGGTGAGCATGAGTGTGAGTATCCAGTTTCAGTCTCCCTCCCCACTAGCAGGGAGTCTATCCATGCAGCCTCCCCCTGCAAAACATCTAGCAACCCACTGTAACTGACAGGCCAAGTAATAGGATTTGAAATCTGGAACACTGAGGCCTCCCATGATCGCTGGCCTACAGAGGACAGGAAGCGAGGCACGCCTGCGGCCTCCGTCCCATAAAAGATCTCTGAGTAGGGTGTTTAACTCGTGGAACCATGTCGAGGGCACCGCTACTGGTAAGTTGGTAAAGAAATAAAGGAGGTGTGGGAGCATTATCATCTTTGACAGGGATATCCTAGCCGAGATGTTCTGTTTTAGGGATCTCCAAAAACCCACCGAAGAGCGGAGCGCTCGGAGTGCCTTACCTATATTACCCTCGCGTAAGTCTCTTAGGTCATGGAACACCTGAATGCCCAGATATTTAAAGGTGTGCGGAGCCCACACGACAGCCACAGGGCATGTCAATGGGCGCGTTCCGCCCGCGTCCAGTGGGAAGACAAATGTCTTACTTCTGTTTAATCGGAGCCCCGAAAGGGTTTCCGAAATTGTCCAAGGCCTCCAATGCCCAGGGTAGGCCTGTCTTACCATCCCTCAAATATATTAGGATGTCATCTGCGTAGAGCGAGATGATATTTTCAGTCTGTCCCAACACTATTCCTCTGCTCAATCCGGCAGATCGGATCTGGGCGGCCAGGGGCTCAATAGCCAGGGCAAATAATAGTGGGGACAATGGACATCCTTGTCTAGTGCCCCTGTAGATTGGGTATGTCTCTGAGACCGACTTTCCGGTCTTCACTCTTGCTAGGGGGGATGCATATAACAGATCCACCCAGCGTACCCAGTTTGCTCCCAGCCCCATTCGGAGCATCACTGTGCGCAGAAAGTCCCATCTTAGGGAGTCAAATGCCTTCTCGAAGTCTATTGCCAGGAGGGTTGCCCCTGGGGGTTTCTCAGTGTGTGGCATGTGCAAGATGGAGAACAGGCGTCTCAGATTCAAGGATGTGTTCCGTGCCGGGATAAACCCGTTTTGATCTTGGTATATCAAATTAGGGATATGATGAAGGATCCGATTGGCCATAAGTTTACTGAGAATTTTAAAGTCACAGTTAAGCATTGACAATGGGTGGAAGTCGGTCACCGAGAACTTACCTTTGTCCCGCTTGGGCAGGGGGACTACCCGGGCCTCCCTCATTGAGCCGGGGAGCATACCCTGTTGAAATGCCTCTGTGAATATTTCTACTAGTCTGGGAGCTAGCAGTTTCAAGTACTTTTTGTAGAAGTCTATCGGTAGACCATCGGTACCTGGGGTTTTCCCGGCCGCTAATTGCGTTATGGCTTCCTGCACCTCTTCTAGTGACACCGGGCCCCCCAGGACATCCCTGTCGCTATCTGTCAGTGTGGGTGATGGTAATGGGTGTATATATGCCTAGACCTGCTCTAACTCAATCGGATCTGGTTGCCTGTATAGAAAAGTATAGTACTCTAGGAAGGCCCCATTAACTTCTTTAGGTGTATGGTGAAGCTTCCCCTTCATGTCACACACATATACTATAGGCGCACCTTCGCCTCCAGGCCTCACCAGCCAAGCCAGCATTTTCCCAGATCTACCCTCTTCTGCTTGCACTGAGGCCCAATATCTTTGCGCGCTATGTAATCTCAACTGTTCCTCAATTCGGGAATGCGAATACCTTGCCTCCTTTAATCTGTCACTTCCTGTTCCTGTACCATTACCATTCCTTTCTTCTTCATGGATGGTCTTTTCTAACTCAACCAGTTCCCTTTTTTAGTGTGCGTTGGATTCCAGCCGTCTGACTCATGCAATGGCCTCTCAATTCCACTTTAAGGGTTTCCCATTCTATGCCCCTAGATGCTAGATGACGCTGAACCAGTGTTAAAAGTGACATGTTCTGTGAGATGGGAGCGGAGTGACTCTCAGTATGCTTGGTCCTTTAAGGTAGCTGGTCGTAGTCTCCATAACGGGAGGGGGGGCCTGTCCTCTATTACTCGTATGGAAGGCAACTAAGGGTTATGATCGGACAGGGTGCGCCCTAAGTACTTCGTGTGAGTTACATTTTGTGCGGCTTGTGCAGAGCATAGAATCCTGTCTATCCTAGTGTGTAGTCGGTGCAGGCTAGAGTAGTATGAATAGTCCCTGTCTGCCGGATGTTGAGCGCGCCAGGCATCTGTCAGTCCCCAGCTCAGCATCCATTCTTGGGAATAGTTGCCTATTTAATGTGTTATCGCCCCCTTAAGTGGCGGGGTGGAGCGGTCCATGTCCACGTCCACTACACTATTAAAATCTCCTCCGATGAATAACTCCTCCCCACTCCTAAGTGTGAGATGACCAGACAGTTGCTGTAAAAAGGGGATTTGGTCCTGATTAGGGGCGTATATACTACATAGGGTGGTTGGGACTCCATGGAGGAGGCCCCCCACTATCACAAATCTGCCCTCATGGTCAATATTGGTGGACTTAACCTCAAAAGGAACCCCCGCCCTTATCCACACTAGTGCTCCCCTGGCATAGGCTGAATATTTGGTAGCGAAGACCTGACCCCTCAGTTTGTCTATTTCAGTAGCAGTAAGATGGGTTTCTTGCAATAGGCCGACATGCACCCCCCTCCGTTTCAAATACGAGACCACACGATGCCTCTTAGAGGGTGAACCCAGTCCCCTAACGTTCCAAGTCAGGAATGAATAGTTAGCCATTTCGGGGTGTGGTAAACCGTCTGATTCTCCCCTTCCCTCCAATGTCTGAGTTCCTCAACCATCTCGTTGAGCTTAATGTGGGTAATTCGTAACCCCAGTGACACCATCAAAAACCTTAGTTGTATACCCCAACGCCCAAACCCTGGGGCACCTCTCAAACTACAGGTTGCCTAGCAAACATTGCAACAGTGCAGTAATAACAAGTCAGTTTGAGTTCTCGCCATTCCAATTGAATGGCCGAGAAATCGGTTGAGGGTGTGGCTGCGAGGTCGTCGAGGCCTCTTCAACCATGCTTCCTTCTCCTCCGGGGTCAGCCGGGAGGATACCTAGACCAGTTCATCCGATGTTTGGGGAGTCACTCTAGGGGCATCTCCGGCATAGCTGGAGCCCCCCTCTGAAGAGACAGACGCTCCGTCCGAGTCTTTTGCACTATTGTCCAGCGAGGGTGCGCTCCAACACACGGAGGCCGCCGCGTGTAGGGCCTCCTTTTTTGCTAACTTTTTGGGCCCTGGTTGGCCCCGTGGGTGGCCAGTCTCTGTTGCGCTGTCTCTTCCTTCCTCTGTGGTACGTGCGGGCGGCCCGACCATTCTGGCCGTGGCGGTCTTTCGCTAGGCCCTTCGATTCCGGCCATTCCCATGCTTCTTCTGGCAATTGTAGGAACACCTTTTTTCCGTCCAGGATCACTTGTAATTTGGCCGGGAAGAGGAGTGAGTATTGGATTCCTGCTTCGCGGAGGGTTTTCTTCACATTTAAGAATGAAGCACGTTTCAGCTGGACTTCTAAGGTGAAATCGGGGAATAGCGTCACCGCTCCATTTTCCACCTCAAAGGGTCCAGCTTCTCTGGCTCTCCGGAGCAGACAGTCCCGGTCTCTATAATGCATTAACTTTGCTACCACCACTCGTGGTGGTCTCCCCGGTACCAGAGGTCTCGAGGGGACTCGGTGTGCTCTCTCCAGGGAAAAAAAGGCCGTAAGGTGGTCCGGTGCCACAACTGTGCGTAGCCATCCTTCAAGGAATTCTACCATGTCGGAACCCTCTGCGCCCTCCGGGAGTCCCACCACTTGGATGTTGTTCCTGCGATTCCTACCTTCTGCATCTTCCACGCGGCGTTCTAGGTGGTGTATATGGTCTGTCAGATGCAGGACTGAAGCTGTAAGTTTTTCGTGCTTTGGAGTGAGTTCTAATATTGTTGCTTCTGTTACTTTCACTCTGTCTGCCAACTTGTGATGGTCTGCCCTCAGTAACCCCATGTCAGAGTCACCGGATCCTCGGGGTCTGCGCACGTTCCCAACACGTCCACCACTGAATAGCTCCAAGACTCTTATAGATAAATCAGAGAGGCTAAGAGAGTTCAAGAGGGGAAGAGGGGATTAGGAAGGAGACCTGTAATAAGAAAAAGGTTAAAACACACAATATGAAAATTACATCTCATTAAATCAATACTAGACTATGACTCTAAGCCTAGTCATTCTGAAAACATGAACAACCTAAAAATTAGGCTTAATATGACAAAGTTTCAAGATGGGCGGATACCTGTAAGGGAATCAAGATGGATTAAATGAAACTTTCAAATTCAAGTACTTTCCTTTACATGAGAATCAGGAAAACATTCTACATAAGTTCTAAACCAGTCATATGAATTCTTTTTTGAGAATGCATACTAGGACCATGCAATATTGCATCTAGAAACTCTAGTCTTCTGTGTTCTCTAGAAATGTTTCAACACGAATTGCGCACATTGCAGATTTTCATATATATAGTAAACACCATAAAAGGATTGTGCACCATGAATAACACAATATGGATTCAGGAAACAAATCACACAACTTGTCAACTCGAATATTACCTAATAAATGTCTTAGAATAAATGGCATACAATGAACAACATGAATTAACCTTGAAGAGAGAATCGTGCGATTGCCACCATGTAAAATGTCAAGAAATGGTAGCACACAATGAATAACAAGATCAAATCATCATGAAACGAATTGCGCATCTTGACGATTCGCAAGCCACCATACAAATGTCAAGAAATTGTAGCGCGCAATGAATAACAAGATCAAATCAGCATGAAACGAATCGCGCATTTTGCCGATTCGCAAGCCACCATGTAAATGTCAAGAAACGGTAGCGCGCAATGAATAACAAGATCAAATCAGCATGAAACGAATCGCGCATTTTGCCGATTCGCAAGCCACCATGTAAATGTCAAGAAACGGTAGTGCGCAATGAATAACAAAGTCAAATCATCATGAAACGAATTGCGCATCTTGACGATTCGCAAGCCACCATACAAATGTCAAGAAATTGTAGCGCGCAATGAATAACAAGATCAAATCAGCATGAAACGAATCGCGCATTTTGCCGATTCGCAAGCCACCATGCAAATGTCAAGAAATGGTAGCGCGCAATGAATAACAAGATCAAATCAGCATGAAACGAATTGCGCGTCTTGCCGATTCGCAAGCCACCATACAAATGTCAAGAATATGAAAGTTCTCAATAACGGCGTCGGGAGGTCAGCCCAACCACCATCTTACCGCCCAGAACAAGGATCACCAATGAAGAATGAAGGGCAGAGGCCTGCAAGATCAAATAGGCCACTGGGACAGGAGCTCAGGAAGTAGCTGCTGCTCTGCACCGGGACCTCTGAATAGTGAGCACTTGGAGCTGGGCTGGCTCCCTTTTATAGAGTCTTGGCCCAGCCCACAACCACACCCAGGCATGCTGCAGGGAAAGTCTCTGGAAGACCCTGGAAAGGGACCACACCCTAACACACTCTGAAAGCCTGCAGCAATACATTGCAAATGAAAAGTATTTGTAAACACATCCAAAATAAGTCTTCAGGATTAAACTCTGCAATGCAAAAGGTTAAACAACAACATATCAGCACAATGCATAAATGACGTTGTTTTGAGAGTGCTGGGTTTTTGCATTCTAGTCGCCAATAGAGCGCGCACTGTCCTGGTGTTGACACCCCAGCTCTACTGCCACTTGGTTGATATCCTGTCGTAACGTGATTTTTGTGTCTTCGATGGCCCCTAGGATCTTCTCGAGGGTTGCCTGAACTGTTGGTTCCTTGAAATCTCCCATGGTCTCTTTCTGATGTGTACTTATAGGGTTACAATGCAGTGCTTTGCTTCTGGTTTTACCCTTGGAAGACATTCAGGACTCGTGTTACTGTGAGCTAGGTGTCGAACTGGGCGGTGAGCTACTCACCGACTGGGTATTGGTGCATTCGTTCTCCCAACGAGCCCAGTTTGTCAATTCTGCAGCCACAGGACCGACTGGGTGATTTCTTTGGTAGGAGGGGTGATCCAGGGGAGCACTAGGATCCAAATAAAATGTTCGCTTTGTGCTAGGTTGTGCAAGATTAGTTCCAGTTGATGTACTCAGCAGGTAGGACCCATAGAAGGTTGTAGGTTACAGGTATTCTCTACATTAAGCACTGATAGCCGGATTCACTACAGTTCCCCTCGTGGACCTGTCCCTCCTAGCATCCGTTGGCTCTCAGTGTGTCCGGTACGAACCGGAGCATCCGTGTCACCACTCTGGTCCAAGAGTATCCAGCGACCAACACTGTACAACATGTCGTATGTCCCATCTGAGTCCCGCAATCTGTTCCTCCCTGGCCCAGTTCATCCTGCTTGTTACCTTAGGATCCAGTGTACTAGAAAGTTGGAGCGATCCCTCATTCCGGTGCCGAGGTGGTGTATACTTTCCTCCAGGACGCTGTCTACCCCCTCAGGTAAGCTCGAGCTGTGTCCCTCTGTCGGGCAGGGAGGCGGTCTTTCAGTCTCCGCCGGCCAGGACCACGATCGGCTGGCCCCAGATTCGGTGGGGCGGGCCCTCACAGCCCGGCGGCCCCCAGCCACCGGAGCCCGTTCGCAGTGCTCTCCAGCGCGCCTCCTCTTCCTGCGGGACGCAGATTAGACCCCTCCGGGGCCTTCCCGTCAGGCCTCTTTCCGGCGGTCCCGGCAGTCGGGTCGCCACTCCACAGGAGCAACCGGGGGAGCTCCACGGCAACAGGCAGCACGCAGCCCCAGCCACGCCCGGAGTCACTCTCTGGCGCCCGGCTCTCCTCGCCTCTGCCTGACGCTACTTGCGTAGCGTAACTCGGGTCCGGCCTAGTCCGGGTCCTCGCACGCGCCGGGTCTCAGGCGCCTGGTTTCGTCCTTGCCTCTCCTCGTCACGATCTGGCGATCCCGGTGGGACGCCTAGATCCTCGGCCTCAAGATCGCACCCCCAGCTCCCAGGAGGATGGCAATTGTTGCAGGATTAATTAAGGCCTTGACGGAGCTCTAAGACTAAGCGTCCACCATGTTGGCCCGATCAGCCACGCCCCCATTAGGATAAATATACTTGACATATATTTATAGTTAGAGGTTTCCAAGCACCCTCGGAGGGTGCTGACCAACAAGTCCCAGTTGTCCAAATCAGTGTGCCCAAAACATCCTCCCCACAGCAGAGGTTATTACCTCCCACCAGGGACACTGGTGGGGATCATCCAGAGGGGGATTTGCTCTTTATCAGCCCACACATTTTCCAGTCAATAAAACCCCAATTCTGTACCCTTTACAGTAGTCACTGATGTTTATCTTACTGGGCCTGAGTCACCTTTCTCATGGGAGTGTATCTGTCTTAGCTTTTAAATGATCATCTTATCCCATCTGCTCATGTTTGCCCTCCCTCTGCCTGGTCACTCTCTGTTCCACTTTCAACCTCTGTCCACTACAGTAGTTCTCTCATCCAACTTCTAAAAGTGATGGGGCTGGTAGCCTTCCCGACGTGGCCAGCTGTATTTTGGTCAATAACCTGGCCAAATTTGCAAATCTGTAGTATAGCTCTATGGTTTTAGACCTTTTATATAATACTAGCACCACCCTTTGAAGGACATGACCATAATTCGTCTTCTTATTCACTTTAATCAGGTCCCGCACCTTGCTCCAGTAACCTTCCACATACGGGCAACTCTAGAACCTGTGTACCAGGTCTACATTAGGACTGCGATATCTAGGATAAAAGTCTGACACTGCCAGAAAGATCTCAAGTGACCTTTTAGCTGTCAAATACACCACCTGAGGTATTCTAAAATAAATAAACTGAAAATTAGCTTTTTTTGATGGACATTCAAGTATTTAGGACCACTCCGGGGGTAAAACATCCATTATCTGTTTCTCACATCCCTTTAAAGGGGTGATATCTGCCTTAGAGTGTACTTTTAAAATGCAATGCTGCAGTTTATTAGCTCTCTTGGTGCCACAGTGGGTCAGAATACTTTGTATTATGGCTGGGTTCCGCATTACCCTTAGCCCGAGTGAATTTCAAATGTTGCACCAGTGACCCAAATACTAGAACGTTCCCCTCTCATACATGCATGCTCTTTCGTAGCTCTTCAGATGCATTGCGTCTGTAGTCAACAAACATATCTACCAAGGTGAACAAACCAGCCACTTCTCAGTATGCTCTTCTAGCAATGGCCCCAATCTTGTTCAAGTTAGGGTGCATACATTGCAGTATGTCAGGAGCACAAGCCACTTTTGTATTAGTCTGAAGCACACCGCTTCTCGTAGTGCAGAGCCACCTAAAGGAGTCTGAAAATCTTTCACCACCCAGGGAGGAAGCTGGCCTGGCATGTGGTGGGTACTTATGGTTCTTAAATATTATACCAGGTATCCACTCTTAGTGAAGTGTAGGCAGTATCTAGAAGCCAGGCTTTCTAGAGGTAGCTGTGGATGAGCAGCCAAGGCTTATCTAGGAGACATACAAAGCTCATGCAATACCACTGTAACCACACAGCACTTACACACAAAGAACCACACAGTGTTACAAAAATAAAGGTACTTTATTCTTGGAACAAATCACCACCAAGTACTAGACAGGTGACCCACCCTTCAGAGGTAAGTAATACACTGAATATATACACTAGCTGTAGGAAGTTGGCTCAGTATATACTATCTCAAAGTGAGAGATAGTCTGCCCAGAGTCCAAGGGTTTACCTTAGACGTTGATAGTGGCAAAATTAGATAGTACTGATGCTCTGTTTTGTGGCAGTGTGGTCGAGCAGTAGGCTTATCAGAGGGTAGTGTTAAGCATTTGTTGTAAACACAAAGGCAATAAAAGAGAACGCACACTCAAAAACGTAACTCCAGGCCAATAGGTTTTTATACAGAAAAAATATATTTTCTTAATTTATTTTAGAATCACAAGATTCAAATTTGAATTAAGTACATAAATGGTAAGGTACTTCACACAGGTAAGTATAGAACTTTGATTTAAAACAGTAGTACACACACTACTGGTAAAAATGGCAATAAGCTATTTTAAAAGTCAACAGTGCAAAAATCATCAGTTCCTAGGAGAGGTGGGTTTTGGGTAGTTTTTCGGGTAAGTAAAGCACTTATAAGTTCAGTCTCCTGGGCACAGGCCGCCCACCGTTGGGGGTTCAGGGCAACCCCAAAGTCACTGCACCAGCAACACAGGGCCGATCAGGTGCAGAGGTCAAAGAAGGGCCCAAAACACATAGGCTCCTATGGAGAACAGGGGTGCTCCGGTTTCAGTCTGATAGCAAGTAAGTACCTGCGTCCTCTGGGAGCAGACCAGGAGGGTTTTGTAGAGCCCTTGGGGGGGGGGGGGGACACGCACATAAAACGCCCCTCCAGTGGCACAGGGGTGGCCGGGAGCAGTGTGCAAAGTAGGTGTCTGGTTTGCCGTAGGAAACAATGGAGGGACCTGGGGATCGCTCTGGCGATGCAGGCAGGGCACAGGGGGGCTTCTCGGGCCAGCCACCGACTGGGCTAGGATGAGGGCCGCCTGCAGGTCACTCCTGCATTGGTAGGTGGTTCCTCTCGGTCTTGGGGGCTGCGGGTCCAGTGCTTGGTCCAGGCGTCGGGTTCCTTTGTTACCAGGCAGTCGCAGTCAGAGGGAGCCTCTGGATCCTCTCTGCAGGTGTCGCTGTGGGGGTGCAGGGAGGTTGACTCAGGGTGTCCACATCATCAGAGTCCCCTGGGAGTCCTCTCTAAGGTGATGGTTTCTCCGAACACGAGCCAGAGGCGTTGGGAGCAGAGTATGAAGACTCACGTTTCTGGCGGAAAGTTAGTCTCTTTAAAGTTGCTTGTTAGGTTGTTGTTTCTGGACAGAACCACTGTCTTAAGGAGGTTCTTGGTCCTTTAGGTGCAGGTCTGTCCTCTGTGTCCTCAGAGGTCGCTGGTCCCGTTGGTTGCGTCGCTGTGCAGGTTCTTTTTTAGGCAGGAGACAGGCCTGTAGAGCTGGGGCCAAATCAGTTGTTGTCTCTGCGGGGCTTTCAGGTCAGCAGTCCTTCTTGTTGTAGGTTGCAGGAATCTGATTTCCTGGGTTCAGGGTTTCCCCTAAATACTCAGTGTAGGGGTGTGTTTAGATCTGGGGGGCAGTAGCCAATGGCTACTGTCCTGGAGGGTGGCTACACCCTCTTTGTGCCTCCTCCCTGAGGGGAGGGGGGCACATCCCAATTCCTATTGGGAGAATCCTCCAAAACCAAGATGGAGGATTTCTTAAGGCAGGGGTCACCTCAGCTTAGGACACCTTAGGGGCTGTCCTGACTGGTGGGTGACTCCGCCTTGTTTTTCTCATTATCTCCTCTGGACTTGCTGCCAAAAATGGGGGCTGTGTCCAGAGGGGCGGGCATCTCCATGAGATGGGATGCCCTGGGGTGCTGTAACAGGCATGAGCCATTGAGGCTCACTGCCAGGGGTTACAGTTCTTGCTGGGGGAGGTGAGAAGCACCTCCACCCAGTGCAGGCTTTGTTCCTGGCCACAGAGTCACAAAGGCCCTCACTGCTTGTTGTGGCAGGCTGGCATGAACTGGTCAGCCTAACACTGGTGTTTGGACTGGTATACAGGGGGCATCTCCAAGATGCCATCATTGTAGATTTATTGTGCAGAGAAGTTTGATACCAAACTTCCCAGTTTTCAGTGTAGCCATTATGGAACTGTGGAGTTCGTGTTTGACAAACTCCCAGACCATATACTCTTTATGGCTACCCTGCACTTACAATGTCTAAGGTTTTGCTTAGACACTGTAGGGGCATAGTGCTCATGCACATATGCCCTCGCCTGTGGTATAGTGCGCCCTGCCTTAGGGCTGTAAGGCCTACTAGAGGGGTGACTTACCTATGCCACAGGCAGTGTGAGGTTGGCATGGCACTCTGAGGGAAGTGCCATGTCGACTTAGTAATTTTCTCCCCACCAGCACACACAAGCTGAGAGGCAGTGTGCATGTGCTGAGTGAGGGGTCCCTAGGGTGGCATAAGACATGCTGCAGCCCTTAGAGACCTTCCATGACTTCAGGGCCCTTGGTACCAGGGGTACCAGTTACAAGGGACTTACCTGGGTACCAGTGTTGTGCCAATTGTGGAGACAAAAGTACAGTTTAGGGATAGAACACTGGTTCTGGGGCCTGGTTAGCAGGGTCCCAGCACACTTTCAAATCATAACTGGCATGGGCAGTCCCAGGTCTGTGTTCCACTATAAAATCCATTCCCTGTAGGGCTATGGACCACCTCAACAGTTTAGGGTTTTCTCCTTTCATTTGCATGAGCCATCTGAGAGGTCTGTGCTCAGCTATGAAGTGAGTACCAAAAAGGTATGGTCTCAATTTCTTCATGGACCAGACCACAGCAAAGGCCTCCCTCTCAATGGCATTCTAACGCTGCTCCCTGGGGAGTAACCTCCTGCTAATAAAAGCAACAGGCTGGTCAAGGCCATCATCGTTTGTTTGGGGCAGGACTGCTCCTGTCCCATGTTCAGAGGCATCTGTCTGCACAATGAACTGCTTAGAGGAATCTGGAGCTTTTAGAACTGGTGCAGTGCACATAGCTTGTTTCAGGGTGTCAAAGGCCTGTTGACGTTCCACGGTCCAGTTAACTTTCTTGGGCGTTTTCTTGGAGGTAAGTTCTGTGAGGGGTGTCACTATTTATCCATATCCCTTCACAAACCTCCTGTAGTACCCAGTCAAGCCAAGGGATGCCCTGACTTGAGTCTGGGTTTTTGGAGCTACCCAGTCCAGAATAGTCTGGATCTTGGGTTGGAGTGGCTGAACTTGGCCTCCACCAACAAGGTGTCCCAAGTAAACCACAGTGCCCTGCCCTATCTGACATTTAGATGCCTTGATAGAGAGGCCTGCTGCTTACAGGGCCTGCAAAACCTTCTTCAGGTGGACCAGGTGATTCTGCCAGCTGGAGCTAAAGACCGCAATATCATCAAGATAAACTGCACTAAAGGACTCCAAGCCAGCAAGGACTTGATTCACCAACCTTTGGAAGGTGGCAGGGGTATTCTTTAAGCCAAAGGGCATCACAGTAAACTGGTGGTTCCCATCAGGTGTAGAGAATGCTGTTTTCTCTTTTGCTCCTGATGCCATTGTTATTTGCCAATACCCTGCTGTCAAGTCAAAGGTACTCATGTATTTGGCAGCACCCAATTTATCAGTCAGCTCATCTGCCCTTGGAATGGGGTGAGCATCTGTCTTGGTGACAGACTTAAGCCCTCTGTAGTCCAAACAGAACCTCATCTCTCTCTTGCCATTTTTGCTGTGAGGTTTAGGGACCATGACCACTGGGCTAGCCCAGGGACTGTCAGAGTGCTCAATCACTCCCAACTCTAGCATCTTGTGGACTTCCACTTTGATGCTTTCCTTATCTTGGTCAGACTGTCTGACTATTTTGTTTTTGACAGGCATGCTGTCTCCTGTGCCCACAACATGGGTACACAGGTGTGTCTGACCAGGGGTTAGGGAAAAGAGCTCAGCAAACTGCTGGAAGACTTGCCTGCAGTCAGCTTGCTGTTGGCCAGAGAGGGTGTCTGAATAGACCACTCCATCTACTGTGCCATCCTTAGGGTCAGTGGAGAGGAGATCAGGGAGGGGTTCACTCTCTGCTTCCTGGTACTCATCTGTAACCATTAACATGTTTACATCTGCCCTGTCATGGAAGAGTTTTAGGGGGTTAACATGGATCACCCTCTTGGTGGTCCTGCTAGTGCCTAGGTCCACCAGGTAGGTGACCTCACTCTTCTTCTCTAGCACTGGGTAAGGGCCTCTCCATTTGTCCTGAAGTGCCCTGGGAGCCACAGGCTCCAGAACCTAGACTTTCTGCCCTGGCTGAAAGTCAAGCATAGCATCCTTTTGGTCATACCACATCTTCTGAAGTTGTTGGCTGGCCTCAAGGTTTTTACCTGCCTTTTCCATGTACTCTGCCATCCTGGAACGTAGGCCTAGTACATAGTCCACTATATCTTTCTTAGGCTCATGAAGAGGTCTCTCCCAGCCTTCTTTCACAAGAGCTAGTGGTCCCCTAACAGGATGGCCAAACAGAAGTTCAAAGGGAGAAAACCCTACTCCCTTCTGAACACCTCTCTGTAGGCGAAAAGCAGGCAATGCAGGAGGACATCCCATCTCCTTTTGAGCTTTTCTGGGAGCCCCATGATCATGCCCTTCAATGTCTTGTTAAATCTCTCAACAAGACCATTGGTTTGTGGATGGTATGGTGTGGTGAATTTGTAAGTCACCCCACACTCATTCCACATGTGTTTTAGGTAAGCTGACATGAAGTTGGTACCTCTGTCAGAAACCACCTCCTTAGGAAATCCCACTCTGGTAAAAATACCAATGAGGGCTTTGGCTACTGCAGGGGCAGTAGTGGACCTAAGGAGAATTCCTTCAGGGTACCTAGTTGCATGATCCACTACTACTAGGATATACTGATTCCCTGATGCTGTGGGAAGTTCAAGTGGACCCACTATATCCACTCCCACTCTTTCAAAGCGGACCCCCACTGCTGGAAGTGGAATGAGGGGGCCTTTGGATGGCTACCTGTCTTACCACTGGTTGGACAGGTGGCACAGGAGGCACAAAACGCCTTTACTTTACAGGACATGTTGGGCCAATAGAAATGGTTGACTAACCTCTCCCATGTCTTGGTTTGTTCCAAATGCCCAGCAAGTGGAATGTCATGGGCTATGATCAGAATGAACTCCCTAAACTCCTGAGGCACTACCACTCTCCTAGTGGCACCAGGTTTTGGATCTCTTGCCTCAGTGTAAAGGAGTCCATCTTCCCAATAGACCCTGTGGGTTCCACTGACATTTCCTGTGGTTTCCTCAGCAGCTTGCTGCTTAAGGCCTTCAAGAGAGGGACAAGTTTCTTGCCCCTTGCACAGCTGTTTCCTTGTGAGTCCCCCTGGGCCTAAGACCTCAACCTGATAAGGTTCCAACTCTATGGGCTCAGTTCCCTCAGGGGATAGAACTTATTCCTGAGAAGAGAGGTTCTTTTTCTTTTTCTGTGCTGAAGCTGGTTCCCCAGTCTTCTTTCCTTTTTTCTTGGAGGGTTGGGCCACTATTCCAGACTCCAACACCTCTTTTTCACCCAGAGCTTTGCACTGTGCCCTTGTCTTGACACACACCATTTCAGGGATACTTATCATGGCTGCATGGGTTTTGAGTTCTACCTCAGCCCATGCTGAGGACTCCAGATAATTTCCAAGCAGACAGTCTACTGGTATAGCAGAAGAGACTACCACCTGTTTCAGGCCAGGGACCCCTCCCCATTCTAAAGTTACCATAGATATGGGATGTACTTTAGTCGGATTGTCAGCATTGGTGACTGGATAATTTGTCCAGTCAGGTATTGTCCTGGGGAAACCAGTTTGTCTGTCACCATAGTGACACAGGCACCTGTATCCCTCAGGGCCTCTACCCTAGTCCCATTAATAAAGAGTTGCTGCCTGTATTTTTGCATGTTAGGCTGCCAGGCAGCTAGTGTGGCTAATTCCACCCCACCCTCAGAGACTAATGTGGCTTCAGTGTGACCCCTGATTTGCTCTGGGCACACTGTTGATCCCACTTGGAGACTGGCTATTCCAGTGCTAACTGGAGTAGTAGTTGAAGTGGAACCTTTCTTGGGACAGGCCTTGTCTCCAGTTTGGTGTCCATGCTGACTACAGCTGCGACACCAGGCCTTTTTGGGATCAGAGGTGTTACCCTTGTACCCAAATGAGGATTGTGAAGAGGCTTTGGACCCACCCTCCTGTGCAGGTTTTTGGGGCCCTGTAGAAGACTCTTTACTTTTTCCCTTGGATGTCTCAACACTCTTCCCCTGGGGAGGCTTTGTGACCCCTTTCTTTTGGTCACCCGCTGTGGAAGTCTTGGTCACCCTTGTCTTGACCCAGTGGTCTGCCTTCTTTCCCAATTCTTGGGGAGTAATTGGACCTAGGTCTCCCAGATGCTGATGCAGGTTATCATTGAAACAATTACTTAAAAGGTGTTCCTTCATAAACAAATTATACAGCCCTTCATAATCATTTACACCACTGCCATTAATCCAACCATCCAGTGTTTTGACTGAGAAGTCAACAAAATCAACCCAGGTCTGGCTCGAGGATTTTTGAGCCCCCCTGAACCTAATCCTGTACTCCTCAGTTGGGAATCCAAAGCCCTCAATCAGGGTAGCCTTCATGAGGTCATAAGATTCTGCATCTTTTCCAGAGAATGTGAGGAGTGTACCCCTACACTTTCCAGTGAACATTTCCCAAAGGAGAGCACTCCAGTGAGATCTGTTTACTTTTCTGGTTGCACAATCCCTCTCAAAAGCTGTGAACCAATTGGTGATGTCATCACCATCTTCATATTTTGTTACAATCCCTTTGGGGATTTTTAGCATTCTCTCTGACCCTATTTAAGTTGCTGCCACCATTGATGGGAGCTAAACCCATCTCTTGTCTTTCCCTTTCCATGGCTAAGAGCTGTTTCTCCAAAGCCAATCTTTTGGCCATCCTGGCTAACAGGAGGTCATCTTCATTGAGGCTGCCCTCAATGCTTCCAGAGTTGTTGGACTCCCCTGTGGGAGAAGCAGCATCTCTGACTATCACTTGTGGATTCCGGGTTTGAGAAACCCTGGGCTCCCTAACTAGGACAGGAGGGGGGAAATTCTCCTCCAGGTCACTAGTTTCCCCCTCTGTAAGGTTGTCTTCAGAGGGGTGGTCTCTAGCAAACTCTGCCAAAAGCTCCTGGAGCTGTACTTTGGTAGGGTTTGATTCAGTTTTTATATTTTTTATTTTACAGAGATTCCTTAACTCTAAGATGCAGGTAAGGGGTGAGGTTGAGTTCCACCACCATCTCATCTGTACTAGACATTATTTCTCTAAATGTTGGGATACTTTTTAAGAATCTAAAACTATCTCAAGAACTTAATCCGAGCTTTTAAAAACTTTTAAACTCTAAAAGAAATGCTAACAGGGACTTACACAAGGCCCTTGCAGGACTTTTCAAAAAGTTTGGAAAAATAGCTCAAATTGCAAAAATCAGTTTCTAATGAAATTTTTTGCAATTTAGTCGTGAGATCAGGTTTTGGCTGAGTAGTCCAGCAAATGCAAAGTCTTAGAACCCACCGCTGATCCACCAATTTAGGAAGTTGGCTCTGTATATACTATTTCAAAGTAAGAAATAGTGTGCACAGAGTCCAAGGGTTCCCCTTAGAGGTAAGATAGTGGCAAAGAGAGATAATTCTAATGCTCTATTTTGTTGTAGTGTGGTCGAGCAGTAGGCTTATCAGAGGGTAGTGGTAAGCATTTGTTTTACACACACATGCAATAAATGAGGAACACACACTCAGACAATTCCAGGCCAATAGGTTTTTATATTGAAAAATATCTTTTCGTAGTTTATTTTAAGAACCACAGGTTCAAGATTTAATAGTAATACTTTAAATGTAAGGTACTTCACTTAGATACTTTAGGAACTTTGAAAACAAGCAATATCATATACAGTCTTTGTAAAAATGGCAATGCGCTATTTTCAAAGTGGACACTGCAAAAATCAACAGTTCCTGGGGGAGGTAAGTAAAGGTTAGGTTTGCAGGTAAGTAAAACACTTACAAGTCTCAAAGTTGGGGCCAAGGTAGCCCACCGTTGGGGGTTGAAGGCAACCCCAAAGTTACCACCAGCAGCTCAGGGCCGGTCAAGTGTAGAGGTCAAAGAGGTGCCCAAAACACATAGGCTTCAATGGAGAATAGGGGTGCCCCGGTTCCAGTCTGCCAGCAGGTAAGTACCCGCGTCTTTGGGGGCAGACCAGGGTGGTTTTGTAGGGCACCGGGGGGAAACAAGCAGGCACAGAAAGTATACCCTCAGCGGCACAGGGGCGGCCGGGTGCAGTGTGCAAACAGGCGTCGGGTTTTAGCTAGAAAGTAATGGAGGGACGCGGGGGTCACTTCCAAAGATGCAGGCAGGCACAGGGGTCTCCTCGGGGTAGCCACCACCTGGGCTAGGGAGAGGGTCGCCTGGGGGTCGCTCCTGCACTGGAGTTCGGTTCCTTCAGGTCCTGGGGGCTGCGGTGCAGTGTTGGTTCCAGGCATCAGGTCCTTTTTTACAGGCAGTCGCGTCGGGGGGGAGCCTCTGGATTCTCTCTGCAGGCTTCGCTGTGGGGGCTCAGGGGGGTTGTCGCTGGTTACTCACGGGCTCGCAGTCGCCGGGGAGTCCTCCCTGAGGGGTTTGTTTTCTGCAGGTCGAGCCGGGTGCGTCGGGTGCAGAGTGGAAAGTCTCACGCTTCCGGCGGGAAACGTGAAGTCCTTGGAAGTTGCTTCTTTGTTGCAAAGAAGTTGCAGGATTTTGAACAGAGCCGCTGTTCATGGGAGTTTCTTGGTCCTTGGGTGCAGGGCAGTCCTCTGAGGCTTCAGAGGTCGCTGGTCCCTGTTTGGATGCGTCGCTGTTGCAGTTTTCTTCAAAGTTGGGATACAGCCCGGTAGGGCTGGGGCCAAAGCAGTTGTCGTCTCCGTCTTCTCTGCAGGGCTTCAGGTCAGCAGTCCTTCTTCTTGTTAAGGTTGCAGGAATCTAGTTTCCTAGGTTCTGGGGTGCCCCTAAATACTGAACTTAGGGGTGTGTTTAGGTCTGGGAGGGCAGTAGCCAATGGCTACTGTCCTTGAGGGTGGCTACTCCCTCTTTGTGCCTCCTCCCTGTGGGGAAGGGGGCACATCCCTAATCCTATTGGGGGAATCCTCCAAACTCAAGATGGAGGATTTCTCAAGGCAGGGGTTACCTCAGCTCAGGACACCTTAGGAACTGTCCTGACTGGTGGGTGACTCCTCCATGTTTATCTCATTATCTCCTCCAGTCTTGCCGCCATAAGTGGGGGCAGTGGCCGGAGGGCCGGCATCTGCACTAGCTGGGATGCCCCGGGGCACTGTAACAAAAGGGGTGAGCCTTTGAGGATCACCACCAGGTGTTACAGTTCCTGCAGGGGGAGGTGAGAAGCACCTCCACCCAGTACAGGCTTTGTTCCTGGCCACAGAGTGACAAAGGCACTCTCCCCATGTGGCCATCAACATGTCTGGTGTGTGGCAGGCTGGCATAAACTGGTCAGCCTACACTGGAAGTCGGGTATGTTTTCAGGGGGCATCTCAAAGATGCCCTCTTGGTGTATTTTTACAATAAATTGCATACTGGCATCAGTGTGCATTTATTGTGCTGAGAAGTTTGATACCAAACTTCCCAGTTTTCAGTGTAGCCATTATGGAACTGTGGAGTTCGTGTTTGACAAACTCCCAGACCATATACTATTATGGCTACCCTACACTTACAATGTCTAAGGTTTTGCTTAGACACTGTAGGGGCATAGTGCTCATGCACATATGCCCTCACCTGTGGTATAGTGCACCCTGCCTTAGGGCTGTAAGGCCTACTAGAGGGGTGGCTTACCTATGCCACAGGCAGTGTGAGGTTGGCATGGCACTCTGAGGGGAGTGCCATGTCGACTTAGTCATTTTCTCCCCACCAGCACACACAAGCTGAGAGGCAGTGTGCATGTGCTGAGTGAGGGGTCCCTAGTGTGGCATAAGACATGCTGCAGCCCTTAGAGACCTTCCCTGGTATCAGGGCCCTTGGTACCAGGGGTACCAGTTACAAGGGACTTACCTGGGTGCCAGGGTTGTGCCAATTGTGGAAGCAAAAGTACAGTTTAGGGAAAGAACACTGGTGCCGGGGCCTGGTTATCAGGGTCCCAGCACACTTTCAAATCATAACTTAGCATCAGCAAAGGCAACAAGTCAGGGGATAACCATGCCAAGGAGGCATTTCCTTACACCATGCCATCCAAACAGATGGATTGTTTTTTATACGACTTCAAGGAGCTGTATCAAAAGTGTCCTCTCCATACCGATAGTAGGTTACATTTGGGAGGAAGGTCTCAAAGTAATGAAAAATCCAGCTATGTTGACAGCAGTCTTGCCTAGGTTGGACAAAAGGTATAAGGCCCCAGGGGACGCCCCGGCGTGTCTTGTTAGTCACCAGAAACCGGACTCCGTTGTAACCCAGGCAGCGCAGAGACGTTCTAAAAACCCATCAATGCCACTTTCAGCTCCTACAGACAGAGGGGAGAAGACTAGACAACATCGGGAAGCATTTCTCTTCCATGTCTGGCCTAATAGTGAGGGCAGTGAATTCATTAGCAATCTTGGGGAGGTATGACAGACAGCTGTGGGCTGATATTGCCCCATATCTGAATCACCTCTCGGAAGATTCTAAGGCAGATGTAAGACAGGTCCTCTTGGAGGGTGAGCGCACCACTGCTGAGGTGATTGACTGCGCCATGGACATTGCGACAACAGCTTTTTGACACCTAGCTGGCGGAGCAGTGCTGTGGCGTCAGGGCTGGCTAAGAGCAACTTCCTTTCGCTCAGAGGTTCAGAACAAGGTGTTGGACCTCCCTTTTGATGGAGAGGTGTTGTTTGGCAAGCATGTGGACGAAGCCTTGCAGACTATCAAATCTGATACAGACACTGCAAGGTCCTTAGGGACACTTCATTTTAAGAGAATGTCTTTTCGTGCTTCCAGAGGTTGGGGAGCCTCAACATATCGAGGGGGCTACCAGAGTTTTCGTTATCCCTCCTATACTACACAGCACTTTCGGCCTCAGTATACCCAAAGGCAACCACCACAGGCATCCTATTCCAGACCCCCTCCTATGGGGAGACCGCATCAGGGCAAAGAGGCAACCAGATGTCAATGACAAGTTTCAGGTTCCGGCTATAATCTTTCCACAGAGCCGGAAGATAGGAGGAAGGATATCACACTTCTATAAGAAGTGGGAACAAATTACGTCAGATCAGTGGGTTTTAAACATTGTTTGATTTGGCCATACTTTAGAGTTCGTTCAATGCCCACCTTCTTGTCCTCCTCATACCTTCTTCCAGAAGCATCTAAAACAACTCCTGCTGGAGATTGTGACCATGCTCAGAAAGGGAGCGATAGAGAGAGTTCCTTCTTCGGAGAAAGGCAAAGGTTTTTACTCCTGTTTCTTCCTGGTATGCAAAAACTGGGAATCTTGGCATCCCATTCTAGATCTCAGGGACCTAAACAAGTACCTCAAGCGCCAAACCTTTCGCATGGTCACATTGCAAGATATGCTTCTCCGCATGAACCACAGGGATTATATGATGTCGCTGGATCTACAGGACACTTACTTTCATATTCCGATTTCACCTGCCCACAGAAAATATCTCAGTTTCGTGGTAGCCGACAGCCATTTCCAATTCAAAGTTCTTCCATTCGGCCTGAAGTCCGCCCACAGGATCTTTACAAAGTGCCTTGAGAAAGAAGAAAATGCAAGTTTTTCCCTTCTTAGACGATTGGTTAATACAGGCGCGGTCGTCTCAAGCAGCTCACGAGTCAGCAACGGCTTGAATAGCATTATTCGACGAGCTGGGTCTCACTCTGAATCGGAACAAGTCAAACATCTTGCTTACAAAAGTGGCAACCTTCTTAGGAGGAAAAATCTCTCCTCTTGTCCCTGGAATCGCAGACGATTTGGGATCTGGCCATTCACAATGGCATCAGTCTACGAGCAGAACATTTACCAGGAAGGCAGAACGAGACAGCAGACACTCTCAGCAGACTGGCATCCTCCTGTCACGAATGGGAGTTGAATCAGGAGTTGCTCGACCAGGTCTTCAGAAGGTGGGGGAAACCCAAACTGGATCTGTAGGGAACTCCGCGGAACACCAAATGCTGCTATCATGCAAGTTGGGTTCACCATTCGGGCTCTTAGGGGAATGCGTTTTCGATGGCATGGTGCGGAATATTTGCCTATGCTTTTCCACCCATTCCTCTAATCTCAAGAGTACTTGCAAAGATCAAACAGGAGCATTGCAGGCTCAACAGGATAGCTCCATTTTGGCCCCGCCAACATTGGTTCTCGGAACTCCTCCTGTTCTCGGAGGTGGATCACATTCAGCTGAAAGTTTCACCACAGCTCTTAACAAGGAACGAGGGCCAGATTTTACACCCAGACCCCAGATCACTCAAGTTATCTGCCTGGCTCCTGGACACAATGAGTTGGCCCATCTTGACATTCGCCCTGAGTGTCCGGATATTTTGGCAAAGGCCAGAGCAGATAGCACCAACAAATCATACTCTTTTGAAATGGATTTTGGTTGTGGTGTTAGAAGGTACACATTGATCCACTATTATCACCGCCGGAGCGAATACTGCCCTATCTCCTCCATCTGGCATATACAGGCTTGGCGCATGTATCCATTAGGGTGCACTTGGCGGCGATATCTCGCCTGCGTCTCCATCTCTGTGGTCGTCTAGATTAACCAAATAATTTCTTAAAGGGCTCTTTCGAGTTTTTCCGCCGGTAAGGCCTCCTCCACCATCTTGGCAACTCAACACGGTTCTCTCTCAGCTTATGAAACACTCATTTGAACCGATACACAGAGCGGATCTGAAGCATTTATCGTGGAAAGTGGCTCTGCTTCTAGCCCGGACTTCTTCTTGGAGGGTCAGTGAGATCCAGGCGTTGACTATTCAGGAGCCTTTCCTCCAATTTAAACAGGATAGAGTTATACTTCGTACGATCCCCAAGTTTGTACCAAAGGTGCCATCAGACTTTCATATTAACCAACCAATGGTTCTGAAATCTTTCTTTCTGAACCCAATATCTCCTGCAGAGAGAGCTCTGCACTTGTTGGACCTCAAAAGAAACCTCAAGTTTTACTTGGGAAGAACCAAGAATTTTAGAAAGGCTACTCAATTATTTGTGGGATATAGTGCCCCTAGGAAGGGACAGGTCCTTTTCAAGAGAAGTATAGCCAGGTGGATAGTAGCGGCTATACATTTTTGCCACAAAGCAGCTGGAAAGCCTTTACAATCCTCAGTAAGGGCACATTCTATGAGAACTGTCTCAGCATCCATGGCACTGTTTGCAGGTGTACCCCTGCAGGACATTTGCAGAGCAGCCACCTTGAAAACTGCTCACACGTTTACGAGGCACTATTGTCTGGATGCCATTCCTAAGGGAGATGCAGCGGTTGTTCAGGCAGTCCTGCAACATCTGTTGCAGTAACGGTGAGCTTACATTGCCTCCCTCCATCCTTCTTTTCTACTTCGCACATTGCATGGTTTAAGTTTGCTATGTTTTATTTGCATATATTCCTTATATCATAACTTACAAGTGTCTGTGAAAATTAATGATATTATATGTACGGAGCATAATGTTTTCTTGCTATTAAGAACAGCTTTGCAATCTCTGATTGAGTGGGAGGATGTAGGATTAATGCAGTGTGCTCTTAATACTGCTTTATAGTCTGATTCAAGCATGTGAATCTATGAAAGTTCCAATACTGGAGTAAGAAAATAAGTTACTTACCTGTAACTATAGTTCTCTCGTAGGGGATTTCCATGTATAGTCATAAGCACTGAATAGTTCCGCGCGCCTGCGGGGACCCCGGAGCACTGGTGTGAAGTATATTCTTAAGTGCAAATACCAACCCTTTGAAAAAAGGTTTGTCAAAAAACACTTAAGAATAACACTGTGCAGCCTATGTGAACAGCTACACAGGCCAAATTGTTAAAAGAAAAAACAGTTATAGTGTAAATTCACGTTTAAACATCTATTTATTTTATAAATATATTAACAAATACATTCTCATATTTTATTTACACCTCTCATGAGAATAAAACAATGCAGGGCAGTGTAGCCCATAGGCTGCCATTATACAGAATGAAAATAGAGCTGTGCCTTTAAGAAAGTAAAGTCTTCCTGTTTCCCATCATGCACAGCAAAAGGCAGTTGCCTCAGTTCTTTTTTCCGGCTCCTTCTGACAGGACCCTGAAGCATTGAGCTCTACCTCACAAAGTTTTTTGTGACAGAAATTCATTTAAAATCTTTTTGAATTTCAATTTCACTCGACGTTTTTAACATTGAGTGATCATTTCCTACTAGTTTCTGTTAAATTCTGACAGAATTTTTAGGTTTTTCTAGTTTAGAAATGCCTTCACTTTTTGACAAATGTCCTTCTTGTGGCAGAAAAAAGGCTAAAACAGATCCACATAGGGTCTGCATAATTTGTCTTCCATCCAGCCACAAACCAGAGTCGTGTGACATCTGTAAAACCTTCTCCAGAAGAACTCTTACTGATAGGGAGAAAATCCGACTTCAGGCGAGAGAGGACAGAAGAAAAAGTGGCCATTCCACCACAGAGCGAGGAGAAGGTCAGGCTTCTACCAGGGCTCAATCTGTTTCCTCTATAACTCCTACCAGACCTGCTGAAACACGGCACAGGTCTCCGACGATGTCGAGGGCTTCGACGTCGAAACAGGGAACGGCGCCAACATGTTCGCCGTCGAGGAGTGGTTCGCCGGCGAGGAAAAGATATTGTTCGCCGTCGACAACCATTTCGCAGTCGAGACGACGTGGACACACGACGTCGAAAGGATCTGGGTCGCCGTCGACATGGCGAGGACGTTCCACGTCGAGGAGATCCGAGTCAGGCTCGCCGTCGACACGGCGAGGACGATCGACGTCGAGAGAAAGTACTCGCCGTCGGAGACGTTCGCCGTCACCACAATGACGTCGAGGGTCGTCGTCGAGGGGTTCTCCACGGCGAGAGGAATCGACGTCCAGAGGTCGCCGTCACCGCTCTTCGACGTCGAGGAGTGTGTAGACGTCGAGACGACAATCAAAGAGGCCTAGAAGGGTTTATACAACATCGGAATCCTCAGCCTCACTTATCCTGCTTCCAGCGTCTCCACAGCTCTCGCCTCGGCAGTCGCCGTTGCCTCAGACACCGGTAAACACCTACGGCTCCTCTTCCGGCTCCTCCTTCAGAGCCTGTTCCGAGGACTCCAACGCGATCTGTAAGGCGTTCTGGACATTCTTCTAGACGTTCTTCTTCCTCTCGGCACCATCGTCATGAATCACTACAGAGATCTCAGCATTCACATCATAGACATTCTTCTTCGTCTACACGGGACTACTCTCCAACCCTATCGGACTCACCGTCCCCGAGAGTGTCCCCCATAGATGATGTGAATACATTCCAGGAGGTCTTGGTGCGAGGGGCAACCAAACTGAATATCCCGCTGGCGGTGCCGGCTCCATCGACGTCAGTAATCTTCGAGACCTTGCATCACAGGACATCTTCAAGACCTTTGCTTCCACTGGTTCCGGGTCTTATTGAACCGGCAATGGACATTTTTCTTACACCGGCTGCAACAAAGTCTGCTCCTTGCAGACTTATTAAAAAATACCGTCCACCAGAACAAGATCCTCTATTCTTGAGGTCGGACCCAGTACCGGACTCGGTGGTTATAGTGGCAGCAAAGAAATTGCATTCTACGTCACCGTCTTCCTCTTCACCTCCAGATAAAGAGAGCAGAAAGATCGATGCTGCAGGAAGAAAAGTATGCTCTACTGCATCCATCACCATGAAAGCAGCCAGTGCCACTGCTCTATTAGGGAGATATGATCGAGCCCTCTGGGACTCTGTACTGCAGTTTGCGGAGCATCTTCCTAAGTACAAAAGGGAAGATTTCCTTGAGGTCGTGGGCGAGGGAGCTATGGTTTCTAACCAAGTTATAAGTGCTGCGGCGGATTCTTCGATACTATCCGCACATAACTATGCTCACGGAATAGCGCCCAGGAGACATGCATGGCTGCGACTTACATCGCTTAAACCTGAAGCACAGCAGAGAATACAAAATTTACCTTTCTCAGGCTCCACTTTGTTCGGCTCTCATGCCGATGACGAGATGGACAGAATGAAGTCTGAGCTGGATACCCTGAAAGCAGTAGGCATGGAACGACCAAAAGAACAGCGAAAGGTATTCCGCCCATATCAACGAAGACTGTTCACCCACAGGTATCAGACTCCACATTGGATGTCTTCACGTCCCCAGCAACAGCAGCAGCATCATAGGGGTTTCTCCACACAACGAAGGTCGACAAGGGGTCGTTCAACACCTCAAACTCAGACAACTCGACAGGCTCCCGCGTCGAAGCCCTGAATCTTCGCTTCCCCCTCCTCCGTTATCCACTCCGGTAGGGGGAAGTATCTCAAATCATCTGGACGAGTGGCTACGCATCACAACAGACGCCTGGGTATTGAATATTGTGAGACATGGTTACGTTCTCAGATTCACCAGTCCTCCACCATCTGTTCCACCCAAAACAACCAGCCGACACCTCGAAGCTCTTCAGTTAGAAGTCACCATTCTATTACAAAAGAGCCATAGAACCCGTCCCGATCAGCCAACAAGGGAAGGGGATTTATTCGAGGTATTTCCTTGTGCCCAAAAAAGACAAGCAAGAGTTTCGTCCCATTTTAGATCTAAGGACAGCAAACAAGTGGATTCGCAAAGAGAAATTCAGGATGCTATCCTTGCACCAAATTTACCCACATCTTCGTCAGGGCGACTGGCTCTGTGCAATAGACCTTTGCGGCGCTTACTTTCATATTCCGGTGACCAAGAAACATCGAAAATTCCTAAGGTTCACCGGCTGAAAACGTCATTACCAATTTGCGGTTCTGCCCTTCGGCCTCAAATCAGCGCCGAGGACTTTTTCCAAATGCATGGCGGTGGTAGCCGCCCACTTGAGGAAACATCGAATATTTGTCTACCCCTATCTAGACGATTGGCTCATAAAGGCCTCCAGTTATCTAGAGGAACAACATTTCAAATGGACTCTACAGCTGTTGCAGAAGCTAGGTCTTCAAGTAAATCTCCTGAAATCCACAGAAACACCTGTTCAGAGGTTGCATTACTTAGGGGCCATTATAGATACCAATCTAGGAAAGGTGTTTCCTTCGGAGGAACGACGATTATCGATTCTCCAAAAGTGAAAACAACTGCAACAGACTCCACAGACCACTGCAAGAGTAATAGCTTCTCTACTGGGCTCGATGGCGTCTTGTATCCATCTCGTTCCCAATGCTCGCCTCCATATGAGACCATTACAGGAAAACCTGGAGGATCAATGGAGTCAACTAATGAACGAATGGGAGAGCAAAGTCCTCCTTTCTCCCCACGCCCTACAGTCCCTCAAGTGGTGGTGTCTACCCGACAATCTCTTGGTGGGGATTCCGTTCCAACATCGGCCTCCAGCTCAAACCATCGTAACAGATGCGTCACTGCTCGGATGGGGAGCGCACATGGAACATCTTCGAGTCCAAGGCAAGTGGTCACAGAAAGAGAGTCTCTGTCATATCAACCTGCTGGAGCTTCGCGCAGTCCACTTTGCGCTCAAAGCTTTCCTTCCCTCTCTGAGAGCGGAAAAACTCCTTCTCCAGACGGACAACGTGGCCACTATGTACTACGTAAACAAACAAGGAGGCACCAGGTCCAGGATTTTATCCAGAGAGGCTCAGACAATCTGGCATTGGCTTCTAGCCAGGAACATGTCGCTAGTAGCAACTCACCTGCCGGGCATCCAGAATGTTCAAGCGGATGCTCTCAGCCGCGTAATGGACGAGAACCACGAGTGGGT